>NC_081377.1:38937707-39547707 GCF_030684315.1 Stegostoma tigrinum | reverse complement strand
ACTAAACAGATGCACCTTCAAAGAGCTAGCACAGTCACAATGAGTGCAATGGCATCCCTCTGTTCTTTGGCTCTCCCATCCATGGTTTGTTCAATCCATGACCATCAGATTTAACTCAGTGCTTGTGTTTCTTTTCAGACTTTGAGTTCGACACTGAGCTGCGGTTTACCACCAGTATGGCCCGGCCAGTTACCTCTCCACCCTCCACCACTTCCTTGGGCTCACTCCAGCCGATGGCCTTCACCTTCCGGAGTACTGCCCTGGCAGGTGGTAGCGCAGCCAGTTCACCCACACCCTCCGCCTCCGCTCTCACTGTGGCAGCCGGCACGACAATGGCGCCAGTCCCCATCACGATGCCAGCCGCTGCCTCCACCACGGCCATGCTGACAACGACCACAAGCACCACAACAAGCACCAGTACCAGCACCGTTGCCATGCCGACTGCCCGAACCATCGCCATTGTGCCACTCGCTACTGCAGCAGCAACCACAGTGCGGCCAATCACGAGGAGTGCCACAAGAGTCACTGATGTGGCCAGACCAGCGTCAACAGCAGATCCACACACAAGCCGAGCATCATTGGCAAGCTTCACAGAGAGCACTTGGAAAACCCTCTCGCATGCCCCTTACATCACAGAGGTAAGTCGTAACATTTAAATAATTCACCCCTTAGAGCCTCTAGTTTACAAATTATAGCTGGGACAGTATCCCTTTGAGAGTTGACTGATGGTTCGTCAGCCAGTTCATGAGCTTGTTTAGAGCCTGTGCAGAGTGCACAACTGCAGAAATAAACCTCCCTGTAAGAGTGCAGACTACAAGAATTTGTATATTCTTTCATTCTGACTGGAACCTAGTAACTGCCTTGTGCAGCATACTCTAGAACCCCAAATGCTTATAATTTATTTGTCTTCTTACTTGCATATCAACTGTATGGGTTTTAGAAGACTATACTTGGGAATTAAAATGGCATTAGAATTGTGAACAAATATAATTTCCAGGAGGTGGGAGCAAAATAAAGTTGGTCAGGCCTAGGGCCCTGCTTATGACTACTGCCTACAGAAAGCACATGTTGCGAGGACCTTTCAATTTGTAAAAGGGCTGGAGGCACCTGAGAGATGATTCTTGAGAAATGTATCATGGAGAATATGATGGGGAAGTAGACAGTCTTTGACACTATCTGAACTGTAACCCTGTGGGTTGGATAAAGGGGACAAGGTCCCAGTCTAATGAAAGATACACTCCATACTTGGGTCAAGGGTGATCAACATGGCAATGCTATCCCAACTGAGTGTGGAAGCAAGTCTCCTGAACTTTTCATGCAATAGAAATTAGAACGGCACCCAGATGACCTGTTACGATGGGTCCCGAGTTAAGACCAAAAGAAACAGGATCGGAATAGAGAGTTCAGCCTCTCATGTGTTCTGTCATTCAATAGGGCCACAGCTGATCCAACATTCCTCACATCTACTCTCTTTCTCTAATGCCCCTTGATCCACCAACTGATCAACAATTTATCTATCTCAGCCTTAAATATCCACAAGGACTCTGTTCCCACAGCTCTCTGTGGCAGGGAGTACCAATGACTCTCAACTCTCAGGAGGAGAAATTCCTCCTCACCTCAGTCTTAAATTGGTGCCCCTTTATTCTGAGACAATGCCCTCTGGCTCTAGACTCTCCCATGAGGGAAAATATCGTCTCGGCATTTAGCTTGTCAAAAACTCTTTATGAATCCTATTTGTTTCAATGAGATCACCTCTCATTTTCCTAAATTCCAATCAATAGAGCTTAATCTGTTTAGTCTTTACTCATAAGACAATCCCTCCATACCAGGAATCTTCCTTGTGAACCTTCTCTCAACTGTCTCCAGTGAAATTATATCTTTCCCTAAATAAGGAAAACAAAATTGCTCATGCACCTTGAACAGTTATAGTAAAACTTCCCCACTTTCCTAGTCCAACTGCCAAGAAATAAGAGCCAGTATCCCATTAGCCTTCCTGATTACCTGCTGCACCTGTGTGCTAGCTTTCTGAATGTCATGCACAAGTTCCTCCCAAGTACCTCTGTGTTGCAGCTTTCTGCATTTCTTTTCTATTTAAATAATATTTTGTTCTTTTGTTCCCCCTTCCAAATGAACAACTTCAAATTTTCCCACATTATACTCCATCTTCCCACTAGCTTAACCTATCAATATCTCTCTATAAACTGTTTGCATTCCTCTCACAATCTGCCTTTTCACCTATTTTGGTGTGGTCTGAAAATGTGGCTACAGTATATTCACTTCTTTCCTCCAAATCATTCATATGCATTGTAAACAGTTGCAGTCCCAACACTGATTACTTTGTAACCCCACTGGTCACTGGCCACCAACCTTAGGAAGAATCCCGAGCTGATCTGTTACAATGGGCTCCCTGTTGATCTGTTAAGGTATAGAAAGAAGGGGGATGTTTCAGGAAGAGTTTTGCGGATTGAAAAGTTCCCAAGTTTTACATTCAAACAATGCCCTCATCTCCTCCTGCTAAACACCCATCTGATGAATTTACCAGCATCTCAATGAAACGCAGAAAATTCTTACAGGCTATGACAGAGTGGAAACAGTTAGGATGTTCCCCCAAAGGGGTGGAGCATTAAGGACTGAGGTGAGGAGGAATTGCTGCATTTGGAGTCTGGTGAATATTTTCAAGTTCTTTACCCCAATAAGTTGTGGAAGCTCATCCATTAAGTTCAAGACTGAAATTGATAGATTTCTGGACATTAATGAGATTAAGGGATGTGGCGATAATGTGGTAAAGTGGCATTGAGAAGATGATTGGTCGTGATCTAGAATGACAGGGAAGGCTCAATGGGCTGAATGGCCTCCTCCAGTTCTGATGTTCCAATCAATTTGATGAGTCAAAACTGAGAGCCCATAAAATTAAAATAAATATAAAAATATTTAATAAAATGGTCCCTGACAACATCAACAAGGAATGCTGCATTTTTTTAACCCAGAGAGTGGTGACAGCGTGAATTCAACACCACCAAATGAACTAACTGAGGAAAACAGCACAGATACACTTACATAAAGCTAGATAAACACATGTGGGAAGAATGAATCAAGGGCAATAGTGATGAGGTTATAAGTAAAGGGTTATGGCTCATGGAGTATTGACAGAAGCAAAGATTAATTGGGCTGAATGGATTGTTTCTGTCCCAGCAAAGAGCAGTTGGGCTAAATGGCCCTGTGCTGTGGGTGCTATAATTCTCTGTGCTGTATGTAATTTTGAATGCTTCCTCTAATGGTTATATCAATACTTTAGTTTTAAAAGCAGGCCAGAGTCTTGGAATTTAGCGGTGAGTAACCTGCTGACTCCCCAAGGCCTGTCCACCATCTACATGGCACACACCAGGAGTGTGATGGAATACTCGCACTTTCCTTGAATAGTTGCAACTCCAACAGCACTCAGGAAGCCTGATGCCTTCCAGGATAAAGCAGCCTCTCTTGATTGAGACCTTATCCACCGATTAAAACAATTATTCCCTTCACTTCTCAGCAATGCACTGCAGCAACTTTGCCAAGATTCTTTCAACAGCATCCTCCAAACACCCACTTCCATGGAGAAGGACAAGGGCAGCCAATACATGGGAACACCAGCCCCTGCAAGCTTCCCCACAAGCCACTTACCATACCGACATGGAAATATACCTCCGTTCCTTCACTGTCACTGTGTCCAAATTCTAGAATTCCCTCCCTAACAGTGTTTTGGGTGTGCTTGTTTTTTTTAAAGTTAATCTTGAGCCAACATTTATTCTCCTCTGAAATGAGTCACATTCTAGGGCCGTTTCACAGGACGATCAGGAGTCAAACCACTTTGTTATGGGTCTGGAGTCACATGTCGGACAGACCATGCAGGGATGGCAGATTTCCTTCCCTGAAAGACTTCAGTGAATGAGCTGGGTTATTTAGGACAGCCAGCGATCATTACATAGTCACCATTATTCTAGCTTGACATCAGCAAATGTTGACCTAGCCAGCAAAGCTCATGTCCCATGGAAGAATTTTAAAAAGAATAGATGCTGCAACATCTCAATTCACTCCATGAATCTAATGCTTGCACCAACTTTTCTTCCATTGTCAACTGGGGCATTGGTGTCAGCAGGATATTTAACTGTGAAAGGCATCGCAGGCCAATCCAAGCCTGCTTGCAAGTAATGAGTAATTTTAAAAAATAGATTCCTATGGTGCTTTTCATCACCACCAGGAGACTCAAAATGCTTGACAGTCAGTGAAGTACTTTTGAAGTGTAGTTACTGCTATAATGTAGAAAAACACAGCAGTAAACATGCACATGGACAGCAGTGAATTGAGGGGAATATAGGTTAGGTTATTTTATTTTTGGATTAGGATTATTCCACGGCACAACATTGTGGGCTGAAGGGCCTGTACTGTGCTGTACTTTTCTATGTTCTATGTTCTATGTTCTAAACTCCCACAAACTGCAAAGTGCTTTTAAACAGGCCTTTGTGGTTTTGATTGAGGAATACTTACCTGATTAGAATACTGTGGATAACTCCTTCGACATAACACAGTGAAGCATCCAATTCTATTGCTGGGACCTTGATTTAATGTACTGCCCAAAAGACAGGATGTCTGAAAGTGCTGCAGTCCTTCCAGATAGACAAATATGTTACTATGACACAACCACAGATGACAGCGGTCAATGTACAGGACCCTTTGTACATCTTGTAGCACATGCACGATCTTAGACCACAGATTTGATTATCTGACCTAACAATTCTTGTAACAGCTCAATATCAAAAGTAGTTCAATAGAACTAACTCGCTGGAGTTTTTTGAAGAAGTAACAAAGAGGATTGATGAAGGCAGAGCAGTGGAAGTGATCTGTAGGGACTTCAGTAAGACATTCGACAAGGTTCTTCATGGTAGACTGGTTAGCAAGGTTAGATCATATGGAATACAGAAAGAACTAGCCATTTGGATACAGAAGGTAGAAGACACACAGTGGTGGTAGTGGAGAGATAATGGGAACTGCAGATGCTGGAGAATCCGAGATAATAAAGTGTGAGGCTGGATGAACACAGCAGGCCCAGCAGCATCT
This sequence comes from Stegostoma tigrinum, assembly GCF_030684315.1. Taxonomy (NCBI): domain Eukaryota; kingdom Metazoa; phylum Chordata; class Chondrichthyes; order Orectolobiformes; family Stegostomatidae; genus Stegostoma; species Stegostoma tigrinum. The sequence goes on along the minus strand of NC_081377.1, from coordinate 39,542,613 downwards.
CAGGAGCACAAAAGCTGACGTTTCGGGCCTAGACCCTTCATCAGAGAGGGGGATGGGGAGAGGGAACTGGAATAAATAGGGAGAGAGGGGGAGGCAGACCGAAGATGGAGAGTAAAGAAGATAGGTGGAGAGGAGAGTATAGGTGGGGAGGTAGGGAGGGGATAGGTCAGTCCAGGGAAGACGGACAGGTCAAGGAGGTGGGATGAGGTTAGTAGGTAGATGGGGGTGCGGCTTGGGGTGGGAGGAGGGGATGGGTGAGAGGAAGAACAGGTTAGGGAGGCAGAGACAGGTTGGACTGGTTTTGGGATGCAGTGGGTGGAGGGGAAGAGCTGGGCTGGTTGTGTGGTGCAGTGGGGGGAGGGGACGAACTGGGCTGTTTTAGGGATGCAGTAGGGGAAGGGGAGATTTTGAAACTGGTGAAAGGCCCTCCGCTTCTTCCTGTCCCGCAGGCCCGACCAGTCCCCCTCCACCGACACCCTCATCCGCCTAGCCGAACTCGTCCTCACCCTCAACAACTTCTCTTTTGACTCCTCCCACTTCCTACAGACTAAGGGGGTGGCCATGGGCACTCGCATGGGCCCCAGCTATGCCTGCCTCTTTGTAGGTTACGTGGAACAGTCCCTCTTCCGCACCTACACAGGCCCCAAACCCCACCTCTTCCTCCGGTACATTGATGACTGTATCGGCGCCGCCTCTTGCTCCCCAGAGGAGCTTGAACAGTTCATCCACTTCACCCACACCTTCCACCCCAACCTTCAGTTCACCTGGGCCATCTCCAGCACGTTCCTCACATTCCTGGACCTCTCAGTCTCAATCTCAGGCAACCAGCTTGTAACTGATGTCCATTTCAAGCCCACCGACTCCCACAGCTACCTAGAATACACCTCTTCCCACCCACCCTCCTGCAAAAATTCCATCCCCGATTCCCAATTCCTCCGCCTCCGCCGCATCTGCTCCCACGATAAGACATTCCACTCCCGCACATCCCAGATGTCCACGTTCTTCCAGGACCGCAACTTTCCCCCCACAGTGATCGAGAACGCCCTTGACCGCGTCTCCCGTATTTCCCGCAACACATCCCTCACACCCCGCCCCCGCCACAACCGCCCAAAGAGGATCCCCCTCGTTCTCACACACCACCCCACCAACCTCCGGATACAACGCATCATCCTCCGACACTTCCGCCAACTACAATCCGACCCCACCACCCAAGACATTTTTCCATCCCCACCCCTGTCTGCTTTCCAGAGAGACCACTCTCTCCGTGACTCCCTTGTTCGCTCCACACTGCCCTCCAACCCCACCACACCCGGCACCTTCCCCTGCAACCGCAGGAAATGCTACACTTGCCCCCACACCTCCTCCCTCACCCCTATCCCAGGCCCCAAGATGACATTCCACATTAAGCAGAGGTTCACCTGTACATCTGCCAATGTGGTATACTGCATCCACTGTACCCGGTGTGGCTTCCTCTACATTGGGGAAACCAAGCGGAGGCTTGGGGACCGCTTTGCAGAACACCTCCGCTCAGTTCGCAACAAACAACTGCACCTCCCAGTCGCAAACCATTTCCAGTCCCCCTCCCATTCTTTAGATGACATGTCCATCATGGGCCTCCTGCAGTGCCACAATGATGCCACCCGAAGGTTGCAGGAACAGCAACTCATATTCCGCCTGGGAACCCTGCAGCCTAATGGTATCAATGTGGACTTCATCAGTTTCAAAATCTCCCCTTCCTCCACTGCATCCCTAAACCAGCCCAGTTCGTCCCCTCCCCCTACTGCACCACACAACCAGCCCAGCTCTTCCCCCCCACCCACTGCATCCCAAAACCAGTCCAACCTGTCTCTGCCTCCCTAACCGGTTCTTCCTCTCACCCATCCCTTCCTCCCACCCCAAGCCGCACCCCCAGCTACCTACTAACCTCATCCCACCTCCTTGACCTGTCCGTCTTCCCTGGACTGACCTATCCCCTCCCTACCTCCCCACCTATACTCTCTCCACCTATCTTCTTTACTCTCCATCTTCGGTCCGCCTCCCCCTCTCTCCCTATTTATTCCAGTTCCCTCCCCCCATCCCCCTCTCTGATGAAGGGTCTAGGCCCGAAACGTCAGCTTCTGTGCTCCAGTGGTGGTAGTGGGTTGCTTTTCAGACTGGAGGCCTGAGACCAGTGGTGTTGCCCAAGGATTGAGGCTGGGTCCACAGCTTTTTGTCCTTTACATGAATGATTTGGGTCTGAACATGGGAGGTGGGTTGGGAGGTATGGTTAATATGTTTGCAGATGGCACCAAAATAGGTGGTGCAGTGGACAGAGAAGAAGGTTACCTCAGAGTACCATGGCACCATGAATGAGGTCGCCTAATGGGCTGAGGAGTGGCAGATGGAGTTTAATTTAGATAAACGTGAGGTGTTGCATTTTGGAAACACAAAGCAGGGCAGAACTTTATACTCTTAATGGTATGGTCCTGGGGAGTGTTGCTCAACAAAGAACTTTGGCATTCCCATAGTTCCTTGAAAGTGGAGTCCTAGGTGACCGGAAAGTGAAGAAGGTGTTTAGTATGTTTGACCTAAGGGGCAGCTTTTTCATGCAGAGGGTGGTGCGTGTATGGAATGAGCTGCCAGAGGAAGTGGTGGAGGCTGGTATAATTACAACATTTAAAAGACATCAGGATGGGTACATGCATAGAAAGGGTTTAGAGGAATGTGGGCAAAATGCTGGCAAATTGGACTAGATTTTTTTAGGATATCTGGTTTGCATGGACGAGTTGGACCGGAGGGTCTGTTTCCATGCTGTGCAGCTCTATGAGTCTATGATTAATCATTCCTATGAAGCACATTAGCATGTTACAAGTAGCTACTAAAAAGAAGTTGGGGTTGTAATCAGGACAGTGAGGCCTAACTCCCCTACCAGAATTCCCTACACACTTAGGTACCACTCGTAAAACATTTGAATGAATTAATGAGGGGCATTCCCAATATTGGAATGGATTTGATTGCAAAGCTTTCTCTGATGTTGTGTGGTCTTTCTTGTCAAAGCGTGTATAATCCTGGGATTAACAGCAGCTGTAAAGTTTTAGAGAAACATGAGTAGACTCTCCCCTGTGAATGGAGACATGGCTCTAAGGGAACTCAGGATTGTCTGCATCTCTAACTTTTTATACAATCCTCTTCAGAATGAGGAAAAAGCAGTTCACAGAAGTTGTCGAGGTAGACAAGCTTCGAAAAGCTTCCTTGCAAACGTTGTCGCTGATCTGTGCTTGTATTTCTGATCCTGACTATTGCTGAATATTGTTGTCAAAGCTGTTCCTGTTTCAATCACCTAGACAAACGCAAGAATGTGGAATTTCAAATAATCACAACAAATTATAATCACTGGAGAGACCATACTCTTTCATTACCTTCTCATGGCAACACCTTGGCCAATCAGGGTCAAGTTGCCTAACAGTTAGTACCCTTTTCTCCTGCAGTGGGTAGCATCCCTACTTTTGAACCAGGAGGTCCAGGTTCAAATCCCACCTGCTCTAGGTGTGTGTAATAACATTCTGCACATGTTGATTAGAAAAAAATAACCTGCCTTCAAAGCTATCTGTTGAAGTCCTTATGTGTATTTACAGCCTCCCACCAGTGATTGTGCTATAGCCCCTCAATTTTGTATTTCTCAGTTCTTTGGAATGTGCTGAGAACTCCCTTCGCTAACAGTTTTTTTTGTACAGAGGACAGGATGCATTGTCAAGTTGCTTGTTGGCATTCCGAGTTCTGAGGAAGGGTCACTCAATCCGAAATGTTAACTCTGACTTCTCTCCACAGGTGCTGCCAGACCTGCTGAGTTTTTCCAGCAATTTCTGTTTTTGTTTCTGATCTGCAGCATCTGCAGTTCTTTCAGGTTTTGTTTTTCTGTAGCTTGTTTGCATTTGCTGGCTTGGCCCACGTCTGAATCGTGGTGACAGACAGATGTTTGGGAGCAATTTTAACTTAATTCTAAAGGATCAATTGAGATCCTTTGGTATCAGGAGCGCTGCTGAATTTGCTTCCCACCTAAATGGGCACAAGAGTGATGCGAGCCCTGATGGAGGGTTTCGGCCTGAAATATTGACTTTTCTGCTCTTCAGATGCTGTCTGACCTGCTGGATTTTCTAGCTTCACATCTTTCAACTCTAGGCACAAATGCAACTTATTCCATCTATTGAGGAACTAAACAGCAATCTTGACCTTGCAATAAATCCAACTTAACCATGCATTGAAGTCAGTGAGTCATACTGCGACAGGGTAGAATGACTAAAATGAGTCTCTCCCCCCCCCCCCCCCACCCCCACCCCACCACCACCACCAAATGCCTTTGAATAAAGCATTGTGCACTTTGAAAGCAGGAAAGCCAAATTGGAGGGTTTGTTTCTTTCTACTTCTTGCCAACACTGTCATTTTCATAGCAAGCTAAATCTGAAGGGACGTGGGTATGAATCTGCTTTTTAATGAACAATTCCAATCACTTTTTCTTTCAAAAATTAGCACACACAGAAAGATGATTCCAGTGAAATAGTCAAAGGGACAACTGTCAACAACGAAGTGGAGTCTCTTGCTGCAGGAGGTCCCAGTGGAGACTTTGAAATCACCGAGGAAGGGGAAGTGATAAATCCAGAGGCAAATAATGAAGTATTTGCTGTCGTCACACAACCAATCAGTAGGGGTACTGGGATGAACGGCCTCCCCGATATGATAGACAATGCAATCGATTCGGGGAGCTCATCTTCAGCTGCACAATTACCCCAGAAAAACATACTGGAGAGGAAAGAAGTTTTAGTAGGTAAGCTGATTCCTTCAGTAGTCTTTGCTGCACAGATTATACTGAGGACACAGTGATGTATCATTGTGGTATTGCCCCAGATGCAGGGTAGCCTTGACTTTAGAGCTAGTGTCGTGCAGATTGAATAGCTAGACCGTTATGCCAAGTGTTGCTTCAAAGGGCACCACAGCCCAGGTTACAGGAGCTCCAATACACTCAGAGTAGTGTCTATAAACTTGTTCAAGGAGGTAAGCCTTGAGCATGTTTTAAATGGAGGAAATTCAATTTGAATGGATTATGTGGTCAGATGTATCATTCAGTGTATTTTGCAAGTTCATTCTGCTTCGGCCTTCCTTTGCAAAGTCAGCCTTTAAAATTAAGTTGAAAAACTCCTAAATGAATTTTAAGATACTGTGAAAGGCATAGTGAGTACTGTGAAGTCTGACTTCGTAAGTAGAGATACTGAGTACTAAAGTGAGGAAATTATATTGAACCTTTATAAAGCTTTAGTTATGCCATAATATCTATGGGGAAGGTGGTAGTACAGTGGTGATCTAGATGAAGGAACTGAGGGCATTCTAGCTAAATTTGAACGTGATACAAAGATAGGTGAAGGGACAGGTAGTTTTGAGGAGGTGAGGAGGCTGCAGGAGGATTTAGAGAGAGCAGGAACTGCAGATGCTGGAGAATCTGAGATAACAAGGCGTAGAGCTGGATGAACACAGCAGGCCAAGCAGCATCAAAGGAGTAGAAAGGCTGACATTTTGGGCCTAGACATTTCTTCAGAAGAAGGATCTACGCAGAAGGATTTAAACAGGTTAGCAGAGTGGTTAAAGAAGTGGCAGATGGAATACAATGTGGGAAATTATGATGTCACGCACTTTGGAAGGAAGATTAGAGGCATAGACTGTTTTCTAAATGAGGAAAAAATTCAGAAGTCTGAAGTGCAAACGGACTTGGAAGGCCTAGTCCAGGATTCTCTAAAGGTAAACTTGCAGGTTGAGTCAGTAGTTACGAAGGTAAATACAATGTTGGCGTTTATTTTGAGATGACTAATATATAAAAGCAAAAATGTACTTCTAAGGCTTTACAAAGCTCTGGTCAGACCACATTTAGAATATTGTGAACAGTTTGGGGCCCCATATCTCAGGAAGGATGTACTGGTCCTGGAGTAGGTCCAGAGAAGTTTCACAAGAATGATCTCGGGAAAGAAAGGCTTAGCATATGAGGAATATTTGAGGATTCTGGGTCTATGCTCAATGGAGTTTAGAAGGATGTAGGAGGGAATCTAATTGAAACTTACAGAATACTGAATGGCCTAGACAGAGTTGATGTTGGGAAAATGCTTCCATTGGTACGACCTGAGTGTACAGCCTTAGAGTGAAGAGAACACCTTTTAGAACAGAGATAAGGAGAAAGTTCTTCAGCCAGAGAGTGGTGAATCTATGGAATTTATTACCAAAGAAGGCTGCAGAGGCCAGGTCATTGAGAATGTTTAAGACAGAGATGGATAGGTTCTTGATTGTCAAGGGGATCAAGGGTGATAGGGAGAAAGTGTGAGAATGGGGTTGAGAAACTTATCAGTCATGATCGAATGGTAGAGCAGACCCGATGGGCTGAAAGGGCTAATTTCTGCTTCTATGTCTTATGGTTTTATGGTAATGTCGCTGGGCTGGTAATTCTGTGGCCCAAGTTAATAAATAGGTTCAAATCCTGCCACAGCAAACAGAGGATTTTAATTCAATTAACAAATCTAAAATTGTAAACTAGTGAAGGTGACTGAGAAACAATCATTGATTGTTGTAAAAACCCATCTAGTTCATTTCTGAAGAAGGGTCTAGACCCAAAACGTCTGCTTTCCTGCTCCTCTGATGCTGCTTGGTCTGTTGTGTTCAATCAGCTCTACATCTTGTTATCTCTAGTTCACTAGAACATAGAACATAGAACATTACAGCACAGTACAGGCCCTTCGGCCCTCGATGTTGTGCCGACCTGTCATACCGATCTCAAGCACATCTAACCTACACTATTCCATGTACGTCCATATGCTTATCCAAGTGTCCAATTGGGAGGGAAATCTGCCATCCTTACTTGGTCTGGCCTACATGTGACTCCAGACCCACAGCAATGTGGTTAACTTTTAATTGCCCTCTAAAAGCTATTCGGTGCAATATACAGTGAGAGATTTACATCAAGTGTTCCTATTGCCAGTGTTGTCCACAGCTTATGAACAAATTAACAGTGTCTTATGTAGCCCTGGCCACCACACTTTAGGAAGACTGTAAGGGCTCTTGAGAGGGTGCAGTGGAGATTGACCAGAATGGTTCCAGAAATGAGCTACAAGATTCAAATGGAGAATGATAGTTCTCCATGGAATTGGAGAGATCTGGTCAAGATTAACAAGATTATGAAGGGTTGAGATAAAATTGACAAAAGAGAGTTCCATTAGACTAGATTCCCTACAGTGTGGAAACAGGTCCTTCGGCCCAACAAGTCCACACTGCCCCTTGCAGCATCCCACCCAGACCCATCCCCCTATAATCCACACACCCCTGAACACTACAGGCAATTTAGCATGGCCAATCCACCTAGCCTGTACATCTTTGGACTGTGGGAGGAAACCAGAGCACTCAGAGGAAACCCACACAGACATGGGGAGAATGTGCAAACTCCACACAGACAGTCACCCGAGGCTGGAATTGAACCTGGGTCCCTAGCGCTGTGAGGCTGCAGTGCTAACCACTGAGCCACCGTGCCACCCTTAGTTGATGGAACAAGAACTAGGAGATGCAGTTTTAAGATTTTTGGTAAAAGGTTGGTTTGGAGGAATGTGGATGGCATGTGAGGAATAACTCTCTCTTGTAGTAAGTGGTTGTGCCTGAGATTTATGTCCTATGAGGGTGGTTGAAATGACAAATGATTTCAAAAAGAAATTGGCTAAACACTTGGGGTAAATAAACTTACAGAATTACAAGGATAAAACAATGGTCTGGAACGCGCTAGTATAGACTTGATGGGTCAAATAACCTCTTGTGTGCCATATTAATTTTATGACTCGGTGTATTGGGAATGTCCTTTTATATGTTTCTTCTTTCTCTGCCGTCAGATGTATTTGTCCACAGCGAGCTGATAAACGCTGCTTCTGTTTTAAAGAACTGGATGGTGGAAATGAAAAATATGTGGTCTCACATTTCTTTTGTATTGATATATTGGATAAAGTACATCAGAAAACAGAATGAGCACTTCTTACAGAATTGACATTATTTCAGGAAAAAAATAAACCGTCTAATTGCTCTCCCATTTGGTATTGGAAGTACAGGGGAAAAGCCCAACAATTTACTGATTGCTGTGCAGTTTCACAATGTTTTACCATTTCATCCAGAAACTTTCTCAGTTTGATGACAAAATAAAACAATAAAGTCATGGTCATAGAGTTGTACAGCACAGAAACAGACCCCTTGGTCCAACTTCTCTGTGCAGACCAGATGTCCTAAATAAAGTTAGTCCCATTTGCCAGCATTTGGCCCATATGCTTCGAAAAGCTACCTATTCATATAACCACCCAGATGCCTTTTAACTGTTGTGAATGTACCAGCATCCACCACTTCCTCTAGCAGCTCATTCCATATACACAACACCCTCTGCACTTAGCTGCTCCTCTGCTGTGAGCTCCCACAGACAGGTTCCTCTAGGGTCAGCTGTGAATGTCCATTCTGAAACTGTAGGAATGCCTTCTCCCAAATAATAATGTTTCAGACTCAGTACATTTCCATCAGGCTCTCCTTAAATAATCATATTGAATCTATTCACTATTCTAAATTTCTCTATCAAGTCTTTTCTTAACATAGAGGCATCAGTATTACGCCATAGAAAGAGGCCCTTTGGCCCATCATGCCAGTCATCAAGCACCTATCCTTCTTTAATCCCATTCCCCAGCACTCAGCCCCTAACTGTTGGTGCATTTCAAGTTTTCATCTAAATAGTTCTGAAATGTTGTGATGGTTCCCATCCCTCACCACTGTTTCAGAAAGGGAGTTCCAGATGCCAGCCCCCAGCACCTGGGCGAAACAAATTCAGCTTAAATCTCCTCTAAACCTCTTGCTCTTTGCCTTAAATCTATGCCTTCCAATTATTGACCTCTTGGCTGAGAAAGAAATTTATTCCTATTGAGCCTATCTATGCCCCTCAGAATTTTGCACACCTCAATTAGATCCTTACTCAGCCTTCTCTGCTCCAAAACAGCCTGAGTGTGTCAGCTATCTCTTCATTGCTGAGTTGCTGCAGCCCAGGCAACATCCTGGTGAATCTTCTCTACACAGTCTCCAGTGCAGTTACATCCTTCCTGAGATATGTCAACCAAACCTCCACACAGTACTCCAGTTATGGCCTGACTAACATTGTAAACAATTCCATCATCACCTCTTTCCTCTTGCATTCAATTCCTTCAGTAATAAAGCCAAGTATCCCATATGCCTTCATAACCCTGTGATCATCAGTACTACTCAGGATCCTACCATTTATTCCCTTACCTGTCGATCTCCAAAAATTCATCACCTCACACTTTCAAGATTAAGTTCCGTTTGTCACTGTTCAACCCAACTCATATGTATCTTCCTGTTGTCTAAATAGATGGTGTATGACCTCATTTGGGCCTGGGGATTTACCCAATTTTAAGCCCGCCAAAACCACCAAACCCAGCCTCTTCATGCTACCCTGCTTAATTAGTTCAAGATGTCCTCCCTGATTTCTATACCTACGTTCTTTTCCTCAGTAGTGAGTACAGAAACAAAGTAATCAGTTAAAACCTCAGCTACATCTTCCAGCTACACACATACATTACCATTTTAATCCCTAATGGGCCACACTCTTTCCCTGGCCATTGTCTTGTCTGCTATTTATAAAACGCCTTAAGATTATCCTAGCTTTTAATTACCAATGTTACACTCTCCTAATTTCTTTTTTAGATAACCCTCTGCACTTTCTACACTTCTCTACGACTTCTGCTATTATTAGCCCTTGATAGCTGCAATAAACTTCCTTTTTTTGTCCTTATTGAATCCTATACATTCCTTCTCTATGTCAAGAAAAGCAATTCCCAGCTTCTCCAAGTCTTTTCACGTAACTGATATCCTTCATTCCTGATTCTATTCAGACCAACACTGATCTTCATTAACGCCTTCAGTTATTTAGCTTCTTGTCAGTGAGATGTTGCTGACACAGATTGGCTGAAGTATTTCCATGTATAACAAAAGAATGCCAATAAATCTTTGAGACATTTAATAATGGTAATATGTTACGTATTACCAAAATATCATCAAACCTCATAAATGTGTAATTAGATATAACAAAATATCTGTAATAATATTTAAAGAAAACTGGATTTATCACAAATTCTTGGAGAATGATCTAATTTTATTCTAAAGACCTGTTTTTATGTCCATTCATGGAACATGAGCATCACTATCCAGGCAGCATTTATTGCCCTGTCCCTAATTACCCAGAGGGCAGTTTAGAGCCACGCAGATTGCTGTGGCCTGGAGTCACACGTAGGCCAGACCAGGTAAGGATGACAGTTCCCTTCACTAAAAGGATATTATTAGTGAACCAGATGGATTTTTCTGGAAAATTGACAATGGATTCATGGTCATCATTAGACTCATAATTCCAGATATTTATCAAATTCTACCATCTGCCTAGGCAGAATTTGAACCATGGCCCCCATAAAATTACTAGGGTCTCTGGATTAACATTTCAGTGATAATACCACCCGGCCAACTCTCCCCTAATTTGTGGCTGTGAAGATAAATTAGTCACCAAAACAAACCAATAAAGGGAACTTTGATGAACCTGTGCCATCTGCTGGCACAAGGAGTGGTTGAGGAATATAGTATAGAAACTGGATAAATTTGAGAGGGATTAAGGAAAGGAATGTTATGCTGAAAGGATAAGATGAAGAAGAGAACGGGACGAGATGTTTGTGATGCATAACTATTGGCATGGACCAGCTAGACCAAATATCTTGTTTCAAATTCATAACTTTGATCTAATTTTGTAGAACTGTGAGTTACATCTTCCTCCATTGCATTTCTAAAGCTCCCAACTCATTGGCCTGAGCTGAGAAACCCCGCTGCTCTGATCAGTTTGACGTAGGGAGCTGCCCGTTCACAGGGCTGTGGGTGTATCTACGCACAGCAGGCTACGGTGGCTCAATCCCACTTCCTCCAGGACAATGAGAGATGGGCAGTAAACACTGGCACAGCTAGTGACACACAAATCCCATGAATAAATAAATAAGGCATTCCTGTTTCCCAAATTCTTGGACAAAGAACAATTTGGATAATTTTGACAAAACTGTAGAATAATATCTTAAATGCAGAGGATAGGTTTGAAATGCATTCTTGCAAGTGAAAGACAATAGAAGCAATTTCAACCGTATCTTTAACAGTAATGGATATATCATTATGAAGGAGAATTTGCAGAGCAGCTGCGAAGGAACTAAATGGGTAGTTCTTTCAAAGAGCTGGCAGAGACGCAGTAGGCTGAATGGCTTCATTCTGTGCTTTCAGATCCATGGGAGTGAATTCAATCTACATGCAATGGTACAAATCTGTTCCATTCCATGACCCACCTCCACCTGGAGACTGCACCAATCTTGACTCCCCTTGTTCAATGGTATGGGAGGTAAACTGCATTATTAACACTCTTCCATTTCCTCCTGCACAGCGGTGGTCGTTGGGGGGGTGGTCGGAGCACTCTTTGCTGCCTTCCTGGTCATGCTATTGATCTATCGAATGAAGAAAAAGGACGAGGGAAGCTACACATTGGAAGAGCCGAAGCAGGCGAGCATAGCTTACCAAAAACCTGAGAAACAGGAGGAGTTCTATGCATAAACAAATCAAGAGTGCCTCTCATTGCCTGGACTGTCAACAGATTGTTTCTGAAATAACAACAAAAAGAGTAATGATCCCAAATAATGTCACTCGAGTAAAATTCTGCTGAGCAGCAGTCATGTTTTAATGCTGGTATTTTCTCACGTGTGTTGTTGAATTTCCTGTCGTTGTCCAAGCCAAGCCTTCTAAAGGAGTCTGTACTAAGTGGCTATAAAATGCAAAGCACAACTGCTTATAGACAACTGCCACACATCATTAGAATTTATGTATAGTGCAGAGCATTGGCAATAGTCCTAGAGGTTGAGAGGTGCTGAAGGCTCATATAATTAAGAGAAAATAGCTTTTTTTGAAAAAGTCAGTTTTGCTCATTTAAAATGGTCATGTTTTGTATCTGATTTAAACAGTAGTGCAGTGTCAAAGGTTGTTCTCCAACCTTCAGAAATTCTGTGAGCAATATCTTGGTACCATGTTATCTGTTGTTTTCTGTTCTTGAATACATGTAATATATATATAAAATATACACACGTGAAAGTGCTTGACTGCCCTCTGAAAATAGACAATCAATATCTGATGTCTATAGAGTTACTGTACTGAAATTGTATGAAAGCTAAATGAAAGAGTATTAAATTCTGATAACGTAGCTGAGGTTTGAAGGTCACGAAATATATCCTTAAATTAATGTTGCTGAATTTTTGATACGTTTGTGTCAGACTGAATAAAAAAAAGACTCGCTTTGAAAAACGTTTTTCTATCATTAACGCCTTGTTCCCTGTGATTCAGCCAAGGATTGGGAGAATTTGATTTGAGGGATGGAATTATGATCACAATCAACAACAAAAAAAGCAAAAAAAATCCACCCTGCAAAATTGCGGCTCAGTCTGGAGCACGATCTCTGAATGTGTCACATTCTGCAATTACAGTAGCTACCTTTGGAATGAATTGCATCCGACCCTTGGGAGGAAAACACTGAGAAAAGATGTGAGTGAGTGGTGGGAGCCTTCTCCCCATTCCACTTCTGTTATTCTACAACCCATCTCTGGTTGCCCTTCTCAGTTGCCAAAATTTCTTTTTCTGTTTCTCTTTCTCAGACTCCTTTCTTTTCCCTGTCTTTCTTTCTTTCTCTTCTGTTTCCACCTTCTCACCTATTTCATTCACCCCCTTAAAACAAAAGCGAGGGAACTGTATCACTAGATAGTACTCTTCTACTCTATGTACCTTGACGATTTCCAGTGCCAAAATATTAATAGGCTCTTTGTCCTTGCTGTAAACATTGGGATTGCCTCGTCTCACAAATAACGACCTCTCCTGTATCCGACCTAATAAGAGGAAGTAGTGTTGAAGACTTCAACACAAATGAATCAGAAGAGTGTTGAACACACAAGACTTGGGGAACTGTAGGAACAATTTGATGTATCTATGAGAAAATTGGGTAAGACCATGTGGCAAACCTGCTGAGAGTAAACGTTAATCTCTTGCCATCTGAATGTCTTTGTTTCTTGAAGTATGTCAAATATCAAAGATAGAACCAACAAAAAGGTTAAAGTTAATTAGCCACAATAATGGCTCATAAAATGTAGCATGATCAGTAAAGTTTATTCAGTTGGATTTGGAGTGCATTGGACTTGTTGAATTGACATATTGCCTGGGGAGGTATGATGCAGATAGAGAAATCTAATACAGTGAATGCATTGAGAAATTTACATCTGGACCATTGAGATTGTCTCCAGGATACATCTGGTTTTGGAGCATAGGAGAGATTTCAACATCAGAAATGTGAAATGAACACAGAAGCAAAATGTGCAGTTTGACTGTCAACATGTGGAATAAGCAAGGTCAAGACAACAACATTGGTTCAAGACTTCAACCAGTTTTTCAAAATTCAATCTGCCTTTGGCCTGCAGAATATTGGATGAGCTGCATCTGTCTGGTTTAAGATCCAATGTTAATGGTTTCTCCTTTTATCCCTGGGGAAATCGCTGAAGATGTGACTGATAATCTCAGAAAACCCGAACAATTGTCACCTTCCTTATTACAATCTTTCTTGACAGTAATGTTGCTGGAATTAACTTTTGGTTGAAGCTATAGTGGCTCTACCTACCCAATACCAATATCAGGACAATATGAACACAGTGTCCGAGGATCTCCTTTGAGTTTAATCTAAAGACCCTTGTCACTTTTAATTTGGTTTAAGTAGTGTGAACGTTGGTATCAGCCAAGTGGTAGCTACAAATAATATAGAAAACCACTTTAATACACTTTGTCAGCTTTTCCATTATAAATTGTATGTTTCAAATTTGTAATGTAAACTTGTCGGATTGTAATTGTATTTTTCGCCAGTGGAAACACAACAGTGCCGTCACTGGCAAAATTGTGTAATGAAAACAGAGTAAAGATTACAGTGACACTTTCCATAATCAAAGTGTGGACTGGAATTTATAGCGGAGTAGTAGGGAAAAAGCAGACAGACAGGCAGAATGTATGATGTTAAAATGAGAAGTGTGTCATGTTGGTACTCCCTGGTTCAATTAGCTCCTGTTGTCCAAGCCGTTTTTACCCGAGGGCTACACAGCTGAGATTTTCCTATTTCTCATCTAAGTGGGAGGGTGAGTGTGTTAGCCAGTGACTAACACTCCATCCCCACTGTCGAAATAACTCACCCTCACTAAGAACTGACAGGCAAGAGCGAGGATGTTATGGGCCCCACTGCTAACCACCTGGCTCCCAGAGACAGGCAATCAGAGGACAGCAGCATTTGGGTCCTAAAAAGTCTGTCAACCGCCACCAATGTGAGTGGGTGATCCAGCCATGTGATTTTGATCTTCTTGACATGTGGTGAGGGCAGTCAATGAGGTCCAGTGAAAAGGTGGGGGACGGCTGGCTTTCAAAGGCAACCAGCCCCCCATTATCCATGCCTCTGATTGGCCCCAATTTGGTGAAATTGGAGGTACTCCACCCTAATTCAATACCAGGGTGCTGGGAAACCAGCTAACTTATCCGCTACGTGGCACGTGGTTCTGGAGGTGGAGAATTGAGTTTTTTTTAAATGTCCATTAATGACTACTCAAGAGTCTTAATTGCTGTTAATTGGAAGTAGCTCAAATTGGAGCTTGTGTGGCACCATGGCAGTGCCCGTACCTCTGACCTATGAGGCCCGGGTTACGGTCCTAACTGGTCCAGCAGTGTGTAATAACATCTCTGAACACATTGATTACAGGAAATAGCATTTGAAATTCCCCCATGGGACCTTTTTACCCAGACGGTAACCACAGAGGTGGGTGAGGAAAGGTGGTGGGTTTCTCTCTTGGACAAACGGGCTCAATTGTTTCGCCTTCACACCACCTCATTTGCCATCTCCACAGAGGACAAAATTATTCACTCCCTGCACAGCCTGTCACAGGACAGTGCACTAACTAAGTTCCTCCAGTTCAATCCTGAAAGTCAATTACGAAATAAAGACTGACAGCTTAATTGGTCTTGGATATTACTCCTTAAGGTTCTCTCAGAATTTATAGAGGCCAGGATATGAATTCCAAAATTTCTTTTCTTGATAATGCTTTTTTTAAAAAAAAAATCTTTTTCAACACAGCCTCCAATTCTAGTCATGCTGTTAAATAAAACTACAGTATGTTTTGAATCTAAACTCAAGATACAGCTCACACTTAGTGGATGTAATCAGAGAGTCTCAATGAGTTCCTGTTAAAGGGTCACACTATCATGCATGAACACCATTCACAAAATGGCATCATCTTGTCTCCATTCCTACACTCTTCAGGCACTATAACTGGCGAGATGATGGTGAGGAGGATAATAGAAAGCGAAAAACAAATGCATGTCATATTTATCCTTCAAAGGCAAATTTGGCTGCTTCCAGCTTTCCATTCAGGTTAAACTAATTTGTTAACTGATCAACCAGATTACAGTTCAGACAATGGACTAAATGGAATTTGGAGTGGAAGGGAAAATGAATTGCATTCGTCATTCCTGATCTAACCACATTACGGTTTAATCACAGTAACGCACAGACCCGATGGTTTGTGTTTGTGAATATGTACCAAGCCAGTCTTCTCTCACTTGACTTTATCTCTTATCACTGTATCCCTGTCACTGGGAATATACTGCAAAGTCACTCCTGTCATTGATTTTGATCTGATATATAAGCACTGATTTATACAGACAATAACCTACACAGGTGTCAGGCACCTTTAGTTGGCTTCAGTATGCAGCACAGGGGAATGTATAGGGTGAGTGACTCTAGCCCCTAGTTGATCAGACAGTCACTTAAAAGGGTCATAGATAAAAGCTCAGCCTTCACAAATTGAAGATGCCGTTTTCATAAATCCTTTGCTTCCACTAAGATCTTTTTTGAATCTTACCCCAAAATTTGCCTTGGGATTTAGAAACTGCTCTTTTCCAGAATATTTTCACGCTGCAGTGGAGAGAGAGAGAGAGAGCCTGATGCATTTCTGCTCCTGTTATTCCGTATTGTCGTTGACAGGGTCGTGGGTGGGGGCACTTGGCAAGATGGATTTATTCATGTCGGTGTCTCGGATGTGCTGGGGGTGGAAGCTGGAGCAGTGGTTCAGTCCAGTATGTGGATTCCTGATCCGATTGCGACCAGCCCCAAGACTGGCAAGTTTCTTTGGCAACTCGTAAAAACTTCATTTTGCTATCACCGTGCCACACAACAATTGACTCCTCTGGAAAATCATACTTGAATTGGAACATTAGACAGCGTCAATATTGTTATCACACGTTGAAGCGTTGAACAGTAAAACCTAATGGACCTTACAGGTGCATCGAGGTATCCAATTGTAGTCAGCTATACCCGATTGCTGCTGCTATTCATGTTTTATCACGGATGCTGATTGATTTTAAAGGCTAAGTTAATAACATAGTGAGGATACACAGCTTGTTTAATATCCCCACTGATGGGAGGTTACATTCCTCTGCCCTCCTACAATTGAGAAATTAGAAAATTCTTTGATTGACTATCAGGCGGGGCCAGTTACAGTCATATCGTCATAGAGCACAGAAACAGGCCCTTCAGTCCAACTAGTCCATGCTGTCCAAGTTTCTCACATGTCTTACTAGTCGCACCTGCCTGCCTTTAGCCCATATCCCTCCAAACCTTTCCTATTGGCCTGTACAAATGTCTTTTCAATGTTGTAACTGTATCTGCATCCATCACTTCCTCTGGCAGCTCATTCCGCACCCTCTATGTGAAAAAGTTGACCCTTGGGTCTCTTTTAATTTTTTTTCCTCTCAGCTTAAAAATGTGGACCCTTGTTTTGAGCTCCCCCATCCTAGGGAGAAAACCTTTGCTAGTCACCTTTTCTCTGTCCCTCAAGATTTTATAAATCTCTATAAGGTCACCCTCAACCTCCAACACTCCAGTGAAAAAAGTCCCAGACTATCCACCCTATTTTTATAACTCAAACCTCCCCATTTCTGGCAACATCATGGTAAATCTCTCCTGCAACCTCTCCAGTTTAATAATATCCTTCCTCGATATTCTTTAATAATATCCTTCCTAGAACTGCACACAGTTGTCCAAAAGTGACCGCACCAACATCCTGTACACCCTCGATATGATGTCCAAACTCCTATAGTCGATGGTCTGATCAATGATGGCAAGCCTTCACACAGGTATCGCTGAGGTGTCAGTCATCCAGGTTTTACCAATCATCAATACATTTGATTGGGTTTGAAAATGGCACAGGGTAGAAATTTACAGGGTTTAGGGGATCAGGAGAGCAGATGGGTCACCTCGGAAAGATAAGTCTTAGTGATTTAGGGCCAGAAGGGATTTTTGACCTGAGTAAGAGGGGGCTCAGGCTGCCATGTTCTGTCAGGCAAGTGGCTCAGAAGGAAGGATGACATGGCATCTTGGTGCCACCTGAGACAAGAAGGCTGTCCCCCAAGTGAAGTGACCCCTTCTCCCCACTCTGTACCATTCCATTGACCATGCCCAGCTGTATGTTGGTGTGGGAGGTATAATTTTGGAGATGACAGAGCTTTTAACAAGTGCAACTCACCCTTCTTTATTTATTGAGCTACAGCGAGTGTGCTGGCATTCGAGCTTCTGCCTACCTCATTTATTTAGTGGGGGATCAAACTCAAATGGAACATTGGTTGCAATAACAGATTGTTTTTACCCTGAGGTGATATTGAGTTAGGGGAAGCACAAAGGCTCAGTGGTCAGTACTGCCACCTCACAGTGCCAGGGACCCAGGTTTGATTCCAGCCTTGTCTGACTGTCTGGATGGAGTTTGCATGTTCTCCCCATGTCTACATAGGTTTCCTCTAGGTGCTCCTGCTTCCTCCCATAGTCCAAGGAAATGCAGATTAGACGGAATGACCATGCTATAAATTGCTCCATGGTGTGCAGGTTAGGTGGATGCAGGGATATGGGAAGAGGGTGGGTCTGGGTGGGATGCTCTTCAGAGAGTCAGTGCAGAATGATGGGCCAAAAGGCTGTTTCCACACTGTATGGGTTCTATGATTCTATGATTAAGTGTTTTCAGCTGTCATAGCAACTGCATTAAGCTTCGAGATGAGTGTCAGGAGAGAGATACTGGCCAAAGTTTCCCCAGCATCATGGGTTCCATTGATCTCCTATTCGTAGCAAAACCTGGAGGTGGGGCAGGGATGCTGGCAGGGGAACAGACCGTCACATCCACGGACCATTTCCACCACAACAGGCAACAGGCAGCTTCCCAACAGTGATAGCTAGCAACCCAGCAGCATTCACAGAGCAGTTGACAGAGGTGATCAAATTGGGCTGCCTTTAGTCAGACCATTCCAACCTTCCCAGAGACATCCAGATCGCACATTGGGTGAGTGGTGAGATGTTAGCAATGGGAAGCCTGTAGTTAAGGAAAGCAAGGGCTGCCAGTGTACCCAGGTTGCCTCAGAGAGTGCTGGGGTTTGAGAAAATCTTTGCAGCCTCTTCCTCATCTACATCCTACCTGCTGTGGCCCTCCCTCTCAAATTCAAGTCTCTGTAGCTGCCTACACTTCCAGTTCAGGCACAGCAGAGGCAGCCAACCTCCCTCCCACGCTGGGGCTATGTTTACCATCAATAATATTTGCAGCCCGCTGACGACTCCTAACTGGATGGTGCAAGACTGTGTTGATGGCCCACAAGTTGTCCATGACTCCAGCCAGCCAACACACCATTGAAACTCTCACAGTTCTGGGAGCCAGAAAAAGTCACTACCGTGGGGTCCTGACCCTTACCAACAGAACTCAGTCTGTGGTAACCTGTGATTGTCCTGGCTAAATAATGAGGCAACTGTGCTTGAAATGTTGCCATGGTTTCCCAAGTCAAAATCATCTTGAGGAGACTTAGACAAGTTTTGTTTGTGGTTTCAAAACAAAATCTCAAAGCGTAAAGGGTAATAGGTTTGGAATAAAGGCATAGTGTTGGCAATTTCTTGTTTGGAAACTTTAGAGCAAGTTCTCATTGAGAGAGGGAAAGGTTCCTTTGTCCCCTCAAGCCATCCATTACTTCAGTCATTAACTAATGGAGTGTGAATGTACTCAACTAACCGATAAGCAGAATCTTTGAATGACCTCTGACTGCTTTTATCCAGAGTTTCTTTCTCCAGACGTCTGATATTTTTTGCTGATTTAATGTCACTGTTTCATAGAAATTAAATAAAACAGACGGAAGAATGAACAGGAAGTTTAAAAACAAAATTTTCCTATCCAGTTGCAGCTATATAACCTGCATTCGTGTTCTGTCTTAAGTAGCACATAATTACTATATTTCATATCGTCAAGAAATACAGATATTTGCAAATAGAAGGAAAGTGCTGAAGGAACTCAAGTGCAGTCTCTGAAGAAGCATCATTTAGGGCTCAAAACATTAACTCTGTTTTTCTCTCACTTCTGATGCAGCCAGACCTGCTGATTTTCCCTGGCACTTTCCACTTTTGTTTCAGATGTCCAGCGCCTGCAGTATTTTATTTTTAATTGAGCTCAGTTCAGCCCCATTTTCTGAAATCTGGGCATCATCAACACAGTTGACTCCAGTGTCTGTCCCAGTTGTTGTTGCTGTCGGCCAAATGCAGTTGGTGAGATGTGTGTGCTGGCTGGTGTGATGAATTGAGATTGGGGTGTGCCTGCACAGTGCATTGCTGTTTTATTCAGGATTCTGGGAACTGGATCTTGGCTGCATGCTTAGCAACTCTCTGACACCGTATGCATTTATTAACGTGAAAGATTGCCAATTATTCTGAACTTCTTATTTCTTTAGTTTTCTAATTTATTATTATGATTTTGTCCCTTTGAATGTATGTAATGCTGGATTTTTTTTATTTTTTCTTTTTTCCTAAGAATTTATACCGAGGTACCTTACTTACGATGGTGCCATAAGTGGTGAGTTGTAAAATTTTCTCTGTATTCATGTAAGTACAACAAAGCTAATTCAATTCAATTCAGTTCAATTCAATTAAAAAACAAACCCATTGGGTTTGGGAAATCTCACCAGAACCTGAGTTTGGTAAAACAACTGAAGAAGGCTCTGTTCTCTGTTTTGAAGAAGTCTCATTGGTCCTGAGAGTTGGAAAGTGATGGAGAGCAAATTATTCCGAACCCACTGCTCTTACACTGTGAAATTTCTTTTAAAGTTGCAGAAAAACTTGGCCAAGTGACTTGTGCTGTTGAATACTTAGCCTTGCAATGAAATTGAGCATTCAGCAGCACAGGCCACTTGTGACTGGAACTGAGGTGCTCCGACAAACTAACTCGTGTTTTTCTCATCCTGGTGTTTTGTTGAGAAGGTAGGCTGGATGAAGGGCCAAAGCTGGGTCAACCCTTCCTGAGGCTGAGATGGGATTGAGATTGAGGCAGGGCTGAAATCCAAATTCAACTCAATTTATTTTTAATGTGATGGCCACAAAGTGATGTGAACACAGTGGTCGAAGTTTTACAATGAGAATTATTCAACCTTAATTGACTGCAAACGCTTAACAATAGTTGGAAGCTGTGCAGCGTGGGATGGGAAGGCTTTCACATCAAACCGGATGCATTTGTTTTCTACTGTTCCACCTTCATTCAATTCCCAGAAGGAAATCTCCTCCTATTTTTCCATGTGGCTGAATGACAGGCAGTGCCTGGAAATCTCAATATCTGTCTACATTCTCATTTTGCCACAGTGGACGGTACTTTTATACCTCTCATTTTTTCTCCCCTTAGGATTCATTTTGCTTAAAAAAATCCATCAAAGTCATGGGGAGACTTGAGAACTGTGGGCAATGTCCTATTGAGTGTTAATGGCTACACTTGCTGTTGTGCTTTGTATAACATCACTGTCACAGCTACCTCAGTAGCACTAGACAAAAATAATTAATCTCTCGAAGTAGAATTCTGTCTGACTAGAATTTTGCCTGGAGGATGGGAAAATGGTCCTCCTGTGATAGCCTAAAATGAAAGCTAAATGATAAACACACCTAACAACCGAGCTAAAGGCACTCAGTGCTGTTTCTGTGGGATTTATCACTCTGTCCACAAAGTGAAAGGGTGTAATCCACCTTGTGGATCCATAAAGAAAAATCAGCACACTCCAAATCTTGCCCTCTGACCAATTCTGTAAATAGTTTTTAAAACTGTACAAATTTTAATGGCATTAATGTGTACCTTGGCATTTGTGCCCCTGAAAATGATGTTCATGTTACAAAGGTTCTTTGCACAGCAAACGAGGACTGAATAGAAATTGGAGCTTCAGCACCTGATTATTTGTCCAGTTGTATCTTGTGCGTTAATAACTCCACCTTTTGAAGAAGCATGTAAATATTTTTAACAGGAATTATATCATTCATGGATTTCAGTTGTCTTGTATATATACCTTGCAGAGTTGTAGCAATTTAGACCTACCAATACCTTTCTTTCTAATTTGTAAACTGTTTTATTCCAAGTTGCTGGCCATGAGAATTGTTTTAAAAAGAAGGTTTTGTCTGTTTTTTAAAATTATATTTCTGTGCTGTGCCCATTTATGAAATAAAAACAAATTGAAACATCTTTAATGTTTTTAAGTGCAATTGTGTTTTTTAGGTTTCATATACAATCCTTGAGAAAAGAGAATTGATTTAATGAAAAATTGAAGAATGAGGACATATGTGATGCTAGGCGTTGTAAATGGGGATAAAAGCTAGAAAAGAGCCAGTGAGCTCAGTTAGTTGGAACTGCATGCGAATCAGAGTAACTGGAATGGTACAGGTCTTATAGTCATAGAATCATACAGCGCAGAAACAGATCCTTTGGTCCAGAGATAATGGGAACTGCAGATGCAGTGGGTGGGGGGGAAGAGCTGGGCTGGTTGTCTGGTGCAGTGGGGGGAGGGGACGAACTGGGCTGGTTTAGGGATGCAGTAGGGGAAGGGGAGATTTTGAAACTGGTGAAGTCCACATTGATACCATTAGGCTGCAGGGTTACCCGGTGTGGCTTCCTCTACATCGGGGAAACCAAGCAGAGGCTTGGAGACCGCTTTGCAGAACACCTCCGCTCAGTTCGCAACAAACAACTGCACCTCCCAGTCGCAAACCATTTCCACTCCCCCTCCCATTCTCTAGATGACATCTCCATCATGGGCCTCCTGCACTGCCACAATGATGCCACCCGAAGGTTGCAGGAACAGCAACTCATATTCCGCCTGGGAACCCAGCAGCCATATGGTATCAATGTGGACTTCACCAGTTTCAAAATCTCCCCTTCCCCTACTGCATCCCTAAACCAGCCTAGTTCGTCCCCTCCCCCCACTGCACCACACAACCAGCCCAGCTCTTCCCCCCCACCCACTGCATCCCAAAACCAGTCCAACCTGTCTCTGCCTCCCTAACCGGTTCTTCCTCTCACCCATCCCTTCCTCCCACCCCAAGCCGCACCCCCAGCTACCTACTAACCTCATCCCACCTCCTTGACCTGTCCGTCTTCCCTGGACTGACCTATCCCCTCCCTACCTCCCCACCTATACTCTCTCCACCTATCTTCTTTACTCTCCATCTTCGGTCTGCCTCCCCCTGTCTCCCTATTTATTCCAGTTCCCTCTCCCCATCCCCCTCTCTGATGAAGGGTCTAGGCCCGAAACGTCAGCTTTTGTGCTCCTGAGATGCTGCTTGGCCTGCTGTGTTCATCCAGCCTCACATTTTATTATCTTGGAATTCTCCAGCATCTGCAGTTCCCATTATCTCGGAGGCTTGGAGACCGCTTTGCAGAACACCTCCGCTCAGTTCGCAACAAACAACTGCACCTCCCAGTCGCAAACCATTTCCACTCCCCCTCCCATTCTCTAGATGACATCTCCATCATGGGCCTCCTGCACTGCCACAATGATGCCACCCGAAGGTTGCAGGAACAGCAACTCATATTCCGCCTGGGAACCCTGCAGCCTAATGGTATCAATGTGGACTTCACCAGTTTCAAAATCTCCCCTTCCCCTACTGCATCCCTAAACCAGCCCAGTTCGTCCCCTCCCCCCACTGCACCACACAACCAGCCCAGCTCTTCCCCCCCCACCCACTGCATCCCAAAACCAGTCCAACCTGTCTCTGCCTCCCTAACCGGTTCTTCCTCTCACCCATCCCTTCCTCCCACCCCAAGCCACACCCCCATCTACCTACTAACCTCATCCCACCTCCTTGACCTGTCCGTCTTCCCTGGACTGACCTATCCCCTCCCTACCTCCCCACCTACACTCTCTCCACCTATCTTCTTTACTCTCCATCTTCGGTCCGCCTCCCCCTCTCTCCCTATTTATTCCAGTTCCCTCACCCCATCCCCCTCTCTGATGAAGGGTCTAGGCCCGAAACGTCAGCTCCTGAGATGCTGCTGGGCCTGCTGTGTTCATCCAGCCTCACATTTTATTACCTTTGGTCCAGTTCCCTTTCCACCCCTGTCTCTGTGCCTACCCATATTAAACAAAAACACATCACACTTTGCTATGTTTCAGGGGCTAGTTGTCAAGTAATCACAGAAAGACAGAATAATAATGACGTAGGAAGAGGCCATTCAGCCCATCCTACCTACACCAGCTGTCTGAATGAGCTGCATCACTTGGTACCATTCTGCACTTTCTCTGTAACCTCACACATTGTTACTAGTCAACCGGCTGATGCTCCCTTCAATGCGTGGATTGAATCTGCCACCACTTCATATTCTGGTAGCACAGTCCAGACGTTAACAACATGATGCATGGCAAAATATTTTTCTCGCATCGCATTTGCTGCTTTTGCAAGTTTCTTGAAATCTGTACCCTCGCATTCTGAATTTGTTTAGGAGTGAATTTATCTACACTGTCGAGACTGCTCGTGATTTTAAAAGCTTCCACCAAATCTCCCCTCAGCCTCCACCTCCCCAATAGTCATAACTTCTTCAACTGGCCTTTGGGCAGAACCCAAGCAGAAGAAAGGGTAAAAAAGCAGAGAGACAATGATAAACCTTATAAATCATTGGTTCAGTAGCCGTTACACAGAACATAGAGCTGTACAGCACAGGAACAGGCCCTTCGGCATACCATGTCTATGCTGACCAAGATACCATTCTAAACTAAACCCACCTGCCTGCACATATCCCTCTCTTCCCTGTCTGTTCATGTGTCTGCCCAAGTGGCTCTTAAACTATCCTAATTGCCTCTACCAGCTCCTCTGGCAGCAACATTACAGGTACCTATCACCCTCTGTGTAAACAGTTTCCTTGCACAATCTCTTTTAAACTCACCCTTCTCATCTTGAGCCTATGCGCCCTAGAATTTGACATTTCCACCCTAGGAAAAAGATTCTGACTCGCCACCCTACCCATGCCCCTCATAATTTTATATCCATTCTATCAGATTTTCCCTCAGCCTCGGACATGCAAGCAAAAATCAAGTTTCTTTCATGTCTCCTTATAACTAATACACTCCCATCCAGAAACATCCTGGTAAACCTCTTCTGCACCCTCTCCAAACCCTCCAAATCCTCCCTATAATGCAGAGACCAGAACTGCACATAATGCTCCAAAAGTGGCCTCACTCATTTGTGTATAGCTACAATATGAATTGCCAACTTTTATACTCAATGCCCCAAGCATGCCATATGCCTTCTTTAAAACCTTATTCACTTGTGTTGCCACTCTTAAGGAACTATGGACTTGACCCTAAGATCTCTCTGTATATCAATGCTCCTGAGGGACCTACCATTTACTGTATACTTTCCTCTTTCATTTGACCTCCCAAAAGACATCACCTCACATTTGTCCGAATTAAACTCCATCAGCAATTTCTCTGCCCAAATTTCCAACTGATCTATATCTTGCTGTATCCTTTGACAACCTTCCTCACTATCCACAGCTCCACCAATTTCCATGTCAGCACGGTGGCTCAGTGGTTAGCACGCAGCCTCACAGCGCCAGGGACCCGGGTTTGATTCCAGCCTTGGGTGACTGTCTGTGTGGAGTTTGTACATTCTCCTTGTGTCTGCGGGGGTTTCCTCTGGGTGCTCTGGTTTCCTCCCACAGTCCAAAGATGTGCAGGCTAGGTGGATCGGCCATGCTAAATTGCCCGTAGTGTTCAGGGGTGTGTGGGTTAGAGGGGGATGGGATGCTCCAAGGGGCGGTGTGGACTTGTTGGGCCGTAGGGCCTGTTCCCACACTGTAGGGAATCTAATTCTATTCTAATCTGTAAAGTTACTAATCAGACCACCTACATTTTCATCTAAATCATTTATATATATTACAAATGACATAAGTGCGAGCACTGAGTTAGCAAGGACTGCCGACGCTGGAATCAGAGATAACATGGTGTGAAGCTGGAGGATCACAGCAGGCCAGGCAGCATCAGAGGAGCAGGAAAGCTGACTTTTCAAGTTGGGACCCTTCTTCAGAAATGGGGAGGGGGAAGAGAGCTCAGAAATAAACAGAGAGAGGAAGGGTGGAGCTGGGGAAGGTAGGTGGGATGGTGATAGGTGAGTGCAGGTAGGGAGTGGTGGGGTGTGGTCACTCGGATGGGAGGAGTGGACAGGTGGGAGAGAAGGTGGACAGGTTGTGTCAGGTCAAGGAGGTGGGGAAGAGAGGGAGGGTTGGTCATGGGGTGATGCTGGGGTTGGGAAGATTTTGACACTGGTAAAATCCACCTTTAGACCATTGGGCTGTAGGCTCCGGAGGCGGAATATGAGGTGCTGCTCCTCCAGTTTGAGAGTGGTGTTATTGTGACACTGGAGGAGGCCCTGGATGGATATGTCACACAGCAATTGGGAGGAGGAGTTGAAATTTTCACGATGGGAAGATGTTGTTTGTCGTGTACACAGCATGATCCTTACAGAGGACCACTAGTCACAGATCTCCAGTTGGACACCACTTTTCCACAACTACTCTGTCTTCTTTGGCCAAGTCAGTTTTGTAGCCAACTTGCCAACTCTTGCATCCTTCATATTCCTGAAGAGTCTTGTCTGATTACGGTTTCCTCAACCTTATATATGCTTCCATTTTCTAACTAATTTACTCTATACCTATTCCCTTATCTCCCACTGGCTGTTGGGAGGCCATCATAGTGATTGCACCTTTCTTATTCCTGAGTTCGACCCATAAGGCCTAGCTGGATGAACCCTCTAAGATGTCCTCTCTTAGTGCAGCTCTGACATTCTCCTGAATCAGTAATACAGACCCCCCACCCCTTTTACATCCCTCCCTGTTACATCTGAAACATCTAAACCCTGGAACATTGAGCTGCCAGAACTGCCCTTTTCTCAACCAAGTTTCTGTAATGGCTAACACAATGTAATTCCATTTACTAACCCAGGCGCTAAGCTCATCTGCCTTACCTGTTATATTCCTTTCATTAAAATACTTACACTTCAAACCGCCAGCCCTGCCATGTTTATTAATCTGGCCCTGCCTATTCTTCCTATTGGACGTGGTAGATTTAACCCCACTCTTCTCTTCAAACACTCCACAAGCCTGCCCTGGTTCCCAACCTCAGCCACACTAGTTTAAACTCTCCCAAGTAGCAGGATCAAACTTCCCTGCCAGGGTATTGGTGCCCTCCAACCCCCCAGCTTAGATGTAAGTATTGCTTCTCGTACAGTTTCCAACCACCTTGGAAAAGACCCCAAAGATCCAGGTATCTGAACCCCTTCTTCCTATACCAGCTTTTTAGCCACATATTCAACTGTATTATCTTCCTATTTCTAGCCTCACTCATATGTTGAACAGGGAGTGATTATGTTCCCAGCTTTAAATGCAACCTGTTTGAATGATTAGAGATAACAAGGTGTAGAGCTGGATGAATACAGCAGGCCAAACAGCATCAGAGGAGCAGAAAAGCTTGATGTTTTGGGTCAGGACGTCTAGCTTCACACCATGTTATCTCAGATTCTCCAGCATCGGCAGTTCCTACTACCTCTGATTGAATGATTGATTGATGTATTAAAACTGGAGTGGCTTCAGAAAAGATTTACCAGGATGTTGCTGGGATTGGAGTGTTTGTGTTAAAAGAATAGGCTGGACAGGCTGAGACCTTTTAACTGGGCTGCAAGAGGTTGAGGGGTGACCTTATAGAGGTAAAATCATGAAGGGCTTGAGCAAGTGAATAACCAAGGTCTTTTCCCTAGGGTGGGGGAGTGCAAAACTAAGGGGCACATTTTTAAGGTGGGTGGAGAAAGATTTAAAAAGGACAGAAGGGGCAACTTTTTGACAGACAGAATGGTTCCTGTGTAGAATGAACCATCAGAAGAAGTGAAGGATGCAGGTACAGTTACAACACTTAAAAGGCATTTGGATAAATACGTGAAAAGGGAAGGTTTCACGGGATATGGGCCAAAGACAGGGAGGTTGGACTAGTTTAGTTTGGGAACATGGTCAGACTAGTTGGACTGAAGGGAGAATGCGGGGAGAACTTACAGAAACATACAAGATTATGAAGGGAATAAATAAAGTGGAGCCAGGGAGTGTTTCCGCTAGCAGGTGAAACTAGGACTACGGGGTATAGCCTCAAAACTAAGGGAAGCAGATGTAGGACTGAGATCAGGAGAAATTTCTTCACCTAAAGGGCTGTGAATCTGTGGAATTCCCTGCCCACTGAAGCGGTTGAAGCTACCTCGCTGAATGATCTTAAGGCAAGGCTAGATAAATCTTTGAACAGTAAAGGAATTAAGGGTTATGGTGAGTGGGCGGGTAAATGGAGCTGAGTCTCAAAGATCAGCCATGATCTTATTAAATAGCGGGGCAGGCTCAAGGGGCCAGATGGCCTACTCCTGCTCCTAGTTCTTATGTCCTTATGCCTGTTTCTGTACAGTGTCATGCTGACTGTATGACAGTATGAGTCTATGACTCCATGACTCTATGGCTTGAAAAAGCACTTGTCTGTAATTGAGGAAAGTCAATGGATCAAAGATTGAAAGAAATGTAATTAAAATCCAAACCACATGGTCATTGGAAATCCATTCTTCCTCCTCAGCTATCTCCATTCCACAATTCGTTTGCTCATCACAGTCAGCATTTAATGGCTTCACCTCAATTTTACTATTTTAAAAAGAATATATATTTTTCTGAAAAGCAAAATGAATGACCAAGGCTCAAAGTGCTGTCTTATCCTATTGGCAGATTTGGTAGATTGGGATAAAATGGTTGGATTTTAATGTTGGAAATGTTGGAGATGGAAGAAGCTTTGGAGACAAGGTAAGGAATTCCATTGCATTGGTGAAAAGGGGAACAACGATGGATTATAAAAACGTCACAAGTCTTGATGTCAACACAGGTGCGATAACTCTTTACAACTTGACAGGATAAAAGATCAGGAGGGGTCTTCCTGCAGAGGGAGAGAGAAAAAGAAGTTGGATGTAATGGAGGAAAAGGGCATGTAAAAGCTGCAGAGTGGAAGCCACATTGTGCATTTGGTGACTGCTGTCAAATCCCACGAATAATTCACCTTTAAAATGTTCAGAACATTAGTGGTAAAAACAGTGAATTGTTTTTGATGACATAATAATGCTCACTGGGCTTCTAATGCAGTTCTCCCAGATTTGAGCTCAGTTTATTTATGGCTCTGTAAGATTCCACCAATACAGTATCCCAGAACAAAACAGCCCCTTGAGTTCATCATAGCTGCACTGGTCATTAAGCACTTAGGTATTCTACTACTATTTTCCAAATTTGGACCACAGCCCTGTAGCTTAAGATATTTCAATTGTTTACCTGTTTACTTAAATGTTGTAACTGTTCCCTGAATACATTTTTCTTCAAATCTCCCTGAAACCTTTACTCCTTGCCTTAAATTCATAGCCCTGGTTATTGATCCTCTAACAAAGGAAAAAGAATTCTTCCTATTGACCCTACCTAAGCTCCTTATAACTTTGTACCCCTCAACCAAGTCCCCCATCTATCTTCTCTACTCCAAGGTAAACAACTCCATGTTGGTTATCCAGACCCCTTCATAGTTGAATCGCTCCAACTCAAGCAGTTTCCTGATGCATCCCTTTCTAAACCCTGTCTACAGCAATCACAACCTTCCTATAGCGTGGTGACCAGAACTGCACACAGTAATCCAGCTGTGACCCAATGTTATGTGCAGCTCTATCAGAACCCCCGTGGCACTTATATTCAGTGCTCTGACTAATATCGTGTCTTGGATCGCAGAGTACATCCATGAGATTCTTTACAGATTCAGTTTGAAGAAAAGGCTTGACAACAGAAACTTGTTTAAGTATGAATATTTATTGAGTAGTAATTAGAGACAAGAAAGAAAGGAAAATTTATTAAGTAAATAAAAAGAATGAAAAAGAGTGGAAAGAAACAATAAACCTCTCGGTCTTCTGTCCATCGGGAACCCCTCGATCGACAGCTGATCTGGAGGCTGAGCTTGTTTCTGGTACTGTTCACGATCCCAGTCCGAGGTGAAGTCTAATGACTTGGAATGAAACTCTCTCTCTCTTAGACGGTGTAACAAACAACCAGGTACAGAAAAACAATTACTGCAAAACATGTTGATTGTGCCATCTTCAGCATGTACATGGATGTTCCAAGGACTCATTCAAGGTCATGCAGCCCTTCGGCCCATCCTATGCATATGTGTAAGTATCCAACCTGCTTAACTACCTTTTCCATGTGTCCTGCATTCAAGGATCTATGGGCACGTATACCAAGGTCTCTCTGATCCTCTATAGCTCCTGGGGTCTTACCATTCATCATGAAATCCCCAAATTTTTTCATATCCCAGTAGAAAATGGCCATGTGAAGCTATGATTTTTTAGTCTTCTGCTCTATCCGAGGAAGAGTTGCCCCAGTTTATTACAGTTCCGAATGAGATAACAAAGATCATTAATCTCCCGCTTGAGGATGGATAAACTGACTCCCCATCTTTATTCACACAAACCTCAAATCATTGCATGGCTAAAAATGGATCCATTCCCTTGGAAATACCTTTCTCCCTGACTCAACTCAACTAATTTTTTGAAAGGAGACAATTTAACCAGGATTTCTTGAATTAACAAAACAATGAACTTCTTAATTACTAAATTAAGAAATAGGAGAAATAGGAAAAAGCAGGATGGATTAATCTCTGAAATAATGGGAACTGCAGATGCTGGAGAATCCAAGATAATAAAATGTGAGGCTGGATGAACACAGCAGGCCAAGCAGCATCTCAGGAGCACAAAAGCTGACGTTTCGGGCCTAGACCTTTCATCAGAGAGGGGGATGAAGGGTCTAGGCCTGAAACGTCAGCTTTTGTGTTCCTGAGATGCTGCTTGGCCTGCTGTGTTCATCCAGCTCCACACTTTGTTATCTCGGATTAATCTCTGGATTGTTTGTGAAACGTAGATGGTTGAACTTTGTGAATGTTGCACTTAATGATACCAGTTGTGCTGATTCTGGACGATGAATAGTTGATTTCAAGAATTTCAGCTTCAGAGGCTGATTTGAACTCTTTTGTCTTGATTTGTTTCAGCAATGGCTGAGGGAGAGTGAGAGAGACAATTTTTTGCTTGTTTACCTGCAGGGCAGGGGTCTTTAAATGGCTGTTCTTAGACCTGTGACCGTCACCACTCACCAATCCACACATTAGAATGTCAGGCCACGAACATACGCAAGTAGTGTTATAGTTGATTTTTATATATTTCTGAAAAGCCAAAATCCAAACTGTCTGCAGGAGATGACACTCTGTTGAGAAGGTGGGCTAGGGGAGAGTTAGTCAGCCCCCTTATTATCACTTCTTATTGTGTTCCACTCTCTGACTGTGGATTCCTTGACACTCTGCAAGTGTGACATTCCATGGGTCCAACACAGGACTTTGCTAGTCAGCAACTGAATTTTGCATCTGTGGAATTTGTTTGACTGTAGCAGGCTTCTTTCACATTTTGGAGCTAAAAGTTAACAATGTTCATGCACTTTGAGATTTTGACAGTCACCACGACATAAGTTCTAGACATCTACCCAACCAGAGGCACTACCTTCCCATATTTACTTTGTCAAGTCCTTCACCTTATATTCTTCTGAATTCTATAGGGAATAAGGGCTTAGTTAACTTAATAACTCTTTATCAGATGACTTATCAGATCAAATTCTAGAATCAGTTTGAAGTTGACCTTTAATACACTCTCGCTTGAGGCAGCCTTCCTTTAAAAAAGAGACCCAATATTCCAAATGTGGTCTCACCATGATCCTCTACAATTACAGAAGTATGCATCATAAGGCAGTCAATATCGTCTTGTGCTAAGTTTATTTCAGAGTTCATTTCATTCTAAGTTTGAATACACAAGGGAAAAAACTTAGTTAAGATTAAGACG
Source organism: Stegostoma tigrinum (assembly GCF_030684315.1). Taxonomy (NCBI): domain Eukaryota; kingdom Metazoa; phylum Chordata; class Chondrichthyes; order Orectolobiformes; family Stegostomatidae; genus Stegostoma; species Stegostoma tigrinum. The sequence goes on along the minus strand of NC_081377.1, from coordinate 39,511,190 downwards.
CGACAAATTGCATAATTGAGACAATGTTGGAGATGCTTCATTGAGTTCCTTTCTAATATTTAGTATTCACTTGTCAACTATCCACATTGGAGATTTCTTTTATATTATTCTGGCTTTTAAGATTATTATAAATGAATGCTGTTTACCTGAAAAGCAGCTCTCGTGCCAGGCATCACTGAGGTAAGGTTTAAGATGTGCCAAGTAACAAGGAGATGTTGGAACAATGAAGGGGCCCCTGACCAAGGTGATGACTTTAGTTCCTCATATTAGCTATTGTCACACTACAAATCAGATCCTGCTCACTGCAATCTGATCATGATTAATTACTGCTATAGTTCAGGATGTGTGTCCTTGACAGGTGCAGAGATCACCATTCAATCATGACTGAGCCCCTATTTTATCTGTTGGTTTTTATGTATCATTTTCTCTTCTGTTCACAGATATAAAAACATGTCAAGAAAAGTATGAAAATAAAACCCTTCGGGCATTTTTCAAAATATTTAAAAAATACATCCACCTGTGTGACTCTGATGCACTTCATTAGTTCAGAACGATGACATCCACAACAGGAACCTTGCGTTTATGTAACGCTTGACTGCTTTCCTTCAGAGAAGATTCCTGATCCTACTCATTCTCTTTCACACACACTGGTTTACTGACCTGTAGAGAAAGATTACCTTCTGTACACACACAACAGCTCTACAGCTTCACTCAGTCCAAGATTTGCAGATGAAAGAAAAATACCTCAAACAAAAACAAAGGACACTGGAGAAACTCAGCAGGTCTGGCAACATCTGTGGAGAGAGTAAAACAGAGAGAAACTGGCCTTCCAGATTCTGTTCATATTGCCAACCTCAGCTTCCATTCAAAATAAAACAAAAGAACTGTAGGAAATTGCTGGAGAAACTCACTGGACTTGAAAAGTTAACTCTGCTTTCTTTCTACAGCCAGACCTGCTGAGTTTCTCCTGCACTCACTGTTTCCCTTCCACTTAAAATACATTAATTCCAGTTTATGTTGAAGCACACCAACTTGTAAAGTTCCTGAAAGACCAGGCTGAATTTTGCTAACCCTTAGGCAGTGGGAGCTACCTAAGAGGGAGGGATCTGGTTCCCTGAATGCAGTCCTGCCTCTGGCAAGTTTTCCAAGTGCTGGGAGTCAGCTTCTGAGAAAAATTGGCTGACCTTTTTAGAGGATGACAGTAAATTCACATCAGCAGTGGCCCAAATAAAAGCCATTTCACAGCAATATTGGCCCTTTTGGCCAATGATGGACTGCCCACCCTTCTCTTGCTGTGGATAGAAGTTGCCAACTTGATGGAGGTAGTTTCCCTATGGCAGTCCAGCTGGGTGCCATCGGAGATGGAGGTTCCAAAGGCCAAAGAGGAAGCAATAGGCACATAGCACAATATCCACAAGCCCAACACACTCCCAATGGTAACAAAGTGTGGGGCTGGATGAACACAGCAGGCCAAGCAGCATCTCAGGAGCACAAAAGCTCACATTTCGGGCCTAGACCCTTCATCAGATGAAGGGTCTAAGCCCGAAATGTGAGCTTTTGTGCTCCTGAGATGCTGCTTGGCCTGCTGTGTTCATCCAGCTCCACACTTTGTTATCTTGGATTCTCCAGCATCTGCAGTTCCCATTATCTCTGGTCACACTCCCAATGGCATTGCTCTACACCTTATGGAGCCTCTTCCCTCTAAATCTTAATTTTTATGCACCCTTCACTTTGAGTTGCCTCTGAACTTCCCTTCCTGCCTTAGCAACATTCACCCTTTCCCAACGGGACTACAGAGGTTTCTGAACTACCAGCGCTCTGATTGAATGTCGAGTCTGCTGGAAGCTGATGAGCACACTGACTGCTGTAAGATTGCCGTGTTGGAATCACTGCTGGTAAGTGTGGGCTCCAAAACCACGCACACCGTGACTCAATGTCACAATCAGTAAGGCCATTGTAACATTCAATTCACAATGTGATGTTGCTGCATATTCAGTCAGAACTGTGATTGGAAGGATTAGCTAATATTTTATTAAATAGATAGACATAATGTCAAAACTTTGTGTCTGGCTTTCATCAGGAAAAATGCAAGACTACGAAAGTTAAACATACAACAATTTATAGCTATTTTAATCAAGCTGTTTGAAAATGTTATGGTACACCTCCGATAAAGGTGGGATTAAACCTGAACCAGAAATAGGGACACTGCCATTGCACCACAACACCCAACAATTCATATTACTGGAAGATAGAACTTGCTAACCAAACAGCACTCTCTCTTGTATTAAAAAGTGGGATCATTTGAAATTTGTTACCTTTGCATTTTTCCTGAAGAGTACAACACAGAAAGACTCTCCAACATGTCTCCTTCAACAATATTCACATTATCTACCAGCAAGCAACTGAATGTAACATTATTGATTAAGAGTGAATCAATAAGTATTCCTCCTTCCTCCATTTAATTGAATTAATCATTGAATCCTATGGATACAAGGATTTCCAGTGCTGTTGTTTTGTATTAATGGCAATTTCAATTTGCAATTGAAACCTAGTGGGTAAGTTCAAACTGAGAATAACCAGTGGGGATTCAGTGCTTCTGAAAACTACTGCACAAAGATACACTACCAGTGGTCTAACATCAATTTATTGTATTAGCACACATCAGGAGAAAATCATTGAGACCTTGTGATTTATAGCAGGTGAAGTCAAAATCAATCCTTTCTGCCTAATCAGCCCATTGGTTCTGATGTTGTGCCTTGTGTAATTAGAAGCTTGGACAATACCTAGCCTGTTCGTGCCTGCCTGAACTTTGTCGAGTGTTTTCGCTGTGTCAACGTATAGTGGCAAGTAAAGTCAAGCCTTTTGATCAGTGTAATGTGATAATACCATTGAGAATTAATGCTTGTGTGTCAGATACTGTGAAACCCCCTGAGGAGCTGTATTTACATAAACATCTTACGGGACGGAATTACAGAAATTTCACAGTGCAGGAGAAGGTCATTCAGTCCATCTTGCCTGCACCCGCTGTCTGAATGAGCATTATGATTTACTGCCAGTCTCTCATCTTTTCCCCATTATCCTGCTCATTGTTTCAATTTAAATGATCGTTTAATGCTTTAACTGAACCACAGCCCATCCCTACAACATTTCCAGACACAGCATTCCAGGCTCTAACTACCTGCAGTGTGAGAAGGATTTTCTCCCATACCATTTCCTTTATTTGAAAAACACTTTAAATCCATGCCCTTTTGATTGTGACCCTTTTACAAACAGGAACGGATATCCATTCTGTCCAGATCCCTTATGAATTTGAAAACCTCGGCCTGATTTCTTCCTAGCCCTCTTTGCTCCAAGGAGATCTGTCATAACTTCAAATCGATCCTCATAACTGAAATATCTCATCACTGGAACCATTCTTGGAAACCTGCTCTGCACTCTCTTCTCTCTTCAATGCATTGTTATGCATCGTTGCTATAGTAAGATGACCAGAACTAAGCCTAGTACTCCATCTGAGATCTAATCATGTCTTAAACACATTTGCCATAATCTCTCTGTTCTTCTACTTCTACTGATTAAAGCCCAGGACAAAACTGAAAGCATTTTGCAGTCAGTGAACATTTGGGGAATTAAGTCACTTTTCTCAGCCATTTGTGGACAGGGAGACCTCAGAAATTGCAAGAAGTCAAATGTCCATATGATCTGTTTTTGGTGATATTTCCTGTGGGATGAATGATGAACAACATGTGAGAAGAACTCCCCCATGTTTCTTTGAAAAGTATATACCATCACTTCTGATAAAATAATAGCCTGCATTTTCTCTGTAGTGATGGTTCTGCTGTGTAAATTTACAGTATTTTTGTAATTATACAATATCTACAGCATTGTACATGAGGCCGCAGAAGATGTTCCTGACCCTGAAGTGTTCCTGAGTATTCCAGGTTTTTGCCTCAGTGACAACAACTGATGGGATAATACCCTTTAACAGGCTTTAACTAGAGGCCACTCACCCTTTATTGTAGAATGGAAATGGCACAGAATGAGAACATTTGTCCCATTGTGCTCTTCATAAGAGTAATTCACCTTGTCTCATTCCTTACCTTTTCCCTATTGTTCTGCAGATCATTTCTGTTCGGATAATAGTCTAATTCTCTTTTAAAAACCTCAATTGAATCTGACAGCACCACACTCACGCTTAGATCCTAACCACTCACTGCATGAATAGGTTTCTCCTTAACTCGCCATTGCTTCTTATGCCAATCAGCTTAAATCAATGCTCTCACCTCCCAAACCTTCCACCAACAGAAACAGTTTGTCTCCATTGAGCAGCACAGTGGCTCAGTGGTTAGCACTGCTGTCTCACAGTGCCTGGGATCCCGATTCGCTTCCAGCCTCAGGTGACTGTCTAGATGGAGTTTGCACATTCTCCCTGTGTCTGCATGGGTTTCCTCTGGATGCTTCCGCAGTCCAAAGATATGTAGGTAGGTCACTTGGCCATATTAATTGCTGTAGTGTCCAGGGATGCGTAGGCGAAGTGAGTCAACCTTGGGAAATGCAAGTTTACAGGGATACGGCAGGGGGGTGGGCCTGGGTGCAATGCTCTTCAAAGGTCAGTGTTGACTTGAGGGGCTGAAAGACTGTTTCCACACTGTAGGGATTCAAGAACTCTATGATTCTATGATCTAACCTGTCTGCATTTCCGTACATGGCACTTTGAGGGTTCCATTGACCCTGAGAGAAATGCTATCATCATCATAGAATCCCTACAGTGTGGAAACAGGTCCTTTGTCCCAACAAGCCCATACTGACCCTTGGTGCATCCCACCCAGCCCTATCCCCGATAACCCACCTCAGCTATACATCCCTGAACACTACAGGCAATTTACCATGGCCAATCCACCTAGCCCGCACATCTTTGGACTGTGGGAGTAAACCGGAGCACCCAGAGGAAGCCCACGCAGACAAAGGGACAATGCGAAAACTCCACACAGACAGTCACCTGAGAGTAGAATTGAACCTGGTTCCCTGGTGCTGCGAGGCCGCAGTGCTAACCCCTGAGCCACTATGCCTCCCATCAGGAGTCCTCAACTCGTGACAGGGCCACCCATGACGGTAACGTTGGAGGGGACCAGGCAAAGCACAATCCAAAATAAGTCTTGAATGATGATGTAGATGAAAGATACCCATTTGATGTCAATGACTGTGACGGTACACAAAGGCTACAGCAGTAGGGCGACCCCCAGTCATTAAGGTTTCCTTGCCATTGGAACTGAATCTAATTTCTGTCAAGGACCACGCGTCAGCTTATTGTCCAACAGTATTGCCATATTAAAAGATGTCTTGCATAAAATGTCTCCCTGGAAGAATTCAATCCTCCCTCACGCACACATGGGTGGACAATTCTATTTGTTTGTGAGCGATTATTAACAAAGATAGCATGGTCAACAGAAATATAATAAGCAATTAAAGCTTGTAAGAGCCATTTAAACTACCCTGGGATTACCGGTAATTATTTGTAATAATGTGCATTCAATTATGTTGCATACAAATGTTTGTAAATAATCTCAGAGCTAACCTTTCCGTATTGAGACGCCATGATATAATTCTCCTTCCTTGCTGCTCTTTAATGCTGGTTTTGCTACAGTTTAGTAATCCTGTTTCATTGACCAAGAATGGATTATTGAAAATCACTGGGGATTGGGAGTAAAAATATTCCTCAACCAAGAATCATGCCACTCAGGGTGATGCCATTCAGCCCGTCATATCCATGTTGACCCTCGGGAGGAGGCATTCACCATGTGCCAGTCTCCCACCTTCTCCTAATGACCCTCCACATTCTTCTTTTTCAGTCAATAATCCAATTCGCTATTGAGGAATAACTCTCCGGCTCTAGTAGAAAACACTGTCAAAATATTGTTTGAGTGGGCAAGTAATGCAATATTTTAAAGAAAGCAAAATGCTGCAGAGATAAAATAAAGAACTGCAGATTCTGGAGATCGAGTACAAACAAAAGCAGAAATTGACTGAGGAGCTCAGCAGGGCTGGCAGCATCTGTGAAGAGGAAACAGAATTAACATTTTTAATCCAGTGACCCTGCAAAGACGCTTCCTACTAAATCTTTGTTGAAACACAAAGACATCTGCTGGGTTTTCTCATGGAATAATTAGCGCCCTAAAGGAAATAAAAAGATGCAATTGTTTTGTAGAGAATGAGAAACTAACATGACTACATCCGTAATCCTGGTCATTGTGTTAACAAAATCAGCTAATGTTGACATGAAAATAGTGGAGGCTTTCATTTGAGTGAATTAATTATTTATTACTAATACCATGCAGTAGGAGTCAAACCTTTCATTTAATCATGGTTACATTTTTCTCTATTTACTCAATTTAATTAAAAAAAAACTACTTTACAAAATCCTTCCCACTTCTTCTTTGCTAAAATTAGCAAATGGTAGAAAACATTTTCATTTCTCAACAGGAGGCAGAAAAGTTTTCTTCTATGCATTTCCACCCCTTTAAGAGACAGAAGAAGAACAAAGAGTAATACAGCACATAAACAGGCCCTTCGGCCTTCCAAGCCTGCATTGACACATTTTCGCCTTCTATACTAAAACTGACTTCACTTACGGGATCGATTTATTCATGAAATTGTTCAGGTTCTTCTTAAAGGCTGCTATTGTGTCTGTTTCCACCATCTCCTCTGGCAGCGAGTTCCAGGCACTCACCACCCTTTGTGTGAAAAACTTGCCTCGCACATCTCTTTTAAACTTTCCCCAACCGTGCACCTTGAACCTGCGTCTCCCAGTAACTGACCCCTCCACCCTCTGTACAAGCTTCAGAATTTCCACGTTATCCATTCCATCCACAATCTTATTCACTTCTAACAGGTCGCCTCTCAACCTCCTGTGTTTCAGTGAAAAAAAAAACCCAGTCTATCCAACCTTTCTTCATCGCTAAAATCCTGCACACCAGGCAACATCCTGGTATACCTTTTTTGTGCCCTCTCCGAAGCATCCACATCCTCTTGGTTCAACAGCATCCAATCTGGATGATGGAAATCCGAAACAAGTACGGAGAAAGCTCGAGAAACTCAGCAGGTCTGAAAGCACTTGTGGAGAGAGAAACAGAGTTAATGTTTCAGGTTCAATATGACTCTTCAGAGTCTGATGATTTGGCGATTTGATTTATTGTAGCCACATGTATCTAAGTACAGTGAAAAGCTTTGTTTTGCACTCAGTACAGGCAGATCATAGTAAACAAGGATATAGAGATCAAAAGGTGCTTAGACAGGTTACAGCTACACTGGAAGTGCACAAAGCAAGATCAACATTGGCAAGATCAAAATTATTTGAAATTAGAGAGGTCCATTTAGCAATCTAAGAATGGCAGAGAAGAACCTATTATTGAACTGGCTGTTTTGTGTGTTCAAAGCTTCTGCATCCTCTGCTTGATATAAGATGTTGGAAGAGAGCATTACCATGGTAGGAGGGCCTTTGATGATTTGGCAGTGTTTCAGTGGCAACAAGATGTGTAAATGGAGTCCATGGATGGGAGGTTGGCTTCCGCAATGGCCCGGGCTGTGTATACTCCCTTCTGTAGTTCCTTATGGTCCTGGGCAGAGCAGTTGCCACACCAGGCCATTGTGCACCCAGACAATTTGCTTTCAATGGTGCATCTGTAAACCCTGGTGAGGACCCTTATGGACCTCCCAAATTCCCTCAGCCTCCTGAGAAAAAAGAAGTGTTGTTGTGCCTTCTTGAACATCGCATCTACATGCGGATCTTCAGAAAGCTGCACTCAAAAGGTTAATTCCATTCCTTTCTCCACGGACCTGTTGAGTTTCTCCAGTACTCTTTGCATTTGTTCCTGATATCCTAACACTGACTCCCAAGATTTTGATCTCACTCTGCTATTTTTACCCCTTTTGGTCTAATATGGCACCAAGTCCCAACCCAATATGCTTGATATTTAACCGGGAACAGTCAGTTTTATATATACGGAGAACATGTAGCAAATCCAACTCCTTGTTTCAGTTAAAACAGCTCCCTTTTTTTCTCAGTTCTTTCTTCACAGACAAAGTGCTATCTTGTGAATCAGTTGGGCTTTGACTCGTTGTGGGTTTGAAGAATGAGAAGAGACTTTAAGAACTTGTAACTTCCCTAACCAAGCTGTTCCAGTACAGCTACAACACTGGCATCTACCTGACAATGTGGAAAATTGCTCAGGTAGGTCCTGTACACAAAAAGCAGGACAAATCCAATCCGGCCAATTAAAGCCCCATCAGTCTACCATCAATCATCAGTAAAGTGAATGGAAAGTGTCATCCACAGTACTACCAAGCAGCACCTGCTCAGTGATGCCCAGTTTGGGTTCTGCCAGGGCCCCTCAGCTCCTGGCCTCATTACAAGCTTGGTTCAAACATGGACAAAAGAGTTGAATTCCAGAGGGTGAGGTGAGAGTGACAGCCCTTGATATCAAGGCTGCATTCGACCGAGTGTGGCATCAAGGAGCCCCAGCAAAACTAGACCTGATGGTTTTCAGGGGTAAACACTATGCTAGTTGGAGTCATACCTGGCATGCAAGAAAATGGATGTGGTTGTGGGAGGTCAGCAATCTCAGCTCCTGGCCATCTCTTTGAGCGGCTCAGTGGTTACCACTGCTGCTTCACAGCGCCAGGGGCTCAGGTTCAATTCCACCCTTGGGCAACTGTCTGTGTGGAGTTTTCTCATTCTCCCTGGTTTGTGTGGGTTTCCTCCGGGTACTCCGGTTTCCTCCTACAGTCCAAAGATGTGCAGTTTAGGTGGATTGGCCATGCTAAATTGCCCACAGTGTTCAGGGATGTGTAGATTAGATGAGTTATAGTGGGGTGGATCTGGGTGGGATGCTCTGAGGGTCTGTGTAAACTTGTTGTGCTGAAGGGCCTGTTTCCACATTGTCGGGATTTTATGAAACTTCCATGAAACTATTAAGTCCTTCAGGGTAGTGTCCTAGACCCAACTGTCTTCAGCTGCTTCATCAATGTCCTTCCCTCCATCATGAGGCCAGAGGTGGGGATGTTCACCAATGAAAGCACAATGTTCAGCACCATTTGTGACTCCACAGATACTGGAACAGACAGTGTTCAAATGCAACAAGACGTGTACAATATCCAAGTTTGCACTGTCAAGGAGCAAGGAATACCAGGCAATAACCATCTCCAAAAAGGGACAATCCACCTGCACTCCTTGACATTCGATAGTGTTACCATAATTGAGTCCCCCACTATCATACTGGATGCTCCCATTCAGCAGAATCTCACCTAGACTCACTATATAATTACAGTGGCTACAACAGCAGCCCAGAGGCTAGGAATACTGCAGTGAATATACACACTTCCTAACTCCCCAAAGCCAGTCCACCATCTATGAGGCACAAGTCAGGAATGTGATGGAATATGTCCCACTTGCCTGGATGAGTTCAGTTCCAACAGAACTCAAAAAACTTGACACCATCCAGGACAAAGCAACTGGTCTGTTTGGCACTACATCCGTAAAATCCATTCCCTCCAGCACCACGCTGAGTATAACAGTGCGTACTATCTATACGATATACTGCAGAAACTCAACAAAGATCCTCAGACAGCACTTTCCAAACCCATGACCATTTCCTTCTCTAAGGACCAGGGCAGCAGATACGTAGGAACATCACCCCTTGCAAATTCTCCTCCAAGTCACTCACCATCCTAACATGGAATTATATTATCATCCTTTCCGTTTTGCTGCATCAAAATCTTGGAATTTCCTCACAGAATGGCATTGTGGGTCAACCCCGTAGCAGGGGGACTGCATGGTTCAAGAACGTAGCTCACCGCCATGTTCTCAAGGGCAAACAGGGGCAGACATAAATGTTCTCCCAGCCAGCAATGCCCACGTCCCAAGGGCGAATTAAAAGTAAATGCATTTTTTTAATTGCATCAACTGAAATATTGGAGAGGGTTTTAGCAGCAGACAAGCGAGACAAATGGAAGCAGATGGCCTAACATGGCTTATATCATGTAGGTAGCATGGACATGTGGTTTGAAGGTCAGCTGTGGATCAAATGGAAGAGCAAAGTTGTGAAGAATCTGGTTCAGCCTCTGACATTTGGATGAGCTGTCGGCAGTAGGTAAAAACAACTTCCCCCAGAATGTCACGGGATCAGAAGCAGAATCGTTAACTCAAAGTTCAGAAGAAAAGTCGTATCGGATGTGAAATGTTAACTTTGTATTTCTTGCTGGGTAGGGTAGATGTTGGAAGGATGTTCCCAATGGGAAGGGACTTCAGAACCAAGCGCCACAGTCTAAGATACGGCATAACCCATTTAGGACTGAGATGAAGTGAAATTTCTTCACCCAGAGAGTGATGAGCCTGTGAAACTTTGTTCAACAAGGTGGTCAGAGCCAAAACATTCATTTCACAAAGGAGTTATAGAGTCATAGAGAGGACCAGCATGGAAAAAAGACCATCTGGTCCAACGATTCCATGCTGACCGGATATCCCAAACTAATCTAGTTCCATTTGCCAGCATTTTGCCCATATCCCTCTAAATCCTTCCTCTTCATGCAACCAGCCAGATGCCTCTTAAATGTTGTCATTGTACCAGCCTCCACTACTTCCTCTGGCAGCTCATTCCATACATGTAGCACCCTCTCCATGAAAAAATTGTCCCTTAGGTCCCTCTTAAATCATTGCCCTCTCACCTTAAATCTATGCTGTCTAGGTTTAGACTCCCCTACCCTGGGGAAAAGACTTTGATTATTCACCCTATTCATTCCCCTCATGATTTTATAAAATTCTATAAGGTCACTCTTCAGCCTCCAACACTCTAGGGGAATAGTCCCAACCTATTCAGCCTGCCCCTATAGCTCAAATAATCCAACCCTGGCAACATCCCTGTAAATCTTTTCTTAACCCTTTCAAGTCGAATATAGCTAAAGGGATCAAAGGGCGTTAAAGCAGGATTAAGCATAGATTTGGATGATCAGCCACGATCATAATGAATGATGGAACAGGCTTGAAGGACCGAATGGCCTGCTCTTGCCCCTTTGTTTTATGTTTCTATGTTTTTATTTTGTCTGATCTGCACAGCTTCTCTACCACTGACCATTTTTACTTCAGATTTCCTGTATCCACAGTCCTTTACTTTCAGTCAATTCAGTTAAGGACATGGCAGACTGACACAAAAGGTAAAGTTGTATGGGGTCAGAGGTGAGCTTGCGAGATGGCTTAAAAACTGGCTCGGCCAAAGAAGACAGAGGGTAGCAGTGAAAGGGTGTTCTTCTGTATGGAGGGCTGTGACTAGCGGCATTCCTCAGGGATCACTGTTGGGACCTTTGCTATTTGTAATAAATATAAATGATTTGGAGGAAAATGTAACTGGACTGATTAGTAAGTTTGCTGATGACACAAAGGTTGGTGAAATTCTGGATAGTGATGAGGACTGTCAAAGGATACAACTGGATATAGATTGGTTGGTGACTTGTGCAGAGAGATGGCAGATGGTGTTTCATCTGGAAAAATGTGAGATAATGCATTTCGGAAGGTCTAATCCAGATGGAAAATATACAATAAATGGCAGAACCCTTAAGAGTTCTGATAGGCAGAGGGACCTGGGTGTACAGGTACACAGGTCATTGAAAGTGGCAAAACATGTGAAGAAGGTAGTCAACAAGGCATTTGGCATGCTTGCCTTCATCAGTTGGGTCACTGAATTTAGAAATTGGCAGGTAATGTTGCAGATTTATAGAACATTAGTGAGGCCGCATTTGGAATATTGTGTTCAATTCTGATCACCACACTACCAGAAGGATATGATGGCTTTGAAGAGGATACAGAAAAGATTTACCAGGATGTTGCCTGTATGGACAGCATTAGCTATGTAGAGAGTTTGGAGAAACTTGGGTTGTTCTCACTGGAACGACGGAGGTTGATGGGTGACCTGATACAGGTCTACAAGATTATGAAGGGCATGGACAGAGTGTACAATCAGAAACTTTTCCCCTGGGTGGAAGAGTCAGTTACCAGGGGCCATGGGTTTAAGGTGCGAGGGGCAAAATTTAAAGGTGATGAAAATGCAAGTTTTTTTATACAGAAGTTGGTCAGTGCCTGGAACTCACTGCCAGGGGAGGTAATGGAAGCAGAAACAATAGTGACCTGTAAAGGCCGTCTTGACAAACACATGAATAGGATGAGAATAGAGGGATACAGTTCTTGGAAGGGTAGGGGGCTTTAGTTGTGATGGGCAGCATGTCACAGCAGGCTTGGAGGGCCAAAGGGCCTGTTCCTGTGCTGTGATTTTCTTCATTTTTTGTTCTTTGACTTTTCATAAGCGTTTTTTAAAGGATGTTAGTTCACCTTCTTATTCTTCTTTTATAAAAGGAGCAAATGATATCCTTTGGCATTCAAGTTTTCTCCCATTTACCCATGCGCACACGAGGTATCATTGCAATGTTGAATCTCAAAATGAGAGAAATTAAAAGTTGCAATTTTTTCTCAAAAACATCATTGCCAAACAAAAGGTCATGATCATTTCATTAAGTGTTATGAAGCGAATGGATAAATTTTAACAATTTCCTTTCCCGATGAAAACAATGCCTCTTGAAATGAAATAATTTGCTTCTATCTTTTATATGCAATTCTATAAAACTGATAAAGCTGAACTTTGTGAAATGTACATTGGATGCAATGTAGTGTCTAAACGACACAAAACACAGACAAGCAAGTACAGAATATTCCCCAACTCACTAAATTCTTCAGGAAAACTCCCACAATTTCCTAACATAAACCTTGGATATTACACAAGAATAAGACATTAATAATAGTTGGAGCCAGTTCCTCCAAAATGTTTCCCAATCTGAAAGAAACTGCTCTTTTTTTTCAAATCAGAAATACTTGGGTCAAGAAGTCTATTCCAAAGTTAGTTGTCTCAATCTGTTTGATTTCTTGGGAAAGAATAAAATTGGCTAGGTCCTCTTCAAAATGGTTTTATGTGGGTGGTTTGCTATTGACTGGGTCACCTAAACCCTACAGAGGAAAGCTGATTCATTTTTTAAAATACTTTGTCAAATATCTTTCCTGTCCTCTCAAATAATGACAGATGAGGAAGATTATTCAGCTCAACTTACATTCACCTCCCCATTTCAGCATTGGATTTGTAACTGAGCTCAAAGTATCCATCTCCTCTTCCTTATTAGCACTTTCATTTGAAATTTTCATTGCTCTTTTCAGATGTGTTTCTTAATATCAGCAGTTAATTATTTAGATTTGCCAATGGATAGTAGGAACTATAGAGCTATTCGGCTTTGACTACATCACAGTTCAGCCAAATGCTGTCTGCAGCTGCACTCCCTTAGACATGTGCATAAAAAGCTCACATCTATTCACACACGCTGATTTATATTGCAAGGCCTTTTATCTTTTTCTATAGATGTTGCTGTTTAGACTGGAGGTAGACTGCTAATGCCTTGAAACAGAACTAAAACCCCATTGCTGGAGCTGTAGTGCAAGTCAGTCAGCATTGGGAACAGCAGTATTTCAGATGAGGCTCTCTAGTTGTTAGTCCAATGCCACACAAATGTGTTTGATCCATAATCATCCTCTGAAAGGGCCTGTCAAGTCACTCAGTCAAATTGGCCAAACAGGAATGGTTAATAATTGACATTCTAGCCAGTGACAAACCTCACCACACCCACCTGCACCAAACCCTGAGGCCGAACTAAAACAAACACTGTGGGTAGAATCTGAGGGATGTGAGTTACGGCAGGATTGGTAGCAGAATCTCACAAGAACACCTGGCAAGGTCTGTCTCAATTTTGAGATCATCTCATTCCATGGTGTACACTTTTCACAAGCCACTTAGTGAATTTCTCTCTCGTTAGCACTGAGTTATTGCTCATTAAAAGCTTGGTTGATGAAGTGGGTTGTTCAGTTTCATGGGTCAGAATGCCAGAGTTCAGAGGTCACCTGAGTTGACACTTCAACAGTCTATTTTGCATCAAAGCTACCAGATACTTCCATTTATAATTTGTAACTTGCCGCATTCTCTTGGGTTCATGTCCATAGGCTGATTGGGCTAAGAATTTAGAAGACTTTTGTCTTTCTGTGATGTCCTTCCATTCAGTGGGCATCTGTCTTCAGCACTGTTCTTACACATTTGAATTTGAAAGAAAGTCCGATACTTTGGCCAGTGGCTATTGAACATTTGGTCTTGTTGTACTGCTAAAGAATATTTGCAGTCTGTTGAGGTAAAGAAAATATTAACTCTGTTTAAGAGGCTTATCATGACTTGTATCTTGCCTCGAGGCTGTGACAGACACCAAGACCATGTGACATTGCTCAGTTCCTGTGGTGAGCTGCACTGCATCTCACTGGCATATCACACAGTTAGATATAGAGTCATAGAGATGTACAGCACAGAAACAGACCCTTCAGTTCGACTCGTCCAGGCTGAACAGATATCCTAGATAAATCTCGTCCCATTTGCCAGCATTTGGCCCATATCCCTCAAACCCTTTCTATTCATACGCCCATCCAGATGTCTTTTAAATGTTGTAATTGTACCAGCCTCCACCACTTCCTCTGGCAGCTCATTCCATACACACTCTGTGTGAAAAAATTGCCCCTCAGGTCCCTTTTAAACCTTTACACTGCACAACAGGAATACAAATCAAAATGGGATAAAACTAAAATTTGAATGCAGCAATCACTCCAAAACTTTACTGTATTTGGGACAACATACCTGTCCATTTCAGGCTAAGATGCCAATTCAAACTAATGGTGAATTTTATTCCATTTTCGGTTCCAATTCTCTGGTTAAAATCACGTTAGGCTTTTGAGTCTTTTCTTTTAAAAAAGTAACCTTTAACTTTTAAAAAAGTAATGAAACCTTAAGCTGACCCAAACCGACATTATTGTGGCATAGTGGTAATGTCTCTACCTCTGAAGCTCGGCTTCAAGTCTCATCTGTTCCAGAGGTGTGTAATAACATTTGTTTTCTAGTTAGCCAGGAAACAAATAGATCTGCAATGTTTCTGGTTCAGTTAGATCTTTGTCTCAGATACAAGCCCTGAATTACATCACTTAACCAATTCCCACAATGACAAACAAAAACAGAAATTGATGGAAAAGCTCAGCATGCCTGACAGCATCTGTGGAGAGAAATCAGAGTTAATGTTTCAGGTACAGTGACCCTTCCTCAGAAAGGCAATGACCATGTTTGATGTGCTAGGGCTTGACGGGGGCTTTGTGTGATTGTTTCAGTTTTTAGTTTTGTTCCATTGACCTGAAAGGCTGAAGTCGGTGTTTGGTACAAGCTTGGTGCCACTGGTTACAGAATTTGAGACTTTAGGAATGTGCTTTTTAGGGTGGGCTGCAGGCAGGCTCATCCAACACCCAGCTAAAACACTTCACTATAAAACTGTGACAACAGCTTCTCCTTCTGAAGCCATGTAATGAAAAATGACAACAAGCATATCTCTTGCCATGCATTTCTTGCAACTTTCACATATTTTTCTCAAAATATGAGCAGACACGTTGGTGGAAATGGTTCATTATAATTCTTAATACACCATTGCTGTGATGGCTCTGCAGGTACGATTAAATAAAAGCAGGAAATATGTAAAAGCTACAATTCACTGGTTGTTCCTGTCTGAGCAATACTGTCAGACGAATTCTGTATGTACTAAAGTGTTCATTGTTTTAAATTCCAAACAAAGTCTGAGTGCTCAGGGCTGCTGTGGTATGTGAATATTCAAGTCGCACTATTCTGCTGTTTAATTCAGTTGTTAACTTGCTCTTCACACTATAATGAAATGGTTGAGCTTGATTCCCTGACAAAGGCTGTCAAGTCCTTAGATACAACAACAACTTGCATTCATTTGTGCTCCTGAGATGCTGCTTGGCCTGCTGTGTTCATCCAGCTCCACACTTTGTTATCTTGCATTCATGTAGGGTGTTTTACATAGCTAAACATACCCATGGGGTTTTACAGGAGCATTAATAGACACAACTCTACACTGAAGCGCATAATGAGGTGAGGCAAAGAAATAGGTTTTTTAAGAACTAGTTAAAGGACTGAGACAGAGAAAGGAGAAGTGGCTGAAAGTAATAACTCTCGCACATAAAACTCTGAAATTGAAGTTGATGTAGTGCAGCAAGCCTCAGATTGTTGGTGAACAGGATTTGGCATGAGATAATAGGAACTGCAGATGCTGGAGAATCCAAGATAACAAGGTGTGGAGCTGCATGAACACAGCAGGCCAAGCAGCATCTTAGGAGCAGGAAAGCTGATGGTTCGGGTCTAGACCCTTCATCAGAGAGGGGGATGGGGAGAGGGTTCAGAAATAAATAGGGACAGAAGGGGAGGCAGATCGAAGATGGATAGAGGAGAAGATAGGTGGAGAGGAGACAGACAAGTTAAAGGGGTGGGGATGGAGCCAGTAAAGGTGAGTGTAGGTGGGGAGGTAGGGAGAAGATAAGTCAGTCCAGGGAGGACAGAAGTTCAAGGGGGTGGGATGAGGTTAGTAGGTAGGAAATGGGGGTGTGGCTTGAGATGGTTACATGGAAAAATCCCTCTTCCATACCTACACTGGCCCTAAACCCCACCTCTTCCTCCATTACATTAATGACTGTATCGGCGCCGCCTCATGCTCTCACGACGAGCTCAAACAGTTCATCCACTTCACCAACACCTCCAACCCCAACCTCAAGTTCACCTGGACTATCTCTAACACCTCCCTCACCTTCCTGGACCTCTCTGTCTCCATCTCGGGCAACCACCTAGAAAGGAATATCCATTTCGAGTCCACCGAATCCCACAGCTACCTAGAATACACTTCCTCCCACCCACCTTCCTGCAAAAATTCCATCCCCTATTCCCAATTCCTTCACCTCTGCCACATCTGCTCCCAGGATGAGGAATTCCACTCCTGTACATCTCAGATGTCCTCGTTTTTCAAGCGCCTCAACTTACCCCCTGCAGTGTTCAAGAACGCCTCAGCCGTGTCTCCCGCATTTTCCACAACTCGTCCCTTACACCCCGTCCCTGCAATAACAACCAAAAAAGAATCACCCTCATCCTCACATACCACCCCACCAACCTCTGGATCCAACGCATCATCCTCCGACACTTCCGCCATTTACAATCCGACCCCACCGCCAAAGACATTGTTCCCTCCCCACCATTGTCTGCCTTCCGGAGAGATCACTCTCTCCGCGACTCCCTTGTTCGCTCCACACTGCCCTCCAACCCCACCACACCCGGCACCTTCCCCTGCAACCGCAGGAAGTGCTACACTTGCCCCCACACCTCCTCCCTCACCCCTATCCCAGGCCCCAAGATGACTTTCCACATCAAACAGATGTTCACCTGCACATCTGCCAATGTGGTATACTGCATCTGCTGTACCCGTTGTGGCCTCCTCTACATTAGGGAAGCCAAGCGGAGGCTTGGGGACCGCTTTGCAGAACACTTATGCTCAGTTCACAATAAACAACTGCACCTCCCAGTCGCGAACCATTTCAACTCCCCCTCCCATTCCACAGACGACACGTCCATCCTGGACCTCCTGCATGCCACAATGATACCACCTCAAGGTCTCAGGAACAGCAACTCATATTCCACTTGGGAACCCTGCAGCCCAGTGGTATCAATGTGGATTTCACAAGCTTCAAAATCTCCCCTCCCCCAACTGCATCCCAAAACCAGCCCAGCTCGTCCCTGCCTCCCTAACCTGTCCTTCCTCCCACCTATCCCCTCCTCCCACCTCAAGCTGTACCCCCATTTCCAATCTACTAACCTCTTCGCGCCCACTTGGCCTGTCCGTCTTCCCTGGACTGACCTATCCCCTCCCTACCTCCCCACCTACACTCACCTTTACTGGCTCCATCTCCCCACCTTTTGATCTTTCAAAAGTCACTGGAGTCTGGGAAAGTCCCAGATGATTGAAAAATTGCTGTTGTAACCCCTTGTTTAAGAAAGGATCAAGGCAAAAGATGGAAAATTATAGGCCAATTAGCCTAACCTCGGTAGTTGGTAAAATTCTTGAATCCGTTGTCAAGGATGAGGTTTCTAAATTCCTGGAAGTGCTGGGTCAGATTAGAACAAGTCAGCATGGATTTAGTAAGGGGGGGTCATGCCTGACAAACCTGTTAGAATTCTTTGAAGAGGTAACAAGTATGTTAGACCAGGGAAACCCAGTGGATGTTATCTATCTAGACTTCCAAAAGGCCTTTGATACGGTGCCTCAAGGGACGCTGCTGAGCAAGGTGACGGCCCATGGTGTTCGAGGTGAGCTACTGGCTTGGTTTGAGGATTGGCTGTCTGACAGAAGGCAGAGAGTTGGGATAAAAGGCTCTTTTTCAGAATGGCAACCGGTGACGCAGAGTTCAGTGTTGGGGCCGCAGCTGTTCACCTTGTATATTAATGATCTGGATGAAGGGACTGGAGGCATTCTGGCAAAGTTTGCCGATGATACAAAGATAGGTGGACAGGCAGGTAGTACTGAGGAGGTGGGGAAGCTGCAGAAAGGTTTAGACAGTTTAAGAGAGCAGTCCAGGAAATTGCTGATGAAGTTCAATGTGAGCAAATGCGAGGTTTTGCACTTCGGAAAAAAGAATACAGGCATGGACTATTTTCTAAATGGTGAGAAAATTCATAAAGCAGAAGTACAAAGGGATCTGGGAGTGTTGGCCCACGATTCTCTAAAAGTTAACTTGCAGGTAAAGTCCGTGATTAAGAAAGCGAATGTAACGTTGTCGTTTATCTCAAGAGGGTTGGAATATAAAAGCAGTGATGTGCTTCTGAGGCTTTATAAGGCTCTAATTAGGCCCCATTTAGAATATTGTGTCCAAATTTTGGGCCCCACACCTCAGCAAGGACATACTAGCCCTGAAGCGTGTCCAGCGGGGATTCACACGGATGATCCCTGGAATGGTAAGTTTAACGTATGATGAACGGCTTAGGATCCTGGGATTGTACTCATTAGAGTTTAGAAGGTTGAGGGGAGATCTAATAGAAACTTACAAGATAATGTATGGTTTAGAAGGGGTGGACGCTGGGAAGTTGTTTCCGTTAGGTGGGGAGACTAGGACCCGTGGGCACAGCCTTAAAATTAGAGGGGATAAATTTAAAAGTGAAATGAGATGACATTTCTTCAGCCAGAGAGTGGTGGGCTTGTGGAATTCATTGCCACGGAGTGCAGTGGAGGCCGAGACGTTAGATGCCTTCAAGGCCGAGATTGACTAATTCTTATGGTCATCTCCGCCTCTTTAACTTGTCTGTCTCCTCTCCACCTATCTTCTCCTCTATCCATCTTCAATCCGCCACCCCCCCTCCCTATTTATTTCAGAACGCTATTCCCCCCCCCATTTCTGATGAAGGATCTAGGCCCGAAATATCAGCTTTTCTGCTCCTAAGATGTTGCTTCGCCTGCTGTGTTCATCCGGCTCCACACATTGTTATCTAGGATTTGACATGAGCTCAGATACCAAAATAACACTGAAGGTCAATATATATATAGTAAACTGCGAGGGATTCGTTAAAAGATTCAGATCTCAATATGCTTTGACAATTATTTTAATTCACTACAGGCATACATTCAAGAAGAGGCTCTGTGTTAGCAAGATGTAATTTATTACATGATAACAATTAAGTACAAGTTGTATTCCTCGTGAAGCAATGTTACCAAAACTACTGGGAGATGTAGATGGCACATCTACTCCATTCAAAGTCCAGAGCAGGAATCCTCCACCCAAGATTGCGTAACGTCATCAGATTGAGAACAGCTTCTAATAGTAACCCTTTCAGCACCATTACGTTATAGATCAACTTCCCTCGTCAACCCTGGTCAGGTCAGTAATTGTCACAAATGAATGTTGGCAGGTGATTCAATGGAATTGTGCAAGACATTATATTCAACCCCCATCCAACCACTGCTCTGTCGGAGAACTCCTGAAAGAATTGTCTGAAACGCATTCACAGAATGGAGTCAGTGTGCAGACTGACTGCTGAAAATGGAAGGGATAACATTAACCCAAGCAGTAAGCTTTGCTGGGCAGGAATGAGAGATCGCATCCACAGTGAGACACACCCTGAGTGATTATATAGTTTGGAGGCAGCGTGGGAGTTCGTTGCAGAGGAGAAGCAGTGCTTTTTGCTGACTTTTCCTTAGCTCATCATATGTAATGTTGTTTTGTAAGGTAGAAAGACATTCTGCTGAGTGAAAATGAGCAGCTAGCCCTAAGTTAAAAATCAGAACCAGAAAGGTAATCTTGCCTAGACTACTGCCTGAGCCATGAGCAAATTAGCACAGGGTCAACAAGATAAAGAGCTAAATGTGCGGCTCAAACAATGGTGTGGGAGAAATTTGTTCAAATTCAAGTCTCCACGTGAATCACACTGGGGCCAGAGCCCTAGAGAACCGAACAACTAGGGCTGTGGATAAACCAAATGTTGGGGTTGTGGAAAGTGGGCTGGGGGGGACCGTCCAGTTGCTTAGGACATTTTAGAAAATATTAAAGTGGGGAGGGATCAGCAGAGGTTGTTAAGGTTTCCAGACAAGTAATATGACAGACAGTACAGAAAGCGTAAGGAATCCAATTTCAGGCACAGTAGATAAAGGAACAACTCTGAAAAAGGGGGACAGTCAACGCATGACTGAGAGCATTGGAACTGAATGCACTCAGTATACAAAACAAGGTAATTGAGTTTATAGCACAGATTGAAATTGATGGGTACAATGTTGTGGGTATCACAGGGATGTGGCTGCAAACGCATTGGGACTGGGAACCAAATATCCAAGGAAACGCATCCTATTGAAAGCCCCAGACGGACAGGAGGCGGAGTTACCTTGTTAGTAAGAAATTAGTCTAAATCAATAGCAAGAAGTGATTTAGGGTCAGAGATCTTAGAATCTGTGTTGGTAGAGTTGAGGTGAAAGGATAAAACACCCTGATGAGAGATATGCACAGGTCTGCTAGCAGTAGTCAGGGTGTCAGGAAGAAAATAAATCAGGAGATAGAGAAGGTGTTTAAGAAAGGCATCGTTACAATAGTCATGGGTGGAGTGGGAAAATCAAGCTGGTAGTTGATCTCAAGAAAGGGAATTTGTGGAATGTCTATGAGATAGATTTTTGGAGCAGCTTGTGGAAGAGCCCACTAGGGAACAGGCAATTCTGGATTTGGTGATGTGTAATGAGGCAGACTTGATTAGGGAGCTTAAGGTGAAGGAATCCCCTGGGGATAGAGGCCATATTATGATGAAATTCACCCTGCAGTTTGAAAGAGAGAAGCCGGAATTAGATGTAATGGTATTATAATTAAGCCAAGGTGACTGCATAGACATGGGGGAGGAGCTGGCCAGTGTTGATTAGAAGGCGAGCCCGCTCAGCTTAGAGTCAAAGAGTCATAGAGATGTACAGCACAGAACAGACCCTTCGGTCCAACATGTCCATGCTGACCAGATATCCTTAATTAATTTAGTCCCATTTGCCAGCATTTGGCCTATATCCCTGTAATTCCTTCCTATTGATAAATCCATCCAGATGCCTTTTAAATGTTGTAATTGTACCAGCCTCCACCGCTTCCTCTGGCAGCTCATTCCATACACACACCACCCTCTGTGTGAAAAAATTGCCCCTTAGGTCCCTTTTAAATCTTTCCCCTCCACCATAAATCTATACCCTCCAGTTTTGGACTCCTCTACCCCAGGAAAAGAATTTGACTATTCACCCTATCCATGCTCTTCATGATTTTATAAACCCCTGTAAGGTCACCCTTCATGTTCAAGGAAAAATAGCCCCAGTCTATTCAGCTTCTCCTTATAGCTCAAGCACTCCAACCCTGGAAAAATCCTTGTAATTTTTTTCTTAAACTTTTCAAGTTTAACAACATCTTTCTTACAGGAGGGAAATCAGAATTGAACACAGTATTCCAAAGTCTAACCAAAGTCATGCTGTGGCCTAACCAAAGTCTTGTATGGCCACAGCATGACTGTCCAACTCCTATACTCAATGCACTGGCTAATAACTGCAAACGTACCAAACGCCTTCTTCACTATCCTATCTACCTGTGACTCTACTTCTAAGGAACAATGAACCTGAACTCCAAAGTCTCTTTGTTCAGTAACTCTCCCTCGGATATTACCATTAATTGTATGAGTTCTGCACTAATTTGCCCTATCAAAATGCAGCCCTTCACATTTGTCTGAATTAAACTCCATCTGCCACTCCCTGCCCATTTGACCATCAGATCAAGGCCCTGTTGTACTCTGAGGTAACCTTCTTCACTGCCCACTACACCACTAATTTTGCTGTCATCTGCAAACTTACTAACCATTCCTGACAAATTTATATCCAAGTCATTTGTATGGTGGAGAAAGTCCATACAATTCCAGAAAAAGCAGCTCACTTGACTGGCACTATGTCTACCCCTTTAAACATTCTCTCCATTCACCACCAACACTTAGTGGCAGCAGTGTATACATGTAAAAGATGCACTATAGCAACTCACCAAGGCTCCTTCATCAGGACTTTCCAAAGCCCAACTTCTACCATCTAGGAGGGCAAGGACAACAAATTCATGGCATCAGTAACCCCTGCAATTTCCTTTCCAGGTCTTCATCGTGACTCAAGAATTTATCAATGTTCTTTCACTGTCACTAGGTCAAAATCCTGGAATTTCCTCCCTAACAGCATTGTGTGTTTGCCTATACCTGAAGGACTGCAATGGTTCAAGTAGACAGCTTATCACTATCTTCTCCATAGTGATAGGCAACAACATTTTGTCAATGAGTTTAAAAAATGCAAAAGTGTACGTACAAATAAGGAACAGAATTCGGTTATTGGGCCTTCAGGCCCATTTTGTCATGTAATAGGATCATGGTTGATCTGTTTTTGTTCTGATTTCCACATTTACCCATCCATCCCAAATAACCTTTCATTTCCTCACCTAATCAGAATCTAGCTAAGTCTGCCCTAAGAATATTCAAAACTATTCAAAAATATACAAACTAGGTCAGAAGATGTTAGATATACATGATGCATCTGAATGAAAAAGCACTGGTTCATCATTTGTCTTGGGAGCTTCCAACAAAGATATTTGTGTTGATTTTTGATGTTACTGCATCAATCAGAGCTGTCTGCTCTGAAACCCAGATAATTAATTTGCTCACTGGATTAGTCAGAGTATGAAAACATTGACACGGAAATCCCTGCAGTCAGATTGGCTCCAGAATGTTTTAAATTCAGTTCCCGGGCTGGTACTAATTCTCACCATCTGTTGCAAATGACCAGACACAGATCCACATGAATAAAATATTAGCTTTTGTCATTTGAGTTAATGCTGTGTGAATTTATTAGAGTGCTTTGTATCAATATTAATTAAATGCAACAACAGTGCTAATATATTGTGATGACAAGCTTAGCCATTGTAAGTTTGTATATATTAACAAATTGCTTTGATATGGACTTGTATTAGCCCAACATTGCTTCACAGACTGCCAAAAGCAGTTTAATGATTGCTTCAGCAAGACATTTGCTCTTAACAACTTATCAAATGCTTGCTTGAATATTCCGCTTTAAGCATTCAAGAACTTTGAAAGGTGTCATGTTTGCTGTTCAGCTGTGAATTAACTGAACAGTAACCAGTGCAAACAAACACAAAAGCACATAATGAAATTATTTTAGGCTCCTTACTGCAAATACATCAGACACCAAACTGGAGCCTGTTCTCAGGAAGGAAATTGTTATCGTTAATTCACATATAAGCCCCTGTAAGATTTAGTCCAGTGGCTTTACCTCCTTTGTTTCCATATGAAACAGAATCCTAGACTGTCAAGCCACAAGGTGGCCAGCAGACCACTTTATTACGAAGCTGTGCACAGGAAATAATTTGACTCTTCACCATCTATTCTTGGTTTCCCAAAAAGGTTGTTGTGAACTGCTTTAGCAGACATTTTATTTCAAATCACAAATCATACCAAATCAAGTTTGTTTTTTTTTAAGAAAAGCCCCAATTTTGCATTGTAACATCAACAAAGCTGTCGGCGACGATCATTGTTGATGTGTCAAACTGTCAGCATCTTCAGGAATCTGCTCATGCACAATTAAATTCAGAATTTGTTTTGGTTTATTTTTTCGTAAGATGTGGGCCTTACTGGCAAGGTCATTATTATTGTCTCTTCCCTTTTTGCCTTTGAGAAGATGGTGGTGAGCTGCCTGTTGAACCACTGTAGCCCATATGGTAAAGGTATGCCCACAGTTCTGTAGGTCATACTAGGATTTTAACTGGAACAACAAACAGCAATGTATCTGTTGCTCCTGTGCAAAAGATGGACAAATTGAATGTTTAATTCTCTGACAGGTTTTCGACTGAATATCCTAAACCTCTGTTTTTAATTACTTTTCCGTCTTTTTTTCTTTTCGCTCTGGAAGAACTTTTGTAAAGGTTATATCTTTTTAAATGTGGTGTGACTGGATTTTTAATGGGTGTACAATGTCATAACTACTGATAAACCTTGCTAGCCCTGAAAAGCTAATTGTATATTTGTCAGCCATCAAATGTCTCCAAATCCATGATAAAATTCATAGATTTTTTAGAAATGTCAAATTAGCATTTTTAACAGTTTATGATATTTCTGCCTTAATCTCATATGAATGCGTCAATCGTTTTTTTTCAGTAAAACTATAAAAGGTGTTTGATGAAGCTTTCTTTTTACTTCCTGTTTTGCTGCCTATGAGAATTCCTCAGTGTGATTGGATGATCAGGCCCTTAAAATCCCATTTATCTTTGAAAAATGAAATTAATGGTGGGAAAGATGAAGTCTATGCCAAAGAGCTCATTAGATCTCTGCAAACAGTTTTCTTTGAAGTTAATGACAAGTTTTGTTGTCTCAGTGGAGGCCACAACATCTATTAGAAGAAAGTAGATTAAAGAAAAATGATAGGAAAAGGTGTAGGGCTATTTTAGCAATTTTCTATGGCGCTTTAAACAAGCTTGGTTCATTAAGGAATACTTCTGTGTGTTAAGAAAAACTCATGGAGATGTTCACCTTTAGATTTTTCAAAAGTGCGTTAAGAACAGAACGGAAAATGCAAATTACGGTGTATAAAGTTACTGGGGGCGAGTCTAGGTGGGATGTTCTTCGAAGGGACTTGATGAGCTGAATAGCCTGCTTCCACACTGTAGGGATTCTATGCTTCTAAATGGATCCCAGTAGTTGCCCTAAGATGCCACTTTTGGACCAAAATAAACAAAAATGATGAGATGCTCAAGAAACAAGTTTCACGAGCAGCATCAGATCAGACACACCTCACCAAATTTTCTCATATTACAGATGAAACATAGGTAACATACAATTAAAATAATATAGCTTCTGATCAGTTTTTTGTTTTGGAATGAGCTATAAACAACCTTACAAAAAGCATCTGAAAGGAAATATAGTCACATATTTCAAAAAGAACACAGAAACCAATTTGTAAAGGCTGGGATGTGTTTGACTTTATTGTTGCTGGATTTGATTTTTCTTTATGCCTTGGTGAGGTTGTGTGAGAAAGGTAAACAGTTACTTTAATTTGCTGAATGCTTCAGTGTTTTGGAATGCAGTGAGGAACATTCTTAAGCACTTACATTTAGTTTTAGAAAACTGCAAATCTGTTGGTTTGAAATAGGAGTTCTCAGTGTCACACATTAGTTAGTGCCTTAGTCAAAGTTGAGGGTTATGAGTCTTTAGAATAATTTTCCTCGAAAGGTGGTGGAAAAAGTCTTTTAAAATATCTTAGGCAGAGGCAGATAGACTTCTAATAGCAAGGTGATAAAAAGATTCTCAGGTGTAAGGATGGGCAGATTGTGGGGCAATTAGATCAATCATGATCTTACTGAATTACAAAGGAAGCTCAAGGGCCAAGTGGCTACTCCCAGCCTTAATCCATTTGATCTTTTGTTCATACTCCTAGTCTTCATTTCAACTACTCTCTTGGGTACTAAATTCCAGATCATTACCATTCACAGCATCAAAAAATTCTTTTTCATATTCCTAGCGTATCTCTTCAGTAACACCTTAAACCTGTGCAAGGCCAGCATTTGTTGGCTGCCCCTAATTTCTCTTCAGCTGAATGGCTTGCTACGGATAGCTAAATAGCAACCACATTGCTATGGGTCTGGAGTCATATGTAGGCCCAGTTGGCTGCAAGGTAGACTAACTACTTGGGTTGAATTAGTGCATCAGCTGAGGATCCCACAAAGTGTGTTCCTTCTCAATCTCTCCGCTCGTCTGAAGTGTGGTGGCTGTTGAGTTAAACCACCACTTTTCACCTCTCTCCAATGACACAGCAGCCTCATGGCCCAATGGGACTATGGAATATGACACTTGGGATAGTGTCCAACCTATGCTGTGTTTTTGTTTCCTTCTTAAAGCAACAGTACAGTGTCTGACATTCAACAAATGTCATTGTAAAGACACCTCCACAATATTACAATAACTGGTGTAAATTAAGACTTTCCATTACTTATATACAGCACAATTCAACAGCTTAAGCTGTATTTATTACCAAAACATGTCAATGAGGTGAGGTCTAACAAATGTTTAGCTAACATGACTGAGCCATGTTTCATCTAGCCTGTGCTTTCAAAGTCACTCAGGCCCAGTTCCTCCCTGAGTGCTGAGATGATTTGAATCGGCTCATTTTGAGGCCAATTATAGATATGTTCCGACAATTTTGCAGCTCTAACCATTCACTAGGTCTAAGTTTTGGGAAGAGACAATCTGACAAGGTCAACAATTACTAGTTTCCTTTCAGCTTCTGGATGTTTGTGAAGTCTGAAATTTGACAGGCACAAGGCGGATATGAAACAAGTCTAAAATAACAAGAGAGAGAGGACCACCAAAATAGTTTGGAAAAAAATACATTGCTTTTTAGGATTAGTGTTGGTGCTGTTTTATAGGATAATTTTCACCTTTGTTGTGTCAATTAACTGTGCTGACTCTTTTTATCTTTGTAATTTGTAATTTGAATTGTTTTATGTCAACAAAACAGAGTGGGAAAGTATTGTAATATGTGAAAAAGCAAGAGAGTTAACAAATAAGATAACAAGAGCTGGATGAACACAGCAGGCCAAGCAGCATCATAGGAGCAAGAGAGCTGACGTTTCGGGACTAGACCCTTTTTCAGAACTGGTGGATGGGAAGGGGGTTCTGAAATAAATAGGGAGAGGGGGGTGGCGGATAGAAGATTTTAACTTTGCTTTATGCACAATATTTCACTCCAATTTGTTAACAGATAGGAAGTTCAGACAGATATTCCAGCACCGTACTGAAGGAGGGCTGCTGTGGCAAAAAATGTCATCCTTTTGATGAGATACTACAGAGAGATCCCCATCTGTTCTCTCAGGGGAGTCTAAAAGATCCCACGGTGCTGATTCGTAGAAAGCAGGTCAATTCTTCGCTGGTATCCTGGGCAATTTTTATCCTTTAAGCAGCATAACCAAAGCCTATTATCTGAATTTTTTGGTGCTTGTGTGGGATTTAGCTGTGTGAAGATTATCAGCTGCACAATTATAAAAGAAACTTCAGCATCTCACTGGTTGCAAAGAATGTTGATACATCCTGTGGTAATGGGCCAAGGCGGGGATGGAGGACAAGCCCGAGGTGATCATTATTGATGGAGGTTTGGCGATCGAGCTAGAGGCGGGTGTTTTGAACCTGCAGGTGATGGTAATGGGAATAGAAAGTGCTGGAAAAACTCAGCAGGATGATCCATTGTGGAGTGCCAGAATATTGCAAACCAATCCACAGGCAAACAAAGATGCACTTTCCGTACATATCACACATGGCAAGAATTAATTACTAAAAGAATAACAGAGCCAGATTTAACTTTGTAAAAATAAACTAAACTAATGACTTGAGGCATTTCGTACTTCAGTTCACTTCATGAATATTTGCAACTCTCCTGAATCTGTACTGACTTTTAGTCAATTGCTCAGACTTCCACGGTTTGTGAGAGGCTGCATGGTGGCAGCAGGAGAATAAAGGCCTGAAGGCAAGCCACAGGAGACAAATTGGATTAAACATTTAAATTTATACAATTCTGTCTAATTGCTTTATAATTTAGCAATTAACCAAAACAATAGTCAGAAGGTTTCTTGGCCAATAGAAATTGGTTGGAATTTTCAAACTGTAAACACAAACAGAAATGTTGATTATGAGATTAATCAAGTGAAATTCTGAAATTGTTCAAAGCCTAATTACAAGTCTGAATTGCTAGCAGCGCAATCAGGCTGTAATAATGTTATCTTGCCTATAGTTTAGCAGGCCAAATGACACTGTGATGCTTCAGGAGAAATATTAATTCAACATAGACCTGATTTAAGCTTCGTAAGGGGTGGCATGGCAATGTTCTCACTGAGGTGTTCAAGCTAGCTGCAATCATAACAATATCAAGGTGCAGTGCAGCAACTGTTGAGAGGAACCCTCTGAGCTCAATTTGACCAGAAATAGGTCTTCCATCAAGTTCCGTAGAGGATTTCTCTCTGTGAAGTGAGGTGAGTTTTCTTGCCTGACTGCCCTAAATTTGCCTTATGAACTAGGTACCATGCACTGATGCCATCTGATGTTTGCTAATTCTCCCTCTCTCCAGAAATAGAATTATTTGCCATGTCAGGATATCCCCAGGTCCCAGACGCCACTCTGAGATGGTAGGAACTGCCGATGCATCAGAGGAGAAGGAAAGCTGATGTTTCGGGTCTAGACTTCTTTCTTGCTCCTCTGATGTTGCCTGGCCTGCTGTGTTCATCTGGCTCTACTCCTTGTTATCCCAGAGACCACTTTTTGCTTTTATTTTTCCATTGCTCACTGCTGAAGTTAGATTGCTCAGTTTCCAATTATTTCTCTTTATCACTGGAA
Source organism: Stegostoma tigrinum (assembly GCF_030684315.1). Lineage (NCBI taxonomy): Eukaryota > Metazoa > Chordata > Chondrichthyes > Orectolobiformes > Stegostomatidae > Stegostoma > Stegostoma tigrinum. The sequence continues at coordinate 39,482,280 of NC_081377.1, read as the reverse complement.
AAGGAGGGTCCACAAATATATCCATTGATGGGGGAGCCCAGCACATCAGTGCAAAAGATAAGGTTAAAGCTTTTGCAGCAATCTTCAGCCAGATGCGCCGGGTGGATTTTCCATCTCGGCCTCCTCCTGGTGTCCCTAGCATTACAGATACCAGTCGTCAGCCAATTCGATTCATTCCACATGATATCAAGAAACAGCTAAAAGGGCTGGATTTTAGAAGATTCTGGGCCCTGACACCATTCCAGCGATAGTACTGAAGACTTGTGCTCTAGAACTTGTAGCACTTCTAGCCAAACTCTTCAGTACAGCCACAACACTGGCCTCTACCTGGCAATATGAAACAAATATCCAGCTATGTCCGGTACACAAAGACCAAGATAAATCCATCCCAGCCAATTACCGTCCCATCAATCTATCCTCAATCATCAGTAAAGTGATGGAAGGTGTCAGTAACAGTGCTATCAAGCAGCACCTACTCAGCAATAACCTGCTAAATCACACCCAGTTTGGGTTCCACCAGGGTCACTCAGCTCATGACCTCAGTATGGCCTTGGTCCAAACATGGACAACAGAGCTTATTCCAGAGGGTCCTTCAGAGTCTCTGAGTCAAAATCCTGGAATTTCCCTCCCTAACAGCATGGTGGGAATAGCTACAGCACATGGACGGCAGCAGTTCAAGAAGGCAGCTCACCATCACCTTCTCAAGGTGCAACTAAGGAGGGGCAATAAATATTAGCTTTGTAAGTATTCATCACATCTCAAATATAAATAGAAATATCAGATTATCTATTTGTAGTTTACAATCTGAAGGGACTGGAATGTTTGAATTCTGCTCAGACAAATTATACCTTTTTTACATTTACGGTAAATGTTTTTCATAAAATAATTTAGGAAAGCTTTATTTCTAGAGGCAAAAAGAGCTGATCCGAGTAAAAGAATGCGTCATACTTGAGGGATGGAGGCTCTGGTCTGAGATTGAAAGTCCAGTGCTGGCAACAGTACTGAAGGATCTTACTGTTGCATGTGATGTGTTACACTTGACTTTGGAATGCTTGATAACGACACTGTGGGAGAATGACCCGTTTTCCAACAATGTCTTAAGGAGCACAAATTTAGACAAAAATAATTACTTCATAGAATCCCTACAGTATAGAAACAGGCCCTCTGGCCCAACAAGTCTACACCAACCCTTGGAGCATCACATCTGGACCCATCCCGCTATAACCCATACATTCCTGAACACTATGGGTAATTTAGCATGGCTAATCCACCCAGCCTGCACATTTTTGGACTGTTCGAGGAAACTGGAGCACCCGGAGAAAACCGGAGCACCCGGAGGAAACCCATGCAGGCACAGGGAGAATGTGCAAACTCCACACAGACAGTCGCCCCAGGCTGGAATTGAACCCGGGTCCCTGGTGCTGTGAGGCTGCTGTGCTAACCACTGAGCCACCCAATTAGATTACAGTTTTTGCCTAACTCTCTTTGCAGCTCAAAATTCCATCTGAATTTGCTTCTGAAAAGATATTGCTGCTGCCTGAACGTACCACCTGCCCTTTTTCTTCCTTTGATAAAACCCTTGCATTCTTTCTCTGTCATATATTAGGACTGTCAATTAAGCCGATGTTAGATTTTGGCTCAACTATGATACTTACAGTTCTGAGCAAGGGTCACCAGACCCGAGATAATTAACTCTGATTTCTCTCCATAAATTCTGCCAGACCTGCTAAGCTTTTCCAATAATTTCTGTTTTTGTTTCTGACTTCCAGCTTCCACAGCTATTTATATTGTTGGATTGTTGGGGTCAATTTATCGAAAGATTTCAGTTTATCAGCAAGCTGAGGAGGTACTTGAATAGGAAATGTTATCTTTCGACCTTTCTTCTCATATTCTGTCCATTGGGTAGCGTCTTCACTCATTTCCTACAGTTTTAATTTGGCGTTGATGTTTCACAACAATAATGCTGATTGTAAAAAATATCATTGTCAATTGAAGTTAAATACCCAGATTTCCAGTTCTTCCACAGAAACTACTGCTCCTCTTGATATCAACCATCCTTCTGCTGTTCTCCTGAGCTTTATGTGAGAACCAAGCAGCATAACGAATCAGGTTATCAGTGACCTTGGATAAAAAGTGAAATTGCTAGAAATCCTCAACACAACTGGTAACACTGGTGGAGAGAAGAACAGAGTTAACACTTTAGGTCAGTGACCTTTTGTCAGTTCTGTTTTATTGACAATGCAGCAGTGACTGCCCTGCACAAGCATCCTAGTGAAAAGAAAGAAGCACTTGCATTTATATTGTGCCTTTTGTGACCTCTTGACACTGTGGAGAGTTGTGGAGTCAGAGTCCTTGAATACATTTAATGCCATCAGAGATAGGTTCTTGTTCAGTAGGGAAGCAAGGGTTACAGGGAAAGGGCAGGAAAATGAAGGTGAGGAATAGAAAACATAGACATAGAAACATAGGAAATAAGTGCAGCAGTAGACCATTTGGCCCTTTGAGCCTGCATCACCATTCAGTATGATCATGGCTGATCATTCAATTTCAGTATCTCACTCCTGCTTACTCCCTGTACACCTTGATCCCTTGAGCTGCAAGGGCCATGTCCAGCTCTCTCCTGAATATATCCAATGAACTGGTCCCATCAGCTTCCTGTGGGAGAGAATTCCACAGGTTCACAACTCTCTGAGTGATGAAATCCTTCCTCATCACAGCCCTGAATGGCTAACCCCTTATTTTTAGACTGTGAACACTAGTTCTGGAACATTCTTCCTGCATCTAACCTGTCTAGTCCCATCAGGGTTTTCTAGAGATAATGGGAACTGCAGATGCTGGAGAATCCAAGATAATAAAATGTGAGGCTGGATGAACACAGCAGGCCAAGCAGCATCTCAGGAGCACAAAAGCTGACGTTTCGGGCCTAGACCCTTCATCAGAGAGGGGGATGGGGTGAGGGTTCTGGAATAAATAGGGAGAGAGGGGGAGGCGGACTGAAGATGGAGAGAAAAGAAGATAGGTGGAGAGAGTATAGGTGGGGAGGTAGGGAGGGGATAGGTCAGTCCAGGGAAGACGGACAGGTCGAGGAGGTGGGATGAGGTTAGTAGTGAGGAGATGGGAGTGCAGCTTGGGGTGGGAGGAAGGGATGGGTGGGAGGAAGAACAAGTTAGGGAGGCAGAGACAGGTTGGACTGGTTTGGGGATGCAGTGGGTGGAGGGGAAGAGCTGGGCTGGTTGTGTGGTGCAGTGGGGGGAGGGGACGAACTGGGCTGGTTTAGGGATGCGGTGGGGGAAGGGGAGATTTTGAAGCTCGAGAAGTCCACATTGATACCATTAGGCTGCAGGGTTCCCAAGCAGAATATGAGTTGCTGTTCCTGCAACCTTCGGTGGCATCATTGTGGCACTGCAGGAGGCCCATGATGGACATGTCATCTAAAGAATGGGAGGGGGAGTGGAAATGGTTTGCGACTGGGAGGTGCAGTTGTTTGTTGCGAACCGAGTGGAGGTGTTCTGCAAAGCGGTCCCCAAGCCTCCGCTTGGTTTCCCCAATGTAGAGGAAGCCGCACCGGGTACAGTGGATGCAGTATACCACATTGGCAGATGTGCAGGTGAACCTCTGCTTAATGTGGAATGTCATCTTGGGGCCTGGGATAGGGGTGAGGGAGGAGGTGTGGGGGCAAGTGTAGCATTTCCTGCGGTTGCAGGGGAAGGTGCCAGGTATGGTGGGGTTGGAGGGCAGTGTGGAGCGAACAAGGGAGTCGCAGAGAGAGTGGTCTCTCCGGAAAGCAGACAGGGGTGGGGATGGAAAAATGTCTTGGGTGGTGGGGTCGGATTGTAGATGGCGGAAGTGTCGGAGGATGATGCGTTGTATCCGGAGGTTGGTGGGGTCGTGTGTGAGAACGAGGGGGATTCCGGAGGTTGGTGGGGTGGTGTGTGGTGGTTTTCTACATGTCTATGAAATCCACCCCCGTCCCCCCCCCCAAATTCTTCTAAATTGCAGGAGTACAAGCCTAGTCCATCCAGCCTCTCTTCATATGTCAGCCCTGCCATCCTGGAAATCAGTTTAGTGAACATTTGCTGGACTCTGTCAATAGCAAGAATGTTCTTCCTCAGACTAGGAGACCAAAACTGCACACAATACCCAAGGTGTTGCCTCACCAAGGCCCTGTATAACTGCAATAATCAAATCCTCTCGTTATGAAGGCCAGCGTGCCTCACTACCTAATGCACCTGCATGCCAACCTTCAGCGACTGTTCCACCATGACACCTGGCTCTCACTGCGCCTCGCCTTTTCCTAAACTGCCACCATTTCGATAATAATCTGCCTTCTTGCCTTTGTCACCAAAGTGGATAACCTCACATTTATCCACATTATGTTGCATTTACCAAGTATTTGTCCACTCAGCCTGTCTGTCCAAGTCACCCTGCAGCCTCTTAGCGTCCTTCGCACAGCATACACTGTAATCAGCATAGTGGCGTCTTCACATTTGGAGATATAGCATTTAATTCCTTTGTCAAAATCATTAATATATATTGTGAACAGCTGGGATCCCAGCCCTGAACTCTGCGGTATCTCACTTATCATCGCCTACCACTCTGAAAAAGACATGTTTATTCCAACCCTGTGCTTCCTGCCTGCCAACCAGTTCTCCATCCATGTCGAGACGTTATTAGAACAGCCATGATCCGACAGTATGGCGAAGCAGGCTCAAGGGGCTGAATGGCCTACTCCTGCTCCTATTTCAAATGGTCTTATGGCAAAATTGTTTAAGGCCATTTATATTCTTTATTGAGGTTTACGCACAGTTCGGACATCAATGGTTTTGAAAGGCACTGTATAAAAAGTAAGTTCTTGCTTAGTCTTCTTTTCCCAGTTTCTCCATGGGTGGAATGACGTAAAAGGGATCTGTTGATTTTTTTTTGCTGGACTTACCTGAATGGCATGAATCTTTTCATCTTTCATTTTTCTCTCATGCCTACCCCTCAGTTGATTGCGAATGTTCAGTCCACTTACCTTGAAACATGACCTATTAGGACACTGTAGAGTCATAGAGTCAAACAGCACAGAAGCCACCCGAAGGTTGCAGGAACAGCAACTCATATTCTGCTTGGGAGCCCTGCAGCCCAATGGTATCAATGTGGACTTCACCAGCTTCAAAATCTCCCCTTCCCCCACTGCATCCCAAAACCAGCCCAGCCTATCCCCACCTCCCTAACCTGTTCTTCCTCTCACCTATCCTTTCCTCCCACCTAAGCTGCACCTCCATCTCCGACCTACTAACCTCATCCCACCTCCTTGACCTGTCCGTCTTCCCTGGACTGACCTATCCCCTCCCTACCTCCTCACCTATACTCTCCTCTCCACCTATCTTCTTTTCTCTCCATCTTCGGTTCGCCTCCCCCTCTCTCCCTATTTATTCCAGAACCCTCACCCCATCCCCCTCTCTGATGAAGGGTCTAGGCCCGAAACGTCAGCTTTTGTGCTCCTGAGATGCTGCTTGGCCTGCTGTGTTCATCCAGCTTCACACTTTGTTATCACAGCAACAGACCCTTTTGTCTAACTCATGCATCCCAAGCAAGTTTCCCAAACTAAACTAATCTAATTTGGCTATGTTTGGCTCCTATCCCTCTACACCTTTCCTACTTATTTACCTGTCCTAATATCTTTCAAATGTCGTAACTATACCTGCATCCACCACTTCTTCAGGCAGTTTATTCTACATATGAACCACCTTCTGTGTAACAATGTTGTCCCCTCAGGTATCTTGATCCAGACCCACATAGTGAACACCATAAATCTTTTAACGCATCTCTTTCTCACAGATGTTCCGGGAGTTATATGGCCCCATTCATTTTCCACCAATATCACTTCAGCACTGGTCAGCCACGACTTTGCAGTTTGTGGAATCTTTCAGTCTGTTGTAGTCCCTATGTTACAATGATGTCCACGCTTTGAAAGTGCTTAATTAGCTACAAAGTGCTCCAGAATATAAATCATGGAATCATAGAATCCCCACATTGTGCAAACAGGCCCTTTGGCCCAACAAGTCCACTCTGAAACTCAGAACATCCCATACAGAGCCATCCCCCTAATCTCCACCTCCCCGAACACTACGGACAATCTATCATGGCCAATCCTGCACATCTTTAGACTATGGGAGGAAACTGGAGCACCCAGAGGAAACCCATGCAGACACGGGGAGAATGTGCAAACTCCACAAAGACACAATTGTCCTGATTGTGCAAATCCCACTGCATAAATGCAAACTCTTTCCTTCTTTCCCTGGTTTTGATGCATTTTATTTTATTTATTCTTGAAATATCAGCATCACTGGCAAGACCGACATTGTTTGTCCATCCGTGATTACCTTTGAGAAGGATATAGATTATGCCATACTCTGTATATTTTGGCATCTCAGGAGGAGGATTAAAACTTTAATTTTTTTAAAAAAATGCAGACAGTTAAATGTCTGGATTGCAGCTGCCATTTATTCTCAATTCATTCAAGAGATGTGAGCACCACTGACCGGGCCAGGCCATTTATTGTCTGTCCCTAGTTGCCCTTGAGAAGGTGGTGGTGAGCTGCTTTCTTGAACCGCTGCAGTCCGTGTTCTGTAGTTAGATCCACACTGCCCTTAGGGCGGGAGCTCCAGGGTTTTGACCTAGTGATTGTGAAGGAATGGCGATATGCCACCAAGTCTGGTTGGTGAGTTGTTAGGGCCTGAAAGGGTTAACTGGTACCATTCAGATTAAACTTTACCTATCAGGCAATAAAAGACTTTCCCTTGGAGGAGCTAACCAGTTCCAGTTGTTGTGTATAATAAGCTGTTTGTTGTCTCTATGTTGTTTCATTAGCAGTAATGTGTATTCATTCTTACATTGAATCTGATGTTTCCGAACAGACATATAATGTAAATGTAACATTAGTAGCTAATAAGTCTGTAATGAACTTACTTACAGTTTATCAAGATTTAGACTAACTTCTGTCAAGGATTTTGTGTGAGCATCCTTTCCTTATGGTGGCAGTAATTTAAACAAACACCAACCAGAAGGATTAATGACATTGAATATACCTAAAGCTTCTAAATCCCACCATTGTAAGATGGTAGTTGCAGGGGTTATCTAAATATTTAATTTACTCACTATTACACACACAAGATTGCCCAGAAATTTGTTTGGACTTGAATGAGGGAGTAGGTATTGCAATGAATGTTTAAGAAGTTTGTGTTGTACTGATCTGTATTAATTTCTTGCTGCTTAATCCAGGGGCTATGAGACTGATTGGCTTGATTGCTAACCAGCCTTGGGATTGATTAACTTGACACAGATCTGAGGCATCAAAAGGGAATTTCACTGGGCTGTCTGAATTAGCTGCTCATAGGCCTGTTCTTTCCATTTGTATACCATTAGTTTTCCACCAGGGTGTGGGCAAAGACTGTAGGTTGGCCCGTATACAGGATAAAAGCTTTGGTCACTACCTTAAGGAACTCAATCTCCAGAAGCACATTGCTTTGTATGGGAGAAATATTGTTTTCTTCACTCAGTGTCTTTGTCCTGACTTTTTCTTTTAATAATCATTCATGAGATGCGTGTATCGCTGGCTAGGGACAACCTTTGGGAGTAAACCTTCGGTTCTTGTGATAATGGCACTCTGTGTATAGAGGGAAATAGACTGCTGAATTTTGTTGGAGAATGCCTTGAGATTTGTATATGAAATATTCAACACTCCCAGCTCTTCAGGCAAACTAGCAACATGCTTCAACATAAAGATTGTCTGCTCCAGAGAGTAGGAACAGCAGCAAGTCATTGAGTCCCTGGGTCCTATTCTGCCATTCAGTTAGACCATAATCGATCTGTACTCTATGTAGTTGCCTTCATTTCATTCCATTTGATGCCCATAATTGACAAAAACCCTAGTGCTCTCAGTCTTCAAAATGATAATTGAGCCCCAACATCCACAACCTTTTGAGGAAGTGAGTTCTAGCAGTTCATTAGCATCCTTTATCTGAAAAAAAACTGCTCCCTGTTTCAATCATAAGTGGCTGAGCTCTACATTTGGGACCTCTCAAATGTTTTGCTATGGACCCCCAACCTGAGGAAATAATTTCTCCATATCTACTTTAATCGATTTCTTAATCATTTGCAACAGGGGCAGTGTGGACTTGCTCGGCCGAAGGGCCTGTTTCCACACTGCAGGGAATCTAATCTAAACACTTTTACGAATCATCCCTTAACTTTCACAGCAGTTTCTGCAACCAGCCAACAGTCAGAGCATTGACCCCATCACCATGTGGCTACAGCTGAGAAATTTGCTGATTGTCCCAACCCTCATTACTATCCAGTGATTCTACCTGTAAAGAGCAAATCTGTGTGGCCAAGATTAGATTCGCTCCCTCCTCCCTTAGCCAGATGATTGAATAGGTATGCTGCTGCCACTTTGTGCCTCAGAAGGTCGTGAGTTCAAGACCCCACCACAGCCCTGAGCACAAACTGCAAGCTGACTTTTCAGGGCAGCACGGCAGAAGTGCTGCACTGTCTGAGGAGGGAGTATTAAATGAAACTTCACCTGCTGTCTCTGGTGAAGTGGAAAATCTGCAAGGCACTTCGTGGCTAGGCATCATGTTTTGCTTTGTAATGTTCCTGTGAAATGCCCTTGGATATTTCATGGCATTAAAGGCACTATATAAATACCAAATTTGCTGGTTATCACTCAGCAGGCCTCCGTTTACCTGGGCTGTTCAGAACCGGAGGGTTCCCAAATACAATTGGTCAAAGGTCTTTTGTGCTGGGAATATTGGGAGAAGAAATGTTCATGGCCATCCTAACCCCTGTTGGCAAAGTGTGCATCTATGAACATCAAATAGGGAGCAGACATGGCTGGCAGCCTACTGTTGGTCAGATGGATCAGGGATTACACACTGTATTACAGACAACTGACAAGGGTAACCAGTTTATCCACCACCACCTGCAGAGTTATGTTCCAGAGTCAGTGAACTTTTTGTGAAAGGGGAGGAGAAAATTTGAACAAAAAGGCAGCCCTGTGCATCAGTGGGTTCATCAGCGCTCTGTGCCTCACTAAGATATTCAAATCAACACAAAGAATGAATGAACGTTTGCTGTTTCTCTTGAGATGCTAAAGCGTTGCTCAGTCTAGACCAATGTCTTTTTAGCTAATGTTTGACATGATGCTGACACTGATTAAAACAACATTTGTCAAATTTGCACAGAAATTCAAATGACCTGACAGGCATCACTGCTGATAAGATATTAAAGGGAGATTTACAATGATAATGCATAAAATATAATTTCTTAAATGACATCGAGCTACACCGTGAAATTATGTTTGTTACTGAGTAGCTTTTACTAACTGTAGATGCACTGTGATTAGCAAACAATTCAAGAAATTGATTTCATGGGTCGATTTTCTTTGCCATGTTTGAATCTTTTCATGCAACAAAACTTTTGTTTCCCAGTTGAAATCTCTACATCTGTGCTAGCATGTGCATTTGTTGCTGAATTTCTACAGAAATGTTGAAAAATGTTTCATATGGACTGGCTGTAATGTTTAAGCCAGTGGTACAATTTAGCTTCTAACAACCATTGGGAGTGAGTAGTTACTCTCACTCTAGCTGTCTTAGTAAATGAAACCAGTCCAATATAATGAAGGAACCCTGACAATTACACAGACCATTCTGAGATCAGTTGAAACTATGAACTGATCCTTTTGTTCCCCACAGCAACTGCTCTGTCCAAGACGACAAGAAATTACAGAGAGTTGTGGATGCAGCCTGGTCCATCAGACAAGCCAACCTCCCTTCCATTCATTCCATCTACACTTGCTGCTGCCTTGGGAAGCAGCCGTCATAGTCAAAGACCCCTCCTACCCTGGCTATACCGTCTTTCACCCTCTTCAGTCGGGCAGAAGATACAACTGTTTGAAAACACGTAGCAAAAGATTTAAGAACAGCTTCTTCCTCGTTGTCATCAGAAGTATGAATGGACCTCTCGAGTATCAGTGCTGATCTTTCTTTACTCCTTATCTCCAGTTGTAGCACTATATTCTACATTCTGTTCTATTGCCCTGATGTACTTGTGTCTGGTCAGCATGCAAAGCACAGATGTCAAGAGGTGGAGAGGTGTAGGGTGGGAGTTTTGGAGTTGGGGTCCTAGATAGCTGAAGGCATGGCCGCCAATAGGTTCCATAGGGTTAGAACAAAATCAAGAAGTCAAGCAGCATTGATATTTCAGTAAGCTGTAAAATTTCTTGTAGTTATATTTCTGCAAAGTTTGTCTTCAAGTGAATGCAAAATTGGAACTTTTGCTGGGGAGAAAGTGAGCCTTGTCCCTGTGTCAGGATCAACTAATTTCAATACAGGAACAAAAACAAAGTTGCTGGAGAAGGTCAGCAGGTCTGGCAGCATCTGTGAAGAAATGACCATTTATCACAACCCTACTTGTCCTGTAGATTTCTATAATTTGCCTACAAATGCTCTCCTAGAGTCGTAGAGTCATACAGCATGGAAACAGACCCTTCAGTCCAACTAGTCCATGTTGACTGTATTTCCAAACTAAACTAGTCTCACTTACCTGTATTTGGCCCACATACCTCTAAACATTTCCTGTTCATGTGCTTATCCAAATGCATCTTAAATGTTATAACTGTACCTGTATCCTTCACTTTTTCTGGCACTTCATTCCACACATGAACCACTCTGTGTAAAAAAAAAATTGCCCCTCATGTCCTTTGTAAAATCTTCTCCTCTCACCGCAAAAATGTGTCCCCTTGTCTTAAACTCTATGACCCTAAGGAAAGACGCTTACTATTCACCTTATCGCCTCCCCTCATGATTTTATAAACCTCTATAAGGTCACCCCTCTTACTGCCTACAAACTATTTGGACATCTATAATAAATAAGGTCACAACAAGGTCACAGCTCCCTTCTTGTTTCTCCTCTCCAGCCATATAGATTCTACTTTAGGAACTGTATCTCATTCAAGAGCCATGATACTAGCCTTGACTAAGTCTGCTACACCTCCTCCCCTTTTACCCACCCTGCTTCTGCTAAAGACCTTCTACACCAAGATGTTAAGTATCCAATCCTGTTCTGGTACAGCCATCTTTCTGTCAATGCTACTACATCATATACCCTGCAAGCAATTTCTGTTTCCAGTTCCCTAATTTTGTTCAGTATATATATTTACATGCATATAATTTAAATCTGCTCTTCTCTCTTTCTTGCCCATTGGAAGGTGACCATCTCTGTATTCACTGTCAGTACTCAACTCTTCCCTGACTTCAGCAGATTTTAAACACGCAATGTCTCATTCAATTAACTCATAAGTGCATGAAAAAGTTAAATGCAGATGATGGTAAACAAAAAAGTTCATAACTAGCTCTGTCTCTTTCAAGGCAGGTATGTAGTTTCTTAGATGAATGTGACACTTTAAAGTTGATTTAAAAGTCTTCTAAAATTAAGGATTCGCCACATTCTGAAAGATTTCTAACAAATGAATTTCAATGAGGTTGACTTTCAAGTGAACTTGAATTTAGATGTTTGGTTGGGGGACTAAGTTTGCTACTGCATTGGGATCACCCACTTTCAAAGTAAAGCTGTTTATGACCTTGCTAAGTTGTATAACATGCAGCTGGTTCAATGGCTTTGAGCAGAGATCTTCATCTCCACATGCAGCTTCTTGTATGGTTGAATAACACGAAATTGTTGCCTCATCATGAGATCTCCCTAAGTTCAAAGTCTTTCGTCCAAACAAAAGGTGATGTGTGTACAGGTCCTAGTTATCCTGTGCTGCCTTTTGATTAACCCAGCCTGGTTTGGGTGGGGAAAGACAAAATAATACCAGAGAAGGCATAGGTAGAGTTGATAGCCAGAGACTATTTCCTAGGGCAGAAATGGCTAGCACGAGGGGCCATAGTTTTAAGCTGGTTGGAGTAAAGTATAGAGGGGATGTCAGAGGCGGGTTCTTTACACAGAGAGTTGTGAGATCATGGAATGCATTGCCAGCAAGTTGTGGAAGCAAGGTCATTGGGGTCATTTAAGAGACTGCTGGACATGCATATAGTCACAGAAATTTGAGGGTGCATACATGAGGATCAATGGTCGGCACAACATCGTGGGCTGAAGGGCCTGTTCTGTGCTGTACTGTTCTATGTTCTATGTTCTAATTAAGGCCAATGGGACCCATTCACATATGTCTTATATACCTTGAGGTTTGTTGTATCTTTTAGTCCAGGATATAAAAAAGTGACAGACAGCTGGAAATCTAAAGTTCTTTTGTTGATCATCTGTCTATCAGCAGAGGGATTTCTCAGATGTCTCCAAATGTGATTTAGTGAGGGAATTCCTTTAGACTGAGGAATGCATGTAATACAAAATACCAAAATGCTAAATGCCACATAGAAACAATGAAAACAGGAGTAGGTGTAGGCCATTCAGACTTCAAAACTGCTCTTCCATTCAATACGATCATGGGCTGATCTTCCAACTCAGTGAGAACCTGTTCTCACTTTCTGCCCATAACCTTTGAGCCCTTTAGCCCTAAAATATACTATATAACTAACTCATTTATAGAAAACATTTAATGGTTCGATATTAACTGCATTCTGTGGCAGAGAAATCCACAGGCTCACCACTCTCTAGGTGAAGAAATTTCTTCTGATCTCACACTTAAATTGACTACCCGTTATTGTGAAACTTTGACCTGTGAATTGGTTTGCAGTTGGCATTCTATTTATCTGGTCTACTTTTTAAAGTATTGACTGAAATTTAGGAGATACTCAAACAAGGCGTGATAAACAATAGAGATAACAAGGTGTAGAGCTGGATGAACACAGCAGGCCAAGCAGCATCAGAGGAGCAGGAAAGCCAATGACTTGGGTCTGGATGAAGGGCCCAGACCCGAGGCGTCGGCTTTCCTGCTCCTCTGATGTTGCTTGGTCTGCCGTGTTCATCCAGCTCTACACTTTGTTGTCTCAGATTCTCCAGCATCGGCAGTTCCCACTATCTCATGACAAACAGTAACTTCTTTTGAAAATTAGTGCCCTCTGCTATATTAACTCTGATGTTCCAAGTCATAGAACTATGTTATGATGAAAGGTCATTTTGCCCTTATGTTCCTACCTGAGCTTGAGCTAAGTCAAGCTGATGATTAATTTCACGGTAAGACGCAATAGCATTTTCAACTGATTTAATCATGCTTTTAATCCAAATGTGTGATTGAGATTCTTGGAAGCTATTCAACCAAAGGTTCACCTCGTTAGGGGTTTACTACAGGCCCCCCAATAGCAGCAGGGAGATTGAAGAAAGCATAGGTCGACAGATTTTGGAAAAGTGTGGACGCAGTAGGGTTGTTGTAATGGGTGACTTTAACTTTCCTAATATTGATTGGAACCTCCTTCGAGCAGAAGATTTGAATGGAGCTGTTTTTGTAAGGTGTGTTCAGGAGGGTTTCCTAACGCAGTACGTTGACAGGCCGACGAGGGGAGAGGCCATTCTAGACTTGGTGCTCGGAAACGAGCCGGGGCAGGTATCAGGTCTTGTGGTGGGAGAGCATTTTGGTGATAGTGACCATAACTGCCTCACATTCTACATAGCTATGGAGAAGGAGAGGATTACGCAAAATGGGAGGATATTTAATTGTGGAAGAGGAAACTATGATGCGATTAGACATGAGTTAGGAAGTGTGGACTGGGAGCAGTTGTTCCATGGTAAGGGAACTATAGACATGTGGAGATAATGGGAACTGCAGATGCTGGAGATTCCAAGGTAATAAAATGTGAGGCTGGATGAACACAGCAGGCCAAGCAGCATCTCAGGAGCAGGGTCTAGGCCCGAAACGTCAGCTTTTGTGCTCCTGAGATGCTGCTTGGCCTGCTGTGTTCATCCAGCCTCACATTTTATATTATAGACATGTGGAGACTGTTTAAGGAACAGTTGTTGGGAGTGATGAGTAAATATGTCCCTCTGAGGCAGGCAAGAAGGGGTAAGATAAAGGAACCTTGGATGACGAGAGCGGTGGAGCTTCTTGTGAAAAGGAAGAAGGTAGCTTACATAAGGTGGAGGAAGTTAGGGTCAAGTTCAGCTAGAGACGATTACATGCAGGCAAGGAAGGAGCTCAAAAATGGTCTGAGGAGAGCCAGGAGGGGGCACGAGAAAGGCTTGGCAGAAGGAATCCGGGAAAACACTAAGGCATTTTACACTAACGTGAGGAATAAGAGAATGATCAAAGAAAGAGTAGGGCCGATCAAGGATAGCATAGGGAACTTGTGTGCGGAGCCTGAGGAGGTAGGGGAAGCCCTAAATGAGTTTTTTGCTTCTGTCTTTACGAAAGAAACGAACTTTGTAGTGAATGAAACCTTTGAAGGGCAGATGTGCATGCTGGAATGGATAGAGATAGAGGAAGCTGATGTGCTGAAAATTTTGTCAAACATTAAGATTGACAAATCACCAGGCCCGGACCAGATTTGTCCTCGGCTGCTTTGGGAAGCGAGAAATGCAATTGCTTCGCCACTTGCGAAGATCTTTGCATCCTCGCTCTCCACTGGAGTCGTACCTGAGGACTGGAGCGAGGCAAATGTAATTCCTCTCTTCAAGAAAGGAAATAGGGAAATCCCCGGCAATTATAGACCGGTAAGTCTCACATCTGTCGTCTGCAAGGTGTTAGAAAGGATTCTGAGGGATAAGATTTATGACCATCTGGAAGAGCATGGCTTGATCAAATACAGTCAACACAGCTTTGTGAGGGGTAGGTCATGCCTTACAAACTTTATCGAGTTTTTTGAGGATGTGACTAGAAAGGTTGATGAGGGTCGAGCTGTGGATGTGGTGTATATGGACTTCAGTAAGGCATTTGATAAGGTTCCCCATGGTAGGCTCATTCAGAAGGTCAGGAGGAATGGGATACAGGGGAACTTAGCTGCTTGGATACAGAATTGGCTGGCCAACAGAAGACAGCGAGTGGTAGTAGAAGGAAAATATTCTGCCTGGAAGTCAGTGGTGAGTAGGCTTCCACAGGGCTCTGTCCTTGGGCCTCTACTGTTTGTAATTTTTATTAATGACTTGGATGAGGGGATTGAAGGATGGGTCAGCAAGTTTGCAGACGACACAAAGGTCGGAGGTGTCGTTGACAGTGTAGAGGGCTGTTGTAGGCTGCAGCGGGACATTGACAGGATGCAGAGATGGGCTGAGAGGTGGCAAATGGAGTTCAACCTGGATAAATGCGAGGTGATGCATTTTGGAAGGTCGAATTTGAAAGCTGAGTACAGGATTAAGGATAGGATTCTTGGCAGTGTGGAGGAACAGAGGGATCTTGGTGTGCAGATACATAGATCCCTTAAAATGGCCACCCAAGTGGACAGGCTTGTTAAGAAAGCATATGGTGTTTTGGCTTTCATTAACAGGGGGATTGAGTTTAAGAGTCGTGAGATCTTGTTGCAGCTCTATAAAACTTTGGTTAGACCGCACTTGGAATACTGCGTCCAGTTCTGGTCGCCCTATTATAGGAAAGATGTGGATGCTTTGGAGAGGGTTCAGAGGAGGTTTACCAGGATGCTGCCTGGACTGGAGGGCTTATCTTATGAAGAGAGGTTGACTGAGCTCGGTCTCTTTTCATTGGAGAAAAGGAGGAGGAGAGGGGACCTAATTGAGGTATACAAGATAATGAGAGGCATAGATAGAGTTGATAGCCAGAGACTATTTCCCAGGGCAGAAATGGCTAGCACGAGGGGTCATAGTTTCAAGCTGGTTGGTGGAAAGTATAGAGGGGATGTCAGAGGCAGGTTCTTTACGCAGAGAGTTGTGAGAGCATGGAATGCGTTGCCAGCAGCAGTTGTGGAAGCAAGGTCATTGGGGTCATTTAAGAGACTGCTGGACATGTATATGGTCACAGAAATTTGAGGGTGCATACATGAGGATCAATGGTCGGCACAACATTGTGGGCTGAAGGGCCTGTTCTGTGCTGTACTGTTCTATGTTCTATGTTCTATGTTCTAAAGGGGAATGTCATTGTTTACCTTAAGTACAAAATGCAGTTGGCTACAGCAGATTCAGATCTGTTTCTCAACAGATAAAAAATTAGCAGCAGAACACTTTGAGACAAAAAGTTATAAAATGGATCATAGCCAATAAACAAACGTGTTTTTAAAACTATGGTCCGCTTTGATCTCAAGCCAAGTATCTGCAGAATTTTATATTCACTAAAGCCTAGAAATCACATCTGAAAATATGAAGATAAGGAATTGACATATTTTAAATTACTCTCGCAGCTGGTCTGCACTGTTTTGAGAGCTGCAAGAAAAAGACAAACAGACATCGACAACATCTCCTTTTGAAATACAGAGAAATGGTCTGACACATTTAGTTCTTATGCTTTGCCAGGCAGAGGTTTTTGTTTAAATTCTCCCAGCAACAGTTTGCAAAATGTCAGAAACTTAAGAGACCTGAATTGTTTTGTCATTCTGTATGAGCAGGAAGGTGGGACTGATAAAGAAATGGAAAGTGAGTTGCCTGGGGAGAAATGAGCCCTTTGCTCAAGGAGAAGAAAACAACATCAAAGTGCATTTATATAATGCTTTTAGTGCAGTAAAATGTCATAAGCCTCTTCACTGGAGTGTTATCATTCAGAACCAAATGCAGAATATCCGGGACATGAGACCAAAAAAATTGGCCAAAGCTTTTAGGCAACCTCTTAAGGAAAAGGAGCAGAAAGTTTAGTGGAGAGTAGTCCCGGAATTGTGTTCCCAGGCAACTTAAGGCCAAGGCGATGATTTCGAAGTGATGAATGTTGTGAAAGGTAATTTTTTTTTTCTATTCATTTTATGGGATGTAAGTGTCACTGTCTGGCCACCATTTCTTGTCGATCCCTAGTTGCCCTTGAGAAGATGGGGATGAGCTGCCTTCTTGAACTGTTGCAGTCCTCCTGCTGTGGGTTGACCCACAATGCCATTAGGGAGGAAATTCCAGGATTTTGACCCAGCATAAATGAAGGAACAGTGGTATATTTCCAAGCCAGGGTGGCGATTGACTTGGAAGTGATAGTGTTCCCATGTATCTGCTGCCCTTCTCCTTCTAGATGGAAGTGGTCATGGGTTTTGGAAGGTGCTGTCTGAGGATCTTCGGGGAATTTCTGCGGTGCATCTTACAGATAGCACACACTGCAGCTACTGAGGGTCAGTGGTGGAGGGAGTAGATTGTTTGTGGATGTAGTGCCAATCAAGAGGGAGCTGCTTTATCCTGGATGGTGTCAAGTTTCATGAGTGTTGTTGGGGCTGCACTCACTCAGGCAAATGGGGAGTATTCCATCAAACTCCTGGTTTGTGCCTCATAGATGGTGGACTGGAGTCAGGAGGTGAGTTACTCGCTGCAGTATTGCCAGCTTCTGGCCTGCTCTTGTAGTCACTGTGTAATGTGGTGACTCCAGTTGAATTTCTGATCAATGTTGATGGGGATATTCAGTGATGGTTACACCGTTGAATGTCAAGGGGCGGTGGTTAGATTGTCTCTTATTGGAGATAGTCAAAGCCTGGCATTTGTGTGGCATGAATGTCATTTGCCACTTAATAGCCCAAGCCTGGATATTGTCCAGATATTGTTGCATTTGAACATGAACTGCTTCAGTATCTGAGGAGTCATGAATGGTGCTGAACATTGTACAATCATCAGCGAACATTCCCACTTCTAACCTTATGATGGAGGGATGGTCATTGATGAAGCAGCTGAAGATAGTTGAGCCTAGGACACTACCCTGAGGAACTCCTGCAGAGATGTCCTGGAGCTGAGATGATTGACCTCCCACAAACATGACCTATGTGTCAGGTTTGGCTCCAACCACTGGAACATTTGCCCCCTGATACCCTTTGGTTCCAGTATTGCTGGGGCTCCTTGAAGCCACACTTGGTCGAATGCAGCCTTGTATCAAGGGCTGTCACTCTCACCTCACCCTCTGGAATTCAGCTCTTCTGCCCATGTTTGAGCCAAGGCTGTAATGAGGTGAGGAGCTGAGCGGCCCTGGCAGAACCCAAACTGGGCATCGCTGAGCAGGTTATTGCTGAGCAGGCGCTGCTTGATAGCACTGTTACTGACACCTTCCATCACTTTACTGATGATCGAGAGGGCACTAATGGGGCGGTAATTGGCCGGGTTGGATTTGACCTGCTTTTTGTGTGCAGGACATACTTGGGCAATTTTCCACATTGTCTGGTAGATACCAGTGTTGTAGCTGTACTGGAACAGCTTGACTAGGGGAGTGCCAGTTCTGGAGCACAAATCTTCAGTTCTGTTGCTAGAATGTTGTCAGGGCCAGCTGCCTTTGCAGTATCCAGTGCCTCCAATCATTTCTTGATATCACATAGAGTGGATCACATTGGCTGAAGACTGGTATCTGTGATGCTGGGGGCCACTGAAGGAGGCCGAGATGGATCATCCACTCGGCACTTCTGGCTGAAGATTGCAGTAAATACTTCTGCCTTATCTTTTGCACTGATGTGTTAGGTTCTTCCATCATTGAGGATGGGGATATTTGTGGAGCCTCCTCATGAAATGAGTTGTTTCATTGTCCACCACCATTCGTGATTGGATGTGACAGGACTGCAGATGTTAGATCTGATCCGTTGGTTGTGGGATTGCTTAGCTCTGTCTATCACTTGCTGCTTTCGCTGTTTGGTGTGCAAGTCGTCCTGTTTGGTGGCTTCACCAGATTGATACTTCATCTTCAGGTGTGCCTGGTGCTGCTCCTGGCATGGCCTCCTGTAGTCTTCATTGAACCAGGGTTGATCCCTGGCCTGATAGTAATGGTTGAGTGGAGGATATGCCAGGCCATGAAGTTACAGACTGTGCTGAAGTACAATTCTGCTGCTGTTGATGGCCCACAGCGCCTCATGGATGCCCAGTCTTGAGTTGCAAGATCTTTGCGAAGTCTGTCCCCTTTAGCACAGTGATAGTGCCATACAACACGATGGAGGTTGTTCTCAATGTGAAGGTGGGACTTCATCTCCATAAGGACTGTGTGATGGTCACGCTTACTGATACTGTCATGGATAGATGCAACTGCAGCTGGCAGATTAGTAAAAATGAGGTCAAGTATGTTTTTCTCTCTTGTTGGTTCCCTCACCACCTGCTGCAGACCCAGTCTAGCCACTGTGTCCTGTAGGACCCGACCAGCTCGATCAGTCGTACTGCTGCCAAGCCACTCTTGGTGGTAGAAATTGAAATCCCCCAACCAGAGTACATTTTGTGCCCTTGCCATCCTTAGTGCTTCCTCTAATTGTTATTCAACATTGAAAAGTACTGATTCATCAGCTGAGGGAGGATTGTATGTGGTAATCAGCAGGAGGTTTCCTTGACCATGTTTAACTTGAAGCCATGAGACTTCTTGGGGTCTGGAGTCAGTGTTGAGGACTCCTACAGCAACACCCTCCTGACTGTATACCACTGTACCACCACCTCTGCTGGGTCTGTCCTGCCGGTGGGACAGGACACATCCAGGGATGGTGATGTTGATCCTTGGACATAGTCATACTCACAGAATCATACCTTACAGACAATGTCAGGCTGTTGCTTGACTAGTCTGTGAGACAGCTCTTCCAATGATTCTGAAAAGGTTAAAGTTAGGGATTGCATTAAGCTCCACCTAATCTGATGAACTTGCCCAATGGGATCAGACATGTCATCCCTAATTCCTGACAGTCTTAGTAATTCTGAAGACCATTCTGATGAAGGGTTACTGGATCCAGACTGTTAATTTTGCTTTCTCTGCACAGGTGCTGCTTGACCTGCTGAGTTTCTCCAGCAACTTCTGATTTTGTTTCTGATTCCCAGCATCCACAGTTTTGTGATTATGTCTGACTCTCCAGTGTACCTATTGCTATCTTACAGTAAACTACATCTTATTGTTTAGACAAATGCCTCTTCTTGTTAAGACTCATTAGTGGTTCATCCTGCACTGCTAATCTAATAGAAATTTAGACTCAGTTTAGAAGGAGGACTGGTGACAGTTCTTAGCTTAACCATTAACTTTTAGTGTTTTCAATGTATGTCCAATGGAAATAGGAGGTTTGAGGAAGGCTGTGATGGTAAGAATGCAGAGATCCCACTACACACAAATGATGTAGTTGCTCTGAAAAAAATAAGAGGAGATTTATGAGAATGTTGACAACTGTACCTGTGAAGAAATATTGAATAGGCTTGGGCTGTTATCGTCAGAAAGGGAGAGGCTGAGGAGTGACTTAATTGAGGTTTACAAAACGATGAGGGGCCTAGACTGAACATACAGGAAAGGACCCCTTAATATTAAATAGCTTCAAGTAACTGCCTGTTTGTACTTCTTGTTTATCTCTGTCCTCAGGGGAGATTGCCGATTGAGTTTGATTATCAATGGGACCAAATTTCAGATTTTATTTTTCTCATTAATTTTTTTATGTGCTTCAGGTTACAAAATGAAGACCTGCATATGGTCATGAGCAACCATTGATAGGAGATGGGAGCAAACTGTGAATTTTGAAAGGTATGGCCATATTGTTGACGATCGTTTTTTACACAAAGCTGGAATGTGGATGAAGAAATCATTTGAGATGACAGGCAGTTTTGAATGACAGACTGCGAACTTTGTACTGCAATAAATGTACTTTTCTCATTTTTCAATGCGTGTGAGGCAGGATTTTCAATCCTGATCCACATTTAATAACATTTCAAATTCTTTACCCATATGAGTCAAGCACAAAATCGGACCATCGTAAGTAATAATAGCAAGGGTTGAAAATTTGGCCCCATGACCTGTTACACCATTCATTAAGATTATGATTGATCTGATTATGACCTTAACTCCATATTCCTGCCTCACTCCAATAGTACTTGACTCTGTGGCAAATCTTAAATTCACTCAAGTCAACCTTAACAAGGTCCAAAGTCCAGGCTTCACTGGTCTCAGGGGAAGATAATTATAGACAGTAACAACCTTCAGAGAAAGGAAATTCTTCTTCCTCTCCATCTTAAGTGGAAGTTTCCTAATTTTTAAAACATACCTCCAATACTAGATTCCCCTAAACATTATCTCAGCATCAAAACTGGCAAGCCCCCTCAAAATCTTCATTGCTTCATAAAAATAACACCTCATTTTTCTAAATTAAATAATGAGCATGGGCTCAATCTTTTCAAAATTTTTTCAAAAGGCCAACTCTTCGTCCCAGGATTATCCATGTAAATCTTCTCTGAACTGCCCCCCAAGTATATCCTTCATTACGTGAGGAAATCAAATCTACGTGCAACATTCCATGTGTAGTCTTACCAAATTTTTACATGACTTCCCCACTTTTCTACTTCATTCCCCCTTGCAATAAAAACCAACATTCCATTTTTCTTCCTAATTATTTGCCGTAGCTGTGCTATCTCTGTGTTTTTGTTCAAGAACACAACCACATTCCTTAAACCAGTGTTTTTTTTATTCATTCACAGGAAGAGGGACTTGCTGGCTAGGCAGTATTTATTGCCCATCCCTAATTGCCCAGAGGGCAGTTAAGAGTCAACCACAATGGACCGTCCATATCAAGAAGATGTTTACCTGCACATCTGCCAATGTGGCATATTGTATCCATTGTACCCGGTGTGGCTTCCTCTACGTTGTGGAAACCAAGCGGAGGCTTGGGGACCGCTTTGCAGAACACCTCCGCTCGGTTCGCAATAAACGACTGCACCTCCCAGTCGCAAACCATTTTAACTCCCCCTCCCATTCCTCAGACGACATGTCCACCATGGACCTCCTGCAGTGCCACAATGATGCCACCCGAAGGTTGCAAGAACAGCAACTCATATTCCGCTTGGGAACCCTGCAGCCCAATGGTATCAATGTGGACTTCACAAACTTCAAAATCTCCCCTTCCCCCCACCGCATCCCAAAACCAGCCCAGTTCTTCCCCTCCCCCCACTGCACCACACAACCAGCCCAGCTCGTCCTCTCCCCCCACCCACTGCATCCCAAAACCAGCCCAGCCTGTCTCCGTTTCCCTAACCTGTTCTT
Source organism: Stegostoma tigrinum (assembly GCF_030684315.1). Taxonomy (NCBI): domain Eukaryota; kingdom Metazoa; phylum Chordata; class Chondrichthyes; order Orectolobiformes; family Stegostomatidae; genus Stegostoma; species Stegostoma tigrinum. The sequence continues at coordinate 39,460,256 of NC_081377.1, read as the reverse complement.
CCTCTCACCCATCCCTTCCTCCCACCTGAAGCCGCAACCTACATTTCCTACCTACTATCCTCATCCCGCCTCCTTGACCTGTCCGTCTTCCCTGCACTGACCTATCCCCTCCCTACCTCCCCACCTATACTCTCCTCTCCACCTATCTTCTTTTCTCTCCATCTCCGGTCCGCCTCCCCCTCTCTCCCTATTTATTCCAGTTCCATCTCCCCATCCCCCTCTCTGATGAAGTGTCTAGGCCCGAAACGTCAGCTTTTGTGTTCCTGAGATGCTGCTTGGCCTGCTGTGTTCATCCAGCTCAACACTTTGTTATCATAAAAGTCAAAGTAGTTACCTAGTGACTTCAAATCACTGCTTGCTCCTTTGGGCATCCATATTAGATACTAGGCGTAAATATTTCAGGGCATGGTCCACTGGGAATGACAAAATGCATACCCGCCACCCCCTCCAGGACCTCCAGGTACCCATTGGCAAATTGGGCTGCCAATGTCTCTCTGTCTGACATGTCTGGGACAATTAGACAGGAATTGACAAAGTACCTGCAGACCAACTGGGCACAGCCAGATTTTAATGATGGTACTCGTGCCAGGAATGTCAGGAAATCCCAACAGTAGCCAATACTTCTAACGGTGGTGAGTGGGAAAATTCAGCGAGTGGGGCAACACTGGGATGTGGTGCCGAGGTAATGAGGAAATTTTGGGAAAATAGCATGAGAAAACTCACTGAGGCTCATGGAGAGAAATCCTCAATGAAGTGTATAAAATGAGACTCAGCCAAATTCTGGTGAAATTCAGTCCTTTGTTTTTGTTGGGTGTTTTAAGATTTTTTTCTTCCATGTTCTATATCTAATTAACTTCTTCTATTTTTCCATTTGTGCACTAAAGTTCGAATCCACTGTTAAAGAAACTCTACAGCATTGTGTGACCATGTTTCAGTGACTGACCAACTGTTAGTTAATATTTTAAAAAAGTATGAGCTGTCAGGCTAGATTTTATTCTGGGGTCTTGATTTAACATCAACTGGAATTATAAAATCGCACAGATATGAATAACTCTGGCTTGCAAAAGTATGTTGTATTTCTCCTTCTGTCTGCATTTTATCTTAGCTGGTGTAGCTGTTACTTTTTAACTGATATCAGTATTATTTGCATTAATCAATAATCATTATGGTGAAGACCTTCACAGTTCTGCAATGTTATGCATATATGCTGTATTTAAAGTTTATAGGGGCACTTTGGAATATAGTGCAATTAGGAGAAAGAGAAAACAGGACCTTGTGATGCTGGGACTTTGAAGTTCCAATCACTGCTAAAGCAAGGACCTGAGCGCAACAGAGAAGATCCAGACGAGATGAGCAAGTATGTAGCCGAGAATGGAAATTTCCAGTCGTGAACAAGGATTGAATAGGATTGAGTTACTTTCTCTGCAGCAGATGACACCAAGGTGGAAATTTAATTGTGGTGTACAAGAAAATGAGGGGCCTAGACAGAGTAGATAGAAAAGAGTTATTCCCCTTTATAGAGAGGCTAACAAGCATGGAGGCATGATTTAAAGTCATTAATAGAAGAATTGAGAGGAGTTTTGAAGAGATTAATTTTCACTCAGAAGGTAGTAGGGTCTGGAACAGATTGTTCAGAGGCAATAGCTCTCTTTCTATTTAAAATGAAGAAAGCCACAGACCAAGGACTGGACAATGGGATTCAGCTGGAAATCTCTCTCAGTTCTGAAATAATTCCATAGAGGCTGGTATCCCGTAACCAAGTCTCCCTCTATTTACACACAAACAGTTGTTACTTTAAAGTGTCAGAGATGCTATCATTTATAGCAGGCCAATCAACAACTGAAAACAGCAATGACAGCTTCACATTACCGAGTGTTGGAAGAACTAGGTACACACAGATCTAGAAACCAGAACTTTATGGCAGTAGGATATGAATTTATATGGAGGAGAGCTCCTTTTATCAGTGTTCAAGGTGAAATGGCCTTAGCAGCCACAGTCCAGTGCGACATGGGATTAATTTCCCAGCATTAAATGCCCTAGCCTTGCTGGTACATTAACATTCTGCCTTATGTCCCATTGGCCAATCTACATTCACATCGGCTGATGGAGAAGCCGTACCATATGCACAAAATGGCAGAGTCTGATCTCTGTGCAGGACCTGAAGGAGGAAGTGTGTTGTAGCAATGTAACAGTGAAATGTCAAACAGAAAAATAGGTACAGCTGTGAAAGGACATTTTTTTAACACACGCTATAAAATGGGCAATCATTTGATGCACATTTCACTTTGCCTTTGAGACTAGGTTTTGTAGCATTTTCATATTCCTATGTCAGCTCAGTACAAAATTCCTCATGATTTCATCAAAGTATTTCTAAGCTGTGTTCTCTCTTCCCTAGAAACTAGAGCCTCAATTGTCAGCCTTGGATGCAATTCAGACTTGAATTCAAAGTGCACTCAAATGTGGGAGCTGTTTAAAAAGAAAATTGCCGGAGAATCTGAAACACAAGTGCAAAAAAACTGGCACTATAACAAACAAAGCTGTATCTGGGGGGAGACTGTTGTAATCAGTCCTGTACCCTCCTTCATAAAAGAGATAAAAACATATGTTAACAAAGTGAGTGAAAATGGGGAGGCCTTAGTTAGAAGCCCCAAGGAATTGACAAGGACATGGTTCTGAACAAATTAGGAGAAGAACCATTTGAAGACCTATTGACCCCAAATACCTTTGAACACAGTTAGGAGCACAGCAGGCTAGGCAGCATCAGAGGAGCAGGAAAGTTGATGTTTTGGAACATAAAATGTCAACTTTCCTGCTCCTCTGATGCTGCCTGGCCAGATGGTCTCCTCCAGCTCCGCACTGTGTTATCTCTGACTCCAGCATCAGCAGTTCTTACTATCTCTCACATTTGAACACGTCATTTGTTTTGAACAACTACTTTTGTAAGAACTATTGATGGTAGGAGAGAAATGCTGTGTGCTTGGGAGTCAAGAATCTTCCAACTTATCATCACAAGGCAGGGTGCCATGAAGGGGAAGCAGTTGTAGGAATGTGGGGAAAGTCCGGATAAGATGTCATGTGATACAAAACTCCAACCAGAGTTGGCAACTCTAGGCCGAGGGAAATCAGAGGAAAAAGTCATCCTCTTGATAATTTTTCTCCCTTTCTTCATTCTTCTTGTAGAAATCTTGGATTCCATTAATCCCCAGTTTTTATTGCCCATCTTTAGTTGCCCTGGATAAGGTAGTGGTGAGCTGCCTTCTTCAGCCCTTGCTGTCCATTTGAAGTCTCTATCAATGGGGATAGGGAGTGAGTTTGACCCAGAGCCACTGAAGGAACTGTGATATATTTCCAAGCCAGGATGATGAGTGGTTGGGGGGATCTTGCTGATTGTGGTGTTCCTATGTAATCAGCTGACCCTGTCCTTCTGGCTGATAGAAGCTCATGGGTTTAGAAAATGTTGTCAGAGAGCCTTGGTGACTTCCTGCAGAACAGATTGCAGATAGTACACGCTGTTACTTTTGTGCATTAGTAATGAAGGAAATGAATATTGAAGATGAAGGATAGGGTGCCACACAAGCGGGTTGTTTAGTCTTGGACGGTATCAAGCTTCTTGAGTGTTGTTGGGGCTGCACTCATCCAGGCAAGTGGGGAGTATTCCATCGCACTCCTGACTTGTAGATGGTGGACAGGCTCTGGGGAGTCAAGAGGTGAGTTACTGGCTGCAGGATTCCAAGTGTCTGACATGCTGTTATAACTTTAGTATTTATATGGTTAATGCAGTCCAGTCTTGTCCATGGTAATCCCCAGAGTGTTGATAGTAGCGGATTCAGTGAAGGTAATGCCATTGAAAATGTCAAGGAGTTTTGATTAAATTAAAACTGTGCACTAGGATTGTCTGTTTCCTTTCTTGATATTTTTTGTTCACCCTTTTCTGGCATCAATTTACATGTAAAGCACTGATCAAACCTTTGTGATCCCATGCTTTTTGTATTTGTGAATATTGTCTCCAAATAAGGCATTATCATAGCCACAATTTATAAACCATTTGTATCCACTGTCACTATATAGCACATAAATGTAGATGCATGTATAATGGTATTGTGATTGTGATAGTAATCCAGTGGGCTGGACAATAGCTACAGGTTTGAATCCTGCCATGACAACTAATGGGATTTAATTTCAATTAACAAATCTGGAGCATGAACTGAGTCTCCTTAATGCACCCTGAGATACCTATTACAGATTATTGTTTATTTTTAAAACATCTAATGTTCTTTTGGGGACTAAAATCTTCCATCCACCCAGTCCATGTGACTCCAGACCCACCACAACATGAGTGATTCTTATGCATTCCCTACAAAAGCCCAGCAAGCCAATCAGGGTCAAGGGCAGTAAGGGATTGGCAGCAAATACTGGCCTTGCCAGAAATGCCAACACACATAAACCTCCTCACTCATCAAATGAGTAACCAGAAGATGAAGCCATTTTTGTTTGTAAAATGAGTTAAGAAGCAAAGATTTGTACTTTTATTGGATGATCTCAGGACAATCCAAAGCAAAATCCAGTTGAGGGAGAAGCTTTGAAGGACAGTAGCTGACTTAATGCAAGAGAAAACAGCAAGTGCCCACAAGCTGCGAAATAATAAAAGATTGCGGATAACTTGCTTTTAGGTCTTGGTTGAGAGCTAAATAATTGCCAGGGCACTGAGGAGAACTCCCCAGCTCTTCAAACCAAGCTGTAGCATCTTTTACATCGACATAAAACACACTGCCTTACAGCAGCAGTGTGGTGCTGGGACAAATTTTCTGCTCAAGTCCCTGGTGCAAGGTCTCAGCCTACATTCGTTGCCGGGAGGTTGCTTCCAAAAAAGCTGATTTTGCATTTAAATAATGCAACTTAACAAAGGGTTGCTGATTTCATTTTGAAATGAATGATGGGATAGTGTAGGGGAATGGGCTTAGATTAGCTCACAGGTCGGCGCAACATCGAGGGCCGAAGGGCATGTTCTATGTTCTATGTTCTATGTTCTATGTTCTAGACTCTTCTTTTCCTCTTCTCCAAATGTTTCTACTTTATACATAAGCCCTTCCTTCAGAAACCAAATGGTTTCTACTCATTCCTTTGTCCCGTAGTATTTGTCCTTTGGAGAGCTGAGAATTTGACACTTCACAGTAATTCTCCGATGACAAGTGCTTCTGGGGTATTTCTGAGAGAGGAAATAAAGCACAACTTAAACATAAGTCTTTGTTTTGATGAACATTCTCAATAAATATGAGAGACGAAATAATTTCAATGACAGGTGATCAAGAAATTCATTAAATTTTGACCTGCAGAGAAAATGACATAAGCTGCATTTCATTATGCCTCAATTTGTAATACCACGAGGCTGAGTCACAAAATTATATGTTCGCATCCCACTTGAGGACTTGAGCACAAAAATCAATGTTGTCACTGTAGTGATTGTAATGAGGTCAGCCAGGTGGACCCATAGAGTATGAGTTCCCTCACTGGGGCTGTTCTGGTCCAATCAGGGAGTCCTGGCTGACAGATATAAACAGGAGTGTCAGACAGCTGATCCTGAGGGAGCTGGATCAGCATCAACAAGTCTCCACGTGTAAATAAGGGGTGACTTGGCAACGAGATACTGGCCTCTGTGGAGTTATGCCACTGGCGACAAGAGAAAAGCACAGAAGAAAAGAAATTTGCCCACAACACTCGCAAAAGCACATCATAAGTTGAAGCCCAACTGGACTTCAAACAGGCACTACAACTGGCTTTATCATTGGAAAATGTGGGAAGTGGAGTATATGAGTTGCAGGGTATTCTGATGGAGTGGACACCCTCACCAGTCTGACTGAGCTTGGGGAACACCAATTGAGTGAAGGCAATTGCATGGCCTCACTCAGGATATGTGCTGAACAGAGAGACTCTATGTCTACCCACAGCAAAAACAAAGGCAAGTCTGGACCAAATGTTTAACGTTTTCTTCAGGATCTGGGCTGGCAAGCCATTGTAGTTGCTGCCGGTATGTAAACACAAGCTGGCATAAGATTCCCACTAGGCCTAAGCGGAGTAGGGGAACTTACAGGCCACTATCCAGGAGAGTGCAAACCCTGGAAGGCCCACTTGCATCCGGTTTGGAAAAGTTTAATTGCTTAGCAATATCCAAATCAGAACCAATCAAAATAAACATTTGGTTAAAAGGTCACCTGGTTCATTTCTAATGGACGTCAATACTGGTACGACCGTTTCAGCGATTGCAGGACCAGCCTTTAACAAAATTTGCCCTGGACTCCAACTCTTAAGTTTGTGCAGGGCCTTGGCTAGACTGAGAACCTGTGCTGGAGAGCCTTTGCAGAATAAGGGTAAAACTTTGGTTCTGATCTCTTATGAGAAGCAGCTGGTTCAGTTAGCACTGATCGCTGTAAAAGGCTCAGGCCGAAGCTTGATGGGGTGAAATTGGTTGAAAAAGATTCACCTTGACTGGCTCAACATTTATGGATGAGAAAATGGCTGCATGAGTGAAGCCCTTGTTGAATACCTGGAAGGTATTCAGGAAGGTCTCGGGACTGTCTGAGGAGCCAGGACCCTGAAAGGGGCCAGTTCCAGACCTTGCATGTTGACCAGGAAGCAATTCCCTATTTCTGCAAGGCTTACCCAGTGCCATTTGCATTACGGGCAAAAGTAGAGGCAGAAATCGGAAGACCAGAAAGTGAAGGAACCATCAAACCTGGCCAGTTTGCCAAAAGGACAGTGCTAGTTGTTACAACTGTGAAGATCAATGGATTGGTTTGCCTTTGTGAAGATTTCAGACAAAAGGTGAACTGCTTTTCTCAGCTGGATAAATACCCAATCCTTCACATAGAGGGCATAATACACAAAGCTGGTGGAGCGAGGTGGGGGTGGTGGTGGGCAGGGCTGTTGCTGTCCTTCACAAAGCTGGACATGGGCCTGCGTACCTGCAATTGTGGTTGGATGAGGATTCCCAGAAGTTTGCTACAATTGATGCCCATAAGAGTTTATACCAATATAGGAGACTGCCATATGGGCTATCGTCAGCCTGCACCTTTTTACAATGGACATCGGAGAACATTTTTCAAGGTCTACCCTAAAGCTGCCATTTCTCTAGATAATAAGAGGACCAATAAGAAGCATTAGAGAACTTGGGCACAGTCCCTAGATATTTCTCCCAGCTAGGCTTACACCTTAGAAGGGATAAATGGAAACTCAAGTGACCTACCTGGGTATAGAGTCAAACAAGACTGGGTTACAACCGTTGGAAAATAAAGTGAAGGTGATCAAAGGTGCCCCAGGCCCCATGTCTATACCAGAGCCTAGGTCTTTCCTTGGACTGGTGAATTATTCTGTAACGTTCATACATAACCTGGCTTCCATCCTGGCACCATTGCATCAACTCCTAAAAAAGGATCAACCTTGGAAATAGTCACATAGCTAAGCCATAGCTTTCAGGGAAGTGAAGAAACAGCTGTTATCCTCTTAAGGTGTCGGCACACTATGATCCCTAGGGAGATCTGCTATTGACATGCGATGCCTCCCCATACTGCATCAGGATAGTATTAGCTCATTGGTGGCCCAATGGAGAGGAATGTCCAGTAGCATATACATCCAGGGCTTTGGCTAATGCAGAGTATAAATACACCCAGGAAGGAAGGATTGGCAGTCATGTTTGGTAAATTTATAATAACAATGGACCACAAGCCCCTGCTTAGTCTACTTAACGAGAACAAGGCAGTGTCTCCCATAGATTCAGGTTGAATTCAGCGGTGGTCCCTAATAATAACTGCATATAGTTACAACTTGGCACGCCCATTTATGAAGCTAAGTAACAAATATGGATGCATTGAGTACCTCCCACTGGCAGATACATCACCGGTGGTATTGCCGATGAAAGAGTCCATAATGGTCTTAAATTTTCTGGACACCCTTCCAGTCATAGATAACAACTTCAGAGTTTGGACACAGAAAGACTCAGTCCTGGCAAAACTGAAACACTTGGTCATGATGGGGGAAACCAAAGGGCCATCACAACCAGAACTGAAATGTTTACGGATCTGGAGAGATCAGGTCATGTAGAGAATGCCATGTTATTATGGGGAATAAAAGTGCTCGTCTTGAGCAAAGGTCACCACCAGATACTGGCTGAACTGTACCAGGGTCATCCAGCGGTTTCAAAAACAAAGATGTTGGCAAGAAGTGCCAACAAGGACAAAAATGACCACCACCAGCTTCCCCACATTCATGGGAATGACCAGGTAAATCCTAGACTCAGTTACACACTGCCTGTGCAGGTCCTTTCATGGTCTCAATGTTCTCAGACATTGTGGACAGCCATTAAAAGTGGTTGAGCATGCACAGCGTTCATTTGTCAAAGACAGGGCAATAATAGAGAAACTGTGCGCATCTTTCTCAATACATGGACTCCTGGAAGTGCTGGTCACTGATAATAGGCCATTATTTACTATCTGGGAATTGGAATATTTCTGGCATTCGTCAAATAAGGTTAGCTCCACACCATCGATCATCCAATGGTGTGGCGGAAAGGGCAGCCCAAACTTTGAAGGCTGTCTGAAAGAAACAGCCTACCACTTCACTAGGTACCAAACTGTTCCAGTTCCTGTTTGATTACAGGATCACCTGTACGCAGCTACAAGGATAGCTGCAGTAGAGTTGCTAACTGGGAGAAGACTCTGCATCAGGTTAAATCTGATCTTTCCAGAAGGGGAAGAGGGGGTGAAATGGCATCAGAAATGCCAATGTTAGAAACAAGACTCAGCTAAGTGACTCAGTCAATTTAGTTCAGGAGACAAAGTTTGGTGTATGAACCATGGGAATAGCCCTGTATGTGTAAAAAGCACAGTCGATGCAAGGTCAGGGCCAGTGATGTATAAAATTCGGGAGGGCGTGAAGGTTCCGAACAAGGATGTGGGCCATATAAAAGCTGCAAACTCGCAAACGGTGCGGGAGCAAAATGTGCCTGGCTCCTCAACTGCCTTTTTGAATATATCGGAACTGGTGGGATCTCCTTCTCCATCAAGTGCTGAAGATACTTCAGAATCTGAGATGGGCACAGTGGATGTTTCCATTTTGAAACCTTTATCATCGGGTGAAGAGAATGAATTTCTTCTGTGATGCTCTGAGTGTAAGAGGCTAGCGAGTGTGCGTTACACACTGCCTGAATCCGAGGCAGGTTTGGAGGGACCTGGCCTGGTGCTAAAATGCCTCAGGAAGAGGTATAAAAAAAAGGAACTAGCCATATTCTCACACTCAGAGGGAGAGGGATACCATGATTGTAATGAAGTCGGCCAGGTGGACCTCATAGTATATGAGTTCCCTGACTGGAGCTGTTAATCATTCCAATTAGGGAGCCCTGGCTGACAGATATATGTCAGAGGTTCTGCTCCCTCTGAGAGCTGACTCTCAGCAAGCTGGATCAGTGTGAAATACTCTCCACATGTAAATAAAATTTTACTTGGTGACAGGATACTGGGCTCTGTGGAGTTATTTCAGGCACTTCAATGTAGTACTGCCAGAGTGCTATGCTGTCCGAGAATTAAATCATTTGAATGAAACATTAAAGTAAGACCCTGTACGCCCTCTTAGGTGACCATTAAAGGTTTTTTTGCACTAGGTTCAAATCTGGAGTTATCCCGATGTCCTCATTAACAGTTATCTCTCGACTGACATCACAAAGCCAGCTTTCTGCTGGCCATCACATTGTCTGATTTGGGATCTTGTTGTTCACACATTGGCTGCTGTTTTCTAAACATTACATCACATGAGCACAATCTCAAAAAAAGTTACATTTGCTGTACAGCATTTTTCAGGCATCGGCTGGTCATGAAAGCCTTCAAACAATCTTTGGGTTAAATTATCAGAGGGATGTGATTGAGTGGAGAAGGTGCAGAGGAGATTCAGCAGGATGCTGCCTCAGCTGGGAGTTTTAATTATGAAGAAAAATTGATCAGACTCGGTTTGTTTCCCTTGCAGCAGAGCAGATTGCGAGGTGACATGATAGAGATGCTGAACATTATAAGGATCAAAGATAAGGTAGACAAGAAGGAACTGAAGCATAAATTCATTTGCCTCTATTTTAAAACTCCAAATTCCCAAATCACAAGATATAGTATAAATCTTAAACATATAGCATATAGAAAGAGAAAAAATGGTAATTATGTCCACTAATTCACTCATCTAATTTGCTAACATCTCAGTAGCAATAAATTACATCATTTTAACACAAGAGACACTTCTTTTTGGGGCTGACTGGTGGTCAACCCTCTCCTACAGTAAAACACATAGGCCCTCAAACATATTAAATGACAGGATTTTGTGGCAGCAAAAAAACCACAACCGGAAGCTGATACTGGTTGGCATCACAGCAACATACAACAATTAATGCTTCAAAACCTGAGACTCGGTCATCTCCAGCGTCTTGAACAAAAAATTCTGAATATTTTCAAGCAAACTTATGAACTCAGAATTCCCAACCTTTCAAAAGAAAAAGTATTTTCCCAGATGACCACTCTTCATACCTCAAGGTATTTGCTGCCTCTGGTGTGTGAGACGGGATAAGGGTGGACTGAGGGAGCTCCCAGTCACTCAGTGGGTTAGTTTTCACTTGTCTTAGGTCTATCTAATAATTAGTGGACACACAACTGAAGAGCTTCTCCAGAAGAGGCGCTGTTCTTTCACAACAAGAAGGTTTATTGTAAGATAGGAATACGTACAGCTACATTTGGTCAGGCCTAATCGCTAGGACCTTAGAGAACTGATACAGAAACATCTGCTTTCTCACAGCGCGAGAGTAGAGTTCCTTGTCTCCACTCATATATTGTGTGATTTCTTTACATTGGATGGAGCTCAATGTAACAAGAACTTTAACTCCTTCAGAACCATTACCTTACTCATTAAGAATTCTTTTGCCATCCATGCTCTGTGGAATGTCTGCTACTTTGTAACAAAGTGAGGAAGAGCAGTCTCCATTTTAATATTAGCCCTTTTTTTTGATTGGACCAGATGAAGTAAATTTGGGCGGAAATAACTCTGAGAATACATAGTCATTCCTTACTTCTGCCATTAAACAATGTTGTGATTTGTGATCAGGTTTTGCTGTCTGTCTCTCTGAAAGGAGTGATAGCGCTAAACTGGAAACTGTGTGGTGACACTGAGCTGATTCACACAAACGTTAAATACAGCACAAAACTATAACACAAAACAAGGGTAATGGGATCTGCAGATACTGGAGAATCCAAGATAACAAAGTGTGGGCCTGGATGAACGCAGCAGGCCAAGCAGCATCTTAGGAGCCCAAAGGCTGCCGTTTCAGGCCTAGACCCTTCATCAGAACAAAACAATGAGTTGCAGATGCTGAAAATCTGGAACAAGCAAATCCAGAAAGTACTAGAGAAACTCACCAAGTATGGCAGCATTTGTGGAGAGAGAAGCAGAATTCACATTTTTCAATCAGACCTACTGAGTTTCCCCAACAATTTCTGTTCTGTTAGGGGTTTACATCTGCAGTTTTGGAGGGCTCAGTGTTTCAGAGGATTGGAAAATGAGTAATTAAAGCTTTGATTGTGGAAAGGGCAAGTTTAAAATCTATTGAAAGGATTTAAAACCTTACAAGATATACAGAATCTTGTCTGTTTTCTTTGGTTCTCAAAATTTCCAATGGTTTAATGGACAAAAACAAGTTCCAAGAACATGAGTGAGCTGATCTAAGCCTTGGTGGCACCCTCTCACAAGACAGAAAGAATCCTTAGGCCAAAGGAACGGTAGGCTTCCTCTGATTGTAATTGTAACAGTGACTGGGTTCACAATGGAGCTGAAGTGTATATTTAAATTCTTTACTGACTGGGAGAGTTGAAGTGATCAGTCATGAGCCATCTTTTATCAGAATGAATCAAGTAAGACATAAGATGCCAAGGTTTCTGATTAATTTACCAAGTGTTGGGTTATATTATAACTTAAAACAAATACAAATGTGTATCAGTAAATAGAAGCTCCATCACAGAAATGGACCAATCCACTCCAGCTGCCCATATGGTTTGTAAACAAAATATGAAGACCAGAAACAAAAACAAAATGTGTTGGAGAGATACGGCAGTCTGTGGAGAGAAGCGCAGACTTAATATTTCTAGCCAAACATGATGCTTTTTCAGGTTTGTATAAACATCAGGAGGCTGACTGCCTAAGTCAGTACTGGCAGAATGCTGTACTGTCAGAGATGCCACTTTTTGAATGAAATGTTAAACGGAGGTCCTGTCGAATGAGAGTAAATTACACTGTAACTATATCTCAAAGGAAAGCCAGAGAATCATACCAGGTGTTCTGGCAATGATTACTTCCTCAATCAGCATCACAGAAACAGATTAGCTAGTGATTGCTGAATGTGGGAGATAGCAATATGCAATTTGGCTCCTGCATTTCCAACAAGACAACAGTTACTGCATTTCAGAGTTGGCTGCAAATTGTTTTGGGATGTCCTAAGGCTTTGAAAGGCATGTCTTTCCTTACTTTTTCCAGCACTTCAATAACTAACAGGCAAAGGTCAAACAAAAATAACTTGAAAGAAATGTCTACTGAATCTAATTGTTCCATATGAGGGAAAATAAAAACAAAGAACAAAAATGCAAAAATAATCTCCCAAACTTATGTATTCCACCAGTGAGGGCTTCGGCAGCTGATGAATGGGAATATTAGCTCCTGCAAATTCCCCTCCAAGTCACACACATCGTCCTGGCTTTGAAATAAATCACTATTTCTTATGTTGTGTTCTGCCCCTGGTGAGTATGTCAGAACACATTTGAGGGACATGCTCATCGTTACCGTATCTTAGCATGTAATCTGAGGGTAGAAAGATCTCACACTCCATCTTAATCGGCCTGTTCTCTCAACAGAAAGAGATGACAGATGATGGTTTAACCTGAGGGTCACAACGCCTCAAGTGAGGGGAGAGGTTGAGAAGGAAAGTCCTTCACAGACTGAGCTGAACCCACACTGGTGGCATTTCTTTGCACTTTAAAATCAACCATCCAGACAACTGAATTAACCAGCCCCCATAGTCTGACAGTTTAATGAAGCAATACTTAAAGAATTCTGTTGCAAAGATACAGTTTAGGGGAACTTAGGTAAACAAAAAGGGGACATAAAAATCAAAGGTTATTTGATAGAGGAGATGAAGGAGACTTATGTAAAATAAAAATGCCAACATGGATTAATTGGACAGTATAATCTGTTTCTCTGCTACATAGTTCACTTCAATAGACGCAGTTAGCTGCTTCAAGGTAGTTTTTTAATGCTTTCTGTAAATCACACTATGTAATGTCATAATGGAATATGATGTTTAGTTTCATCAGCATATAGCTGTGGGCAATGGTCTTAGCCTAAAACTCAATCATAAACATACAGCAAAATTATGACTTGTCTCACATTCTGTACTCAAGGCCAATCTTACACTTCACAAAGCTGCTAAGCAGCAGTAGTCCGTGATTACCAAAGGTTTCTGCATAAGTTATTCCAATTCGAAAGCTGAGAACTGAAGGATGAGATCACTTGAACTGAAGAAATGTGGAGCTGCAAGCTATCAGAGCTCCTGCCATTATATAAAGTATTCAGTTCAAATGAGAGGTGATCATGGAAACAAGACCACTGCAGAATAAATGCATATTTACAAGATGGATTCCTAGAATTATTAAACACAGATCCAATTTGCTTCATTTTACTTGAGGGGCAAGACTTTTTTGTGGTTTCTAAATGATTTGTTTAAGTCTGTGACAGTGCATTGAATTGAGGACATTTGATGCAATAGCTCTGCTCTGGTGTTTCTGAGCTACATAAGCCTCCTCTCCCCTTGCTTCATCTAACCCCATCTCCATATCCTTTTCTTCCTTCCTATCATTTGGATTTATCTCAGCTTTCTCTTTAACTACTCAGTTTGTCTCAGGCTTTAGCTATGGTAGTAAGTTCCACATTCTTGATCACTGGTATTTGGGTGAGGTCATTTTGCTCTGCCGCGCAGGGCTGTTCTGCATTCTTATCCATTTAACCATAGCCAGGGAATTACTAGCAATGGCTTCATTTCATGTTCCTTGACCATTACCTCTGGCGTTCCTCAAGGCTGTATATCTGGTCTCACCCTATTTCTCATCATCCAGTTTTGGGCGCTAATGACAAGGACAAGAAGGGAAGTCATGCACCCTGGCACTTAGCTGGGTTCTTTATCTCACTCAACTCCCTGTTAGCCTTGACAGTTTGTGTTGAAGAGACATTGGGAACTGCAGATGCTGGAGAATCCAAGATAATAAAGTGTGAAGCTGGATGAACACAGCAGGCCAAGCAGCATCTCAGGAGCACAAAAGCTGATGTTCCAGGCCAAGGGTCTAGGCCCGAAACATCAGCTTTTGTGCTCCTGAGATGCTGCTTGGGCTGCTGTGTTCATCCAGCTTCACACTTTATTATCTTGTGTTGAATGCTTTTGTGATGCAGCGCAGAAGATGACCATTCAGCCCATCCAGATTTCCATACATCTCAAACTCTGGCTCCCTTTTCTGATCCCAGTTTTATTTGCTCCACTTTTTGAGGCCATGCCTTCAAATAAACACATTGAACTCGACCCCTTATACATTCCACTTTGGAGGAAACCCGAAAGTGAGGCAATCCATCGCGACGAACCCCAGAGTTTAAAAGCCAGGCGGGAAAACATATCGACGGTTCATCAGAGGCTGCATTGAGGATGTTACCAAGCACGGTAATGAAATATCTGCGGGATAACAAACCACCTTGGTGGGCCAACAAACCTCAAAAGTCCTTTGAACTCTTTGGCCCAAGTGCTACCTCAAACTCCTTCATGAAATCATACAATGGCTTGGCCTGCTTTCTATGGTAGTGAATTTCACAAGATTACTACTGTATGGGTGGAGAAATTTTTCTCATTTCGGTCCTAAAATGGTTTACCCTGAATTTTTAGTCTGTGGCCCCTGGTTCTAGACCCCCGCTCCATTGGGAACATCTTTCTACTCTGTCTAGTCCTGTTAGAACTTTTTAGGTTTCTATGCAATCCCACTCATTCCTCTGATCTCTAATAGATACAATCCTAACATAAAACAATCAGCCTCTCATTTATGAGTCCCTCCATTCTGGGAACCAGCCTGGCAAACCTTTGCTGCACTCCCTCTTTAACAACAACATCCTTCCTCAGATGGAAGACCAAAAACTGAACAATCGACACAACACTGCACCTAACACCTCCACAAGTAACTTTGTGCAATAGTCTGTGTAATAACAGTCCTGTAAAGTATGATGGGGATGTTTCATTGTGAGTACAGGTGCTACACAAATGCAAGCTGTCAATTTGTTGTTGAGCTGCATCATCACTTTTAAAGATTTGTGAAATTGTCCAGTTCCCTTTGTGGGTGCGCCCGGTTTGATTCTTGTTTTCCAAGGTGTAGCCTCCTTCCCTTCTGTTGCTGTCAAAATGTACCAGCCCACACCTCTCTCAATCAAATTAATTTACTATTTACCCGCCTGCTCTGCAAGTCAACATCAACAATGTACTGAGTGACTGCAAATCCCAGGGAGATGTCAAGGTCAAACTCTCTGCTGCTGACCCAACTCGAACCCTGTAATGTCCAAGCCCAGAATACAAGAAGATGAAATGTTTGCTTCATGAGGATGATTGATGTGAGAATTAGAATTGGCACACTCACTCCATGAGGTGTGTACTTTGATAACAAAGCACATGTACAGGACTGAGGCACACAGCAAAATACCTAACCCTTTGCATTTGGTGTCGAAATAGCACTCGCAAGAAAAACACATTGAAATTAATGCTGTCATGCAATAATGCAATTGTATAAAAACCTAATTTAATATATAGAACTAGCTCAGCTGCAGACCCCTGTTTCTCCTGTGGCAAATGAGTCTGCCTATCAAGGTGATTGTTATCCACTCAGAGGCCCCTTCTCTGCGATGCTCTGATGTTGGTTGAATGCATTCTGTCCATTCTTCATCGAGTCACTTAGAAAAGGTGCTGTTTCTCACAGGAAGCTGACAGAAACTGACTTGGCTTGTCTGAATGAATCAGCTCTCCTGTCTGGCAGTGACATCAGCCGAGTTCAAACACAGCATTTAAATGAAATGGAGACTGGGATAGTAGATCTGGTCAGATGCGAGGGAAATACAGCAAATGATTTTCCTTGATGGCACTTCATCAATTGCTCCTAAGTTACTATTGGCTTGCACTCATTCAACACAGGTCACACAGACATTCAGCTGGAGCAAGAGGACATTCAGCCCATCATGTCTGCACTGACTCTCTGAACATTTTGGCATAATATTGCTTTTGCTTTTTCTCCTTATCCCCGAGTATTATTACTAGTTAAATAATCATTTAATGGATTAGTATCCTTCTTTGTGTTTTAGCCAAGTATTAACTTTCTCATCAGAATTCTCTGATGTACCTTGTGAAGTGTCTGGCGTCAATGAGTCATTCCCAATCTTAAATATTTGATTGAAATGACTACTTAAGGGTCTTGATGAAGGAGAAATTGTGTGCAATGTTTTCTTTCAATAGTGGTCTCTTCAATGGAATCTGCAAGTCTTAAAGGCATGCAGGGCAACCATTGTTCTCTCTATCAATGTCAAAATATCATAGAATCATAGACTTTTACAGGACAGAAGGAGGCCATTTGACCCATTGTGCCTGTACTAGCTCCCAAAAGAAGTACCCATCTAGTCCCATTCTCCAGCCCTGTTGCCATAGCTGCGTAAATTCATCACTTTCAAATACATATCCAGCAGTTTTCTAAACATCCTCAGATGGAACTATGTCTATGCATTTTCTGAGGAAGGGTCGAGGCCCAAAACGTCAGCTTTTGTGCTCCTAAGATGCTGCTTAGCCTGCTGTGTTCATCCAGTTCCGCACTTTGTTATCTCGGATTCTCCAGCATCTGCAGTTCCCATTATCTCGGAACTATGTCCATTATAGCTTGTTGGCACACGATTTGAGAACTGCTTGCATTTCTTCCAATCCTTTGTGTGTTCCTCCCTCTTCGCTGTGAAGCCCCTTCCAAACTGAGACCACGAAATAGAAATTGCTTTTCCTAACACCTTAGTTTTGCCCAGTGTTGTGACGGCTCTCTGTGACTTGCCACTTCAAGCCTTTGCCCAATGGTACTCTTTCTGTCTCTAACCTTTATACAGTTTCTGAAAAGTTGGAGTCACACTTGAAGAAGGACATTTCAATTTTCCTTGCAATCATTTGGGCTTCATGCTGATTTTAATAGCTTTGATTGTCATTCCTGCACTTCCAGCAGTTGTGCTGATGTGGGATTGTACACCAACATAAGTAGAATTGAACCCAGGTCTCTGGTGCTTTGAGGCAACAGTGCTAACCACTGAGCCACTGTGCTGCCCCTATGTTGGGAAGGAAAGAAATGGATTTGTGCTTTCAAATAGTGATCCTTTGCTGGAATATTGTGCTGGTGAGTAAGGAACAATTATTTTTTGAACCGAATTGTGATTTTGTGAAGCTTTTTTGTTTGGCTCTCAGGGGTTTCATTTTTAATTCTCAGTAACAAATTTGTTAGCAGATCCAGTCATATTGTAACAATATCTTCTGCATTTGTTTGATACAAAAGTTCTTGGACTTATATGCACTAGCAGAATTAGAAGAATTCGCGAATATACTTAATGATTATCAACCTTCTGTTAAACTTAAGACATAAAACATGAATATGTCTAAGCTCCTACACACACTATATTTAAATTGGGACAAGTCAACCGACATAAGTTAATAGAAAATGTTCTTTCAAAATAATTGAAATGCTCCTCTTTGTAAAAAAATCCATCACCCTAACTGTATCTTTTGCAGACTTAATGTGAAAGCAGTGGCATTTCCAGAAGATATGCATGAAGATAGGCAGCATTTACCAGGCAATTCCAATCCTGTCTTTAAAATTCTTTCTCCTCCTACCTGAAACTTCCCTTCCCCACTTCTTGTAGCCTGTCTTCTCACTTGAAGTTTCCCTCTCCACGTCTAGACACCTCCCACTGCATGCCCCTTGGAACAACCGTCTCCCATCATCTCTTTCTGATGTTTTTTTTATCACCTACACACCCCCTGCAACAGCCACCTCTCCCTGGCAAGAAACCTCCCTGCCATTTCACCTCTGGTGCCAGCAAAGGGAATCCTGGAATCTCACCTACCACTGCCACCCACTTTCTCAACTGCTCATTGCTCTTCTGATCATATGAGTAAAGAAACAGCCTATGGTCAAGTCCACGGCTCCTCATTGATCCTCAAGAGTGAAGTTTCTCTGATTGAAATTGCTCGGGCATTCTGAAGTCTTTCAGGGGTGTATTGCCTGCTGTTGATGTGTATTTTGAATCCTGTAGGGTACACTCTTCAGGGTAATATATCATTTATTGCAGCAGACTCCTGGATTACTCCACAAAGCTGTTTTAGTCCCACTCTAGAGACGCAAGCCAACAATTTCGATTAAACCTCTAGCGTAGCACTGCCAGAGTGCCAGGCATGCCATCTTTTGGTTGCGCTATTGAGCTGAAACCTTGTTGGTCCCATCAGACGGACATAAAACATCAGAAAGACATGCACTCTGGGCTGATGTTCAAACAGGGCATTCAGGACAAAAGCAAAATGAACACTAATCAGGAACCTATTCATATTCCATCTGATAATTTATCTCAACAGAAACATAAAACTTGATTTGTCCATTGCAAGATCATATCAGCCTCGGAGCACTGTGGAATTAGAGAATAGGCCTCATTAACCATGAGTCACTATAAGTTTGAAAGTGGGGAAATTCCTGTTGTCTTGGAAACGTTTACCAGAAATGATCCAAGAAGATTAGCTCATAATACGAGCAAGAGGGGAGGGCCGCACTGTCTCACCATCATCCACACTTCATTATTCACAATATATATTTTTTAACCAGTTACCAATAAGACCAATTACATAACCTTTGAATATTAGGTTCATAATAAAATGATACAACAACCAGCAGGCCAAGCAGCATCAGAGGAGCGGGAAAGCTGATGTTTCGGATCTAGACCCTTCCTCAGAATTTCTGATTTCAAGATTTCAGGATTTCTGAGGAAAGGTCTGGACCCGAAACATCAGCCTCCCTGCTCCTGATGCTGCTTGGCCTGCTGTGTTCATCCAGCTCTGCACCTTGTTATCTCAGATTCTCCAGCATCAGCTGTTCCTACTACCACTGATTCAACAATCAGCTTCATTTAAAAAAACAAATAATTGCCGATTTATTCTGAAAACAGGTCTTATTCAGAAAAAAATGCAAATCTGATTAACACAATTCAAAACATGATTATACAAATATACATCAGAGATAATGGGAACTGCAGATGCTGGAGAATCCAAGATAACAAAGTGTGGGGCTGGATGAACACAGCAGGCCAAGCAGCATCTCAGGAGCACAAAAGCTGATGTTTCATCAGAAAGGGTCGAGGCCCGAAACGTCAGCTTTTGTGCTCCTAAGATGCTGCTTGGCCTGCTGTGTTCATCCAGCCCCACACTTTGTTATCTTATACAAATATACACCTGTCTAAATAATCCAAAACATTCTCTCTCTCTCTCTCACACACACACACACAGACACACACACAGACACACACACACACACACACACACGTGTGCACACACATGCACAATAACAGAACGAAAGATTTTCTCTGCAAGGATTAACTATGGAAAAAAAATCTAGCCAGTAATTGTTAGTTTTTTTGGTTTTTGAAGGAAGAAGGACAAGGTATGAAATGTTTAAGATGATTTTAAGTCAGGATCCTGGCCCTCATAGACAAGTGTCTCTAAACTCCAGCAGTTAATACTGGGAAATGAGAAGGTATAGTTCTTCAGGAAAAGTTCAGAAGAATTATTTCAGAGGCTTTTCAGCAAAACAGCTGCAGTTCTCATACTGGACCCTAAGAAGGGTGTCTTAGAATGGCAGAAGCTGAATAGTTTCTAATTTTCAGTAATCTGTGTTCCAACAAAACTCCAAAAATATTCAAAGCAAAGATATAAACTCAGACATGTGATTTCCATTAAGCAAACCCAAGGAATTAGCTTAAGCTCTGTGACTTCCAACAGTGGATTCTGTCCAAAACATCCCAACGTCCCTTAATGACCCTTTGAACAAAAAGCCCTGGCATCTCCGCAGTCTTTTAAACTTAACCACAGCTCACAATCCTTTCAACATAAATCCTTCAAATGTCATAATTAAGCATTTTCATAGCAATAACTTCAATCTTGGATCATTAAGCATAACTACATTTTTTTCTTAGGGATCTATAATAATGATGGAGACATTAATTGCCTATTTCTGGTGCTGTCTTTTCAGTAAGTGTAGTCGTTGTGTTATAACTGTCTTTGTTAGTCAGCAGCCTTCTAGGATTTTAGGTTTACTTATTAAAAACATCGCTTTAACGTCAATCTTTATGTTAAGAAACCAAATCTTTCTCTTCAGAGGTATAGTGGTTGACATGTACCTTCTTGGAATCATAACTACCTGCTTATGCTTGTGTACAAGCATTGTTGTCAACCTAGATGGAAATATCTGCTGCCTTTCATGTCCAGCTATGCACCTATGCCCACATTAATGTCCCTTGGAGGGGATACCTGTACATTTGGACATACCTGCATATGTACCTCGTGCCAAACTCACTTTCCTGCTTCTTCTTATGCCCCCACTCTTGGGGCTGTTCAAGTTGCCTTGTGGTCTCTGTTCCTCTCCCTTTTCCTGCTTCCAACAGGAAAGTGGAGAACAGTTTTGTGAATGTTGGTTAAATTTAAAAGACTGCGGAGATGCCTGGACTTTTTGTTCTAATAGGACATTGAATGTTGGTTTTGCCACTTTCCTTTCAAACATGAAAGAACATCATATTCAGTACCAAAATTCAAAACCAAATACGGGGAATATAAAACTCAAGAAATTCCCCTCCTGATCAAGCACCTATCAATCTCAGCCTTAAATATACATGAGGACTCTGCCCCCTCAACTCTTTCCAAAGATCCACACCCTCTAAGAGAAGAAATTCCTCCTTATCTCAGAAATAGATGGAAGATTTCCTTCCCTGAAGGACATTAATGAACAGAAGCAGAAATTGCTGGAGAAGGTCAGCAAGTCTGGCAGCATCTGCACAGTTTTGATGAAGGGTTGATGAAATGTTGACTTTGCTTTCTCTCCACAGATGCTGCCAGACCTGATGAGTTTTGCAAACATTTTCTATTTTTGTTCTAGATTTCCAGCATCCATAGTCCTTGGTTTTATTTCAGTGAACCAGTGGGTTTCAAATCAGCAATAGTTTTATGGTTACTGTGAGGCTAGCTTTAATATTTTTCTGTTTAATTTAGTTTAAGCTCCACTAGCTGCCACAATGGGATTCAAACCCTAGCCCCCAGCAGACTAGCTTAGCCCTTAGCTCTAGCCACATCACCACTATGCTACCAGCCCCAACATTCTGCAGCAATTCAGATAGATCAATCTTTCCCAAGACTTGCTTTCTGACCTGTCACTTTTAATTAGCTTTAAGAATCAAACTACGGTAACATTTTCCAAGTCAATGGAAACTAAAATCTAGCATAGTGTGTAGCAATTTACCAAATCATTAAGTATACTCTCATGCAGCTGGTGTGGATCAATTTCACCTGCTGTTTTTGTTTGTTTTGTTTGCAATATGTGTCAGGAGAACTCAAGAAAGGAACCAGTCTCATACAAATTAAACTGTCCTGTTGCAAACTATAACTTCGTACTACAATCTTCATACATCATCAAGTAACTCAGAAAGCACTGAGATCAATCAAGCAATTGGAGCTTTGCATATAATAACATCCTTTGACGTTATTCATTATTTGTTATATACTATGTGTCTAAGCTTTTTGAATGAGTGAGGTGGTTTAATTCGGTGTCCTTTTGAACTGAGAGGCATAATCTGTGTTCTTCATGGCACAGTGAGTACCTTGAACTCAAGGTAATTGGATATGACATTAAAACATGCTCCCACAATAATATATCCTCTGTATCTCTCTGAATGCGTCTCCCGCAATCCAACCCTCTGGGATTGCCGCAATCTTCTCAATCCCGACTCTCACACATCCTTGATTCCCGAAGCTCCATCGCTGATGGCTGTGCCTTCAGCCCAAGTTTCTAATGGCCCTCCCAAAAACTCTCCCGAAGAATTCTTATAATTTTATTCGTTCTGCTTCATTGGAGGAAACATACAAAGGCCCTCACTGGTCATTTCGCGACGAAAGGAACACTCTTTAAAATATATAGAATTTGCTGGACAGTGGGATTAGGAGTAGATGGGTTAATGCAGACTAGATGGATTTAAGTTTGTACACTTTATGTGTAGAGATTATGAAATCTGTGCCAGAGCTGGCTTTGAATCAAGGAGCTGCCGGTTTCGAGGGCTGAAAGGCCTTTCCTTTTTCTATAAAGGAACATGGGGGAGAATTTCTGACAGGGAAGGAAGGGTTAATCTGGTTGCAGGGGTGCTAAACCTCCGTCCCATCCTGAAAAAGCTACATGAGGGTGGGTTATGAGAGACAGAACACTTCACTGTTGAAGGGATTTGGTGAGTGAGTCCTGCAGATATATCTTGTGAGAGAAAAGGTGCTTTTAGATATCAAGAATCATCTTCCTGTAAGCTAAGGGATCTCACCGTGGCTCCAACCCCATATGGTCAGTAGTGGAGGCAGGAGAGAGCCATATTCCTGGTCCAAAGAGGCAGCTTGTACACATTATCTCACTGTGAACAAAGCTACGAGGGATTTGCTAATTAATTGCAGCCCACTCCTGCTGTGTGCAATGCGCCTGTCAGATTTCCCCACACATTAGCAATTGCATTTCTAACTACTGCCCCTCACTTTGGGACACCCTCAGAGCTTTGACAAACGAATTCCTCAGCTCATGCCTCACATTGCATTTGTCCTTGAGATGAATTATTGCTTCAAGTAGAATCAAAAGATGAACAGAAGCTTCTAGGCAGAACAGTACTGAGAAAAACACTTGTTTGTGAAAATTAGTCAAACTTAATACATAATGCAAGAAGGAAAAAGCTCCTTTTGTTGCTTCCAAAAGATAGGTATCTGTAGAAAGTCCCATTCAAAAGGCAATATCTGACACAGAGACAACAAGGTGTAGAGCTGGATGAACACAGTAGACCAAGCATCATCAGAGGAGCAGGAAGGCTGACGTTTCGGCCTAGACCTTGCTTCAGAAATATCTGACGCACTTCTGATGAGGATTTCAACAATAAAGACAGGCAAACGAACGTTATGTCTTGACAAATTATCCTAAATGATGCTTTTAAAATTTATTCCCCAATGCTGGGTTTCTGTTTGCAATCTCAAAACTTAAGTGAGAATGTTTAAATCTAGAATGCTGTCAACTCTAAAATACTATATTTTTTCTTGAATATCCAAGCAGTGTAAAGGAAATTTAAAAGGCAATCTTTCTTCCCTTTCTATTGTTTACAGCCTGGCGATGGCTAACCTCGATTACTCTCCACTTTTTAAAAATCTGGTGGACACTTGGTTTGACTGTTTAAAAATGTATCAATTTTCAAAAAGCTGGTCCCCACTGAGGGATTAAAAAATGTAAGTTTTGATCCACAATCTTCAGCTGGCCACCGTGAAAGTATCGATCTGAAGGAGCTTATGTGAAAATCCTGGGCTGTGTGGTTTGTAAAAGTCAAAGATGAATCAAAATGATATTGTAATCTGGGAACAAATCTTCACAATATTATGATGTTCTGCGTGGATGATAGGGATTATTTTGATAAAGCTTAAGTTGCACAGTGTATTACACACAGTTTCTGGCTCCTGCCTCTGCCAATTCACTACTTTTGGGTTATCAACATTATATTCCTCTATATTCGTAGAGTTCCTAGAGACCTCCAGTCCCTAAGAGTCCTGCCCACTCAAACTATCTTGACCCAGCATAATCTTCAATGTTTTTATCAATGAATGAAGTTTTAAGGAAAATGACAAGTTCATACGATTGTTACTTGGATAGTTTTGCCTGAGTATTGGTCACAGCAGTGCCCAGAGATTCATTTGTTAGTTCCAGGAGTCTCCAGGACAACGCTGCAAGGTTTACAATCCTATCCTGGCTGCCATCCCCATCATTGCAAAGCAGAGAGATTGAATGTGCTTCTGACAGCAGTATTAAATGTACCAATGGGCCTCCTGCCTTGCCACTGTTAGGTGAAGTATATCTTGAGGAACTCACTGCAGGCCTCTCTGCTACACCAAGTATGATTATGACACAGAACGAACCATGCTGCTGTCCTGTGAGCTTGGAACAGAGCAGGTGACCAGTGGTTCACTCAATGGACTGTAGGGTAGTCGGCCAGAGAAGATATGCCTTCTAACTGATTCTTCCCTCTTGGGAAGGTACCTGAACCACGCTGGCATTAATACAGTGGGTAGATAACCATACGAGGGAAAAGGAGTCAAAAGATTTTTTGACCTTATGAGCAGGAAAGGGGCAAGAAGAGACTAATGAGAGGATAACCAGTGGCGAGCTGGTTGGGTGCTGGTTTGTTTGACTGTCATATGTCACCTGGTTGAAGTACTTTTCCACTGAACAGCCTGGACTAAAGTACCTGGTGGAAAGCGGGTGTGAAATGAATGCAAAACAAAACTAAAGTTTCTTTTCGCTTACAAACTCAACGCACTGGTGTCTGAACCTGACTTGTTGAAATGGGCCATCGAAACACAACCTGTATGCAGTACACTGCGTAGCTTTTCAATTTTTTGTTTTCATTTCTTGTAAAATCATTAACCCTTCCATAACTGATGGAAAGGGAATTGTTAAAAAGAGAATTCGAACTAAAATAAAGTTTTTGCTGCAATTAAAATGGCCTTGACTATCAAGGTCCCTCTGGAGCTGGTGATATTTCGACTGGACATGTTACATTTCAACTGCTTCTATTTGTATCCTGTCTGTTGAATAAGGTTATCTCGCTGGCACCCACACTGTCTCTTGGCAGTACTGAACTTCAGTACTGCTGAATAAAGACACATCTTCACTATTTTTCATCAGGCCCTCATCCTAATGTTTGTCTTGATGTGTGCAATATGAACAGTTGAGATATCAGACCCTTTTGTTATTAGCAACATCTACAAACTACAGGAAATATTATGAGTGGCTCAGTGGTTATCACTGCTGCCTCATAGTACCAGAGACATGGATTTGATTCCAGCCTTGGGTGACTGTCTGTGTGGAGTTTGCACATTCCCCCTGTATTTGCGTGGAATTCCTCTGGATGCTCCAGTTTCCTCCCACAGTCCAAAGATATATGAGTTATGTAAATTGCACCATAGTGTCAGGGATGTGCACACTAGGTGGGCTAACCATGGTAAATATGGGGATGGGAAGGGTGAGTAAGTCTGGGTGGGATGATCTTCAGAGGGTCAGTTGGGGGGGGGGGGGGGGAGGGGGCGGCAAATAGTGGGCCAAATAGCCTCTATCTGATTTGTGGGGATTCTATGATTCTAAGTAATTCACTGAAATTAATTATAGTAAAGCAGCTTGTAATTGTGGTCCAAATCTTCTTCTTTCCAGATTGTGAGAGGATGGATGTATTACCCAAGCTGTGAGTTGAAAACCAATAGAAGTTTCCACACATGTACCTCCCTGGGAACTGCCCAAGACAGAGAACTTCTGACAGACTGACCCTCTGTTCTCAAGGACCTTTCAGTAAAGTCTCTGATAGTTCTGTGGAACTTACTTGATTCGTTGCTCAGACAATTTAGACTGATTAAAGTCTCAAGATTTAGCAATGATTTATCGCTCGGGTTGTGGTGAGGTTGTTGACTTCCTCGCCGAAAACAAGCCAGCTCAGCGAGCAAGTCAACAACCTCAGATTAAACTCTAGTCTAACTCATGGTTAATACAGACCCCTAATCACTCAAACTGACTATCCCCATACTTCACGATCACATCCCAATTCTTACCATCTCGAGCACCTTACCACTTTACTCAACCTACCAACCTCTGCATCCACTCATTCATCCATTATCCATTCAGAAATAATTCACACTGTATACGAGAGTAAATCTTGGACAGTTCCAGGACTACCCTGTCAACTTCCCCTCATTGACCTTTCCCATTAAGGAATGATCAGAACACTCGCCCACTTTAACTGTGTTGCTTCTTTGGTTGAGCTTTTTACTAGATAATTTGGCCAGTTCTCTCCTCATTTCACACAGCCTGCACCTTACATTTCCCTTTCCAATGACCAGGTGAGGAAGTTGAATCAACTCCCCTCTTTTTAACGCCTCTTGTTCAGTCGCAATGATTATTTTCTTCATTACTTTTAGCATGTAGCTATATTTTGTCTCAATAAAAGATATAGTTAGTAAATCAAAATAAAGGAGATAACTATAACATTGTCTAGGGCGAAAGAAAGAAGAATTTTATCACCTACTAACCACAGAAGAAATAATAAAAATACAACATATATATAATATATATACATCATACAAATATATGTACAAAGACAGTTACAAAGTTTAAAATTAAGTGTGTGGCAACCACAGAAAGAAAGCAGTTGAAAAGTCCTTAGAATCCTTGAGTTGTTAGATTTTTAACCTGAAACTACCGTTGTTGAATTTTTCATTGGTTCTTTTCACTTTGGTTAAGTTTGTAGGTCTTCTTAGCGTTCTCAGCGAATCATTGTAGTGCCAATTTGCATTTTCATTGGGAGTTGTTTTGAAGATGCTGAGGGAAGCAGGTGAGGAAAGAGACAGTCTCTGAGTGTTTGCTGATACCAATACAAATTATTTCTCTCTGCTCTGCTTCTGAAAAATAGCTGTTGCAATACAGCCAAATGAGCGCACCTGAGTCTGGATCCATCATCAGTCCAATCAGCTTCCAATATGTTAAATGGTCATGTGAATTAGAACAGGAGATGTGAATTTCTTGATGCCAACTCAGCCGCCTGGTTTCAATACCAATTATCTCAATGCAGATGGTCTCGTTTCTTCCACAGGAATCTCACAAAATGTGCCTCAATCTGTGGTCAGATAACCAATGCAACTATTTCAGGATCATGCATCTACTTAGTTAATAATTATTGTAGTCTGTAAACAGCCTCAGGAATAACCATTAGACAATGGAAGTCAAAATTCAATAGTCCAAATTTCTAATATTGTAACATCTTCAAGTGTTTATCAAATTCAATTTAAGAAAGTTGCTAGTGAATCTATTTCTAGAATCCTTTTAGGTGGAGTATTCCAGATAACAAACCCTAACTGTTTAGGAAAATGTTTCTTCATGTTTCATTTATGATTCGCCCATCGATAGTTACTGATCCTATAGCCAACGTGAATAATGCATGTACTTTACAAGTTGCATTGTTACTCACCAAGTCAATTGCCAGCACCTTCTGAACTTGTGGCACCCACCGCCTAGAAAATCAACATATCAGAGAAATGGAAACTCCACCACCTGAAAGCTCCTCTCTCAGTCATGCCTCATCCTGTGTTAGAACTACTCTGACAACCTTTAATCAAGAAATAGAAATAAGGAAATGTTGTAACCACTTTTAAACACTTGTAGATTGTAATTACTTAAAGAATATTTGAAAAGAACTTTGAAGGGTTTATTTGAGCTTTAAAGAGACCAATTACAAATTTTGGATACTGGAAATACTCTTCTGTGTGATCTGTCAACCCTGGACGTGGAAGCAATACCAACACGAAGGAATTTAAATGCAGAAGCCATGGGACTAATCACAAAATGGATACAGACAAGCTGGATATCAGAGGGGATCAGCAATTTGGTTCAGTGAGAATTGCATTCCTGAGAAATCCAAAAGTATATTTAACACCATTATTCCTGTTTATTTTACTTCCAAGAGACAGTGTCAGTCATAATGTGAAAACAAATGTAGGTCTGGTATGTCCCTTCCACCACAATGAACAGGTGCTGGAATTTGGGAATGCTCTGGAAGTACTACACCTCCTGGAGAATGTTGAATGGTTTGAAAACTATTTATTCAGACAGGGCTACCCATGGAGAACCAGCTAAACCCTTGAAGCCAAGACATTAAAATTCTACTTGGAAAAATTGTGCAGCTGTAATTGGAATCATAGAGGTCTTCAGATCACATGTAAGAGCCAAGAGATAGTCTTTTGGATGTCTCCTATTCCATTTGTAAATTACAGTGATTTGCCTATTAGTTTAAATTTAATTCACATTGATTCTGATTCATGTTAACATGTAAGTTGCAAAACTGGAATTCCCTTGTTCTTAAATTTCTCCATCTGGGGTATTCAGTAAATTTGGTCTTTTTGACTTATGGATTTCTGTGGGAATTTTGAAACTAATTATCATATCTTCACTGCCACAAGGTCACAATCCTGAAACTTCCCATTTGACGGTATAATTTCACCATATATACACTTTCTCAACGACACATGAGTGTGGACAATAAATTTTAGCTTTGTTATCAATATCCATATTTCAAAAATGAGTTTAAAAGTAATTTTATATTTGTGAACATGAATTTACAATGGTACACTAATGCAACTATTAATATCTATAAATTGCTATGCCCAAAAGTATGGATTAATAGCAACGTGATTGATTTCTCATTCATTCTATTCATGAAGAGCATTGAAACTCGTCTGAATAAATTCATATTTTTTAATGGATCCTTATTTTGGACAAAGAATATGTAATTTGCCAACTTTTTCATGATATTCCAAAGTTTCAGGATTTCATTCCTTTGAAGTAATTTTAATATCTTCACAGTGATATGTGAGGTTTAAATTAAGTTTTACCAAATGCTGATTATTCCCAATTTTATTAATGAGTTATTTTATATTCTCCACAATCAATTACAAAGAATGCCTGCAGAACATGCACTAAGACTGATTTACCAGCATTCTGCACCACCCATTGTTCTCTCCATTCAATGCAATGGATAACCTCATTGTTTAACATGTGTTTTTCCTACAGAAATACTGTAAAGGAATCACCCTGACCAATTTTAGACCCAGCAGCGAATTAATATGGATTATCATCCTTGTGATTTTACCTTGGCTTCAGGGACACTTTAAGCAGAACCTGTTTCTGCAAAATAGGAATACAATGAGCTATAGAGTGACTGTGAGAGCAAGATCAAGATAGCAACAGAATGCTTATGGAAAGAAATGAATCATAACATGTTGAAATCTTTATGGGAAAACACCTATGGTGCTACTAAAATAAGCAGTGCACTGGCAGCCACTATAAGGAATGTTTAATTAGTGTTATTAACTTTAATGATTGACTTAACACATTTGGAACTAATAAAAGTTAAAAAAAAACTAGTTAGCAAAATTTGTATTTACTCTACATCCTTTCACTATTATTTAGAAATGTTGACTTCCTTTTAACATGTGACATTAGCTTTTTAAACAATCTTTATCTTCTGTTCAGACTGTATCTAAATACTGACACATCAAAATCTTTTAACTGCATTATTACAATATTTACTTACAGGACATAGCTGTCACTGACTGGGCAAACATTTATTGCCCTTGAGAAAGTCGCGGTGAGCTGCCTTCTTGAACTGCTGCAGTCCCTGTGCAATGGACAACCATAATGCTATTAGGGAGGGAGTTCCAGGATTTTGACTTAAAGACACAGAAGGAATGGCGATATATTTCCAAGCCAGGACGGTGAATGGTTTAGAAAGGAATTTACAGGTGGTGGTGCTCCAATGTACCTGCCGCTGTTGACCCTCCAGGCGATAGAGATCATGGAGTTTGGAGGGTCCTGTCATCTATGTACTCCCTTCCAGGTCTACATTTCTACAAGAGCTCTGCGCCCCTCTCATTCTGACCTGTTGCGCATCTTGATTTAACCCTGATTTCAATTTATTAGGGGCCACAACTTCTGTGACCTAGGAATTCCCTTCCTGCAATTCTCCACTGCATTTTGCATATTTACGATGCTCATTAAAAACTACCCCCTTGAACAATCTTTTGGCCATCTGATCTAATAACTCCTTATGTGACTGAGAGTCTTACTTTATAATGTTCTTATCAAGTGCTTTGGAACATTTTATGATGTTGATGGCCCTTTGTAAATAAAGGATGCTGTTGCTGCAGCAATATGATGGATGTGGTGCCAATCAAGCCGGCTGCTTTGGACAGTGTTGAGCTTCTTGAGTGTTGTTCGAGCTGCACCCATCCAAGCAAATGGGGAGCAATCCATCACACTCCTGACTTGTGCCCTGTCGACAGTGGACAAACTCTGGAGAGTCATAAGGTGAGTTTAATCCAGATTATTAACAGGAGTATGTTCTTAGTAGATTCTACTATCTAAGAAGTACTTGTTCCAATCTGATACTACACTGGTTGGTTGATCCAAGTTAGCACATTAGGATCAAAAACAGAACATACTGGAGATACTCAGTGGGTCAAGCAGCATCCATGGAGAAAAAGCAGAGTTAATGTTTCAGCCCAGTGACCTTTCAAATTATTGGACTCAAACCATTAACTATGTTCTCTCTCCTCAGATGCTGCCAGACCTGCTGAGCTTCTCCAGCGATTTCTGCACTTGTTTCAGATTTCCAGTATGCACAGCTTGTTGTACTATTTTGGTATATTAGGGCAGTTAGTTGCTTTGCAATTACCATAATACAAATATTTTTGCATAAATTTGAATTTCTAGTTTATTCCATGGGCAGGTGATATGTATTACTGCTTCTGTGAAGCTCATCTGTTTTCTCCTCGTTAAACACTGTAAAATTCAAAAGCATCACTTATTTCAAGTTACATATTGATGCAATTAAGCTGTTCAACCAAATATGTAATTATCAATTAAACAGAGACTATTAGCTGATTTGGATAAATGTAGACTGAAGGCAACAGTGTTCTGGATCTCAGTTATTGATTTGAATATCAATCAAGGAAACCGACATTAAAAGGTTTAGCAAGTTCAAATCATCAAAAATGCAGGAAATTATCAGGAGTAGCATGTACAAAATCAAGCTCTGTTATTCCCATAATTGTTCAAAACTTTTAAACTCTTAAAAAGGCACATGTAAAATCCCCCAATTTACCTGAGCTTCCAACTCAGGTTGATAGGTTTCTGTTCCTAACAAGAATCATTATTTATTACAGGTAACTAAATTCTAGTTACAGGCAATCAATTGAACAGTAACACTATTAAACTGAATTATGTAAACGTCAGAAGTTAAAACTATAAACCCCTTGTAAACTCTTTCTTACACACAGAAATGAGCAGGAAAAAAACACATGAGCAGAAGGAAAACACTTCCGTAGTCTTTGTTCACATGATCCATTTTGTTGGTCCTTGTTGATCCAAGTCTTCCATGACTTCCCTTTTTCTGAATGCTTCCACTGGTTTGCAAGGGGCACAGGGTGGCTGGTTCACTAATGGAAGGTCTACGATTTATGCGCTGCAAAATCACATCTTGCAGTTTCTGCTGAAAGAAAAGTGCTTTATCTTCAGGTTTAAAGTGATTTACTGCAGAGAGCTGAGAGAAAGGGTTTTTGGCTGCTTCAGGTCTGCTGGTTTGCCTTCTGGTCTGACAATGCTTCTCTGTCATATTCACAGCCCAAGTTGTTCAGCCACTTGGCAACGAAGCACATGGTTATTGGTAGGCAAAGCACCTTTCTCCCATGGGGCAGCACAGTGACTCAGTGGTTAACACTGCTAACTCACAGCACCAGGGAACCTGGGTTTGATTCCACCATCGGACGACTGTCTGCGTGGAGTTTGCAAGGTCCCCCCATATATGAGTGGTTTTTCCCTGGGTGCTCCGGTTTCCTTCCACAGCCCAAAGATGTGCAAAAGGCAGGTTAGGTGTATTGGCCATGCTAAATTACCCATAGTGCCCAGTGATACATAGCTGAGATGGATTAGCCATGGGAAATGCAGGGTTACAGGGAGAGGGTAGGTGCTGGTGTGGGTGGGATACTCTTTGGAGGAGAGGTGTAGACTTATTGGGCTGAATAGCCTGTTTCCATACTGTAGGGATTCTATGAATCTCCATGCTACTTGGCTACTAGTCAACACCAATCAGGTTCACTTGTAAACGCCTCCTCAGCTCCAGTTTGTCTGCATGTTACTGGAACCTTCAACTACACAGACAGCATTCACAAAAGGCATCAAATTCCTGGCTTTCAAAACATGCCACTAGCTTTATAAATCCCTGGATTTCAAAACAGTTCTTCCTCATTTCTCTCCACAGTTATAAAAAACAAAATTTAAAAAAACACAGTCTTTATAAAATGCAGTGTAAAGCCTTGAACAGAGTCTCACCAGTGAATTATTAATATTAATTAGAAGTCCTTGCACCCAAATTTTGGAAACTCTCCACATTTGTCTTACAAAGAAGCCTATGTCTCATATTCTCATTGCACCAATCTTCATTCATTGCTTTCCTCTTGAAGATTGTAAGCCTTACTCTGACAGGAAGTTGTATGCTGATGACCTATTTTCTCTTCTTAGCCCTTTATTCAAATTGGGCCATATTCTCAAACACCCGAACGCTACCTGGCTATAATCCATAATGGAGGTTCCCTGCTCATGAGTGAGTAGGCTCGCAAGGGCTGCGTGAATGTGGCACCATGGAGTGCATCATTGTTTGAGGAAATATGCACATTCACGTCGTTGAATATCCCTGTGGAGGGATAAGTTGCTGATATCTTCCTTCCTTCTCAGCAGCTCGGACATGTTGAGCCTAAGGATTAATTACTAACACTGCCTAAGGTTGGATGACTCAGCACAGATGCAGAATCAAATCATGAGCCTTTCTGGACTGCATGACTTGGTACCATGTGAGCAACGCATTTAACCATTGAGCTCTTGTGTGGCTCTTAGTTGAGCAGTTGGTGTTTCATGTCCATCCAGGGAAGGCAGTTTGCATTGAATGTGGAGTTTGCAGTTCAGACAAATGGAGATGTATTGTAAATGTATTCTACCTGGCCTGGGTGCTGTGAAAGATGAGTCTGGCCACATTGCTGACAAATTCTCCATTTAGTTGGACTGTGCCTTACATCCTATCCCTCAAGGAAATGTTTGTGCCGAAAAACATCTTTGATTGTGGGTATGAGGAGGTCAGAAGCTAACAATGCTGCAGCGAGAACTCACCTCCTGTTTCCCTAAAGCCTGTCCCAACATCTACAAGACACAAGGCAGGATGATGATGGAATACTCCTCACTTACTTGGATAGGTGCAGTTCCAACAACACTCAGGAAGCTTGTCACCATCCAGGGCAAAGCAGGCCACTTGATTGGCACTACATCCACAAGCTTCCACTCCCTCTACCACTGAACTCAGCAGCAGTAGTGTGTACTATCTACAAGATGCAGTGGAGAAATTCACCAAAGATCCTTAGACAGCACCTTCAAACCTATGACTGCTTTCATCTAGAAAGATAAAGACAGCAGATATATGGGAACACCACCAAGCACCCCCCCCCCTCCCCCCCGCAGGATCTCCTCCAACCCCTTCACTGTTCTGACTTGGAGATATATCACCATTCCTTCACTGTCACTGAGTCAAACTCCTGGAATTCCCTCCCTAATGGCATCGTGCAGGTGGACTGCAGTGGTTCCGCAATCTAACTTACCACCACCTTCTCAAGGCCATTAAGAATAGACAATGCTGCCCAGACAGTGACACTTACATTCCAAGAAGGAACAAAAGTAAAACACAGGCTCATCAGGCAGAAATCATCATGCAATGTTCAGAAGGACCTTTGGGAAAAGGAGATGATGCATCCAGTCAGGATCTAGAATAGGAAGTATATCACTGTCCAATAGCCAAGACCCTAGGCTGCAGAGGGTCTCACTGTGATCAGTTTGGGACAGTGGCTCCCAGCTGTGATTGATTTGGGGCAAAAGATCCTGGATATGATCAGTTTAGGACTCAGGCCTGGAATGGTACTGGGGCCCATGATTTCTGTCCCTGTCTCTGGATCCAGTCAGATGATTTTCTCCACAGAACGTCACAAAAATTTGACTAAAAGTCTGAATGCCATAACTTTCCAATGAGCACCAAGATGTAGTCTGTCCTAGTGGTGAGGAAGACCCTTCCCAGTGAGATCGTTCAGGCACACCTGGGGTCGCCACACCAGTATACACTGTGGGAGCTAACTGTGATGGGCAAGACGCCATTAACCATCTTCTTCTGGAACATGCATTCGTAACAAAGGTATGGAGGAACAGGCAGGGGATCCTGCTGTGGATGATCTGAAACAGGTCTGTCGTGCCAGACTCTGTGCTTTTCTCAAACTGTTCTCAGGGATACACACTGAGGTAAACATAGACTGCTGCAGGAGGAGTGCTAACTCAGTGGAAGTAAGCAACTAGTTTTCCAAAAACCTGTTTGTCTTCCAGTGCAAGGAGCTTTTAATGACAGAGTGTTGCAGACTGGCACAGTCCAGAACTACATGCTGAGAGATGCACAAAAATCATTGCGCACTCGTCAAATGTTCCAGAGCGGAAACATCACCGTTTAAGTCACTACTGGCAGAGTTTACTAAAGAGTTGGAAATTGTCTCAAAATCCTTGGGATTTATGCTTCAGAGAAAGTTTGAAATGAAATGCAAATATGCATTGTAAATATAACATGCATTGGCAAGTGTAGTGAGTCACCTCGTGTATTATACCAAAACAAACAGATGTGGATGGCACTTGAGTCAAATTTGAACTCTCATATAACGTACATTTACAAATTTTATGAATTAAGTATATGTTTTTGGAAATAAAATACAAGCTAATTAAATACATGAGAGAGAGAAAAGAATGTAAGGGTATGCTGATGGTGTAAGAATGAATTAGAGTGGTAGGAGGTTGAAGTACCAAAACTTAATGACTGTTTAATAATGGACTGCAGTGGCTCAAGAAGGCAGCTCACTACCAAGGTAATAAAATGTGAGGCTGGATGAACACAGCAGGCCAAGCAGCGTCTCAGGAGCACAAAAGCTGACGTTTCGGGCCTAGACCCTTCATCAGAGAGGGGGATGGGGAGAGGGAGCTGGAATAAATAGGGAGAGAGGGGGAGGCGGACCGAAGATGGAGAGTAAAGAAGATAGGTGGAGAGAGTATAGGTGGGGAGGTAGGGAGGGGATAGGTCAGTCCAGGGAAGACGGACAGGTCAAGGAGGTGGGATGAGGTTAGTAGGTAGATGGGGGTGCGGCTTGGGGTGGGAGGAAGGGATGGGTGAGAGGAAGAACCGGTTAGGGAGGCAGAGACAGGTTGGACTGGTTTTGGGATGCAGTGGGTGGGGGGGAAGAGCTGGGCTGGTTGTGTGGTGCAGTGGGGGGAGGGGACGAACTGGGCTGGTTTAGGGATGCAGTAGGGGAAGGGGAGATTTTGAAACTGGTGAAGTCCACATTGATACCATTAGGCTGCAGGGTTCCCAGGCGGAATATGAGTTGCTGTTTCTGCAACCTTCGGGTGGCATCATTGTGGCAGTGCAGGAGGCCCATGATGGACATGTCATCTAGAGAATGGGAGGGGGAGTGGAAATGGTTTGCGACTGGGAGGTGCAGTAGTTTGTTGCGAACTGAGCGGAGGTGTTCTGCAAAGCGGTCCCCAAGCCTCCGCTTGGTTTCCCCAATGTAGAGGAAGCCGCACCGGGTACAGTGGATGCAGTATACCACATTGGCAGATGTGCAGGTGAACCTCTGCTTAATGTGGAATGTCATCTTGGGGCCTGGGATAGGGGTGAGGGAGGAGGTGTGGGGGCAAGTGTAGCATTTCCTGCGGTTGCAGGGGAAGGTGTCGGGTGTGGTGGGGTTGGAGGCCAGTGTGGAGCGAACAAGGGAGTCACGGAGAGAGTGGTCTCTCCGGAAAGCAGACAGGGGTGGGGATGGAAAAATGTCTTGGGTGGTGGGGTCAGATTGTAAATGGCGAAAGTGTCGGAGGATGATGCATTGTATCTGGAGGTTGGTAGGGTGGTGTGTGAGAACGAGGGGGATCCTCTTAGGGCGGTTGTGGCGGGGGCGGGGTGTGAGGGATGTGTTGCGGGAAATACGGGAGACGCGGTCAAAGGCGTTCTCGATCACTGTGGGGGGAAAGTTGCGGTCCTTAAAGAACTTGGACATCTGGGATGTGCGGGAGTGGAATGTCTTATTGTGGGAGCAGATGCGGCGGAGGCGGAGGAATTGGGAATAGGGGATGGAATTTTTGCAGGAGGATGGGTGGGAGGAGGTGTATTCTAGGTAGCTGTGGGAGTCGGTGGGCTTGAAATGGACATCAGTTACAGCTGGTTGCCAAGAATACACCTCCTCCCACCCACCCTCCTGCAAAAATTCCATCCCCTATTCCTAATTCCTCCGCCTCCGCCGCATCTGCTCCCACGATAAGACATTCCACTCCCGCACATCCCAGATGTCCAAGTTCTTTAAAGACCGCAACTTTCCCCCCACAGTGATCGAGAACGCCCTTGACCGTGTCTCCCGTATTTCCCGCAACACATCCCTCACACTCCGCCCCCGCCACAACCGCCCAAAGAGGATCCCCCTCGTTCTCACACACCACCCTACCAACCTCCGGATACAACGCTTCATCCTCCCACACTTTCTCCATTTACAATCCGACCCCACCACCCAAGACATTTTTCCATCCCCACCCCTGTCTGCTTTCCGGGGAGACCACTCTCTCCGTGACTCCCTTGTTCGCTCCACACTGCCCTCCAACCCCACCGCACCCGGCACCTTCCCCTGCAACCGCAGGAAATGCTACACTTGCCCCCACATCTCCTCCCTCACCCCTATCCCAGGCCCCAAGATGACATTCCACATTAAGCAGAGGTTCACCTGCACATCTGCCAATGTGGTATACTGCATCCACTGTACTCGGTGCGGCTTCCTCTACATTGGGGAAACCAAGCGGAGGCTTGGAGACCACTTTGCAGAACACCTCCGCTCAGTTCGCAACAAACAACTGCACCTCCCAGTCGCAAACCATTTCCACTCCCCCTCCCATTCTCTTGATGACATGTCCATCATGGGCCTCCTGCACTGCCACAATGATGCCACCCAAAGGTTGCAGGAACAGCAACTCATATTCCGCCTGGGAACCCTGCAGCCTAATGGTATCAATGTGGACTTCACCAGTTTCAAAATCTCCCCTTCCCCTACTGCATCCCTAAACCAGCCCAGTTCGTCCCCTCCCCCCACTGCACCACACAACCAGCCCAGCTCTTCCCCCCCACCCACTGCATCCCAAAACCAGTCCAACCTGTCTCTGCCTCCCTAACCTGTTGTTCCCCTCACCCATCCCTTCCTCCCACCCCAAGCCGCACCCCCATCTACCTACTAACCTCATCCCACCTCCTTGACCTGTCCGTCTTCCCTGAACTGACCTATCCCCTCCCTACCTCCCCACCTATACTCTCTCCACCTATCTTCTTTACTCTCCATCTTCGGTCCGCCTCCCCCTCTCTCCCTATTTATTCCAGTTCCCTCCCCCCATTCCCCTCTCTGATGAAGGGTCCAGGCCCGAAACGTCAGCTTTTGTGCTCCTGAGATGCTGCTTGGCCTGCTGTGTTCATCCAGCCTCACATTTTATTATCTTGGAATTCTCCAGCATCTGCAGTTCCCATCATCTCAGCTCACTACCACCTTCTTTAGGGCAACTAGGGACAGACAATAACTGCTGGCCCAGACAGTGATGATCATAGTCCATGAACGAATTTGTTTTAAAAGGCAGTATGGTCTGTTTCTGAGCTGTAAATTCTTTGTAATCCTAAGTTTTGATCTTTTGCTTTTTTTCTGAATGATCAAATTTTTGAAACACGGTATACAAAGATTAACATAAGTTGCAAAGATATAAAATTTCAAAGAACATAAAAGTAGAGAAGCTGCTAATTGTCCCAGCCTCCATGGCATACGCCAGATCTGTCTATAATTATTTAACTGCTATCTCTCTCATTTGGGAAACATGTCACGTATTGTGTTAACTGAGCTTCATAAGAAAGCTGGTAATTGCATATTACAATTCCCGGACTTCTCACTGGCCTCATTTATCTGAAGGTGCTAAAAAGTAAGTCATTTGTTCACAATTACCTCGTCACTTAATTTTTACAGACATGTATCTAAATGACAATTTTCAGAGATGTGATAGATATTAGCAAATCTGCTAGTGATTGTGCTTCCTAAAATTAGAGATTTAAAACTAAATATTGTTGTCCCCAACCTGATTAGCCATCCCAGAATAGACCCTCCATTAAATCTGCAAATATATTTTGACACCACAATACTGACTGTAAATATCACTGGTTTTCCATTATGTCTCCCGTGTGGATTAACTGTGAAGAGCAGCCTGTGGGTAATTCAGTCTGGTCTCGACCCATAGGAGCAGGAGGAGGCCATTCTCTCCCTTTAACCTATACCCTTTTCAGTTCTATCATGGCCAAGTTGCACCTCAACTCCATTTATGTATCCATTTTATCAAGATGAACATTCCACACTACTCTAACTTTTCTGATGAAAGGTCTAGGCTCGAAACATTAGCTTTCCTGCTCCTCTGACGCTGCTTGGCCTGCTGTGTTCATCCAGCTCTACACCTTGTCATCTCAAATATTTAACCACCTCATTTTTGAAAATTTTGAATGGTGGAAGATATTTCAGATTTCGACCTACCTTTTGCATGGAAGTTGAGTTTATTTTTTATTT
The DNA here is from genome assembly GCF_030684315.1 of Stegostoma tigrinum. NCBI lineage: Eukaryota > Metazoa > Chordata > Chondrichthyes > Orectolobiformes > Stegostomatidae > Stegostoma > Stegostoma tigrinum. The sequence goes on along the minus strand of NC_081377.1, from coordinate 39,421,540 downwards.
TCTTCCTCAATGTTATTTATAAGAGGGTTGCTGCATTTTCCCTGATATTTTCTGTGCCAGGGAAAGCTTCCTTCTGTGCTGTAGAATTTGTTTCCTTTGCTAAATACAAGAGAACACAACCTGATCTTACGCAAACTGTCCTCATAATTCAAACAAGTAAACTTCAGGGCAGAATTAAATGTATGCAACTGTGGTTCCCCCCAGCTACCCTGAAAGACCATCACCTTTCTGGAAAAGGTGGTCCCATTCAGTACCCTCAATTTAACTGGGCAGCACGAGCATTCCCAGGAATGAAAGATCCCTTCCTCCAGAGTTTACAGTCAGAGGCCAGCAGCTCCCCATTCTATTAGTTGCCAACGATGCAATCAGCCCGACATCCAAGCTGACTGAAGGGGCACAGGCCAGTGATGATAGCAGCAGCTCACAGGGGAAGAGGAAGGGTCAACAGCAAGAGCGTGGGGTGGATCTCATGGGATCCCCCTTCTTAATTCTGGGTCCCTCAATCAAGCGCTTACTGCTTTTGAATTAGGGATCTGCCCCTGGAAGGCTGGAAGCAATCCTGAGGGGGCTTATGTTCCAAATCTCCTGGGAGATACCAGTTCCAGGGAGTGGAGGCCCTTAGACTGTCATTATCAGGCAAAGCAGCAAGATGGATTTCAGCAGGGAAGGAACCATAACCATAAGATCATAAACCAAAAGATGTAGGAATAGAGGCATTCAGCCCATCAAATTAATTCCATAATTGAATGAGATTGGCGCTGATTTGATAACCCTCAACTACATTTTCCTGTCGTTTTCCCACAGCCCTTGACTCTCTTCCTGATTTAAAAAAGCAGTCTATCTCAGTGTTGAACAGTCTTAATGACTGAGCCTCAACAGCTTAATATGGGAAAGAGTTCCATGTAATCACGACCTGGATGGGCTTATTCCCAATGGGCACAAGGCACACCAATACCCCTCCCAAAGATCTTCCTTCCAGGTTGTAACTAACTGGAGTTTTAAAAAATCGGTCTTTCAACCTCCTGCCTGCCTTATTCCAATGCCCCCAACAATAGTGTGGACTGTGTTGAATTTGGATCCACTGGCGGCAGTAACCTCAAAAGCCTTTGAATTATTTTTTCATGAATGTTGTTGATTTCAGTGCCATAGCTCCATCCCCCCTACCGTTTATGGGGACCAGGTCTAGGGCGGGTGGAAAAGGAGTGGACCAACCACCACACATATTTCATCTCCTCCTCCACAGAAAGGGCTACAGCAGCTCTCAGTGCCAATCATGTAGCTTGGCAAGAGACACAACTGGAAACAATCAGAAGATTGGATGGCGTTTGTACAGAGAATGATCGCACAATCTGTCTGTACTTTGCGCAGCTGCTGCCTGATCTGCTGAGCGTCGCTCACTTTCTGTGGCACTTTTTCTGGATTTCAGGTGGAAGTTAAAGATCTCTTAGGGCTACCACAAAGTAGAGAAAGAGGTCTATTGCTGGTATGGCAGACAATATTTACCTCTTGACCAACAGCTAAAGCAGATTGTCTGGATACCTCAGATAACTCGCTGCTGTTTCTCAGACCTTGCTGTGTGCAGATAAACTGCTTTGTTTGGTTATAACGATGGCCACACTTCAGATTACTTCATTGATTATGAAGCACATTGAGACAGCCTAAGGGTCAGTGCATTGCAATATTTTACTTTAGGATCAACTCAGCCAGAAATTGATGTTAGTGGAGAAAATGATCATCATCTGATCAACGGAAACTTGTTTTGGTGCTTTAACTTCAGATTGACAGAATTGCCTCAGATACAACTAATGAAACTATTACTCAAATGCAACAGCCTAGTTAAAAGAAAACAAAATATTTTTCCTAAAAGAATCAATACTAAGGCTTCATTGTGCAAAGAGATTGTGGTGTGGCTGTGAGCAATCAGAACCAATAATAAATAGTGCTTTATATGCCTCATCAAATATTTCCAGAAGGCTTCTGGAGTGTGTGGCATCTGATGCTCTCATGCTAGAGCAGGACAAATGACTGAGACTTCCCATGCATCAAAGACCCTTAATTCTGTTGCCTGAAGCCCTCAAAGTCAATTCATGAGGGTAACTGAGTAGAACCTTATGAGCTTGACAGCTACACAAAAAAATGCCCTTTCTGTTTGCAGGATGGCTTGTTGTGAAGCAGAGATAGGGCCAAAAAAAGCCACAGGTGCTGCTAATATCATTCCTTGTTATATACAGGGGGCTGTACCACCATTAACAGTTAACCCAGTTGAAATGATGTCCTTTAGCCTCTGTCTGATCTCGATTGCCCTTGTCCAGAGGTAAAAATCAAATTTCCTGCATCACCTTCCCTTGCTATTTACTTCATTGAAATTGAGAACCATTTATCCATTATTTATACAACTGAACTGATCCTTGCCTTAGTAGCCCAGTTTAATACTTTATTTTAAACCATTTCAGGAACATAATGATAATTTCTACAACAGTTTTTCTCCCTATCATTTTGAAGCGGTTTCAAACCTGTAAATCCAAACTATCTGCCATCTGAAATGATCTAATTATTTAAAATGTTCTTTTTTCTATTTTTTACCTTTGTGAGCAATTGAACAGTGCTAGCCAGAACAAAGTAAACTAAAAAAGAATGCTGTCTCTTCATCAGCAAATGTGTTGTTCTGATATCAGACAGTCAATATTCTCATCTAATACAGAGCAGACAAAAGCAGCTGCTATGGAAACCTGGGATTAATGGAATGCGGAGAGCTGAAGGGTCATTGCAGAGGGAGGGGGATGAGGTAATGGTCTGGATCAAGGTGACGTATGTCACCAGGTGTTGCTGGTGTTTGTCTTGCTTTTTCTTCTCCTTTCTTGCCTGCCTCTCCACATATTTCACCTTCAACACACACACGCACACACGCACACGCACACACGCACACGCACACGCACACACACGCAAATACACAGGCACACACATAGACAAACACACACATACATACACACACACACACACACGCACACACACACAAATACACAGACACACACATAGACAAACACACACATACACACACACACACACACACACACACACGCAAATACACAGGCACACACATAGACAAACACACACATACATACACACACACACACACACACGCAAATACACAGGCACACACATAGACAAACACACACATGCATACACACACATACATACACATACACACACACACACACACACACACACATACACACACACACACACGCACACACACACACATATACACAGGCACACACATAGACAAACACACACATACATACACACACATACACACACACACACACACACACACACATACACACACACACACGCACACACACACGCACATACACACACACACATACACAGGCACACACATAGACACACACACACATACATACACACACATACACACACACACACATACACACACACACACACACACAGACAAACACACACATACACACACACACACACACACACACACATACACAGGCACACACATAGACAAACACACACATACATACACACACACACACACACACGCAAATACACAGGCACACACATAGACAAACACACACATACATTCACACGCACACACACACACGCAAATACACAGGCACACACATAGACAAACACACACATACATACACACACACACACACACGCAAATACACAGGCACACACATAGACAAACACACACATACATTCACACGCACACACACACACGCAAATACACAGGCACACACATAGACAAACACACACATACATACACACACACAGACAAACACACACACACACACACACACACACGCACATACACAGACAAACACACACATACATACACACGCACACACACACGCAAATACACAGGCACACACATAGACAAACACACACACACACACACACACGCAAATACACAGGCACACACATAGACAAACACACACATACATACACACACATACATACACATACACACACATACACACACACACACACACGCACACAGACAAACACACACATACACATACACACACACACACGCACACGCACATACACAGGCACACACATAGACAAACACACACATACATACACATACACACACACACACACGCACACACATATACACAAACACACACATACATACACATACACACACACACACACACACACACACACAGACAAACACACACATACACATATACACAAACACACACATACTCAAACACACACACACATGCAGACACACACACAGGCACAAACATGCAGACACACACAGACACATAGGTACACACACTCTCAGACAGAGACACACACACACTGTCACACATACACACAGCACAAACATATTGACACAAGCACACACACAAACAGCCACACACGCAAACAGAAGCACATTCACATATGTACACAGAGCCACTTACATGCACACACATACACAATTTCTCTCACAAACACACACACCCACTTACAGAGACACACTTACGCAGTCCTACCAAAATGAAGAAATTGGAGAGATTTTGAGGAGCTTTCCAATTCATTGTGTATATCCTCTTGAGAAACATGATTCAGAGAAAGGTCTTTCTGAAAGGGAAGGGTGCAAATTCATTTAAGTACATTTAAGTTGTCATTGGATAAGCATATGGACGTACATGGAATAGTGTAGGTTAGATGGGCTTCAGATCGGTATGACAGGTCGGCACAACATCGAGGGCGAAGGGCCTGTACTGTGCTGTAATGTTCTATGTTCTAAATTCCTGTTCTCCTTTAACGGAGACGACATTGAGGAGGGATTAGCATGCCAAAGGATTTACAGGGAAGGCATCAGAACGGAGAGGTTAAATCAATCACTGAAGATTAAACAGACTGCAGCTTTCTTTCTCAAAAAAAAGATTGGCTGAGGGATAAGCTGGTCTATAAAACTTAAAAAGTTTGATCGGGTGGACAGATCTATTTATAGAAGAGTCCAGAAGTACTGGCCCTAAAGAAAGGAAGAACACCAATAAATCCCATCAGAAGAAAACTCTTTACCGAGAGAGGGATGGGAATGTGCAACGCAACACAGCAAGGTGGAATGAAAAACAGAAATACATTTAAGGGAAAGTTAGATAGAGAGGGGCAAAAGAATGCGAAGGATACATTAATAGTGAGAAAACATGGGGGGTGATTCTAGACTGGGGTGTCCAGTGGTTCATCAAGGCCCAACAAGAAGTGGGGGGGGGCGGGCACTATAATCTGGTCAGGGGTGGGGCGTCCCTGTGTTCTCTTTGGGGATATGGTGTCGCTGTTCTCTGGTTGGGGGCTGGGGGTCTGCAATGCTCTGCTAGGTCGCTGGGTTCTGCTTGAGGAGAGTTTCAACGTGCTCTGATGGGTTGATACTATTTTGGCCTGGTAGTTGGGAAATCGCTGTGCTCAGGTCAGGGAGGGGGTCTGGTTGCATGACGGTAGGGCTGGGACCATGGTCCCAGGTCAGAAGCAGCACCAGGGCCTGTGCGTTCTCCTCCTGCTGCTGGACACAGGGTGTGTAGTGTAAACTAAAGCACAGCCCAAGAGGGGCCAAATGTACTGCTTCTTCATTCATGGTTAGGCTAGTGCCAGAACAGTATCCTGATAGGGTTAGCTATACCAGAAGGCTTTAGGAGCTGTGATTTGTTAGTGAAGGTTCCACTGAAATCACAGCAACACTTACAGCTTAATAGGAGGTCAATCAATTCAAAAGAATCTGACAGTGAAAATTATAATTCAGTCATGTGTGCAGAATGGCTAGAACAGAGGAGTCAGTAATATAATGGCCAAGTTAGGATAAGCTTGCCCCACAATGGCTTAGTGAGTCAATGTACCATGTGACTCGATACTAAACTCCATCCAGCAACTGTTTCAATTCACAGCCTACCTGTGATCTTTCTTCCCTCATCAACCTGCTCAGAGATGTTCTTACATTCCTCTGCAATACTCAGGCTGCCATGGCACAGTGGTAATGTTCCTACTTCTGAGCCAGCAGGCTCAGGTTCAAACCTCCCTTGCTCCAGAGGTACTTTGTAACATTTAAACCAATCAACTGAAAATATCTACCTCTGTGCCAAGTGGAACTTGGGCCTGAATCTCTTACCTCAGAGGTAGAGATGCTACCACTATGCCACAAGACCCCAGCCTGTCTGTGGTCAATACATCCATAAGTCAAGGCGATACAGTTAACTCCAATATCCGTTGACCAGAGCCATGTTGTGTAGAATCACATAGGGCTCCTGCTCCTGATTACTGGAACGGGTTTACGTGTGAAAACAGGTAAAATTTGGCCCCTTGCCCTTCAAAAGGTGGAAAGCCTAGTGAAACTCAGAATAATACAACAGAGGGAAGGCCATTTGGCCCATCATGTCTGTGCTGGCTGTTTGAAAACTTCCCATTCCCCCTGTGTAATTCTATAAATTTTATTTTGAAGTCTGTGGGCAGAATTTTATTAATTCCTGAAGCATGTGGATAATGGTGAGATTTGAGGGAAACTCATGTAATGCATTAGGTGAGGCTTATCTTGAGCAAAGAACAAAAGAATAATACAGCATAGGAAAGACCCTTCAGCCCTCCAAGATTATGCTGACACATTTTGCTCTTCAACAATAAAACTGGCTTCACTTACAGGATCTATATCCCTCTATTTCCTTCCTATTCATGTATTTACCCAGGTGCTTCCTGAATGCTGCTATTGTGCCTGCTTCCACCATCTCCTCTGGCAGCGCATTCCAGGCACTCACCACCCTTTGTGTGAAAAACCCTTGCCTCGCACATCTCTTTTAAACTTCCCTCCTTGCACCTTGAACCTGTGTCCACTAGTCATTGACCCCGACACTAGGAAAAAGCTTCATACTTTCCATTCTATCACTTCACAATCTTATAAACTTCTACCAGGTCGCCTCTCAACCTCCTGCATTCCAGTGAAAACAAACCTTGTCTATCCAGTGACAGTAGGAACTGCTGATGCTGGAGGATCTGAGATAACACGGTGTGGAGTTAGATGAACACAGCAGGCCAGGCAGCATCAGAGGGGCAGGAAAACTGATGTTTTGGGTCTGGATCCTTCTTCAGAAATGATGGAGGGGAAGGGGATTCTGAAATAAACGGATAGAGATGGAGAGGCAGATGGAAGATGGATACCAGAGGGTTACAGTGGGAGAGAGATCCACTGAGGTCTTTCTGGAGGGAGGAGGGTAACTTCTTCAAGGTAGGCATCCTTAGAAGAGGCTTCACAATGGGGTTAAAATCGATTCAGAGATAGTAGGAACGAAGAAGTTACCCTCCTGAAAAACCTCAGTGGATCTCTCTCCCACTGCAACCCTTTGGTATCCATCTTCCATCCACCTCCCCTTCTCTCTCTGTTTATTTCAGAATCCCCTTCCCAGCCCCCATTTCTGTAGAAGTCTCCAGACCCGAAACGTCGGCTTTCCTGCTCCTCTGATGTTGCTTGGCCTCTGTGTTCTTGCAGCTCTACACCTTGTTATCCCTGTCTATCCAGCCTTTCTCCCGAGTTAAAATCCGCCATATCCGGCAACAAGTGTGGCCAACGTAAAGTTCTATATTGGGGCTAACTCTCTGCACGGAATGGGCAGGTATGCAGGTCAGCACAGAGTGAGTAAGGGCAGAAGGAGATCTGAGCAGTAGCCTGGCCCACTTTATGAGCAGGGTACCTGTCCCTGTGTGCAGTGTTGTTGGAAAGGCCTGTCTCGACAATGAGAGCAACTCACCGCATCTTCTCCACAAATTCCAGGTATCACAGAGGTTTTCTGTCCAGGCAATGGCGCGTCGCCTATCCAGAGTGATTGTAGCTCATTAAACACCTTATTAACTGTATCTCTGACCTCATTTGAAAACAGCTTTCTATTTTACCAAACTCACTGAGCAAAACCGGATACCGAGATTTCTCAATGTGTAAATCAGAGCAGGTACCTGCGGATTTGCTGGCTGCAAGGAACCTCTGTGCAGCTCAGCAACAAACAGCACATCATGCCATGATCTATGGGCAGTGGGCACCCACACCTCTCATCCACAGACATTGGCACCTGGTGAATGCCAACTCTTCAGGATACTCATGGCACCTCTCTGATTCACTTGCATGTTGCTTAGGAAGCGCAGATCTGCTGTGCAGAGTTCACCAACAGTAAGGCCTTAAGATTTAGGAGCAGAATCATAGAATTACTATGGTGTGGAAGCTGGCTATTCAGCCCATCAAGTCCACACTTACCCTCTGAAGAGGATCCCACCCAGACCCATCCTGTAACCCTGCCTTCCTTGTCACTAACCCACCTAGCCTAGACACTATGGGTAATTTAGCATGGCCAATCCACCCTAACCTGTACTTTTTGGACAGTGGGAAGAAACTGGAGCACCCGGAGGAAACCCAAGCAGATATGGGGAGAATGTGCAAACTTCATACTGTCGCTTGAGGGTGGAATTGAGCCTGGATCCTTGGTAGTGTGAGGCAGCTGTGCTCACTGCTGAGCTGCCATGACACCATGTTTTAAGCCATTCAGCCTATCAAGTCTGCCCATTCAATTGTGGCTAATATGGGCTACAACCCCATTATCCTGCCTTCTCCCGTAACCCTTCATCCCCTCATTGATCAAGAACGGATCTACCTCTGTCTTGAATTTGAAAGGCTACTGCAAGGATACTGCACATGGCGACAGTCACCCTGCTCATGGAGGGGACTAGGCTCCATTTAAGAGCTGCCTGATTTCTCAGAGCTTGGTCACAGTGCCCACCCGCAGGCTCACCAATTCCATGCCACACCTTGCCTTGTTTATGTGCATTAGCCCTTCAGCCAGAACCTACAGGCTACCAGTCCTACCATATTGAGGTGTTCTTATAGCAGACAGACTGCTTGTTAGAGGGCTACTGTCTAGGGTGGGAGTTGTTTCAGAATGGCACATGGTAAGATGGGGCTAGTATCGGGCAAGAGGAATTCCAATGAGGTAGGGTAGGTAATTCATGAGGCACACATTGGTGAGGAAAACTTGTAGAGAAAAATCCACCAAAAAACTTGACAAAACTGACACCTACCCAGATTCAGCCTTATATTTAGTTCACTTTGTAGTTGTTCTGATTGAACTTCTATTCACTCCTTGCTTAGGAAGCGTACTGCTGAACATAACAATATGCTGTTTAAAAACAACCTTCTTTATCTTGTCCCACATTCTTCTAACTATGTCTATTAGTTGCTGCCCATACCAGAGAAAAACTAATAGTTTTTGTTTCCCCCTTGCAGGCTACCTACTTAAATAGGACCACAGGAACAGAAATAGGCCATTCAGCCCCTTGAGACTGTGCTACCATTCAATGAGATCTTTGGCCTAACTCCATACACCTGCCTTTGGCTCATATCCCGTAACACCTTCATTTAACAAATAAAATCTACTTCACATTGATAAATAATAGCTGATCCTGTATCCACTGTCATTTGTGGAAGAGATTTATAAACCTCTATCACTGTTTGTGTGTAAAAGTACTTTGTAACATTTCTGCTGAACTGTCTGGCCCTAACTCTCAGACTGTGCCACCTAGTTGTAGAAACCTCAACTACTGGAAACAGCTTATCTTTATCTATCCTGTCTTTCCCTGTCAATACCTTGGAGACATCAATCAGATCACCCCTTAAATTCTAGAGAAAACAGGCTTAATTTGTATAATCTCTCCTCATATCAACCCCTAACATATAAGTATCATTCTTGTAAATCTATGTTGAACTCCCTTCAAGGCCAATATATCCTTCCTAAAGGCATGGCTCTGCCTACAATACACTAGGTGAGGTCTAACCAGGGTTTTGTATAACTGCAGTATAACTTCTGCATCCTTGTACGTGCGATTGGGATTATTTGTAGGGGAATACATTTATACTTTCATATTATCACCATGTATCTTAACAAGAAATTACACTTTTATTGAATAAGTTATGGTTTGATAATAAATTGATAAGACCATAAGACATATGAGTGGAAGTAAGGCCATTCAGCCCATCGAGTTCTCTCCACCATTTAATCATGGCTGATGGGCATTTCAACTCCACTTACCCGCACTCGCCCCGTAGCCCTTAATTCCTTGCGAGATCAAGAAATTATCAATCTCTGCCTTGAAGGCATTTGACGTCCCGGACTCCACTGCGCTCTGTGGCAATGAATTCCACAGGCCCATCACTCTCTGGCTGAAGAAATGTCTTCTCGTTTCCGTTCTAAATTTATCCCCTCTAACTTTAAGGCTGTGCCCACGGGCCCTAGTCTCCCTGCCTAACGGAAACAACGTCCCAGCGTCCACCCCTTCTAAGCCATATATTATCTTGTAAGTTTCTATTAGATCTCCCCTCAACCTTCTAAACTCTAATGAATACAATCCCAGGATCCTCAGCTGTTCATTGTACGTTAGGCCTACCATTCCAGGGATCATCCATGTGAATCTCCACTGGACACGCTCTCACCGTTTAGAAAATAGTCCATGCCTGTATTCTTTTCTTTGATAACTGCATTTTTGAAAGAAACCTGGTTGATGGGTCTGTTTATTCAAATCTGAGATACACAAGCTATTTAATTTGGCTTCTCAGTAACTGAGAAATGTAGTTTATTTTATGTTGGGGCCCATAGAATGGTGAGACTGGAGCAACAGTGCAGACCTCCAGCCTCAGGCTTAACATATAAGTTAGTGTTCATCTGGTGTACCCAATGTAATTGGACTTGGGGTCATAATAATCAGGAAGGAGAATAGAGGGCAAGCCAATAGAGTGAGCAATACTACAATTGCAGATTAAACATCTGAAATAGAGAAGGAAATGAAAAAACAGAGAGAGAATTAGAAATGAAAATCTAAATGAGGAAACTTGAACCTGAAGGAGAGGTGAAGGGAAAAGAAAGAGAAAAAGAAAGAATAGTGAAGAAGCTGGCTTCGGCTTGCAAGAGAAGCAGAAGAGGCAAGAGCGATAAAAAGAGCAAGAGATGGAATCCCAGGTTAAAAGGCTGAACTTGAAAAGCAGAATCCTGACTTTGAGAAACAAACAAAAATAGAAATTGCTGGAGAAATTAGCAGGTCTGGCAATGTCTGTGGAGAGAGAAACTCAGCTAATATTTTGAGCCCACTGACCGTTCTTCAGATCTCTAGCATCCACAATATTTTTTAAGCTCACTCACAGGATGAGGGTGCCACTGGCTAGGCCCAGCATTTATTGCCCATCACCCAGAGGACAGTTGAGAGTTAACCACATTGCCGTTGGTCTGAAATCACATGGAGGTCGGACTAGGTAAGGATGGCAGTTTCCTTCCCTAAAGGACATTACCAAATCAGATGCGTTTTTCCTGACAAACGACAATGGATTCATGGTCATCATTAGACACTTAATTCTACGTTTTTGTTGGATTCAAACTCTACCATCTGCCATGGCAGGATTAGAACTCAGGTGCCCAGAACATTATCTGGGTCTCTGAATTGACAGATCAGTGATAATCATAGACATCATCGAATCCCTACAGTGTGGAAACAGGACCTTCGACCCAAAAAGTCAACACCACCCCTCCAAAGAGCCTCCCACCTGAATAATTCCCCTTAGCCTTGCATTTCCCCATGCCTAACCAAACATCCATGGGCACTACAGGAAATTTAGCACGGCCAATCCACCTACCCTGCACATCTTTAGACTGTGGGAGGAAACCGGAGCACCTGGAGGAAACCCACACAGACGTGGGGAGAATGTGCAAACTCCACATGGACAGTCACCTGACGGTTGAATTGAACCTGGGTCCCTGGTGCTGTGTGGCTGCAGTGCTAACCACTGAGCCACCGTGCTGCCCTGATAATGTCACTAGGCTATCACCTCCCTCAGTGGGCAAGTTGGGCCATAGGACCTATTTCCATGCTGTAAACTTCTATGGCTCTATCATTGAAACTAAGCAAAGAGAAATATTTTAGGTTTGAATCCTCCATGTTGGAGTACATCTCTGTGCTGTCTGGGATCTGTTCATAGACAGTGTTCTCTCTAAAGTACATGGCTACATGGCCACTCCAAGTGTCCCGATGTGCTGATTGCTGTGCTAACACATTCGCTTCTAGTTTCTTTAGCTGCTGTTGTGAATGGCCCTCAGAGGCCCACACAGATTCTGGGGAAATTAGGGGAATATCGCTCATGAAAACCTGCAAAGTAGCACAGGAACACCTAAGAGCATTGCAAACAAACAAGAAACAATGGGCCAACAAATATGCTAAATCCTGAGCTTTTTAACCAGGGGTGAGATATTAGCATTCCAGCAAGTGAATCATTGAGAACACAGTTCAGTTGTCCATACAGGATAGATAAAAAAGATCACAAAAGTAAATTCTGAATGAGAACCAGATCACCAGGAAACAAAACTGGCTGTGTCACATCAATATATTGAAATGATACTTGAAGAAACTGAGGATACTGATAACCTGAAACAAACAGAAAGAACATTGGAGAAACTCAGTAGGTCCAGGAGCATCTGTGGAGAGAGAAACAGAGTTAACATTTCAAGTCTGGTGTGATCCTTCTTAAGTTTAGTACTTCCAAGTTTTTATTTTAGATTTTCAGCCTCCATAGTATTTGGTTTTATTTAAATTGCCCATCAGCTAAGAAGCAGATTGATAGGTATATTGAACACAATTCGGATATCCTGTCCCAAACTCACAATGAGCGTCATTCAGGAGACGGATGTAAATCTCACTATTAGTAACAAACTTCAGAAAAAGAAGAGAAAAACAGGGATAAAATAACAAAATAAGACAGAAAATTAAAATAACCATTTGTGGTCATTATTTGGGTTGAACTTCTCGCAGATAATCAGAGATGAACAACAAACAGTTGTCATATTGATGCCGCTTGCCCTCCATACTCACACTTATAATTGTGGTTATTCTATCAGAGATCCAACTTGTTAACCATTTTATTAATTTTTGCTCCATCAGGGCTTTTTAACCTGATTTAAGGTTTGTTTAAAAAAGTTAGAAACCTGGACTATTGACCAGAGGTTGTGAACTCAAATCCCATTGACATCCCAATCCCATTGGGGATATTCAGTGCAGGTAATTAACTTAATCTGGGGTTTGAATGCCAGTGTCAGTAAAATGGTAATAATGACTGTTGTAGAAATGCCCAGTTTCTGAAACATCCTGTAGGGATGGGAACCTGCATCCTTAGCCAATCTGGGCTGTGTGTTATTCCAGACTCACAATGACGTGATCAAATCAGAAAAAAGTCATTCACTTTTTTCAAAACTGCTACACGAAACATTTATATTCTGCAGGAGGCCAGGAAGGTGATGTATTTTCATAAGGACATATAAAATTGTAACAAGACAGGACAGGGTAGATGCAGGGAGGATGTTCCCGATGGTGGGTATGTCCAGAACCCAGGGGTCAGAGTCTATGGGTTCAGGATAGACCATTTAGGACGGAGATGAAGAGACATTTCTTCACCCAAAGAGTGGTGAGCCTGTGGAATTCATTACCACAGGAAGCAGTTGATGCCAAAACATTGAATGTATTCAAGAGGCGGCTAGATATAGCACCTGGAGCAAATAAGATCAAAGGTTATGGGGTGAAAGCAGGATTAAACTATTGAGTTGGATGATCAGCTATGATTGTGAAACATGGTGGAGCAGGTTCACAGGGCCAAATGGCTTCCTCCTGCTCCTATCTCTTATGTTTCTATGTTTCTGCTTACTATCACCTTTCAAGGGCAATTAGAGATGAATCACAAATGCTGCTCTTGCCTAAGAATTTTGAAAAAAATTACTTCTCTTAAATCTCAGCTCGCTTGTTGCATTAAAATGAAACACGGAGGTGGGGGTCAGGGGAGTGTGGGAGCATTTGAGAAACAGTATCTCAAGTGGAAAAATATAATCCTGTCCTGTTAAATATCATAAGTGAAATACCTGGGGTCTCTGAATATAATTCATCTGGTCATTTCGAAGCAAAACCATTACATCTTTAATTTCAAGTGACCCCTGCAGTTTCTCAATCACTGTTACTGGGGGAGTCATTGCTCTTTCTTGACCCGTCAGGACGAGCTTGCCATATTTCACAAGCAGGAGTTAATAAATAATCCTGTTTTCTGTGAGTACAAAACCACAGTGTTGTGACTTTAAAGCCTCCTTCAGAATTTCTTTGACAAGAACAGGTGTAAAAAGTAATGACATCTTCATTATGGATGGACCCAGTGGCGGCCAGGGAGACCCTGACATATTCAGTGAAATGGAAGCATAGTTGAGATCAAAATCCTTTGTAGTTCACATCTGACTAGTTAAAAAGATGGCAGTAGCTGAACAACATTCAACTCAAGTATACCTCTGGAAAGCAAGCAGGGACGTTAAATTTGATTGCTTCATGGTAGAGTCACAGAACAAAGCACAAAATTTGTGTTTCATTTTTCAAGGAAAGCAAAAATTGCGAGCATGCTCCTCCATGAAACGTTGAAATGTGCCACACAAGCTCACGTCAACCTTACGACAAGTGCTCACCTGAACTAAAGACCCACTCCCCCCATGGACAGGACCAATGTAATCTACAAGATCCCCTGCAGACCTTGCAAAAAACTTTACATCGGACAAACAGGAAGGAAACTAACAACAAGAGTACGTGAACACCACTGGCCACAAAAAGACAAGACCAATACTCACTCATCTCAATCCACATGGACAAGGAGAACCATGGGACAACACCAGGATCCTGGGACAGGCTAGGCAGAAGCAAGCACAAGAATTCCTGGAAGCATGACATTCCACAAAGCAGGCTATTGATAAACACATTGAACTCGTCCACAATGAAGGAAAACTTGAAGTGATGCAATCCATCTCAACGGATCCCAGAGTTTAAAACCAGGCAGGAAAACACACCGACGCTTCATCGGAGGCTGCACTGAGGATGTTACCCAGCATGGTAACAAAACATCTGTACAACAACAAACCAGCTCCTGAAAAGAAAGCAGGTTCTCTGTCTCTGGATCTCATCTGTCATTTTTAAAGGACACCCCACCCCACCCCAAGGTTGGACGATTCTGCAGAAAGCTAGCCCATGTTCTGGTTTGTGTTTGGGTTTAATTTGCTATTTGAGTCTTAATCCCAACCTCAGCGCTACTTTTGAGATGGGAAGCCCGATGTGACTGTGATGGGTTGAGGAGCAACTTGGCAGGAGCAAGTCAATAAAAGCTCTTTCCGATCAGGCATGGTAGCAGTGCCCCAGGAGATGGATGTCTATTCAATGTGACCAGCCGAGTCATCACAGTGTAGAGCCTGAGCACTTGTGTCACCTTGGAGCAGTCTTCAGTAGGACATGGTCAGCCAGCATTGGTTGATTAGCTAAGTTAGTTAGACAATGGGTTTGTGATGCAGAATGTTGCCAACAACATGAGTACAATTCCTATTTTAATTGATACAACCATGAAGATCTTGCCTTCTCAACATTGCCTCGTGTCTGAGGAGTGGTAAACCTCAGGTTAAATTCACCATGAGTCATCCCTCGCTACAAGGCATAGGCCAGGAGTGAGACAGAATATTCCCCAGTTGCCTGGATGAGTACAGCTCCAACAATACTTAAGGAGTTTGACACCAACCAGGACTAAGCAGCCTGGTTGATTGGGACCACATCCCCAAAATTGACTCCCTCCATCACCGATACTCAGTAGCAGCAATGTGTATTGCCTACAAGATATATTGCAGAAAATCATCAAAGATTCATAGACAGCACCTTTCAAACTTAGGCCACCACATCTAGAGTAAGGGCAGCAGATACATGAGAACACCACCCCCTGCAAGTTCCCCTCCAAGACACTCCCCACCCTGGTTTGAAAATATATTGCTGTTCCTCCACCTTCACTGGGTCAAAATCCTGGAATTCCTTTCCTAAGAGGATTATGGATCTACCTTCAGCACATGGGCTGCAGCAGTTCAAGAAGGCAGCTCACTACCACCTTCTCAAGTACAACTAAGGATAAATGCTAGCCCAGCCAGCAAAGCTCACAGCTCAAGAGGAAATAAGCTCAGCTCATTGCAGGTTGAGATTTTCCTAGGTACTGGGGAGCAACTAGATGGCATCTACCCAGACCTCAAAGTCAGAGCAGTTTCTGAGCAGATGCAGCTCACTGGCTTCCTCTCAGAGTCTCCATAGAAACATAGAATTCCCATAGTGTGGAAAGAGGCCAATTAGCCCATCAAGTCCACATTGACCTTTTGAAGGCCCTCTCACCCAGACACAGCCCCCAGGCTATTTGTGATATAAGATATGTCATTGATATATATTTTATTATTACTTAATTTTAGATATTTGAATTTTGAACTAGTGGCATATGAGTTTTCTCTCTGAAGACATCTAGTGATTAACTTGTAGGTGCTTCTGTAGCCATGATGACTTCTTTTAAAACAGACTGTGAGAGATCATTCATGGAGGCTAATGGGAACTTGTTTACTTTAGTAGGGTTTACGAGCAAACAAAGTAAAATGTCATCCTTTAGGCTTTCATTTAGAAGATTCTGGGTTTTATTTGGGTTTCGGGGAAACAAAACCATAGCTGGGGAGAAAAAAACTATTTTTAGTTTTAGTTTTCGAAGATTTAAGAAATCTTGGCTGAATGTCGATGTGTAAAACAGATGCTCTTAGGAAAGTGAAGTTGTTTAGCAAACATTGAAATTACAATGCAGCAACACATCGTTTAACGTAATTAGTCTATGCTGGTATTTATTCTCTGCAGGAACCTGATCCATTTGCCTATCCTGTTCCTGCATCCCTTTGTAGAGTGTCCTAAAGAGCATTGAAGAATCCTGTGGTCATGGAAAACACGATATAAGTGCAAGTCTTTCGTGTTTCCTTTTTAATCCCACTTCAACCAACTCACTAACTTCTTTTTAAATATTCACATACATAGAATTAAAAAAGAGGAAGAATTGAATTGGCTCAGGAATTCTGAGAACTGGAACTACACATCACCACAATGTGGTTGTGGCAGAGAATCACAGGAACATGGGTTTCCTCCCCAATCAGTCCAGCCAAGTCCATTTGAGAATTTCCTGAAAGATGTGATTCATGAATACTTTGTCTTTTTCCTCTTTGTTTGGAAAGCAGTAGCAAAGCAAAAGAGAACGAGGCCATTCAACATTCTGCAATGCCGTAAAAAGAAAATAAGCTCATCTGTCTGGCTGCCCACACAGATATAATCTATTGTCTGAAATTATACACACAGGAAAATCCAGAATTTATCAGTCACAGAGGAAAGTCTGTATTATCCTTTAACAGTCAGAGGCCATTGACATTGGCTGATCTCAGTCTTTCATGCAAGCGTTCGGAGTGCAACCCCTTTGTCAGGTGCATCAAAATCTTGTGTGCTTTCAAATAAACCTGTTGGACTATAACCTGGTGTCAGGCATTGTCCATCCCAGCCCAACACTGGCACTTCCACATCAGTCTTTCTCAGCACATGTGGGTTCCAATTCTTGGCTCCAGGGTCACTGTAATTCTGGCTGATGTTGTTGAACACTGTCAATTGTGCTGTTCATTCTACACCCCGCACTCTCAAATTTTCCTGTTGTTGACTTCGATGGAAAGGCAAATAATGTGTGATATAGAATGGATGGTTCAATTAACAACTGCCCTGTCATCTTGAGTCAAAATGACTTCCCTTCCCATGTAAAGAGACTGCCAAGATTTGCTGCAGCAGTGAATGTAGTGATTGTAATGAGGTCAGCTGGGTGGACCTCATAGAATAAGAGTTCCCTGATTGTGGCTGTTAACATTGTTGACTTGCTCGCCAAGCTGGCTTGTTCATGTGCAAATGTTTCATCACTGTGCTAGGTGACATCATCAGTGCAGCATCCAATGAAGTGATGTTGTTCTATTCTGCTGGGAATTTATGCTATCTGGTCCATTATGGTGAGAAGAGTCATTTCCAGTTTTGATCTGTATGGGTTTGTATATGGTTGTTAATCTGGTCCAATCAGGACCCTCGCTGGCAGATATAAACAGTAGCGTCGGGGTTCTGTTCATTCTGAGAGCTGGCTCTGAAAAAGTTGAACCAGTGTCAAGTACTATGCACGTTTAAATAAAGGGCAACTTGGTGATGGGATGCAGGTCTCTGTGGAGTTATTTCAGTGAATGACAGGAAACAACCAGCACTGAATTTTGGGAAGGATTCGGAGCTGGATTGAATGATAGGAAGGGTTTGATCCTTTATTAAATGATGTCTTATCCTGCAGTCACTGATGGAATGATCACAAAGCAGCATTCTGTTTTAGATGGGACACATTGAAAGCTGTGCTGTTTAGTATTTGATTGAATTTTTAATTTAAATGTGTAAAATGACTATTTTTATTTGCGCTTTTTCTTTTACAAAGATCTCTACTGGAATTTGCACTTAATGTTGAGAGTAAAATATTGTAACATTTAAAAGAAAATAAACTAGTCTGGCCCCTCTGGTGATTACAGGGTCAGCAAGGCAGAATATATTATCAAATGCTCACCCCCTACCCCAGGCCAAGCCACTGTCAAAATGGTATGTTTTGATGCAATGGAGGATTCAGCAATTTTAAAGATAATCCAAAACCACAGAATTCATGGGAAAAAGATAAATCCATGAAAATTCTGTCCTGTTAGGAAAATTCAGTGTTCCCAGAAAGGGGGTGTATCAGGGAAAACGATACAAGACTATGCCCTCATTCTCCAACTTAGAGTTTTCAGAGCTTTGCAAAGATCTTGCTAAATTTGACCTTTGACACACATGATTGTAACACTGACAGCATTTTAACACATGAAGAAATTTTTAATAATAGGGCACCATTTACAACCTTAGGCCATCCCAAAGTGTATTACAGCACAATTCCATTTTTATTCATTCATGGGATGAGGGCGTCGCTGGCTAGCCCAGCATTTATTGTTCACCCCTAATTGCCCAGAGTGCAGTTAAGAGTGAACCACATTGCTTTGGGTCTGGAGTCACATGTAGGCCAGACCCAGTAAGGATGGTAATTTCCTTCCTTAAAGGACATTAGCAAACCGGATGGGCTTTTCTGACAATGTCTTCATGGTCATCATTAGATTGTTAATTCCAATTATTTATTGAATTCAAATTCCACTATCTGCTGATATGGGACTTCACACAGTTCCCCAGAATATTACCTCCTTCTCTGGGCTGACTGCCTGGCAACAATACCACTAGGCCATTGCCTCTTCCTATCTTTTCACGCAGAAAGCTTGGCAACCAATTTACACACAGCGACATCTCACAAACAGCAATGTGATAACATCCAGCTAATCTGATTTAGTTATGCTGACTGAAGGATAAACAATGGTTAGGATATTGTTGGCATTGTAAATGCGACTTCTTCCAGCCCATTTTCCTGAATGCAGATTCCGATCAGGAGCAAATTTTAGGTGTTACACACTTTGGTCAATGATGTTCTAACCTGTTAATGGTGATTTTGACTTTAGAATATTTCAACCAGACAATCTACCCTGAAAAATTGAGTGAAACTTGGATCTTTTTGAAGTTCTTATAGTCCAAATATTTGCATTCTTTTGGCCAACCTTCAATTCAGCAAAACAGGAACCATGTAATCACTGAAGTGTCAATCTATTTTCTTTTCCCAATGACTGACAGCTCTGGATGAGAGGATGGGATTTGGTAAGTATCTCCTTCATGATTCTTGGAAAGTAATATGTTTGAAAATGTGTCACACAAAGAGTGCAATCAGTAACCTTGAAAGTTCTGTGATTACATTCCAATCACATTCAAACCCTTCTGACACTGGCCTACTGCTCGTCACTGTTTCAGTTCCCAAGCAACATTCTTTCATTTTGTTGTAAAATAATTCTTCTCAAAAATACAGTCCTGGTTTACTGTTTTGCTATTTATTAAGTTGATAAATTGTCAGATTTCCTTTTTTTTTGAAAGATTATGACACAAAATCAAACATCTTGTTTGGAGTACGAGATCTAAGCCATAACTCCAATGCACAGAGAAAACATAGTATTGTTGGAAGGGTTGTAAGTTGGATGAGACATCACATTCTACCATTTGTTTGTTTGTTATGGCAGCTCAGGTTGACACTAAAGATCCCTTGTCCTGCCTCACCAGCATCATCAATAAATGGAGTGAGGGTGTTAAGGCAGCTCAATGTATGTGGAGCATTGTTTGAGTAAATTGGTTACTGTGTTAACTTTCATAACAAGAGTAAACATACTTCCAGGAAATTGCTTGTTAAAGAACTTTGAGACATTTTGGGAAAGGAACAATGTAAATATTCTTTTCCTAAGTTACAGTTCGGCAATTGCACCTAAGTTACACTGATTACAGGCTCACTTAAGAAAAATCTGTGCAACATTCCTGCAAAAAGTTAACAAGTTCTTTTGTTCCTCTGCTTTCAAGCAGCTTTAACTAATTTCTCAACTTCTCTTGCAATGTTCCATAAAGGTCACTCCTTGAGAAACCAATTTTTGACCATTATGAATGTTGACAGTTCATCTGCTGCTCCCTGATGTCTCTGACATTGAGGTATTGCAATGTCACCCAGCCATCTCTTTACATTGAAACCTGTTTCTGATAGACACTTACAAGAACAGCTTTCATTGTCACTCACTGAAAGCTGAAACAAATAGAACACCTACATACTGTAAATATGTGTGTGAGATGTAAAAGTCGCTTGTTTTGTTGAAAAATGCATTTTATTTTACAGACCTAGGAATTACTCTTAGTGAAATAAATGGACCTCTTGACTAGCTCACATGGCTTTCCCTGTCCCTTATTCTAACAGAAAAGTTAACTTTTCTATACTCAATAGGTTGATGCCCGTGGGGAAAAAAAATGCAATGGGAGGAATTTGCACAGAGGATTGGTTAGTTCAGATAGCTGGACAGCTGGAAGCAGAGTGAAATTTGCGAAGCAGAGTGATGCTAACATCGGACATGGATCAGTACAGCACAGGAACAGGCCCTTCAGCCCATCATGTCTGTGCCAACTGCGCTGTTATGCATAAACCAATCCCATCTGTTCTCTGTCTGTTCATGTGTCAGTCTAAATGCCTCCTAAATGTTGCTGTTATACCTACTTCTATCACCCCCACCCCCCCACCCCGCTTCCTGGCAGTGCATTCAAGGCACCTATCACCATCTGTGTACAAAATATGCCTCACACATCTCCTTTAAACTTTCTCCCCTTGCCTTAAACCTATGCCCCCTAGTATTTGATGTTCCCATCCTGGGAAAAAGACTCCGACTATCCACCTTTTCCAAGTCTCTTTATAATTTTAGGCATGGTGACTATTAGGTTAAACTACCACCAATTCTCTCTCCCTCTCCCTCTCTCCCTCTCCCTCTCTCTCTCTCTCTCTCTCTCTCTCACTCTCTAATGAGAGAGTAGCACTACGGTAACTTTACCTTTACATTAGCATTAATCTGCTAGTGCGACAGTACTTTCTAAACTATTAAAGTGTGTTTGAAATTGAAGGAATGGCAGCACCACAAACCCCTCTGCTGCTGTAGAGGGAATGGATTCCTGCATTACTTGGCACTCATCCAGAATTACAGAAACAGAGCCATTTGAGATAGTGCTAAAGGAGCACGTGCCAGTTACCCACTGGCATTTCAGGATACCTTCCACTCCTTAGGGCAACAGGTCCAGGCTCGGTCTAAACATTTATCAGATGGAATTCCCTGTATCAGCAGCTAAGAACAGAGCGCAATTTAGTCTGCCTTGCAAAGTTCTTATGCACCTCCTTTTCATCTGAGCACATTGGGATTGTGAACTTCCATTGGGGATCCTATTGGTGCCTGTGAACTGCTGGGAAAAAATAAAACCTAGAGAACGCCTGGCAGATCTAGAGAAAGAATTTGTAAGTAACAAAGTAGAGAAGGCAACAGGCTAGAAATGGCCAAAATACTTTGATATAATACAAGCCCGTGCGTAAGGGTGTTGCTACTAATACTTTTCCTCCTTCAATTGACTTTGATAATGATGTCCCCAGGAGCCTTTGGTCAGGAGCTTCAGATGTTTGCTTTGCCATCCATTAGGAAATGCGATAGGTTGAACAATAGCCTGGGTTTAATGCAGACTGATCTCTGAGACATTTTACTGTTGTGTTAAGTCTAAGGCTGTGTCTTGTGACACCACTGAATGGTGCTTATTGCAAATGCATAAATATTTTGCCAGCAAAAAAGCATCAATATGGGTGAAGGTGGGGAGTGATGTCACTTACATGGATACTGCACATGTGCACTTTCCACATGCATAGAGAGCATCTTGGGAATTTCTGCAGATTGTCTAAGTTGGAAAATATGTAGTATCTAGCTGACGCATGAAGAGGGTTGGGTAGGACTGTATTCCCAGGAGTTAAGACGAGTGAGGGGGGTCTCCCTATAAAATTTAACAGGACTAGACACAGTAAATGCAGGATGGATGTTTTTGCTGTCTAGGGAGTCCAGTATCAGGGATCACATCAAAGGATATGGGATAGACAATTTAGATTAGATTCCCTACAGTGTGGAAACAGGCCCTTCGGCCCAACAAGTCCACTCTGCCCCTTGAAGCATTCCACCCAGACGCATCCCCCTATAACCCACACTATGGGCAATTTAGCATGGCTGATCCACCTAACCTGCACATCTTTGGACTGTGGGTGGAAACTGGAGCACCCGGAGGAAACCCACGCAGACACGGGGAGAATGTGCAAACTCCACACAGACAGTCACCCGAGGCGGGAATCGAACTCGGGTCCCTGGTGCTGTGAGGTTGCAGTGCTAACCACTGAGCCACCGTACCACCAAATTTAGGACTGAGATGAGGAGAAATGTCTTCACTAAGAGAGTGGTGACTCTGTAGAAATCATTGCCACAGACAGCATTTGAGGCCAAAACATTGAATGTCTTCAGGAAGGAGTTTGTATTGATTGGAATGAGGGCCAGGTTGATCCCATTGACTATGAGATCCCTGATTGGGGTTGTTAACCTGGGCCAGAGATAAACAGGAGATTCAGAGAATCTCTTCATTCTCAGGACTGGCTCTGAGCTACTGGGCCAGCGTCTATGCATTGTGCATGTGTAAATAAAGGGTGACTTGGTGACAGGATATCAGCCTCTGTGCAGTAATTTCAGAGTTAGATAGAGTTCTTAGAGCTAAAGGATATGGGGAGAAAGCGGGCACAGGGTACTGTGTTTAATGATCAGCTATGATCATATTGAATGGTGGATCAAGCTTAAAGGACTAAACTCCTAGCTTTTGTGCTCCTGAGATGCTGCTTGGCCTGCTGTGTTCATCCAGCCTCACATTTTATTATCCTGGAATTCTCCAGCATCTCCAGCATCTGCAGTTCCCATTATCTCTGAAACTCCTAACATGTTGCTTGGCCTGCTTTGTTCATCCAGCTCCACACTTTGTTATCTCTGGCCTGTTCCTGTGCCTATTTTCTATGTTTTTGTGTTTCTAACCAATTTTGGGCTAGGTTATTGCAGTGTTATATGTATGATATTTAATGTGTGTCCAGGATTCAATTCAATTCACCTTCGGAGATATGGCCTGTGGACGAGTTTGAACATTATCCGTTTCCATTCAATGTACCATGAGTGTAACTAAAAACTGCAGAGAGCGAAGATCCAACAACCCACACACTGGGTGTAGCAATGGTCATGGTACATTAATATTTCTTAATTACATTATCATTAGCCTTGATCTCAGTAGAAGCACACCACAACCTGCTGCAATGATTATTGTATGGTCTCTAACTGATTGGTGTTTGGCTGAAGGCCAGTTTCAGATGGGAAGTGGCTGGTTTCTTTGAAGTCCATTTGTCAGGCAATTTCATAACCAGATGTGACTGATTGAGAAGGGTAGATGAGGCAATCTTCCCACAGCCCAACAGTCTTTTTTTTGGAATAAAAAAGGCTTAGCAAAATACCTAAAACAGAGGGGATTGTCAAGCAGTTCGCTCAAAATTATGAAGGGATGGAAACGGATAGTTGCGGTAATCAAACGCTCTGGGACAAGGAAGTGTAGATATAAGAGTGAGAGCATAGGAGCAAGATTAGGCAATTCAGCACCTCAAGACTCCTCCACCATTTCATACAACCGTGGCTGATCTCATGTCAGCCTCAACTGTACTTTCCTGCCCACTCACCATAATCCTTCAACCCGTAACTACTTAAAAACCTATCTCATCCTTAAATTTTGCCCATTGTCCTTGCATTTCTCACACTCTGGGGTAGTGAATTCTACAGATTCATGGCCCTTTGAGAGAAGTAAATTATCCTCATCTCTGTTTTAAATCTGCTACCCTTAAAACTATGGCCTCTAGTTCTCGATTGCCTCCCTTGTGGAAACATCCCCTATTTTGTCAATCAGAATTACTGGAAGATAAAAGATCAAAATCCATCTAGTTCTTCTCCTACAGCTTTAACTTTTGCATGATACAATGACAACAGAGTTGTTGACTGAGCACAGTGATCAACCTCTGTCAATGAGTCTACAACAAACCCAGGCATGAGGCGAGCGAAGTCCCAGCCTTGGGAACTTTTGCCAGCCGTATGTCCAAAGTCACCTTTTTGCTCCCAAACATTTTACACTTATTACATACCATCTCTCAAAATGCTCATATATCATATTCTAAAATGTGACTTAAGTGTAAAGAAATGAGGATAAAGAGTTAAGTGGTTGAAGCAATAGGCCACATGAATATTTAAGAAGACATTAGTTGGACAGTTGATGAGGGATTACAAAGAAAACATGAAAGATTGGCACTTATGTAGTTCTTTTCATGACCACAGGCTTTCTCAAAACCCTTTACAAAGTAATATAGGAACTGAGTAGGGAAATTGATCAGGTTCCTGCTGAGAATTAATACCCAGTATGGACTGATCGGGTTGAGTGATGTGTTGTTACGTTGTAATTTCAATGTGATGCCATGTAAATACTCTGTGGCTGCTAAGTAAAATCACACGCATTTCTTGTTGCAGGTTTGTATAAAAGAAACAGCAAGGCTTTTTAAAAATTATTTTTGTGCTTAGCAATAGGTTAGAAATTCCGTAAAAGAGTCATCTCCGTTATTCAATTTAGACTATAGTTTAATCCTTTCTTTTAATTGACTGATTTATAGCCATTAGTCCCTTGATTGGTCTGGTGGTGTTTATTCCCTTCCACAATCCATAGACTGGGACAACAAAAGATTTCCACCAATTCCAAAAGATGATCCAATCATCAGTTTGGGGAAATGGCTTGGATGGTGGCAGGGTGGTGCCAGTTAGTTCATTTGGCTAGATAACTAGGTTTCTAATGCAGGGTAATACCAACAGAATGGGTTCAATTCCCTCACCAGTTGAGGGAACTCTCCTTCTCCAGCTCCCTCTCATTTGGTGCATTGTGACACTCAGATTAAACCACAACCAGTCATCTCCCTCTAATAAGAGAAGAGCCCTATAGTCCATTTGTGTTATAATGACCTAACTGGGCAATATTACAATGCCAGATGTTGTATGTATAGAGACAGACAATGGTTCCTCAGGAGCAAACATTCAATTTCGGGAGTCATTCTTGATGCTGAATGTGGAGAAATACTTGGTAAGAACCAAATAACATAGATTAATTTCAATCAGGAGGTATAACTTCAGTGATGATTAATCACAATTTGCTTGTTCAGAATTTGAATATCACAAGAAAATCACATTTTATCAAAATTTCTGTCTTGTATGCATGAGGTCAATTCAGAAGAATAACAAATTAAGGGGGAAAACAACATTTATGTTGAGTCAACCAAAAACAGACATCGTTAGAGAAACTTGGGACTGGACCTGAAACCTTGATTCTGTTTTCTCTCAACTGATGCTGCCAGACTTGCTGAGTTTTTCCAGCAATTTCTGCTTTGGTTTCAGATTTCCAGGTCTTTGGCATTTCGATTAATGTTGCATGTTGCTTTTTCCCTTAAATTGGTAATCCTGAAATTTTTCCTGGTGAGTGGCAAATAGAAAGCTTTGTCAAAATATTTTATTTTCAACAGTACACATCAGTAATTATTAGAATATCATTTGTCAAATAGTGTACAATTCTTGAATGTTTTCCTTCCTCTCAGGTAAAGGAATGCCACTGCAAAGTTTAGTAAATGTGTCCATGTGTCAACTTTAGATTACCTTTCCTATTAAAATTTTACTTTGAGCCTAACCAGAGAGGACACAACTGTATGGGCAAAGTGTAGCTTTAATTACTTCCAAGGTCGTGTGCTTTATACAGTAGTGCGTCACTTTGCAGATAATTCATTCCACACATAAGTCAACAGTTCATTCAAATGTGCTCTCAAGAACAATTGACCTTGTAGTAGGCTAGAAGCCCTGATTATTTAGTTTATTTTGCATGTATTTTATTTCTGAAAGTGCGTAAAGGACAGGAAGAGATCATTTTCAGTCTAGAAAACTTCACATGAATGCAGAAACCACTCAGCTGTGAATTTGTAGTTCCTGAACGATGGCATCCTTTCAAGAAGACCAAGTCCTTCTGATTATCTGCTTTATCTTGTAGTGTAGTTTCCATAGCGACAGTTCTCAACTCTCCTCAGCGAGACAATGAGGGGCAGCCATCTTCGCCTGAAACCTGCTGCTCCACAAGTCAATGATGGACACCTCTCATTAGAGAGAGGCTGGCGCGGTTGAACTCCTTGACAACCAGCAACAGTACAGATCTCCAGAGGATTCAAAATGAACCTGCAAGCACTGACAATCCGAACAGAAACATGGAAAGTACACGCTGCATTCAGAGAATAGCCAGTGAATTATTATTAGGCTATGCTAAGTCTGATTTCCATCCTGCTATTTGTAGACCAATGCGGTCAGTTCAGTTTCTAAAGACGTAATTCTTTCAATACGCAGAACCTTTACTGTTGAACGTTCCTACAACTTCCTACTAAAATAAAAGCAATTGGATTTCAAAGGACAGTCATTTTAAACTTGAAGTGTCAACTATTTCTCACTCCATAGCTGCTTCCATGTTTGCTGAGCTTCTGCAGCATGCTCTGCTTTTATTCCTCTTGCTGAGAGTTTATATTATAAGGAGATATTCCAAAAATCTGGTGCATGGAAGGAAGTTGAACTTTCGGAAACATTCCATATCCCGTTGGATTAATTCATTGATTCCCATGACCTTTTGTCAAATCACTTGAGCCCCTGGCCTCGCTCCATTTACCTCCTCAGACTCGTGAAATCCTGTCTACTAGCTCATTCTGCTCTGCCCCTGAACACATGTTGCATTACTGGGGAGAGTCAATACAGAGATATTGTGTCTTTCAAACAATTATGTGACAAGATGGTTGTGTGACCTTCCAGCACAATGCTATTCATCTCTGTTTCAATCACTATCTCTGGGTAACAGAGTCAGTGCAATCAATTAGCTACACGTGTGTATTGTATACAGTAAGTATATAACCCTGAGCACATCTGCGATTTTATAGCCTCGTAAATAATTAGCATTGTAAATAAACTGCAGGTATCTGATTCAAGAAGAACCTCGCAAATGTGGCCTTTGTTACATGGGCTAACATTTATGGAAAGCCAAAAATGGCACCATGGGTTCCAATAAGTAGAAATCAGCCACAGCAAATGCTCACTAAAAGTTATTGCGACAGCTAATTAATAGTGGGATATGGATGCTAAAATTTGAAGGGGTGGCAGCAGCTTGAGAGGCATTTTAAAAGTCACTTGTTTGAGCTCAGAGCTAAAGATACAACAAAATCAAAATTAGAGGTTACAACACTATGCTGGAGCACCATGAGTACTCTACCTCCAAGTCTCATTAAAAAAGGAACGTGAGAGGTAGCTGCTGACCCAATTTCTAGACAAATGCTATTAAATGGTCCTGAAAAAACAGATGCAAAGCTTGCATAGAGGAAAATGCATCTTTAAAATGCTTAAATAAAGAGTTATTCTACATTTAAGAGGCTTGCTGATATCCAGACAAACAAAAAATCAATTCCATCATTTTCATTTTCCAAATTAGTGCAAAGATAATATAAACTCCCACATGATATTTTCACTCCTCATTTGACTCCACATACAAGCAAAAATCTGCTACTCCAAATTTCCAATTTTTAAAGGGGAAATCAGTAAAAATGTGATCCTACAAATAACATTTGTACAGAAGAGACCTGCAAGACAGTACAGGACTTGAGATGTCATGTTATGGCCACACAGGAAATTGGGGGTTAGGCCACTTTTACACTACTGCATACAATTCTGGTTGCCCTTCCATAGAAAGAATGTTGTTAAACTTGAGAATGTGCAGACAAGATTTGTAAGGATGCTGTCAGGACTGTAGGATTTGAGCTATAGAAAGAATTTGAATAGGCTAGGGCTTTTTTCCTGAAGCATTAGAGGCTGAGGTGTGACCTCATTGAGGTTCATAAAATCATGAGGGATAAGGATTGAGTGAATAGCCCAAGTCTTTTTCCTCGGTTGGGTGAGTCCAAAACTAGAGGGCATTGGTTTAAGGTGAGAAGGGAAAGATTTAAAAAGGTTCTGATGGCTAAATTTTTTCACGTAGAGGGTGGTGAATGCATGGAATGAACTGCCAGAACAAGTGGCAGAGGCTGGTACAATGATAACGTTTAAAAGACATCTGGATGTGGGTGTGAATAGGAAGCGTTTAGAGATATATAGGCCAAATGCTAACAACCAGGACTAGGTCAGAGTGGCATGTCTAGTCGGTGTGGATGAATTGGACCTAGGGGTCTCTTTTTGTGCTGTATGACTCTTTGCCATAAGTGAGCCACAAAGGTGTTTTGGTACTTTTTATCCCAAAACTTTGTTCTGAATTTTGTGACTAAGGTATCTTATCCACAAAAGAACACCATCATATATCAAGAAGATCACCAAAATCTTTTTCAATGTCTCAAAATCATTCTATCATCCAATAACCGCGTAATTCAAAATTTCCATCCTGCCAAGCTCACCATGCTTGTACTAGATGCGTCCTAGAAAGGCCTTGGAGTGTGCCCAATACAGGATGGCAAGCTAATTACAGTTGAATCTAAGGCCCTTACACCACCTTAAGAAAAGTAGCCCAACATCATAAAAGAAACTCTAGCTCTAGTGTACAGCAGACAATCATTTCCTACATATCTATTTGTCAAGCACTTTATAGTTCGTAATGACCACAAACCATGAGAAATAATCGGTTGAAAATCTCTTTCATAAGTGCACTTGCTTGTCTAAAATGTGTGAAAATCCAAGGGTGCAATTTAGAAACACAATACAAATGACCTTCTCTGCACTCTTCCAGACTTTGCTAAGATCAGATATATTCCCTTAGATTTACGAGTGGATATTATTGAATCTGAACTGGAAAACTGTCTTATCATCAATTGCATTTAGTTAGTCACAACCGAGGGGAACAAATCTATCTACATCAGGTAATGACTAGTTGCAACAGGCCTAAAGGATCATTACCATAAGGTGGCATGGATACAACCAATAGCTACCGAAGCTAGCACGCTCTTTCTGGTCATTGAAAGATAAACGAGGACAGTCCAACAAAATAATCCTCAAGGCCAAGCAAGTCATTGTTTCACAAACTGTAAGTCAAGACATGTTAGTCCATAGACATACAGGTCATGTATGCTCAGTCAAAGAAAAGGGCTTGTTACTTGGATCCAAATATTGATGTGGTGTTAATAAGTCTAACGGTTGACTAATTAAGTCATGTCAAACGTGTCAAGTCTATCAATCCCCACAATCAATTGAACCTCTCCTTCCACCAGATTCCTTCCAAGATGTGGTCTATGACTGCCACTAATGTATTCCATATCCAAGTACACAATTCCATTCTGATGACTATTTTACCAAATTCCCTTTTGGTATGGCAAATCAAAATACCAGTGGTACAATTGTATTTGACACATTAACCACCTTATTCAACGTGCTCAACAAATTGTTTCCAACAATGGTCTGTAGCACACAGGCACAGGAAATGGGGTGTTCAAGAAAAGCTATCTCTTCACCATCCTCCATTGAATAGTCTCACAGAATGCAGAGTAAGTACAATAAAACCCAAGATCATTAAATGTAAAATGACATGCCAAGATGTCAGATAGCTTTGTTAAATCAATGAGATATTGCTCTCAGCTATGGTTTGCCATGCTCTCATGTATAGAAGATAGGTCTGCACATTTCTTCAGTCTCATGCTGTCACCATTCAACTAAATGTACATGATATATTGTTGGAAAGAAGTTTGGGATTTCCACAGAAGCACATGGGCTCATGGAAAGATATTACATCATTGCGTACAGCCCAGGTCATAGAATGCTGTAATGAATAATAGTCAAGTACTGTAAAGAAATAGGCAACATTTCCAAACTGCATATCACTGACCACGGGATAACTAGTCAATAAGTGGCTGGAAGATGGCAGGGAGTAGGGATAAAGGGGTCTTTTTCAGGATGGCAGCTGTTAGCTAGTGGAGTCGACAGGAATTTACATTAGGACCACAGCCAATCAGGTTATGCATTAATGATCTGGATGAAGGAACTGAGGGCATTGTTGCTAAGTTTTCAGAAAAGACAAAGATAGGTGGAGGAACAGATCGAGGAACATGGAAAGACAATCAAGTGTTATAGAGAAAAATGCAGAAAAGTAAAGTTGAGGATGATCAGATCTGCCCTGATTTCATTGAATGGTAGAGCAGATTGATGCATTGAATGGCCTACTCCTCTCAGATGTCTCCTGGTTTTAGGGGCTTATTACTATCATGCCAGACATTAAACGCACATCTATGACAAATAATATACATCCATGCATGATGACAACACACCACAGGCTAAAACAACATCACTTACTCTTATTAACCATATAAGGACCAGATCTGGTGATGTTTTATATCCATTACTTGAACGAAGAGATAATTATACTCAGCTCTTTACATTTTCCCAATTTAACACTTACAGCCTAATTTACTGTAACATCATTATTGGAAAACGAATCCTATCCTTTAAAAATGAAGGGAGTATATTGCATTATGGAACTGATTCCAGATTAATAGGTACTGTAACTTTAAGTGATGTTCCAATGTAAAGGCATAAATACAGTCAGGCATCTCAATATAAGTGCATAATGTGTAGTAGCATTAGTAAGCATACAATCAAGACAATCCGTGTAGACCTGTGATATCACAGTCTTGTAAACTGTGAGAGTCATAAATAAACTTAAGATATCTGACCCCAGAACACCCTGACGACCTATGTATGTTGTGTGGCTGACATGAATACAGAATCACAAACAACATTAAGGTTACTCCTTAAAACCTATTCCTTCAATCGTTAAAGATAATGGGAACTGCAGATGCTGGAGAATCCAAGATAACAAAGTGTGAGGCTGGATGAACACAGCAGGCCAAGCAGCATCTCAGGAGCACAAAAGCTGACATTTCGGGCCGAGACCCTTCATCAGAGAGGGGGATGGGGTGAGGGTTCTGGAATAAATATGGAGAGAGGGGGAGGTGGACCGAAGATGGAGAGAAAAGAAGATAGGTAGAGAGGAGAGTATAGGTGGGGAGGTACGGAGGGAATAGGTCAGTCCAGGGAAGACGGGCAGGAATGGTTGCTGGATATTCCAGGGTTTAGAACATTTAAAAAGAATAGGGAGGGGGGAAAAAGAGGAGGGGGTGTAGCACTACTAATCAGAGACGGTATCACAGCTACAGAAGCTTCCATTGTCGAGGAAGATCTGCCTACTGAGTCAGTATGGGTGGAAATTAGGAACAGCAAGGGAGTAGTCACCTTGTTAGGGGTTTACTACAGGATCCCCAATAGCAGCAGGGAGATTGAAGAAAGCATAGGTCGACAGATTTTGGAAAAGTGTGGACACAGTAGGGTTGTTGTAATGGGTGACTTTAACTTTCCTAATATTGATTGGAACCTCCTTCGAGCAGAAGATTTGAATGGAGCTGTTTTTGTAAGGTGTGTTCAGGAGGGTTTCCTAACGCAGTACGTTGACAGGCCGACGAGGGGAGAGGCCATTCTAGACTTGGTGCTCGGAAACGAGCCGGGGCAGGTATCAGATCTTGTGGTGGGAGACCATTTTGGTGATAGTGACCATAACTGCCTCACATTCTACATAGCTATGGAGAGGGAGAGGATTAGGCAAAATGGGAGGATATTTAATTGGGGAAGAGGAAACTATGACACGATTAGATATGAGTTAGGAAGCATGGACTGGGAGCAATTGTTCCATGGTAAGGGCACTATAGACATGTGGAGACTGTTTAAGGAACAGTTGTTGCGAGCGATGAGTAAATATGTCCCTCTGAGGCAGGCAAGAAGGGGTAAGATAAAGGAACCTTGGATAACGAGAGTGGTGGAGCTTCTTGTGAAAAGGAAGAAGGTAGCTTACATAAGGTGGAGGAAGCTAGGGTCAAGTTCAGCTAGAGAGGATTACACGCAGGCAAGGAAGGAGCTCAAAAATGGTGTGAGGAGAGCCAGGAGGGGGCACGAGAAAGGCTTGGCAGAACGAATTAGGGAAAACACAAAGGCATTTTACACTTATGTGAGGAATAAGAGAATGGTCAAAGAAAGAGTAGGGCCGATCAGGGATAGCATAGGGAACTTGCGTGTGGAGTCTGAGGAGGTAGGGGAAGCCCTAAATGAGTTTTTTGCTTCTGTCTTTACAAAAGAAACAAACTTTATAGTGAATGAAACCTTTGAAGAGCAGGTGTGCATGCTGGAATGGATAGAGATAGAGGAAGCTGATGTGCTGAAAATTTTGTCAAACATTAAGATTGACAAGTCGCCAGGCCCGGACCAGATTTGTCCTCGGCTGCTTTGGGAAGCGAGAAATGCAATTGCTTCGCCACTTGCGACGATCTTTGCATCCTCGCTCTCCACTGGAGTCGTACCTGAGGACTGGAGAGAGGCAAATGTAATTCCACTCTTCAAAAAAGGAAAGAGGGAAATCCCCGGCAATTACAGACCAGTAAGTCTCACGTCTGTCGTCTGCAAGGTGTTAGAAAGGATTCTGAGGGATAGGATTTATGACCATCTGGAAGAGCATGGCTTGATCAAATACAGTCAACACGGCTTTGTGAGGGGCAGGTCATGCCTCACAAACCTTATCGAGTTTTTTGAGGATGTGACTAGAAAAGTTGATGAGGGTCGAGCTGTGGATGTGGTGTATATGGACTTCAGTAAGGCATTTGATAAGGTTCCCCATGGTAGGCTCATTCAGAAGGTCAGGAGGAATGGGATACAGGGGAACTTAGCTGCTTGGATACAGAATTGGCTAGCCAACAGAAGACAGCGAGTGGTGGTAGAAGGAAAATATTCTGCCTGGAAGTCAGTGGTGAGTGGGGTTCCACAGGGCTCTGTCCTTGGGCCTCTACTGTTTGTAATTTTTATTAACGACTTGGATGAAGGGATTGAAGGATGGGTCAGCAAGTTTGCAGATGACACAAAGGTTGGAGGTGTCGTTGACAGTATAGAGGGCTGTTATAGGCTGCAGCGGGACATTGACAGGATGCAGAGATGGGCTGAGAGGTGGCAGATGGAGTTCAACCTGGATAAATGCGAGGTGATGCCTTTTGGAAGGTCGAATTTGAAAGCTGAGTACAGGATTAAGGATAGGATTCTTGGCAGTGTAGAGGAACAGAGGGATCTTGGTGTGCAGATACATAGATCCCTTAAAATGGCCACCCAAGTGGACAGGCTTGTTAAGAAAGCATATGGTGTTTTGGCTTTCATTAACAGGGGGATTGAGTTTAAGAGTCGTGAGATCTTGTTGCAGCTCTATAAAACTTTGGTTAGACTGCACTTGGAATACTGCGTCCAGTTCTGGTCGCCCTATTATAGGAAAGATGTGGAGGCTTTGGAGAGGGCTCAGAGGAGGTTTACCAGGATGCTGCCTGGACTGGAGCGCTTAACTTATGAAGAGAGGTTGACTGAGCTCGGTCTCTTTTCATTGGAGTAAAGGAGGAGGAGAGGGGACCTAATTGAGGTATACAAGACAATGAGAGGCATAGATAGAGTTGATAGCCAGAGACTATTTCCCAGGGCAGAAATGGCTAGCACGATGGATCATAGTTTTAAGCTGGTTGGAGGAAAGTATAGAGGGGATGTCAGAGGCGGGTTCTTTACACAGAGAGTTGTGAGAGCATGGAATGCGTTGCCAGCAGCAGTTGTGGAGGCAAGGTCATTGGGGTCATTTAAGACTCTGCCGGACATGCATATGGTCACAGAAATTTGAGGGTGCATACATGAGGATCAATGGTCGGCACAACATTGTGGGCTGAAGGGCCTGTTCTGTGCTGTACTGTTCTATGTTCTATGTTCTAGGTCAAGGAGGCGGGATGAGGTTAGTAGGGAGGAAATGGAGGTACGGCTTGAGGAGGGAAGAAGGAATAGGTGAGAGGAAGAACAGGTTAGGGAGGCAGGGACAAGCTGGGCTGGTTTTGGGATGCAGTGGGTGGAGGGGAAGAGCTGGGCTGGTTGTGTGGCGCAGTGGGGGGAGGGACGAATAGGGCTGGTTTTGGGATGTGGTGGTGGAAGGGGAGATTTTGAAGCTGGTGAAGTCCACATTGATACCATTGGGCTGCAGGGTTCCCAGAAGTAATATGAGTTGCTGTTCCTGCAACCTTTGGGTGGCATCATTGTGGGACTGCAGGAGGCCCATGATGGACATGTCATCTAAAGAATGGGAGGGGGAGTGGAAATGGTTTGCGACTGGGAGGTGCAGTTGTTTATTGCGAACCGAGCGGAGGTGTTCTGCAAAGCGGTCCCCAAGCCTCCGCTTGGTTTCCCCAATGTAGAGGGGGTAGAGTGTGAGGGATGTGTTGCGGGAAATGCAGGAACCTTTCAGTCTCCATCTCAGGTAACCAGCTAGAAACTGATGTCCCTTTCAAGCCCACCGACTCCCACAGCAACCCAGAATACACCTCCTCCCACCCACCCTCCTGCAAAAATTCCATCCCCTATTCCCAAATCCTCCGCCTCTGATGCATCTGCTCCCAGGATAAGGCATTCCACTCCCGCACATCCCAGATGTCCAAGTACTTCAAGGACCACAATTTCCCCCCTGCAGTTGTCAAGAATGACCTTGACTGTGTCTCCCGCATTTCCCGCAACACATCCCTCACACCCTGCCCCCACCACAACCGCCCAAAGAGGATCCCCCTCGTTCTCACACACCACCCCACCAACCTCCGGATACAACGCATCATCCTCCAACACTTCCGCCATCTACAATCCGACCTCACCACTCAAGACATTTTTCCATCCCCACCCTTGTCTGCCTTCCGGAGAAACCACTCTCTTTCCGTAACTCCCTTGTCCGCTCCACACTGCCCTCCAACCCCACCACACCTGGCACCTTCCCCTGGAACAGCAGGAAGTGCTACACTTGCCCCCACACCTCCTCCCTCACCCCCACCCCAGGCCCCAAGATGACTTTCCATATTAAGCAGATGTTCACCTGCACATCTGGCAATGTGGTTTACTGTATCCACTGTATCCGGTGTGGCTTCCTCTACATTGGGGAAACCAAGCGGAGGCTTGGGGACCGCTTTGCAGAACACCTCCGCTCGGTTCGCAATAAACAACTGCACCTCCCAGTTGCAAACCATTTTCACTCCCCCTCCCATTCTTTAGACGACATTTCCACCATGGGCCTTCTGCAGTGCCACAATGATGCTACCCTAAGGCTGCAGGAACAGCAACTCATATTCCACTTGGGAACCCTGCAGCCCAATGGTATGAATGTGGACTTCACAAGCTTCAAAATCTCTCCGTCCCCCACTGCATCCCAAAACCATCCCAGATTGTCCCCTCCACCCACTGTATCCCAAAATCAGCCCAGCTTGTCCCCGCCTCCCTAACCTGTTCTTCCTCTCACCTATCTCTTCCTCTCACCTCAAGCCGCACCTCCATTTCCTACCTACTAACGTCATCCCACCTCCTTGACCTGTCCGTCTTCCCTGGACTGACCTATCCCCTCCCTACCTCCCCACGTATACTCTCCTCTCCACCTAATTTCTTTTCTCTCCATCTTCGGTCCGCCTCCCCCTCTCTCCCTATTTATTCCAGTTCCCTCTCCCCATCCCCCTCTCTGCTGAAGGGTCCAGGCCCGAAACATCAGCTTTTGTGCTCCTGAGATGCTGCTTGGCCTGCTTCCACCATGGGCCTCCAGCTCCAGCTCCACACTTTGTTATCTTCCTTCAATTGTAAGGCCCAGTTCCTGTAATATTCTCTCCCTAAATTCTGCCAACTCCACATTAATGCCATCTCTCTGTTTTAAAAAGGACTCAAGCCAACACTATTGGTTAAAGTTCATTCACAATGTGTGTGTGACCAATGGCTGGGCTAGCATTTAATCCCCATCTCTAACAGCCCATTAGATGTTGCTGGTGAGCTGCCTTATTGCTGCAGCAATCCACATAGTCTAGCCATGATGTGGAGGTCACCTGACGAAAGACCAGCGCTCCAAAAGCTTGTGATTTCAAATAAATCTGTTAGACTATAACCTAGTGATAATGGGAACTGCAGATGCTGGAGAATCCAAGATAATAAAATGTGAGGCTGGATGAACACAGCAGGCCAAGCAGCATCTCAGGGGCACAAAAGCTGACGTTTCGGGCCTAGACCCTTCATCAGAGAGGGGGATGGGGTGAGGGTTCTGGAATAAATAGGGACAGAGGGGGAGGCAGACTGAAGATGGAGAGAAAAGAAGATAGGTGGAGAGGAGAGTATAGGTGGGGAGGTAGGGAGGGGATAGGTCAGTTCAGGGAAGACGGACAGGTCAAGGAGGTGGGATGAGGTTAGTAGGTAGGAGATGGATGTGCGGCTTGGGGTGGGAGGAAGGAATGGGTGAGAGGAAGAACAGGTTAGGGAGGCTGAAACAGGTTGGACTGGTTTTGGGATGCAGTGGGTGGAGGGGAAGAGCTGGGCTGGTTTTGGGATGCGGTGGGGGAAGGGGAGATTTTGAAGCTGGTGAAGTCCACATTGATGCCATTGGGCTGCAGGGTTCCCAAGCGGAATATGAGTTTCTGTTCCTGCAACCTTCAGGTGGCATCATTGTGGCACTGCAGGAGGCCCATGATGGACATGTCATCTAAAGAATGGGAGGGAGAGTGGAAATGGTTTGCGACTGGGAAGTGCAGTTGTTTATTGCGAACCGAGCGGAGGTGTTCTGCAAAGTGGTCCCCAAGCCTCCGCTTGGTTACCCCAATGTAGAGGAAGCCACACCGGGTACAATGGATGCAGTATACCACATTGTCAGATGTGCAGGTGAACCTCTGCTTAATATGGAACGTCATCTTGGGGCCTGGGATAGGAGTGAGGGAGGAGATGTGGAGGCAAGTGTAGCATTTCCTGCGGTTGCAGGGGAAGGTGCCAGGTGTGGTGGGGTTGGAGGGCAGTGTGGAGCGAACAAGGGAGTCACGGAGAGAGTGGTCTCTCCGGAAAGCAGACAGGGGTGGGGATGGAAAAATGTCTTGGGTGGTGGGGTCGGATTGTAGATGGCGGAAGTGTCGGAGGATGATGCGTTGTATCCGGAGGTTGGTGGTGTGGTGTGTGAGAACGAGGGGGATCCTCTTTGGGCGGTTGTGGCGGGGGTAGGGTGTGAGGGATGTGTTGCGGGAAATTGCGGAGACGCGGTCAAGGGCGTTCTCGACCACTGTGGGGGGAAAGTTGCGGTGTTTGAAGTACTTGGACATCTGGGATGTGCGGGAGTGGAATGCCTCATCGTCGGAGCCGATGCGGCGGAGGCGGAGGATTTGGGAATGTGGATGGAATTTTTGCAGGAGGGTGGGTGGGAGGAGGTGTATTCTAGGTTGCTGTGGGAGTCGGTGGCCTTAAAATGGACATCAGTTTCTAGCTGGTTGCCTGAGATGGAGACTGAGAGGTCCAGGAAGGTGAAGGATGTGCTGGAGATGGCCCAGGTTGGGGTGGAAGGTGTTGGTGAAGTGGGTGAACTGTTCGAGCTCCTCTGGGGAGCAAGAGGCAGTCATCAATGTAACGGAGGAAGAGGTGGGGTTTGGGGCCTGTGTAGGTGCAGAAGAGGGACTGTTCCACGTAACCTACAAAGAGGCAGGCATAGCTGGGGCCCATGCGGGTGCCCATGGCCACCCCCTTTGCTGTAGGAAGTGGGAGGAATCGAAAGAGAAGTTGTTGAGGGTGAGGACGAGTTCGGCTAGGCGGGTGAGGGTGTCGGTGGAGGGGGACTGGTCGGGCCTGCAGGACAAGAAGGAGTGGAGGGCCTTGAGGCCATCTGCATGCGGAATACAGGTGTATAGGGACTGGACTTCCATGGTGAAAATGAGGTGTTGGGGACCAGTGAATTGGAAGTCCTGGAGGAGGTGGAGGGTGTGGGTGGTGTCACGGACGTAGGTAGGGAGTTCCTGGACCAAAGGGGAGAAAATGGAGTCCAGATAGGTGGAGACTGCACCACACAACCAGCCCAGCTCTTCCCCTCCACCCACTGCATCCCAAAACCAGTCCAACCTGTCTCTGCCTCCCTCATGTGTTCTTCCTCTCACCCATCCCTTCCTCCCACCCCAAGCCGCACATCCATCTCCTACCTACTAACCTCATCCCACCTCCTTGACCTGTCCATCTTCCCTGGACTGACCTATCCCCTCCCTACCTCCCCACCTATACTGTCCTCTTCACCTATCTTCTTTTCTCTCCACCTTCGGTCCGCCTCCCCCTCTGTCCCTATTTATTCCAGAACCCTCACCCCATCCCCCTCTCTGATGTAGGGTCCAGGCCCGAAACGTCAGCTTTTGTGCTCCTGAAATGCTGCTGGGCCTGCTGTGTTAAGCCAGCCTCACATTTTATTATCTTAGACCACAACCTGGTGTTGTGCAATGTCTCACATGGTATAGGGAAATCCATCCTCTTGTTCAAGAGGGTGTTCCGGGGCTTTGACTGAGCGGCAGTGAAAAAACAACAAGATTGCTTATTATTCTTTGACTATAACTTTGTTTGCCCTCACTTTGAGCTTCTTCTTCTCCATTTTTTTCACAAATAATTCAGAAACGTTTTCCTCCTACTTGTCCCCTGAGGTGTACGATCCTTGACCTGCAGAACACATCAGAAAAGCTCTCCTGGAATATAACAGCATCACTGGATTCACAACTGAATCAACTGAAGGAAACATACTGCACTCACCTAATATGTTTCCACATTCTGCTTCCATACACCCAGCTTCCTGTTGTCCAATAAAATCTTATTAACATTGTGTTTGTGTCTCATTTGCATAACATAGCTCAATTTACATATTAATTAGACATTAGCAGATGGAGAAGACCGAAGCTAGGGCCATTTGTTACTGGACGTTATGTTTTGTAGCAAAATAAAATGTAACACACCTGAATATTTATAGCTGACACAAAATGAAAGTGGTCTCATATTTCTGAAAGAATGCCAAATCCTACAGTTATCTTTTAGTGAACCAGTCTGCCTCTTGTCTCCAAGTTTCTAACACAAAAGATACTAAACATATATAAAGCAGTGCTTGCCTTTTACATTTGATCAATAACGTGTGGATCTTGCACTACATATTTAACAATCAGTTATAAGGTTAGAATGACTTTTATTTATGTTCCAACTCACTTCATTACATCCTATCACTCTGTCTCGCTAACTTTCTTAATCTCTCACTGGGCTCCAACTCACCCCATCTGCTCACTCTTTCCCCACTACACCCACCTGCCAACCCTACACACCACCTTTTTCTGGGTACTATCAGCTCTGAAAAAGGGTTACTGGACTCAAATGTTATGCTGCTTTCTCTCCACTTATTATGCCAGACGTGCTGAGGCTCTGCAGCAATTTCTATTTTTGTTGCAGATTTCCAGCATGTACTTTGTTTTATCATAACATCACATGGTGTACTTTGCAAATGTGCTTCTTAATTAAAGTTGAATTAAAGTAAAATTAAAAATGCGTCAAAGTTCAATGGACAAATGAATCCCTGTAAGGTCAGAAGAGATCATGATCAGATCATCCTTCAATCCTCTGACTACACGGATATGAGTCAGCTTTACTTAACCCAATCTCATAATCTAACCCTTGGATCACTGTGGAAGGGGGTATCATTCTGGTATATCTGTCTATCTTCAGTGACCAGTATATTGTTCCTGGGGTGCCATGCCCAGTCCTGAAAGCTATCTTCCAGATGGCATCTCCCCAATGCTCTATTGGCTTCCCCCCCTTTTGGAATCCATCCCCCTTTGAAATAAAGGCCAATTTTGATCTATCTGTCTTTCATCCTCAAATTATTTTGTTACTGGTACGCCCAAATCTCCTCGGTCCTGCCACATCCTACTTTCTCACCAGTTAGAAGACATTCCAAGTCATCACTCCTAGTTCCCACAGTGGATCACCTCACACTCACACTTTTTCATGTCCCATCAACAGCAATGAAATCACTGGCGAGTTAGTCAGCTGTTGATGGTGCTGCTTGAAGGAAGAAAGTCAGCCAGAGACACCAAAATGTTCCTTTCTTCGTCTAAACAGCTCTTTAACATCAGTTTGAATCACAGACAGGATTTCAGTTTAATATAGTTTTCTAAGGTCACAGACTCCCATTAGGGCTACATTTATAGAACACTACAGCAGGATGTCAGTTTGCATTATGTGCTCAAACCTTAGTATGCAGTTTGAACATTCAGTCTTTTTCTTGAAGAGTGTGTGGCTACCAGTTGAATGGGACTGGGTCCATGGTTGCTACCAATGTTGCTTCACGAGCAGCAGTTATCAGCATAGTTAATGCCTTGTAACAGCATCAAATATATTCACGATAATTTCTTGATAGATATGTCGAATTTCCAAAATTATGTTTGCTGGTTATTAGACCACTAAGGAAACATTGCAAATTGTCATTTATTTTGTTCCTCCAGAAGTTTCATCAATTTCCCCCTGAACTGATGGCGAAAATTCAGGAGAATGCCCAGGGAACTTTTAAACTAATGTCAACATTTCAGAAGAATTGTGTTCAATAAATGCCCAGGTCTTCTGATAAACAGATGGTCATTGCAGCAATGTAATCATGAGTTGGTCATGGCCATCACATGAAAGTCCTGTCACAGCTGACTCCATGGGAATTGCCTGGGAAATTGAACCTTCTGATGGGTGGTTAGCATCTGGTATCCTCTGCAAATGTCCCCAACTTTGAGTTAGAGTCCGAGGCTTTGAATGATTATGACTCACCTACTGAATAGTTATTCAGGAAGTGCTAGAGGAATTAAAACCTGCTTCAAGAGCAGTCCGGCTATAAAACTGAACCCTTCCCAGTTAACCGCTAACACTCCTGATTCCCCATGGACCCTCACTGCTCCAGCTCTGATCAACTCTCCACACCCCCACATACCTGAGACATCCTCGATCCCCTCCCAACTCCACCGCTCCTCACTTTAAACCCAACCACCCCATAATTGTACTTGACCTGAGAGACCCCAACCTCAGCCAGACCTCACTCCCCAACCCAACATAGCCCTCATGCAAATGCATGCCACCCTCGATTCTTACACCCACCTGACACCAGTACCCCTCAACCCCCTGCCACCTGTCCCAACTGGAATGGGATCATTCTAAAAGTGTTTTGCATGATAATATTTAGCAATAGGTAAAAACCAATCCTCATTTTTGCATTTGTGTCAGCACAGATCAATATTTGTTTTATCCAATGAGATTATTTTGTTTTGGGGTGTGGAATGAAGGTTAGCTGTTGGGTGGGACACAACACTCCAGCTCTTGTTTGAAACAGCAACATAAGATCTTTCACTTTGTCCTGAATATGCAGATAAGACTTCAGTTTAATGCTTCATTCAAAAGGTAGCATCTCTGACAGTGCTGTGCTCCATCAGTACTGCACTGGAGGGTCAGCCTTGATTTTATGCGCACTAAGGGCCTGAAGTGGGTTTTAAACCTAAAACTATTTGATCTTATTGGTTGAGGAACAACTGGTTTGTCTTTTGTATTGATCTCAACCTGATCTCTTAGATCTGACTTCTCTGAAGTTATCCATCAGCCCCTCAGAAATGCCTTTGGTTTCCTCTCAAATTTCACAAGATACTGTCAGTTTCAGCCACCTTTTGCTGCTGCATTGTTGATAAACACAAATCCTCTTTACAACTTCATTGTCTGAACTTTCCTGTCAATCTAGCGGAAACTACTTAGCACACGGCCCAGAAAGTGAGTGCGTTACATAATACAGAGCAAAGTTTGATATGTCACTTTCTATGTGTTAAGAATCTTATTTGTCCAAAGAAGGCATCCTGTGGGAGCTGTCCCTGCCGTGCAGGAAACTATGATGATGTTTCCTCCATATGTCAGAGACACAGTTGGTAACACGATCGGGAAGCGAGAGTTAATAACAGCGAGGGAAACAGATTGTGAACATCATGTTGTATTGCATTACACAAGAGGTGTGAATCCTGAATATGCAAACAATTCTGCACAAGAGCAAGGACTTTGTTTGATTGATGTTTTCACTGCAGGTTTAGAGGGATACGGGACAGGAGCAGGCAGGTGGGACTAGTTTAGTTTGCAATGATGTTCGGCATGGGCTGGTTGGACTGAAGGGTCTGTTTCCGTGCTGTATGACTCTATGGCTCTATATAACACCCCAATCTCTGTTACCCTAACTGCTGGAGGTAGCCAGTTCCTCAGTCTTGAAACTTGACAACATTTTAAACACAATAAAAATGTGTTGGCTTATAACATAGTTAAAAGAACCAGGTGATAAGAGGAAAGACATTTGCCCGCAATAGTGTAGTCAGGATTTGAAATGTTCTGCTTGATTAAACCTATCAAGAGGGATTGGAGTAAATGATCAGAGGAGAAAAATGCCATGACAAAAAAATCACAGCAGATGCTGGAAATCTGAGATAGAAACAAAATATGCCAGAAATACTCAGCAGTCTTGACACTATTTGAGGAGCGATAAACAGATTTAATGTTTCAGGTCAGAGATAGTAGGAACTGCAGATGTTGGAGAATCTGAGATAACAAGGTGCAGAGCTGGATGAACACAGCAGGCCAAGCAGCACCACAGGAGCAGGAAGGATGGCGCCTCAGGCCCAGACCTGCTGTGTTCATTCAGCCCCACACCTTGTTATCTCAGATTCTCCAGCATCTGCAGTTCGTACTATCCATTTCTGAGGAAGGGTCTGGGCCCAAAGCATTGGCCTTCCTGCTCCTCTGGTGCTGCTTGGCCTGCTGTGTTCATCCAGCCCTGTACCTTCTTATCTCTAATGTTTCAGGTCGCTAGTTTTTCATCAGAAACTATGCTGTCTCTACACAATGTTCATGTAGAAAGTGAGAATACAGTTGCATTGGCGTCCATTAAC
Source organism: Stegostoma tigrinum (assembly GCF_030684315.1). Classification (NCBI taxonomy): domain Eukaryota; kingdom Metazoa; phylum Chordata; class Chondrichthyes; order Orectolobiformes; family Stegostomatidae; genus Stegostoma; species Stegostoma tigrinum. The sequence continues at coordinate 39,378,198 of NC_081377.1, read as the reverse complement.
TGTTTCAAGCATGTTGATTGACGCCACTAATAGCTCTGGACTCTGAACCAGACTAATACATAAAAAGTCAATCCAATTCCAGCACAGAAAACATCAGATCTGTTATAGATCATTCAAGCTCTCAAGCATGCTCCACAATTCAATTAATATGAGCATGTGGTAGATCTGATCACCAACGATATTGCTCACATTTTCAATCACTGGGGTTAACATAACATTCTCACTGATTCAGGAAATAGAAGAAACTACGTTTGATATAGAACCAACAATGCATTGACAGTCAGGAAGAGAAAATTCAGACAATGATTCAATAAAGTAACATGTGTCATTTCCAAAAATGTTGATGATTTCACTGAGAAGACAATATTGTAGTCATCTTGAATATTTCTTTGCAGTGGTCAGGACAATTTCACAACCTAAGCTATTTGATGCAATAAAGGTCAAACTCCATCGGTCTCTGATGTTTATCTACTGGCTACTGATCTTCAAAAGTTTTTTTAGATAAGTATGGTTTTAGCTTAGCAGCTGCAACTTTTCCATTTCTTACATTGAATTAAACACAGCTGTAGATTTACACATGATTCTTAAAATCAAAGAGCCAGTATCGGGAGAACTGGCGAAATACAAGATCAAAGCATTAAGATCAGGAGACCAAAGACCCAAATCATGAACTGCCACATATAGCCTAGGCCAAGGTTCAGAGTGAAGAGGTAAAGATTACGAGTGAAGATTTGAAGGAAGTGAATAGTTTTAAGCACCTGGAGCAGACAATGGAGCTATCAAAATGGAAATTAAGCAACTGATTAGCTCTTGTTGGATTGATTGGATAAATTACCGTCGAGTGTTATGTGATAGAAACCTATTGTTGAAAGTAAAAAGAAGAATCTGTGAGAGAGATAATTATGAATCCAGTTTTGTTATATTGTACAGAAATGTGCATGACATCAAGCATATTGGATCCACAATTGGATGAAATCTGAATTGATAGATTATATTTTGTATCTTTAATTTGAAATTTTTAAAATGTAAAATGACATTCATTGGCAAGATTCTGCAGAGATGTTCTTTAGAAAACACAAGGAAACAACCATTTTATAAACTACTTTCATAATTTCAGTCCATTCCACTCTATTATTAACACTGCAAAAGGGCAGGTCTGGAGCTGCTGTTTCTGTGATAAAACTTTTAACTCAAGAAGTGGCGCCTTTCGTTATGGATTTTGAGAGTGGCAATGATACTGAGACACAATTAACATTCATGGCAAAACGAAGGACGCAGGAGACCTCTTGTTGCAGACACTCAACTTAGTCCTGAAACTTCAAAACTGACATCTCTATATCTTGCACCTCCATCCCTGTCAGTAATTTGCACCTCCAAACCTACCTCCTTGGCAAAACCTTTGGTCACCTGTTTTTAATCAATTCATTCACACGATGAATTCACATCACTGGCTAGGCCAACACTTATTGTCCAGAGGGCAGATAAGAGTCAAACACATTGCTGTGGGGTCTGGAATCATATGTCGGCCAGACCAGGTAAGGATGGCAGTTTCCTTTCCTAAAGTGAACAGATGGGTTTTCCCCAACAACAGATTGATGATCATCATTGAACTCTTAATTCTAGATTTTTATTGAATTCAAATTCCGCAGTCTGCTGTAGCAGGATTCAAACCTGGCTCTGCAGGATATTTCATCTAGAGAATGGGAGGGGGAGTGGAAATGGTTTGCGACTGGGAGGTGCAGTTGTTTGTTGCGAACTGAGCGGAGGTGTTCTGCAAAGCGGTCTCCAAGCCTCCGCTTGGTTTCCCCAATGTAGAGGAAGCCGCACTGGGTACAGTGGATGCAGTATACCACATTGGCAGATGTGCAGGTGAACCTCTGCTTAATGTGGAATGCCATCTTGGGGCCTGGGATGGGGGTGAGGGAGGAGGTATGGGGACAGGTGTAGCAGGATTAACAGTCTAGCTTGTCCTAATAACTGCTTATAAAGAACAAAGAACAAAGAACAAAGAAAATTACAGCACAGGAACAGGCCCTTCGGCCCTCCAAGCCTGCGCCGATCAAGATCCTCTGTCTAACCTGTCATCTATTTTTTAACGGTCTGTGTCCATTTGCTCCCTGCCCATCCATGTACCTGTCCAAATATATCTTAAAAGACGCTAACGTGTCTGCGTCTACCACCTCCGCTGGCAACGCGTTCCAGGCACCCACCACCCTCTGTGTAAAGAACTTTCCACGCATATCTCCCTTAAACTTTCCTCCTCTCACTTTGAACTCACGACCCCTAGTAATTGAATCCCCCACTCTGGGAAAAAGCTTTTTGCTATCCATCCTGTCTATACCCCTCATGGTTTTGTAGACCTCAATCAGGTACCCCCCTCAATCTCCGTCTTTCTTATGTGACTAGATGTCAAGTCCTGTTTGATAACCATGCTGCAGGCAGAAGAATGTTTAACCATGTTAATGGTGTGATAAAAATGAGCATCCCTGTTGAATCCTCCATCCTTATTCGGACAAGTTCATAAGTAGCCCAGAATGGTTGCTGTGGGAATAGCAAAGATGCCACATTAAAAAATGCAGCTTCTAGTCCTGTTGGGAGGTTGGGGAACTTTCTCTGTGAAACTCATTGGATTTTCACAGAACATCCTGATGTGATTTGACTGATAAAGGTACACAGAGCCCAAACAATAATGATCCATGAATTATTCAGCGTCGGCAGCAGCAAGAAATAGGACAGGATCTTTTAAGTGACTCTGGGGCTCCACACTGTAACAATTTAATTAATAAACCAACAGATGACAGGGAAAGCCTGAGACCAGGAATGTACGTCACCTTTCCAATCCTTAATGCATTAAGTAGCAGCTGAATAAGCCTCACGCATATAATTAGGAATCTACAAGTGTGAATCACTAAATTGAAAACACAAACTGAGCCAGAAACATTCTGCTCCTGACATTTTTCCATCATCAAAAGGGCTGTTAGCTTTGAATTTCTCTTTCTTTGTCTTTTATTTTCAGGTTTGTTTCAATACTAAGATGATTACTAAGATGATTAATCATCCACTGATTTGTCCCAGGGGTTTCATTTAGACAGAACTGCAGCATTGAAATGAGCCAGTCTCTGAGCAGTTTTGAGCAGTTGTTTATGCTACAATTAGACTTCCTTACAACATATTACATCTCACCCTGTCAGCATTCCTTCTATTTCTTTCTCACTCATGTTCTTAATGAGCTTCTCCTTAAATGCGTTGCTGATGTTGCCCTCACTATTCCATGTGGGAGCAAGTTCCAAATCCTCAATATTCCTTGGCCTGCCCTTGTAAAGCAGGAGAGATATGTGCCAGTGGTGTGTACATTCAGTTTGAAACATATCTTGTAGTGATTGGTACCAGGGCCAGATAGATCTCATTGACTATGGGATGGTCAGAGTCCAAATACTGTGCACATGTAAATAAAGGGTGACTTGGTAATCAAGATAGTGCCTCTGTGCAGTTATGTCATATTTCTACATATAATCACAGGACAGATGCAAATAACAGGACCATGTAGCCAGAGATAATGGGAACTGCAGATGCTGGAGAATCCAGGACAACAAAGTGTGAAGCTGGATGAACACAGCAGGCCAAGCAGCATCTCAGGAGCACAAAAGCTGACGTTTTGGGCCTAGACCCTTCATCAGAGAGGGGGATGGGGAGAGGGTTCTGAGGGAGAGGACCATGTAGCCATTGGGAACAAACTAGCTTTCTAATTATTATGGCATTCCTTAGCATCCTGTAGAATTTCAGCAGTTTTCATTACATTCTGATGCAGAAATCCATTTAGGTGTCAATTTTTGGCACAGTGCTCATATTCTCACTCAATAAAGTAGCTTCCAAAAACAAGAAAATTTATCCTCAAGAAGATCCTGAAAGTGGTGGGAGCAGAGCATGGGAGGTGGGTGAGGGAGCTCAGGTGGCACATAGATGGGTGAAGTGGTATGGTTGGTCAGGTGTTGGGTCTTTCAGGTCTGGGAGTGTAGCATATTGTTGGGGAGGATGGGCAGGTGACTGTGATGGGGAATGGTGGTTGTTAGCTTCATGTTTGGGCACCTGTGGGTGGGGTAGGGGTGGTGGGGTGAGTTTGTGTGATTGGGGAGTCAGTTTTTTTATGGTTACCTAGGAGTTAGAACAGATATTAATCACGCTAACCCTTTCCAGTGACAACTAATGAGCGACTATCACTAATTCAGGGTTGGGGACATTTTCAGAGGTCTCCTTGTTCAGTGTAGTTACTCAAAGGAAATTCAAACTCCCCTGACAATTATCAGTAGCCAGCACATCAGGTTTTCCAAGGGCTCCTGATGCTAATCTGTCCGAATATAGTTGATTTCCAATTGTCTGGACAGTCGTAGATGCTTTGCCCGTAATGACCACGATTTGAAAATATTAATGCTGGAGTACATTTTCACTGTGGTTTCATCGCCTGAAGGATGTATGCTGCCTCTCCCAAAACAGATTGGCATCAAACTGAGTTAAAAGTGTTTGAACTTTTGTCAATCATAAATATCCTGCACTTCACTGTCATTTCCTGAAGGAATTTGTGTTAGGGTGGGATTGCATGGGTCCATGGAAGCTCCCTGATCTTTGCTGACTTGCCCAAATAAAGCACAGAACACCTACGGTATGGAAGCAGGCCATTTGGCCCAAGTCCACATTGACCCTCTGAATAGCATCTGGTCCACATTTACCCTTTTCCTGCATTTCCCATAGCTAATCCATCTAGCCTGCACATCCCTGCACACTGTGCACAATTTAACATGACAAAACCATTCATCCTGCACATCTTTGGCTTGAGGGAGGAAACTGGAGCACTGGGCCGAAAACCCACAATAACATGGGACAGTTTGCAAACACCACACAGACTGCCATCCAAGTTGGAATCAAACTCAGGCTCCTGGCATTGTGAGGCAGCAGTGCTAACCATTTGGCCACCATTATCCTAACCTGAACATCTTTAGACTCTCGGAGGAAAGAAAACATAGGGGAAGAACAGGCCATTGGCCCTTCGAGTCTGATTGTGGCTGCTAGCCTTCTTTCAGCGAGGCACAGTTTGAGTCCAACTCCAGAGACTTGAGCACATAGTCCAGGCTGTTGCTTCTGATCAGAGCTGAAGGAATTAAAAACAGAAAGTGCTAGAGAAACTCAGCAGGTCCTGCAGCATCATTGGGGAGGGAGATGGCGAGAGAGAGAGAGAGAAAGCAGAATCTTCCCAAGCCTTTATGATGTGGTATATGAGACAGACGCTCTCCATATTAATCACCCAATAATTCCATCCTCATGACACTCCCACTCCAATTGGAAAGTGATCAGATTGTCATTGTCCTATTAGATAATTCCTGACTGTCAGGTGAATATTTTCTACTCAACACCAACACTTTGGAACAGAGAAACGGACATGTTTAAAGAAAATGTTGGGAGTGTGAGGGAAATTCCAGCGGGACTTCAATAATTGACATCAATTGCTTATGTTAATTGGCTACCTACTGTTCACCAGTGACTGGCCCTTCAGTCCTGAATTCTGTTGCCAGGAAACTGCCTGGGGTCAGGATGATGTAGGCAGACTGATACACCAGCTGGTGGTGTGAAATTACACTCTTGTCCTATGGGGCTGGAAGTTCTGCCCTGCAGCATATTGCATTATACACATGGCTTGCTGTTTCAACCTCTCATTGATTATTTGGTGTTAAAGTGGTTCAGCAAAATAAGTCCAGCAGATCTATGGTGTTATTTAAATTGCTTCCAAGCTGAATCAGAGCTTCACCTTTACCAATTCATCCCATCATTTTCTCATTGCTCTTTAACCATGTCAGTGACCAATGGACAAGGCACACCATTGATGCACACTGAGACTTGACTCAGTAGCTGTCATGTATCATATTGGAAATTGCCTGTAGCTGTGGAATTTTAAATATTGTTCAAGATTCCCTGTAAACCATTGTCATAGTTACTGTAGTGCCGGGTTGGTTAGTTCAGTTGCCTGGACAGCTGGTTTGCAATGCAGAATGATACCATCAGTGCAAGTTGATTCCCCATTCTGGCTGAGGCTACAACGATGGACTCACCTTCTAAACCTTGTCCCCTTATCTGAGATGTGGTGACTCTTGGCTTAAACCATCACCAGTTGTCTCAGTCTAATTAGAGATCTGCCACACGTTCCTGTGGGACTATGGTGACATTACCCTTTTGCTGCAGGGTACGCTGTCCCAGAAACTCAATTGGATTCACCAGATAAACATAGTGGCTATGGGGACTAGGAATATTGTGGCAGTAACTCACCTCCTGACTCCCCAAAGCCTGCCCATTATCCACAAGGCACAAGTCAGGAGTGTGATGGAATACTCCCCAGTTGCAGATGGGTGCAGGCCCAATAACAGTCAAGAAGCTTGACACCATCCAGAACAAAGCATCACGATTGAGTGATGCCATATCCACAAGAACCCACTCTCTCCACCACTGATGTTCAGTAGCAGCAGTGTGTACCATCTATAAGATGCACCACAGAAATTCACCAAATATCCTCAAAGTGCACCTTCCAAACCCACGATCTCTTCCATCTAGAAGGATACATGCAGCAGGCACATGGGAACACCAGCACCTGCAAGCTTCCTTCCAAACCACTCACCATCCTGACTTGGAAATATATCGTCATTTGTTCACTATCACTGTGTCAAACTCCTAGAATTCCCTCCCTAAGGGTATTGTGGGTCAAGCTATAGTAGGTGCACTAGAGCAGCTCACTACCATCTTCACAAAGGCAACTAGGGAAGGGCAATAAATACTGGCCCAGCCAGCAATGCCCACATCCCACAAATAAATAAAACATTTCCCCCATCCATGCACTCTGCCCAAAATGCTCCAATGGTCACTAGAAGCCACCTCTTGTCCCTACCTATTCTCAGGCTCACCATCACCTCTTCCTCCCTCCCCTCTCCCAACTCTTTTGATCACTCACAAACACCATGCACCGCCCTCACCATTGCTCCCACCTCCCAATATGGTCATATATAGTCCCACATTTGAAATACCCTTTAGTTTATTTCATCTTGGATTAGGAAAGCTTGTTTCCAATCTGTGTGGGATTCTCAGCCTCCAGTTGTGAGTTATCCACACAGAGAGAAGAGAAACTAGCCACCTCCGCCATCCTTCTCAATTTGGTTTCACTACCACCACCGTCCCTCACCATTTGATCTCACTACCACCACCGTCCCTCACCATTTGGTTTCACTACCTCCACCGTTCTTCATCAATTGGTCTCACTGCCACCAACGTCCTGCACCGTTTGGTCTCACTACCACCACCGTGCTTCACCACTTGGTCTCACTAACTCCACCGTCCTTCAAACTTGGTTTTCACTACCACCACCGTCCGTCACCATTTGGTTTCACTACCACCACCGTCCTTCACCCTTTGGTTTAACTACCTCCACCACCTTTCACCCTTTGGTCTCACTACCACCACTGTCCTTCACCATTTGGTTTCACTAACTCCACCGACCTTTAACATTTGGTTTCAGTACCACCACCATCCTTCACCATTTGGTTTCACTACCTCCACTGCCCGTCACCCATTGGTCTCACTACCACCACCGTCCTTCACCATTTGGTCTCACTATCTCCGCCGTCCTTCCCCCTTGGGTTTCACTACCACCACCGTCCTTCACCATTTGGTTTCCCTACCACCACCGTCCTTCACCCTTTGGTATCACTACCTCCACCATCCTTCACCATTTGGTTTCACTAACTCCACCGTCCTTTAACATTTGGTTTCACTACCACCACCATCCTTCACCATTTGGTTTCACTACGTCCACCGCCCGTCACCATTTGGTTTCACTAACTCCACCGACCTTCACCATTTGGTCTCACTACCACCACCGTCCGGCACCATTTGGTCTCACTACCACCACCGCCCTTCACCATTTGGTTTCACTATCTCCACCATCCTTCACCCTTTGGTTTCTCTACCTCCACCATCCTTCACCATTTGGTTTCACTACCAACATCGTCCAACACCATTTGGTCTCAATACCACCACCGTCCTACACCACTTGGTTTCACTTCTTCCACCGTCCTTCACCATTAGGTTTCACTACCACAACCGCCCTTCAGCATTTGGTTTCACTACCACCAACATCCTTCACCCTTTGTTTTCACTACCGAGACCGACCTTCACCATTTGGTTTCACTACCTCCACCCTTCTTCACCATTTGGTTTCACTACCACCACCGTCCTTCACCCTTTGGTTTCACTACCACCACCGTCCTTCACCATTTGGTTTCACTACCTCCACCCTTCTTCACCATTTGCTCTCATTACCAACCCCGTCCTTCACCATTTGGTCTCACTACCACCACAATCCTTCATCATTTGGTTTCCCTACTTCCACCTTCCTTCACCACTTGGTTTCACTATCTCCACCGCCCTTCACCATTTGGTTTCACTCCCTCCACCGCATTTCACCATTTGGTCTCACTACCACCACAATCCTTCATCATTTGGTTTAACTACTTCCACCGAACTTCACCATTTGGTTTCACTACCACCACAGTCCTGCACCATTTGGTTTAACTTCCTCCATTGCCCTTCACTCTTTGGTCTCTCTACCTCAACCCTCCTTCACCATTTGCTCTCACTACCACCACCGCCCTTCACACTTTGGTCTCACTACCACCAACAACCTTCACCCTTTGGTCTCACTGCCTCCACCGCCCTTCACCCATTGGTCTTACTATGACCACCGTCCTTCACCCTTTGGATTCACTTCCGCCACTGTCCTTCACCTTTTAGTCTCACTACCACCACCGTCCTTCACCATTTGGACTCACTACCTCCACCATCCTTCACCATTTGCTTTCACTACCACCACCGTCCTACACCATTTGATCTCACCACCACCACCATTCTTCACCGTTTGATTTAACTACCACCACCATCCTTCATCATTTGGTTTGACTACTTCCACCGTCCTTCACCCTTTGGTCTCACTACCTCCACCACATTTCACCGTTTGGTCTCACTACCACCACCGTCCTTCACCATTTGTTCTCACGACCTCCACCGTCCTTCACCATTTGGTTTCACTACCTCCACTGTCCTTCAACATTTGGTTTCGCTACCACCACCTTCCTTCAACATTTGGTTTCGCTACCACCACCTTCCTTCAACATTTGGTTTCGCTACCACCACCTTCCTTCAGCATTTGGTCTCACTACCACCACCACCCTTCACCCATCGGTCTTACTATCACCACCGCCCTTCACCATTTGGTCTCACTGCCTCCACCACCCTTCACCTTTTGGTCATACTATCACCACCGTCCTTCACCATTTGGTCTCACTACCTCCACCATCCTTCACCACGTGGTTTCACTCTCACCACCGTCCTTCACCATTTGGTCTCACCAGCTCCACCGTCCTTCACCATTTGTTTTCACTACCACCACCATCCTTAACCCTTTGGTTTCACTGCCTCCACCATCCTTCACCATTTGGTCTCACTACCTCCCTCGCCCTTCACCCTTTGAACTCACTAACTCCACCGTCCTTCACCCTTTGGTTTCACTGCCTCCACCATCCTTCACCATTTGGTCTCACGACCTCCTCCACCCTTCACCATTTGGTTTCACTACCACCACTATCCTTCACCCTTTGGTTTCACGACGACTACCGTCCTTCACCATTTGGCCTCACTACCTCCTGCGTCCATCACCATTTGGTCTCACTATCTACACCGTCCATCACCATTTGGTATCTCTGCCTCCACCGCATTTCCCCCTTTGGCCTCACTACCACCACCGTCCCTCACCATTTGGTCTCACTACCACCACTGTCCCTCACCATTTGGTTTGACTACCACTACCGCCTTCACCCTTCGGTTTCACTACCTCCACCGCATTTCACCATTTGGTCTCACTACCTCCATCACCCTTCACCCTTTGGTCTCATTACCACCACCGTCCTTCCCCCTTTGGATTCACTTCCACCACTGTCCTTCACCATTTGGTTTCGCTACCTCCACCGCCCTTCACCATTTGGTCTCTCTATCACCACAGTCCATCACCATTGGGTTTCACTACCACCACTGTCCTTCAGCATTTGGCCTCACTACCTCCACCGCCCTTCACCTTTTGGTCATACTATCAACACCGTCCTTCACCATTTGATCTCACCACCACCACCATTCTTCACCGTTTGATTTAACTACCACCACCATCCTTCATCATTTGGTCTCACTACCACCACCGTCCTTCACCCTTTGGTCTCACTACCTCCACCACATTTCACCGTTTGGTCTCACTACCACCACCGTCCTTCACCATTTGTTCTCACGACCTCCACCGTCCTTCACCATTTGGTTTCACTACCTCCACTGTCCTTCAACATTTGGTTTCGCTACCACCACCTTCCTTCAACATTTGGTTTCGCTACCACCACCTTCCTTCAACATTTGGTTTCGCTACCACCACCTTCCTTCAGCATTTGGTCTCACTACCACCACCACCCTTCACCCATCGGTCTTACTATCACCACCGCCCTTCACCATTTGGTCTCACTGCCTCCACCACCCTTCACCTTTTGGTCATACTATCACCACCGTCCTTCACCATTTGGTCTCACTACCTCCACCATCCTTCACCACGTGGTTTCACTCTCACCACCGTCCTTCACCATTTGGTCTCACCAGCTCCACCGTCCTTCACCATTTGTTTTCACTACCACCACCATCCTTAACCCTTTGGTTTCACTGCCTCCACCATCCTTCACCATTTGGTCTCACTACCTCCCTCGCCCTTCACCCTTTGAACTCACTAACTCCACCGTCCTTCACCCTTTGGTTTCACTGCCTCCACCATCCTTCACCATTTGGTCTCACGACCTCCTCCACCCTTCACCATTTGGTTTCACTACCACCACTATCCTTCACCCTTTGGTTTCACGACGACTACCGTCCTTCACCATTTGGCCTCACTACCTCCTGCGTCCATCACCATTTGGTCTCACTATCTACACCGTCCATCACCATTTGGTATCTCTGCCTCCACCGCATTTCCCCCTTTGGCCTCACTACCACCACCGTCCCTCACCATTTGGTCTCACTACCACCACTGTCCCTCACCATTTGGTTTGACTACCACTACCGCCTTCACCCTTCGGTTTCACTACCTCCACCGCATTTCACCATTTGGTCTCACTACCTCCATCACCCTTCACCCTTTGGTCTCATTACCACCACCGTCCTTCCCCCTTTGGATTCACTTCCACCACTGTCCTTCACCATTTGGTTTCGCTACCTCCACCGCCCTTCACCATTTGGTCTCTCTATCACCACAGTCCATCACCATTGGGTTTCACTACCACCACTGTCCTTCAGCATTTGGCCTCACTACCTCCACCGCCCTTCACCTTTTGGTCATACTATCAACACCGTCCTTCACCACTTGGTTTCACTACCACCACCGTCCTTCACCATTTGGTTTCACTACCACCACCGTCCTTCACCATTTGGTCTCACTACCACCACCGTCCTTCACCCTTTGGTTTCACAACCTCCACCGCATTTCACCCTTTGGTCTCACTACCTCCTACGCCCTCCATCATTTGGTTGCACTACCTCCACCACCCTTCACCATTTGGTCTCACTGCCTCCACTGCCCTTCACCTTTTGATCATACTATCACCACCGTCCTTCACCCTTGGAATTCACTACCTCCACCATCCTTCACCATTTGGTCCCACTGCCTCCACCGCCCTTCCCCCTTTGGTCTTACTATCACCACCGTCCTTCACCCTTTGGTCTCACTTCCACCACTGTCCTTCACCATTTGGTCCCACTGCCTCCACCGCCCTTCACCCTTTGGTTTCACAACCTCCACCGCATTTCCCCATTTGGTCTCACTACCTCCACCGCATTTCCCCATTTGGTCTCACAACCTCCACCGCATTTCCCCATTTGGTCTCACTACCTCCACCGCATTTCCCCATTTGGTCTCACTACCTCCACCGCATTTCCCCATTTGGTCTCACTACCACCACCGTCCTTCACCATTTGGTCTCACTACCTCCACTGCATTTCACCATTTGGTCTCACTATCACCATCGCCCTTCACCATTTGGTCTCACTACTTGCTGCTACCTGCATTGGTACTTACAACATGTTACAGTTTTAACATTTTCCAGTTTTGATCCCTCCACAATCTCCACCATGGGTCAGGCACTGAGACAGGCCTTGAACTGGAACAGAGATTAATCCCTGTGCTGTTGGCACCAATTTAATTCAGACCAGTCAGATTGTACCAACCAGCACCCCCAAGGAATATGTATTTCCATTATAATACGGATGCTTTCGCCTAGATTTATAAATAGTAATGATATAGCTAGCAGTGCCCATTTTCCATGTACGAATAAAAGAAAACCCCCTGGGTCACAAGACCACCTACAATTTGTGATTAGGCAGTGGAATTATTTTTCACACTGTCGTGGATGAACGTGTACTTGTTTGACCTTTTGAATATTCTGCGTTTGTTTGATTTTGTACTGGAATGTTGTTTTCACCCAGGTTACCTGCTGTTTAATGATCTTTAAAAATGACAGCACCTGCTGCTTGCAGCACATCTAACAAATTTCAGATGTTTTGCCACAAAACTGTGAGGTATGTCAGAATGGTTATTATAAATCGGCCATTTAATTAGGCAATTTAATGGATGCATGGGAGCGCAACATTCTGTAATTAAGATATAAAAATGCAGACTAACTATTGCTATTAACTGTAATCTGCCAGACGACAGTAAGGTATTTTAATTTGGTAAAATATATTGCTCCATTCTTTGCTCTGATTGCATTCTAAGTTTTTCTTCCATCTGGGGCAGAAATAGTTGCTCAGAATCATTGCTGTTCTGGGGACAGTGTCACTGTCAGGAAAGCTTTGTCTTCAGTTTTAAATTCTGGAGTTCATGTCTCAGGTTGGGTTCTAATTCCAATAATGCTGGCCCTTTTCCAGTACCTCAATCCACCTTCATGTGTGAATGTACATGCTGAGTTATTTCAAGGACATCAAAGCTATGCTTTGATCCTGCCTCAGCCAATGTCCACACAAACAATGCTCTCATACATAGCTCTGATGAAGGGTCTAGGCCCGAAACGTCAGCTTTTGTGCTCCTGAGATGCTGCTCGGCCTGCTGTGTTCATCCAGCCTCACATTTTATTATCTCTCATACATAAACGCAGATTTGTGTACATGCATTTTTGCAGAAGCACCTCATATACACACTCACACTCACTCAGATTTTGCATATAGCACACATGTTCACACACCTACAGTCTCACACTAACAGGAACATAGAGCACACACATGCACTCAGACACCGACAGTCACACACTAACAAGAACATACAGCATACACATAAAGACACACGTGCATACACAAACACGGACAAATGTACAAATGCTCTCACATACACATGTACATGGACGAAGATGAACAAATATGCATCCGTGTTCAGAAACGCACCCAAAATGCAGGTGCACACACATGAATGCACAAGCACACTTACACATACATGCATCTGTAACATTATTGTCTTTTTGGAGGGCACATTGATGAATGTTTAAAGTAACCATGTTAATCATCTGGAGAGATATAAGGAGGCTGGTGTCTATGTAGGTGGCTGTTAAGGCTGACCAGAGGGTTCTGTTGGAACTAAGACAGGATTGCACCCTAAGCTCTCAACCAGCTACTGGCTTGGAGCTTCGCTTCACGCATTTTCTTTTAAAAGTCATTGCACTGTTTTTCCTTTGGTTGTGCCAGGGTGTAGGCAAGTTTTCTCCAGGGCCGTAATCAATGTGAAAACTCCTAACTGGAACCTTCAGTGTTTCCTTGCATTTCTTGCTTTGACTGCGATGATTGTTTTTCGGTATCCCAACTAGCCAGACTCCAAATGGTTGATATCAAAGCTGTGAGCATATACCAAGGCAATGGAAATTCTGTTAAACCCAAAGAGTTCAAATCTCTTGCCAGAACAAATGTTGAACGTCTAGCATTTTAATCTATATCAATTTTTAAAATTCATTTGTGAGATGTGGGCATCAGTGCCTGGACCAGCATTTATTGTCCATCTCTAGTTGCCCATGAGAAGGTGGTAGCAAGCTGCCTTCTTGAATTAGAGATAATGGGAACTGCAGATACTGGAGAATCCAAGACAATAAAGTGTGAAGCTGGATGAACACAGCAGGCCAAGCAGCATCTCAGGAGCACAAAAGCTGACGTTTCGGGCCTAGACCCTTCATCAGAGAGGGGGATGGGGTGAGGGTTCTGGAATAAATATGGAGAGAGGGGGAGGCGGACCAAAGATGGAGAGAAAAGAAGATAGGTGGAGAGGAGTGTATAGGTGGAGAGGTAGGGAGGGGATAGGTCAGTCCAGCAAAGACGGACAGGTCAAGGAGGTGGGATGAGGTTAGTAGGGAAGAAATGGAGGTGCGGCTTGAGGTGGGAGGAAGGGATGGGTGAGAGGAAGAACAGGTTAGGGAGGCAGAGACAGGCTGGATTGGTTTTGGGATGCAGTGGGTGGAGGGGAAGAGCTGGGCTGGTTGTGTGGTGCAGTGGGGGGAGGGGACGAACTGGGCTGGTTTTGGGATGCGGTGGGGGAAGGGGAGATTATGAAGCTGGTTAAGTCCACATTGATGCCATTGGGCTGCAGGGTTCCCAAGCGGAATATGAGTTGCTGTTCCTGCAACCTTCGGGTGGCATCATTGTGGCACTGCAGGAGGCCCATGATGGACATGCCATCTAAAGAATGGGAGCAGGAGTGGAAATGGTTTGCGACTGGGAGGTGCGGTTGTTTATTGCGAACTGAGCGGAGGTCTTCTGAAAAGCGGCTCCCAAGCCTCCTTTTGGTTTCCCCAATGCCTTCTTGAATTGCTGCAGTCCATATGCTGTGCGTTAACCCACAATGATATCAGGGAGGGGTTTCCAGGATTTTACTGACAGTAATAAACAGATGCAGTTTTACAGCTCTTACATCTCGCAGGGAGAGATGTTAATTTCTGGACATCGCCGAAATCCTTTATATAGTGCCCTTAATTTGCTCGGCATTCAGACAGAATGCAATTATTTCTTACATTGTCTTTCAATTTACCAATCCTCACATTTCAAGTCAGCGGATCTGTCCGCCGTTAAATTTATCTTTGTACACAAGGAATCCCACCATGAAATATCACTAAGGGGAAAGGTTAATGTGTTTTGAAAGTAAACGTCTGCCAGCACAAGGCAGTCTGAATCAAAATCTTAATGTCAGACAAGTTTATTCTTTTGCAAGACCTTCTTCATAATCAAACCACTTTAAAGTCGAATACCCAAGATAGCAGCAGCTCGGAGCTTTGCAGGGCTGTTCCTTTTCTTATTTAAAAGTGTGACATTATTTCCAAGGATTCACATAAAAAGTGAACCTTTCTAAACTCACGATAAGTGATGGTATTGCAAAGAATAAGGGCTCCTGCAGTTGCAGAAAGTACATTAGAGGAAAGCAAGGACTCCGAACATTCATTTTCTCATGGCACCATTGGAGTAAAAATTGCTTTTTAGACTTGGCTTTTTGTAGGATGTTATTATGATTCTCCCAAGGCTGGTGGCAACTCATTCTGAGGAAATTATTGCAGCTTATTTTTTTGGAGACACAAGGATAAAATTCAGCTATGAATGAGAGGCTGATAGTATTGCTTTTGTTTAAAAATACACGTTATGTAACTGTACAGAATGACACAATAATTATTCAATTAGTGGGATGTCTGTTTCATGTAAGATTTGTTTAACTGCTTATTTCTGAACTCTGTTTTAAACTAGCATTTCTAGACTCTTATAATTCAAAATGAGCAGCCAATTGACAAAAAGTGAAATGGATGATGTTTCTTTAACTTTGTTTGGACAAACAGATTATCTGTCAAATGGCCTTTTGAACCAATTAATCTTACTTTAGGCATATCCCTTATTAAGAATCTCCGCGGAACAGTAACTATCAAGTTACACAGACACATGACTGCATATCCATTTTACCAGCTGAAAACTGTGGTAGATATGGATTATCAAGGCAGATAAAATTTTGCTTCTTCACATTATTCATATCATATAGATATGTTAAATATGTGATACATATTATCAACAGTGTTTCCTTTGGAATTCTTTAATTCTGACGGCTTTGGAGACATAATGTTCGAGAATGTTTAAGATAGAGATTGTTAGATTTCTAGATATTATAGAGGCCAAGAGGTTTGGGGACAGTGCGGGAAAGTGGTATTGTGATGGATGATCAGCCTCGATTTTGTTAAACAATGCAGAAGACTCAAGGGGTTAAATAGGACGTAGCTGCTCCAATTCCTGTACAATCCTGCCATACAGCATTCACAGAGTGTTACACTGTCGCAAGTGCCAAGCTACAGCTGAGATGGGAAACTGAGGTTGTGTCTGGCCATTCAGTTTGATGCATAACCTCCTGTGACATGATCTGAAGAAAAGCAAGATTTCCCCAGCGTCTCAACCTACAGCACTAAAGCAGTTTACCTGGCCAAACGTTCACTGAGAGACACAGCACTAACTGACATGTTGGTTACCAGAATATTAGCTCCTGTATCATCTTCACTTTTTACCTGTTCCTAGATATCAATCCTTTCAGTGTGACAACCTCAAATCTATGACGTTTACACCTAACATGGATATTTACAAAATAAAACAGAAATTGTTGTAAAACCTCTGCTAGTCTGGCAGCATTGTGGAGAGAAAACAGTTAACAATTTGAATTTAGTAACCCTTCTTCACTGCTGATAGTAGCTAGGAAAAGGTTTGCTTCTTTGCTGGTCTTTAGCGTCCACATTTTCGTTTTAGTTGAGTGTATATAGAAAGCCTATAGCTTTACGTGAGAATTAGTGGTTGGTAGTTAGGTATAGTAATCACACTCTATGTGATGAGCAAGGATATAGCTTCATTATCGGCCACACTGGGTGAGGAACCATGAATCCTGTGAAATAGTTTCTTCCAGATTTCTCCTGTTTGCTGACAAAAAAATGGCAAACCAATGAACACATTTTCGAGCCCATGTGCTCAATTTGTTACAGGATACTGCAGAGAATAAATTCAAATTCATAGAACATAGAACATTACAGCACAGTACAGGCCCTTCAGCCCTCAATGTTGTGCCAACCTGTCATACCGATGTGAAGCCCATCTAACCTACATTATTCCATGTACGTCCATATGCTTGTCCAATGATGACTTAAATGTACCTAAAGTTGGCGAAACTATTACCGTTGCAGACAAAGCGTTCCATTCCCTTACCACTCTCTGAGTAAAGAAACTACCTCTGACATCTGTCCTATATCTTTCACCCCTCAATTAAAGCTATGCCTCCTCGTGCTCGCTGTCACCACCCTAGGAAAAAGGCTCTCCCTATCCACCCTAACTAACCCTCTGATTATTTTATATGTCTCAATTAAGTCACCTCTCAACCTTCTTCTCTCTAACGAAAACAGCCTCAGTCCCTCAGCCTTTCCTCGTAAGACCTTCCCTCCATACCAGGCAACATCCTAGTAAATCTCCTCTGCATCCTTTCCAAAGCTTCCACATCCTTCTTATAATGCTGTGACCAGAACTGTATACAATACTCCAAGTGCGGCTGCACCAGAGTTTGTACAGCTTCAGCATAACCTCTTGGTTCTGGAACTCGATCCCTCTATTAATAAAAGCTAAAACACTATATGCCTTCTTAACAGCCCTGTCAACCTGGGTGGCAACTTTCAAGGATCTGTGTACATGGACACCGAGATCTCTCTGCTCATCTACACTACTAAGAATCTTACCATTAGCTTAGTACTTTGCCTTCCGGTTACTCCTACCAAGGTGCATCACCTTACACTTGTCTGCATTAAACTCCATTTGCCGCCTCTCAGCCCAGCTCTGCAGCTTATCTATGTCTCTCTGTAACTACAGCATCTTTCGTCACTATCCACAACTCCACTGGCCTTAGTGTCATCTGCAAATTTACTAACCCATCCTTTTACGCCCTCATCCAGGCCATTTATAAAAATGACAAACAGCAGTGGACCCAACACCGACCCTTGCGGTACACCACTAGTAACTGGTCTCCAGGAGGAACATTTCCCATCAACTACCACCCTCTGTCTTCTTTCAGCAAGCCAATTTTTCATCCAAACTGCTATATCTCCCACAATTCTATTCCTCCGCATTTTGTACAATAGCCTACTGTGGGGAACCTTATCGAATGCCTTGCTGAAATCCAAATACACCACATCAACCGGTTTACTCTCATCTACCTGTTTGGTCACCTTCTCAAAGAACTCAATAAAGGTTTGTGAGGCACGGCCTACCCTTCACAAAAAACCGTGCTGACTATCCC
Organism: Stegostoma tigrinum; assembly: GCF_030684315.1. Taxonomy (NCBI): domain Eukaryota; kingdom Metazoa; phylum Chordata; class Chondrichthyes; order Orectolobiformes; family Stegostomatidae; genus Stegostoma; species Stegostoma tigrinum. The sequence continues at coordinate 39,359,765 of NC_081377.1, read as the reverse complement.
TAATCAATTTATTATTTTCTAGATGATTATAAATCCTATCCCTTATAATCTTTTCCAACACTTTACCAACAACTGAGGTAAGGCTCACTGGTCTATAATTACCAGGGTTGTCTCTACTCCCCTTCTTGAACAGGGGAACCACATTTGCTATCCTCCAGTCATCTGGCACTACTCCTGTAGACAATGATGAGCTAAAGATCAATGCCAAAGGCTCAGCAATCTCCTCCCTGGCTTCCCAGAGGATCTGAGGATAAATCCCATCCGGCCCAGGGGACTTATCTATCTTCACTATCCTGTAGCAACAAGAATGTGTTGATAAAAGGTTCAGATATTCAGGAATGTGCATCAGTTCACAGCAGCACATTTGATTTTTTGAAAAAGGTTATTGCGAACCTGTAAGACTTGTCCCTTTAATGTTGCAACAGTAATTAATGTTCCTGTGATAGAATTACAATTGATCAGATCTGTGGCTGCTTATCAAGTTATTATCACATTGCTGTTCATGAGAAGTTTCTGTGTGAAAATTGGCTGCTGCTTTGTTTATACTAAACTTAGTGAGTATATTTCAAAATTAGTCCATTGGTTAAAGCAAAGATTTGGGATGTCTTACAGTCATGAACACATTATATAAATGCTGATAAAAACTGGAAAAAAAACTGTGGATACTGTAAATCAGGAACAAAAACAAAGTTGCCGGTAAAGCTCAGCAGGTCTGTCAGCATCTGTGAAGGTAAAATGAGTGTTAACGTTTCGGGTCTGGTGGCCCTTCCTCAGATCTGTTCTGAGAAAGGATCACCAGACCCAAAATGTTAACTCTGATTTTTCCTTCACGGATTCTATCAGACCTGCGGAGCTTTTCTAGCAACTTTTTTTTGTGCATTATATAAATGCATTTTTTTTGGGACAGTATCTTGGTGGGGCTCAGATCCATGTAAATGGGTATTTTTCAATGCACATGTCTGGTGTGACTCTGCTAATCATGGTCTATCAGTCCACTTTTCATGTTGTGTAATACAGTACAGGTTTATGAAGACTGGGTGATGTTGCTTTAAAAATATCCTAGGATTGTTACACCCGATCAGCTAGATTACTTGGGTAATCCACATGTTTTGCATTAGTACATAACAGAATGAGAGGATGTTTCACTTTCTCTGCTTGAGCTATAATGTAGTAATGTGGATCAAACTCTAACTAATACACTCTGTGAGGTATATCCCATGACTATCTCTTGGAAGAAAATGGAGTGGGTTCCACAAATATCAGAATACGTGTCAAGGCTACCACCCAGAAAGCACTGTCAAGTAAGACAGGGAGCACGGACTAAAAGAGCCAAGTTCTAAAATGTATAAAAAACCAAAAGAACTGTGGATACTGTAAATCAGGAGCAAAAACAGAAGTTGCTGGAAAAGCTCAGCAGGTCTGGCAGCATCTGTGAAAAAAAGTCAGAGTTAACGTTTCAGGTCCAGCGACCCTTCCTCGAAACATTAACTCTTATTTTTCTTCACGGATTCTGCCAGACCTGCTGAGCTTTTCCAGCAACTTCTAAAATGAGTAGCTCCCGTCTGAAAATTTCTTCATAACACATGCACGCTACAAATGGAATGAACAGCACAGAAACATGTCATTCAGCCCAACAACTCATGCACCACTCTAGCTTCCTCTCATTCTACTTCACACGAGGCCATCAACATAACCTTTGTATTCTTTGCTTCCTCATGCACTCATCAAGCTTCCCTTTAAACGCATCACTGCTATTTGCCTCAAACACAACATGAGGTACAAAGAGACAGGGGGCCAGATTTTGCCAAAAGTTGACAATGTGTCAATTTGGGGAGTTTCATTGGGGCATTTCTCTACCTGAGCTCTAATGAGTTTTCTCATGCAATTTTATGTTGCTCACCTCATTATGTTCACACCACGCCTCAATGGCTCTATTATTATAAAATCACTGGCCATGACAGTATTTGCCATTACTTGGACACTTGAGGATTTCACAACACTGCACCAGGTCCACTGCTGCCAGCCAGAAGCTGTCCTTCATAGTACACATAGTGCAAAGGGAACAAAAAAAAACAGCGGATGTAGCACTGCTAACACTTCTTTGCAAATATAAGCTCCCTTTCATAAATGCATTACAAATTTACACAACTGTGTGCCTGATTGACAGTCATTGTAACCTCAGCTGCAAGAATCAAGGTCAACAGGCTATGTCTTAGTACCATCGCATCTTTGAACCCTGACTAAGGGAGAGCTACCCTTTCACCACCACCTAGTGTAACATAACATCTTCTCATTGCCCAATGGGGGAGCTGGAAAGCTTTCAAAAAGTCAAAAACATTCACTTTGGTTGAACAATTGGAAAATCAAATGAGAAAAAAAATTGTAATCACTTCTGAGGCCAACTTGCCTTATGAGTAATAATAATTTTACAGCCAATAAGTAATGACTACAGTCAGCTCGCATCTACTGGAACTGGGTGTTAATTAAATCCTGTCTTGCTTTTTGAGTCTGACACTGCACTGCTCTATCACACAGAAGTGGATGTTCCTCCTGGTCAAGGCCCTCCTCCTTCTCCTCAGATGACTGCTGCTGCTCTCCCAGCACTTCAAAGTCCATTACAGGCCTTCTTTGCCTGCTCCAGTTGCAGAGAACACAGCATGCTACGATTAGGAAGCTAACTCTGGACTGTACTACAAAACCACCTGCAAACCTGCCCCAGGCTTATCCAAGAGGCCTATTTGTCTCCTGTTCTTGCACACAAATTATACAGTGGTGCTCCCTGAGACTTTTTACAGGAAAACATTTTCCCAAAGTTGGGGTCTGGAATGCATCCTTCTCAATATAAGATGACCTATTGCCTGTTCCACATTGTGCCAGATGGAAGAACAGGATGCATTGTCTCAGTCAGAGGGGTTGCATAAGTGAGTCAACAGCCATCATTGCAGAACATTGCCTCCAAGTAACCATCCTTGTGAGGCATCTGGCCCTTGAAATGAAGTAGGAACATGAGAGATCACAAAGGTATAAGCATCACAGACTACCTGCCACAGATTTCAAACATATGATACCAATGATCATCAATGTCATGTCCATTTATGGAATGGAATCTTTCTCTGTGGATAAATTGACTGTGTTATGATATGGCACTCTCACTGTGGCATGTGTACAGTCTAGAGCATACTGTACTTGGGGGAAGGCACTAGATAAGTATAACTTACACTCTGACTGGAGCACTGACCACATTGTAGGGAAACAAGATGAAGCAGAGTAAACTAACAAAAATTGTATCCGTAACAACCTTGGTAGGTTTGTGGAGAGGGTGATCCCAAGTAGTGGTCCCTGAAGCAGACGGTTGCATAAAGAATCGAGGCAATTTTAATAGGATGGCCAGCTGCTCCTTCAGGCCACATGTCCAGTCCAGCAGTTGGCACAGTTCATTGAATCCTTACAGTGTGAAAGCAGGCCAGTTGGTCCATCAAGTCCACACCAACCTTCCAAAGGACATCCGCTCATTAGCCACTCCCCATCCTATCCCTATGACCATGTATCTCCCATGGCTTATGCACCTAGCCCACACACATCTTTGGACTGTTGGATGAAACCAGAGCATACCCATGCAGATATTGGAAGAATGTGCAAGCTTCACGCACACAGTCACCCAAGGCAGGAATCGAACCTTGGTCCCAGGCGCAGTGTGGCAACGGTGTTATCCACTGAGCCATCATACCACACAGTTCAGCAATGGTGTCCCAGCATATCTTCAGTCTGCAGCCACACCATACCTTGTGAATCTGGAAGAGACAGCATCACACATGATAGACTCTGGGCTTTCTGTAGCTGCTTCTGAGGGGACTTTCAGCTGCAAATTCTTCATGTGGAGACTGGGTTGCTGACACATCATTGCTCTGCACCTTTATAATACCACAGCCATACAACAATGACCCAACTGTGGCTGTGTCCATTATTCATGGTTCCAATGTGGAGGCAACGGTCCCACATGGGGACCAAGAGGATCAATCAGCAAGCTGGGGGCAGCATGTACTTGCTCTAACCTTCATGTCACAGAATCACTGCAGTGCCAAGGGAAGCTATTCAGTCCAGCGTGCCTCCAATAGCTCGGTAAATCTCTTAATTTTTCCCCATTCTTTTGCACATTGTATCTATCCAAATAACCTCCCAATGCCCCACTTGAATGCTTCAATTGAACTTGCCTCCAGCACATTTCCAGGCAATGCATTCTAGACCCTAACTGTGGGAAAATGTTTTCCTGTAAAAAGTGTCAGGAAAGTGCCACTGTATAGTTTGTGTGGGAAAACAGGAGGCTACAAAAAGAAGGCACTAGATACTGATAAATTTATGACCCATACAAATAGGCCTCTTGCTGTTCGCTAGCAAGTTTCTCTTCTCACCATTTAAACCTTGGTTGTAAAATTGGACGTTTTGTTCTCATCAACAAGAAACTCATTTTTCCAATCTCGCCGTATTTTCCCAATTGATTCGCCAACACCCACACTGTTCGGGCTGGAAAAATACAGCACAAGGAAGTAGAGAGCAGCATGATTGAACCTTACATTAGTTTTTACTTTTGGTAGTTCATTACTGGTAACTTCAATCATACAGAAAGTTACCTTGTTGTCACATTCTTTGGTTGACAAATCAGATGAAATGACCAAGACATAAAGCTTAAGAAATCACCAGAGCTGAGTCACAGGAAATAATATCTGTCGTGAAGTGTTTCTTAAGGGATAACAAAGTTGAGTTCAAAAACTTGGCAGACAGTTTCATGGAGAGAGTATTCAGGGAAAGTATAGCGTTCTGGCCTTCCAAATGAATATTTAAGTTAAAAAAAATTCTGCAATAGTTTGAGCTAAGCACACAGACAAAGATTGATTGGTTCAGCATAAGACGGAAAATATTCATAAATTATTCACTCGTATTTAGTGCTCTGAGATGAGGTTCACAGGATAACAGCAGAAAAGGTTACTAAAATCTACAAGTTGAATTTCCTTTCTGTGCAGTGAGAGGCTTGCGAAGTGATCTTGATTGAGACTACTGCACAAAGTTAGAATATTCAATGCGTAACGTAAACAAGTAGTTGACAGGATTGAGTGTGATGAACTCTGCACTCAATCAAGAATGGTTTGCATTTGCAGAAGGTAAACTCAGAGATGTCTCCTGATTCATGGTGAAGTGAGAGAGCACTGGGACCTGGTGGACATCTGGTTCTACCACTAGAGTTAGAATACAGCAGCATCAATCTCGAGGGAGAAGGGAAGGAAACATCTGTGAAGCTAAGAGGAAAGAACTTGGAGAGAATGTGCACGTAGTGTCAGAATGGAACTGAGGCATGGAGTGAAGTGGAAATGACTTGATGGTATCCTGCTGTTTCTCAGTATCTCACACCAGGGCCATGCATTTACATTGCAGAGTTGCTCCCAACAACAATTCTGGAAAGTCACTGCATGACATGCATTGTCGTAACCCTCTGGTTTTGCACCCATGCATTAGAGCAGAAACTCAGTGAACTGGTGACAAACTTGTGGCTGGGCTATCTGACTCATGAACCTGAACAGCAGCATAGTGTCCCTCTCTGGTCATGCAGGTTTCATCACAACACCTCACCTCCAATGGCACCGCATTGAAACACAGCCTTACTTCTACCACTTCCAATATATTCATAAAACTTAGATTGGCTAAAGTTACCATGAAGGACTCTCCTTCTCAACTTCTCCCCTTGTCTCAGGTTAAGCCACATCATTCACTCCTCTCTGCTGAGACAGAACTGCCCTATGGGCTATGGTGACTTTACCTTTACTCATTAAACAGAAGCACATAGCATCTGAGGAAACAAATACAAAACATCATCTTTTAACAGTTCCTGCGATTTTCCTCCTGCTTTGCTCACAACTGTGTCCAACAGGTTGACCTTCCCTAGACCGCATGAAAATCCTAGAGGCTTGAAAACCCTGCTACTAAAAATGCCACTTAGCTGCTTGGCTGCAGTCGGAAAGGCAGCTGTGCTAAAGAAATCTTAACATGCTACATTTGGACATCATGTTGACAACTGTATGCAAAATTCTCAAGCATTGTCTTATCCAATAAAATAACTTAAGATCATACTCGTTCATGTGTATGAAACAGATAGCTGTGTATGCTGCAGCTGTCAATGCTATAGTTAACAATGCCGTCAAAACCACTTGGTTTCAATACAGTTGTTGTCTGCCACTGACCTGTTAATTTGTGCCCAATACATTCCCTCACTGCACAATCAATATGTTTGCACTTGTTTACATCAAAACCTACACTATGACTGGTAACCTAATGCTTCTTGTAACATATCTCATGCCTTTAGCATGATGAACTGTTTGAATGAAGCTCTTGTCGTTATGACACCAAACTATCAACTGAAAAGATCATTAGTGACCGAATGTAGCCAACACTGCAGAGACTAAGGCTCAATTAGACTGACAAACTAAGCAGTGGTCACATGAAGTGGGCACAGTCAAGCCATTCTGCTCCTTTCACTTATCTATCAAGAACTTAATTTTAGCTCACCCTACCCTTCCCCCTTATAGCTAGGAAAAACTAGGGAGTTTTGAGAAGATTTGTAGCTCAGTTTGAGGTTCTGGATGTGATTTTGCTCGCTGAGCTGGAAGGTTAGTTTTCAGACGTTTCGTCACCATTCTAGGTAACATCATCAAAATGAGGAAAAACTAGCAAACCAAGCAAATGAGACAGACGTGGTCTTGAATTCTTAAAAATTGAGGTCCAGTTTGTTCATTTCCAAGAACGGCTCTTCTTTTAGTGATACTTGTCCATGGCCATTCAAAATGCTACTTGCACACAGAGTTCCTGTTGAACATTCTTGCTTGATTTGAGTGACTAATCAGCGATGGACACACATGAGCTAGTGACAGACCTGTGGGTGGCCTTATCCTTGTGTCATTTGAAGATTTTATTCTTGCCACAAATTCAGATGATAGCAGCAGTTCACTTGGCAGGATGTTTGCTTCTGTAATCGAGAATGGGGTTTCATTTCTTGGGACTTGAATGTGGGGAGGTAATGGCCTCGTGATATTATCACTTGACTATTAATCCAAGGTAATGATCTGAGAGCCTGGGCTTGACTCCTGCCATGAATTGAATTGAATTTGAATTTAATTAAAAATCTGAATTGAGAGTCTAATGATACCATGAATGCATTGTTCATTTCCGGGAGTGGGGGGGAGGAAAAATCTGGCTCACTGATATCCTTTAGGGAAGGAAATCTTCCAACCTTGCCTGGTCTGGCCTACATGTGACTCCAGACCCACAGCAACGTGGTTGACTCTTAATTGCCCTCCGAAAACTTAAGGCGAGACAATAAATGCTGGTATAGACAGCAACACCCATATCCCGTGATTGAATTTTAAAAAAAAGCTTGAGAATAAAATCTACATAGTGACTCTACTGCCAGGACTGAGAGAGTGTGGCACTGTTGGAACTGCCACCTTTCCACTGTGATCTTAAAATAAGACCAGTTTTATTTCATTGGGTGGGCAGAAAGAATTCCATGGTACTATATGGGGAGAGGTAACCTGGCTAATGTTTATCTCTCAACAATCAACATTATGTTCTACTGTTTTGTGGAATATTGCTAAGCCAAAATTGATTGCTATGTGTCTGAGATTGCAAGAATGATTGCACTTCAGAAGTATTTCATTGCCTGAAATATCTTAGGACGTCACGGACGTGTAAAGTGCTATATAAATACATTTGCTCCTTTACACCAATACCAGCCACCTTCTTGCTGTGTCTACAAAGCATGTATTAATTACTTTCTAAAAAATAAGTTAACAAATCAACAATCTCATTGATCAAAACTTAATAACAAATGAGCTGAATGATGACAAAAATCCCAATTGAGAAGCAATTCCTTCCCAATTCCGTCAAGACCACCTTCGACCGTGTCTCCCGCATTTCCCGCAACTCAGCCCTCACACCCCCTCCCTGCACTCACCACCAAAACAGAATCCCCCTTGCCCTCACGTACCACCCCACCAACCTCCAGATCCAACACATCATCCTCCGACACTTCCACCATCAACAATCCGACCCCACCACCAAAGACATTTATCCATCCCCATCTTTATCTGCTTTCCGGAGGGACCACTCTCTCCATGAATCCCTTGTCCAATCCACACTCCCCTCCAGCCTCACCACACCCGGCATTTTTCCCTGCCACCGCAGTAAGTGTTATACCTGCCCCTACACCCCTCACTCCCATCCTAGGTCCCAAGAAGACATTCCACATCATGCAGATGTTCACCTGCACATCTGCTAATGTGATATATTGTATCCACTGTTCCAGATGTGGCCTCCTCTACATCAGGGAAACCAAGCAGAGGCTTGGGGACTGCTTTGCAGAACGCCTACACTTGTTTCGCAACAAACAACTGCACCTCCCAGTCGCAAACTATTTCCACTCCCCCTCCCATTCCTCAGGCAACATGTCCATCCTAGGCCTCCTGCAGGGCCACAATGATGCCACTCGAATGTTGCAGGAACAGGAACTCATATTCCGCTTGGGAATCCTGCATCCCAATGGAATCAATGTGGACTTCACAAGCTTCAAAATCTCCCCTCCTCCAACTGCATCCCAAAACCAGCCCAGCTTGTCCCCGCCTCCCTAACCTGCCCTTCCTCCCACCTATCCCCTCCTCCCAGCTCAAGCCCCATCCCCATCTCCTACCTAGTAGCTTCATCCCACCCCCTTGACCTGCCCACCCTCCCTGGACTGATCTATCTCCTCCCTACCTGTCTACCTACACTGACCTTTACTGGCTCCATCCCCGCCTCTTTGACCTATCTGTCTCCTCTTCACCTATCTTCTCCTATAAACATCTTCTATCCAGCTCCTCCTTTCTCCCTATTTATTTCAGAATCCCCTTCCCTTCCCCCATTTCTAAAGGGTCTAGGTCTGAAACATCAGCTTTCTTGCTCCTCTGATGCTGTTTGGCCTGCTGTGTTCATCCAGCTCTACACCTTGTTATCTCAGATTCTCCAGCATCTGCAGTTCCTACGATCTCTGAGAAGCAGGGCACTCAGTTCTGAATCTACCAAGAAGGTATTGTTTTTGGGATAAACATTGAAGTTTATGAACTAGCTACTTACAACCCATTTTGCATTTATGCTTGAATCCACATTTCACTTTTTAGCTTCAACCTCACCGTATTTATCTCCAGGATTAAACTTTTCCCAAACTTCCTTCAAAGTTTGCTCTGTGACTTCTAGCCCCCTTTTTCTGATCCTCCATCCATCATGCTGGCATTGTCACTGTTGCCTTATAAAAGAGCTTGCTTACTTCTGCCTTTCTAGTAAGTCTTCAATCATTTCTCTTAAGCTATACTCTGGTGCAAATTTTTGCACTCCTAATTTTCAAAAGCTGCAGACTTGAATACAAATGGCTCAGAAGTGGTCTGTCACTCATTAATTTGGACCAGAATGAGCTTCACTTCACCTTGGTTTTCACCTTCAAGTGTTCCTGTAACCCACAAAATTTTCTCTTTTGCTCATTGCTAGGGGGTAGACGTCATGGTTGGTCAGCATTTACTGCCCATCCCTAATTGCCCTTCAGCATGCGGTGGTGAGCTAGTGTCTTGAGCTATTGTAGTCCATCTGCTGTGGTGACATCCATAATGCTGTAGAACAGGAACTTGTAGGATTTTGACCCAGTGACAATGAAGGAATGGCAACATATTACCAAGTCAGAATGGTGAGTGACTTTGAAGGGAAACTTGCAGGTGGTGATGCTCCCCTGTATCTGTCATCCTTGTCATTCTAGGTGGAAGCGGTCATGGGTTTGGAAGGTTCTGGCTACGGGTCTTTGGTGAATATCTGCAGTGCATCTTGTAGATGCTGCACACTGCTGCTACTGAGTGCTGGTCAGTAGACAAGTAGCTCCTGGTGGAGCGAATGGATGCTTGTGGATGTGGTGACTGTCAAGCGGACTGCTTTGTTCTGGATGGTGTTAAACTTCTTGAGTGTTGTTGGACCCTCTACCCTCAGGCAAGTGGAGAGTATCCCATCACACTACTGACTTGTGCCTTGTAGATGATAAACAGGCTTTAAGGAGTCAGAAGACGAGGTACTTACAATATTCCTATCCTCTGACCTGCTCCTATGCCTATGTGCCGTGTCCAGTGAGTTTCTGGTTAATGGTCACCCGCGGGATGTTGATTATAGGGGATTCAGTGATGGTAGAACCATTGAATATCAAAGTGGCTAGATTGTCTAACCGGAGATGGACATTGCCTGCCAATTATGTGACATGAATGTTATTTGCCACTTGTTAGCCCAAGCTTGGATATAGGCCATTATAATATACTGCTCAGGTATGATGGGCCAGCAGAGATATCAGGGGCTGAATCCTTCCAACTTTGTTCTATGATTGGGCACTGCCTTATGAAAGTAAAAATTATAATGGATTGATGTTGCATTAACTACTTCTATCCACAACAGAGCTAAATCCAAGCCTTATGGTCACTGTATGAATTTTTTTGAGCTGCAAAAGTACAAAGTTATAGATTTTTATCTCTTTAGAAATGATATGAAGAGCAGTGACTAGCATACAATATTTACTGTCTCATTGGCAAACAGACAGAACAAAAGGACAGAAAAGCTGTATCACTCTGAGTACTAATTCCCTTTGCAACGTTATATTTCCTTTGCAGTTGCCTATTGTCCAAGAAACCATCCACTTCTACATCCCCACTGCCATAGGGTGACAGCAGGTAGTATCAGTAATTCTGATTGGATCTGGTGGGCACAAATCAAGCAGCTTTCTTTGTCCTCATCTTCAACATTTTCATTATTAATAAACAGAAAAGAATGGCATTACCTTTTATGCCCAGGTGGTATAATTCCAGGATTTTACAGGAGATTTTATTTAATTCTTAGAGATTACTCAGCAATCCTGCAGGTTTTGACAATCCTAAAGGTCAAGCCAGTCCTCAGATCAGACTCTGCAGTTCCTTCGACACCACTTACTCCAGATCTGATTCTTTAAAAACTACGAAATGAGAAAAGACTATTGCAGTTTTACAAAGACCTGGTTGGTTTGCATCTTGGGATATTATGTTGAGTTTTGGAATGCACACATTCAACATGATATATTGACATTGGAGTTGAACACAGTTCAGATTCAGTAGACCTTGAAGGATTAGATTCTGAAAACAATAATTGTGCACATTAAGCACGTTTTCTTTGGAATATGGAAGGAGAGATTTGATTGATTTTCTTTTTGAATTTATCAGAAATTTGGTACGGTAATTACAGATAAATTTCTTCCTCTGGGGCGTGTCTGGGGGAAAGGATGTGCAGGGATCCCTCATTTACAAACATACAATTTACGAACAAAAACAAAGTTGCTGGAAAAGTCCAGCAGCGTTGGCAGCATCAGTGAAGGATAAAACTGAGTTAACATTTCAGGTCCTGAAAACGGGAAGGGTCACCGGAGCCGACATGTTAACTCTGTTTTTCCCTTCACAGATGCTGCCAACCCTGCTGGATTTTTCCAGCAACTTTGTTTTTGTTCCTGATTTACAGAGTCTGCAGTTCTTTTGGTTTTTATCCAATTTATGAATGCTCATACTTAGGAATGCTATCCCATAGAGATGTGCTATTTTATAGACCCGATACAAAAACATTTCCAATCTTTAGAAACAGCTACTTTGCATCGTCCTGCATTGTTCGGACTTGTGTAGAAGTCAACTTGTGTACAGACTTAAGAGTGAAGCCTGTTTGCAAGCCAGAGACTACCTATAAGTTTCAAATCATAAGCATGCCATTCAGGGGAGAAAGTCATACAAGTAGAAGTTTTGAATAAGATGTCTGTGTTATATAGCTAATCAAGATATGTGGGCAGATTCAACACAGTCACTCATGAAAAAAAATGGTGGAACAGACTCAAGGGGTTGAATGACCTGCTTATTTCTGTTCCTGTCTTTCTTCCGATTGTTGTTCCTCAGTGGAGGTATGATCATATATCTATATGATATGTCTCAGATCTAAAATGGGTAGACTATGGATCAGAGCAGTATTTATTCCATTCCAAGACACTGAGGATTAGTCCTCCTCAATACTGAGCCACACAGACATTTTAAGCCATGAATAGATTTCACTACAAACAGTCCTAACCATTCAGCTAAAAAAATAGATTTTCTGCACTTACTGATTCACAGCTAAGCATTATAAATCCGAAATAAGAGATCCACAAAGTAATTGAGTTGTGGATCAGTGGCTTAGTACAATGGCTGACACATTACAACGCAAAGTCAGGATTAAATACTCCTGAAGGCTTTGTTATCGAGGATGAATTTGCAACAAGAGCTCAAGTGCTAGTTCATTGAGACGACTTCAAAATAAAATTAAAGTTTTACGCCCGAATTTATAGAATGTTCAATGCAATTTACATGTATAAACCATCCCAGGAAGGAGGAAGCTTAAGTTATTAACTAGGGTCAACGTTGTAAAATTTGTTAGCTTTTTCTTAAATTAGAGTGCAGTTGAATTCTAAAAGTGATATTAAGATTATTAATACATTTGATATTGTAATCTTGTGATTTTTGCATTTTCTGCTTTATGTAATCTACTGTCCTTGTTAAGGCTGTTTGACATGTTCATACTGATGTAGACCCCTTGAGGCAGTAACTGTTACTATGGTACTCATGATTCTCATTACATTTCTCCTTCAGATTTTATAGCATCGGTGTAGGGTTACTTCAGGATTTTGAAAAGAATTGAAACTGGAAGGATCACCTGGCATCAACCTATGCACTGGAAAAGGTAATGGCAGAAACAGCCCTGTCGACCCTGCAAAGTCTTTCCTATTAACATCTGGGGGTTAGCACCAAAATTGGGAGAGCTGTCTCACAGACTGTTCAAGCAACAGCCTGACATAGTCATACTCACAGATTCATGCCTTACAGACAATGTCCAAGCCACCACCATCACCATCCCTGAGTATGTCCTGTCTCAGCAGTAGGACAGACCCAGCAGAGGGGGTGGCACTGTGGTATACAGTCAGGAGGGTGTTGCTGTAGGAGTCCTCAACATTGACTCCGGACCCAGTGAAGTCACACGGCTTCAGGTTAAACATGGTCAAGGAAACCTCCTGTTGATTACCACGTACCGTTCTCCCTCAGCTGACAAATCAGTGCTCCTCAATGTTGAACACTTAGACGAAGCACTGAGAATGGCAAGGGCACAAAATGTACGCTGGGTGGGGGATTTCAATGCCTACCACCAAGAGAGGCTGAGCAACAGTACGTCTGATCGAGCTGGTCGGGTCCTACAGGACACAGCGGCTAGACTGGGTCTGCGGCAGGTGGTGAGGGAACCAACAAGAGGGAAAAACATACTTGGCCTCATCTGTACCAATTTGCCAGCTGCAGTTGCATCTGTCCATGACAGTATCAGTAAGAGTGACCATTGCAAAGTCCTTGTGGAGATTAAGTCCCACCTTCACATTGAGAACAACCGCCATCATGCTGTGTGGCACTATCACTGTGCTAAAGGGGACAGACTTCGCAAAGATCTAGCAACTCAAGACTGGGCATCCATGAGGCGCTGTGGGCCACCAACAGCAGCAGAATTGTACTCCAGCAGAATCTGTAATCTCATGGCCCGGAATATCCCCCACTCAACCTTTACCATCAGGCCAGGGGATCACCCTGGTTCAATGAAGAGTGCAGGAGGGCATGCCAGGAGCAGAACCAGGCACACCTGAAGATGAAGTATCAACCCAGTGTAGTAAGACTACTTGCATGCCAAACAGCAGAAGCAGCAAGTGATAGACAGAGCTAAGCGATCCCACAACCAATGGATCAGGCCTAAGCTCTGCAGTCCTGCCACTCCAATCGTGAATGGTGGTGGGCAATTAAACAACTCACAGGAGGAGAAGTCTCCATCCTCCATGATGGAAGACCCCAGTACAGCAGTGCAAAACATAAGGTTGAAGATTCGCAGCAAACTTCAGCCAGAAGTGCCGAGTGGATGATCCATCTTGGCCTCCTCCAGGGGTCCCCAGCATCACAGATACCAGTCTTCAGCCAATTCAGTTCATTTCATGTGATATGAAGAAAATGTTGGAGACATTGGATACTGCAAAGTCTAGGGCCCTGACAACATTCTGGCAATAATACAAAGATGTGTGCTCCAGAACTTGTTGCTCCCCCAGCTGAGCTGTTCCAGTACAGTTATAACACTGGTATCTACCCGGCAATGTGGAAAATTGCCCAAGCATGTCCTGTACACAAAAAGCGGGACAAATCCACAATTACCGGCCAATTACCGCCCCATCATTCTCCTCTCGATTATCAGCAAAGTGATGGAAGCTGTCATCAACAGTACTATCAAGCAGCACCGGCTCAGTGATGCCCAGTTTGGGTTCTGTCAGGGCCAATTAGCTCCCGGCTTCTTTACAGATTTGGTTCAAAAATGGGATAATGAGCTGAATTCCAGAGGTGAGGTGAGATTGACAGCCCTTGACATCAAGGTATTTGGCCAAGTGAGTTATCAAGGAGCCCTGGCAAAACTGGGATCAATAGGTATCAGGGGACAAACGCTCTGTTGGTTGGAGTCATACATGACATACAGGAAGATGGTTGTGGTTGTTGAAAGTCAATCATCTCAGCTCCAGGACATCTCTGCAGGAGTTCCTCAGGGTAATGTCCTAGGCCCAACCATCTCCAGCTGCTTCATCAATGACCATCCCTCCATCATAAGGTCAGAAGTGGGGACGTTCACCAATGATTGTACAATGTTCAGCACCATTCGTAACTCCTCAGACACTGAAGCAGTCCATGCTTACAAAAAAACAAGATCTGGATAATATCCAGGTTTGGTCTGACAAGTGGCAGGTGACATTTGCACCATAGAAATGCCAGGCTATGACCATCACCAATAAGAAACAATCTAACTACCACCCTTGACATTCAATGGTGTTACCATCACTGAATCTGCCATATCCACATCCTGGGGGTTATCATTGACCAGAAACTCAACTGGGTTCACCACATAAACACATTGGCTACAAGAGCAGGCGAGAAGCTGGAAATACTGTGGTGAGTAACTCAAAGTTACTCCTCAAAGCCAGTCCACCATCTACCAAGCACAAGTCAGGAGCATGATGGAATACTCCCCACTTGCCTGGATAAGTGCAGCCCCAACAACAATCAAGAAGCTTGACACCATCCAGGACAAAGCAGCCCAATGGATTGGCATTATATCTACAAGCATCTACTCCCTCTACTACTCACGCTCAGTAGTAGCAGTGTGTGCTATCTATAAGATGCACTGCAGAAATTCACCAAAGATCCTCAGTCAGCACCTTCCAAACCCATGACCACTTCCACCTAGAAAGACAAGGGCAGCTGACATATGGGAACACCACCACCTTCAAGTTCCCCTCCAAGCGAGTCACCATTCTGACTTGGAAATATATCACAGTTGCTTCACTGTTGCTGAGTCAAAATCCTGGAGTTCCCTCCCTAATGGCTTTGTGGGTCACCCTACTGCAGGTGGACTCCAACAGTTTAAGAAAGTAGCTCACCACCACCTTCTCAAGGGCATCTAGGGATGGGCAATAAATGCTGGCCCAGTCAGCAACACCCACATCCCAGAAATGAATAGAAAAATAACTCTCCACTTGTTTACAACTAGTGCAGCCTTTACCTACAAGACTGACAAAATCAAATCAAGTAATGTATCTGTTTTCACACCTCAATTTCTAGCCTCTAAAAATACAGTGAGCTGTCATCTCTTGAATTTATTGATATTTTCCAGTTCAATGTTTTTCATTAGGAACTCGAGCCTCAGGTCAACTAATCTTTGTGCTTTTAACAACAAAACTTTCTTCATAACATCTTCATTTTAAATTTGTGCTTTCAGCTATTTGCTCTATAGTGGTCAATTTTTCAGTATTTGAATGTGATTCTGGCCACTTATCTATGCATACTCTGCTTGATTGTTCAAAATTGAATGATGACTCAGAGAGATAAGTGAATGGACATCAGAGAATTTGCTAGAAACTCGAAGTTGTGTTGTAAGCTCGTTAGGCAGCAATGTTGGTATAGAGGTGACCATAGAGGCTTCCGAGCAGTTGACTCGGTGCGTTTAGTGGCTCATTGGTCTAGGATTTTGATCCTCGCCTAGGGAGTTGTAGTTTCCTAATATTGGAGGTGTCCTGGCTTCAAAATCCCAGATGAGCCCTGATTGTTTCCAGATAATACGAAATTTGATGGGGTGGTAAACAGAGAGGAGTATTGTCTTATATTACAGGAGGATATAGTCGGGTAGGTCAAATGGTCTGATCAATGGCAAATGGAATTCAGTTTAGATGAATGTAAGGTGATGTACTTGGACAAACCACATAATGAACATCAGGACCCTGGGACACACCAAGGATCAGGAGGACCTTGGTGTTCAAGTCCACTGATGCCTTCAGGCAGCAGGGCAGGTAGATAAAGTGATTGAGAAGATATATGGGATATTTGTCTTTATTACTCAAAGCACAGAAATTAAGAGGAGGGAGACTGCACTGGAATTCTATAAAATGTTGGTTAGACCACAGCTAGAGTATTGTGTGCAGTTCCTGAATCCACTTTATAGAAGGGATGTGATAGCACTGGAGAGAGTGCAGAGGGAGATTTACCAGGATGTTTCCTGGCCTGGACTGTATCATTTAAGAAGGGATTGGACAGGCTGGCATTGTTTTTCTTGGAGCAGAGGACACTAAGAGGGGATGTGAATGAGATGTACAAAATTGTGAGATGCATAGACAGGAATGAATATTTCCCCTTGGTTGAGGGATCAGTGACCGGGGACAGAGATGTAAGTTATGGAGCAGAAGGTTTAGAGGGAATGTGAGGAAAAACCTTTTCACCCAGAGGTTTGTGGGAATCTGGAACTCTCTGCCTGCGAGTGTGGTAAAGGCAGGAGCCTTCATAACATTTAAGAAGTGTTTAAATACAGTAGCAATACCAAGGCTTGCAAGAGATGGGCCAAGTGCTGGGAAATGGGATTAGAAGAATGAGATTGACTGCTTTTGACTAGTCCAGATTTGACGGACCAAAGAGCCTTTTTTTCTGTCCTGGCAACCTCTAGTATAAATCAGCTAAAACAGAAGCGATGTATGAGTGGGGTGGTGCAGGATAGAACAGTGCCAGCAGAATGAAGGACAGATGCAGATGGTATTACTGCAAGATTTTGCATCTTATGAGAATACAAAACATAAAAGCAAGCTTTTCAGTCTATTGTTTGCTATTTATACTTCATTGTTGAACATATGATGAAAATAATTTGGAACAGAAGCAGGCCATTCAGACCCTCAGCTCTGAAACTCAACAAGAAGTATTCAAAGATCCCAGATCCACTGCCTCCTGAGTCAGAGTTGCAAAGTCAGAAGGTTGCACAATGCTTTGAGAGACAAAATTTCTCCCCGTTTTTCTGCCCTAGAGGGGTGAGCTGTATTTATTGAACAGTGCCCTCTAGTTTTGGTCTCTTCTACAAGAAGAAACATGCTTTGCATGTCACATCCACCTTGTCAAGACCATTCAGGATTCCATATTCTTCAATTAGGCCACCCCTCATTCCAGTGGAAATAAGCCCAGCCTCTCCAACCTTTCCTCATAAGATAACTCAGCAGTTGATTCCCTCCTCAAAGTGTGTCAGTGTAACCCTCTAATACCTTCTCACTCACTTGCTTATCTAGTTTCCACTTAACTGCATCAATAATTATCTCAACAGATCCCTGGTGCAATGAGTACCACTCTTCGTCTAGAAAGTTTCTCCTGAGTTGCCAATGTTTTTATTTCATTCATTCATTCACAGGATCAGGGTGTCGCTGGCTAGAGCAGCATTAATTGCCTATCCCAGAAGGCAATTAAGAGTCAACCACATTGCTGTGTGGCGGGAGTCACATGTAAGCCGGGCCAAGCAAGGGCAAGGAAGGATATCAGTGAACAAAATGGGTTCTTCGCCCCAAAAATGCCTTAATTCCAGAATTTTACTGAATTCAAACTGCACCATCTGCTATAGTAGGATTTCAACCCAGGTTGCCAAGAATATTGTCTGAGTCTTTGGATTAATAGTCTAGTAATAATACTACTACACCATTACCACCCCTTAATTTCTTGGTGGCCATTAGTTTTGACAAACCTCACAAGCAGACATATCTGCTCTGCATCTATACAGTGAAAAAACTTTCTTAATTTTAAAGATGCCAATTAAACCATACTGCAGCTTATTTTCAAGAGGAAAAAAGGTTACAACCTGTTTATTGCTTCCTATTAAAGTATAATTTCACTATTCTGGTATTAACTTTTAAGTCATCTTTTGCATCCTGATTAATGACAGAGAAGAAGTGGGATCAGAAACTCAAATGAACGTTGAATAGGACTCTGAAGAAGTGCAACGATGAAACCAACTGAGGGCACAGCCACTGAACTGTGCATGTTAAGGCTAAAGGAGTCCTAGGCTGCAATGGGAATGAAGAGGAGCATAACAATGCTTTAGTTGCAGAGGACGTTTGTTTGTGACTTCGGCAATGGCAGAAAACTGGCTGGAAGTACACAAACAGTGGACAACGTGGAGTTAATCTTAAATCCACTTTCCTCAGATAGGATTTCTGGCAACAAGTGCACAAGCTCCTTGGAATGAAGCTGCCATTCAGTGGGGAATGAAGGCTTTTCTACTGGCTGACAGAGCCCTCCTTGCCGTTGTAACAAACATCAATGCCATTCACTTTAATTTTTGTAATAATGATGTTTGAAAACCACTTTAAGAGTTACAGCCTAAAGTACCTCACTGCAAGGGCTTACCAAAGCAATTGGCTCGAAATTGCATTTTTGAAACTACCAATAAAATTTCTCATGATGGCAATCGATACAGATTGCACCGTTTCCAAAAGCAACTCAAGTTGACATCAAGGAGCTTCTTTTTTTTAATAGAAATTTAAAATAACCTTTTAAGTCGTCCATCAAAGTGCTAAGAGATGTAGAAATCAAATCTGTCTAAAAGCGCAGACGATGATTATGTTATAAAGTCAATGATACAATTTTGTAATAGCTCTCATTGTGTAAAAAATGAATGTTGATGTCAGATAAAAATCACTGTATGCCTGGTTAAAATTCCCATATGGCAAAGGAGAGCAATTTCAAAACCGCTTCAGACTCAATGAGAAGCCAATTTAATTGCTACCTAAACTCAAGAATTAGATAGGAAGAGATGAGATTGAGTTGCTGTTTGAGTTCTAAGCAAGATGTTGATGGAAGCGACAGTCGGGGACCTGTGGCAGTGGGCTTTTGTAGATTGGAGAGTCGTCCATGACTGCTGTTTTCTGTGGCAGCTCATGGAATGGTTATACACTCAGCAATCTAGTTCAGTCACAGTGTCTGAACAGTTATCCTAGAAAAAAAAAGATCAAACCTGCATCAACATAAAAAAGTGACGCATATCTGTAATTTATTTTTATGTGCTGAAGGGAAAGCCAAAGTGACCCTTTTCACAAATTTATTTCCATTGGAGTGATGCTATGCTGATAATGTCACTGGGCTTGTAATTTAACTGTTGGGTTACTGTTCTGGGGATGGGAGCTTGAATCCTATCATGGCAGATGGTGAAATCTGAATTAAGTAAAAATGTGGAATTGAAATGCTGGCATTTGCCATTAAACACATCTCACTCACTAACGCTTGTTGGGGAGGAAAATCTATGTCTTTTTATAAAGTGAAGTGTCCTGACCTGAAATGCAAGCTTTCCTGCTCCTCTGATGCTGCCTGGCCTGCTGTGTTCCAGCTCCACACTGTGTTTTCTCTGACTCCAGCATCAGCAGTATTTACTAATTTTCATTCTCAGAATGTGTGTTTTGCTGGCTAGGCAGGATCTTTAATTGCCCAGAGGGGAGTTAAGAGTCAACTACATTGCTGTGGGTCTGGAGTTACATGTAGGCCAGACCAAGTAAGAATGGCAGATTTACCTAAACAGGTATTAGTGAATCAGCTGGGTCTTTCTTGAAAATTCTTAATTCTGGATTTCTTCTTAAATTAAAAATTTTAAATTTTACTCCTTGCCAGTTGGGGATTTGAACCAATGCCCCAGACTCTTTTGATTAATAGTGCTGCAATAATAACATTAGGCCATTGCTTCCACTCATAGCTCCAGTTACACAGCTTTGAGGTCGACTCTCAACAACTCTCTGAAATGGCATGGCAAGCCACCTGGTTCAAAGGATTTAGGAATGGGCAATAAAAACTGGCCCAGCCACCAGTGCCCACTTCCCAAGGATGAATTTTAAAATATCAAACAACAATACATACTGAGCCAAAGCAGAAATTTTAACAGTGGTTCAAATAAATAGTTTTAAGGAAGCTCTTTAAGAAACTGAAGGAATACATGAGAATTTCCAACTTGTTTGGTTTCGGACCTTCCTTCTCTAAAGCTCCTTCCACTGCCAGTGAGTGGACAGCTAAAGCAGTTAATGAAGGTAATCAACAAATGAACAAAGAGAGAGATGAGGAGAATATGTTTATGGAGAGGACATTGACATGCAGTGCAAGGCCACATGCAGAATGTAAGACTATTTTTTAAAAAAAAGCAAGTCTTATTAAAATAAAACACTATTAAGACGGATGGGAAAATAAGAGAAATGGTTTAAGGCGCTCTGCTGCACCAAACACCTGGTGTAAAACAGAGAACATAGAGCATAGAACAGTACAGCTCAGAACAGGCCCTTCAGCCCACAATGTTGTGCCGACCATTTATCCTCATGTATGCACCCTCAAATTTCTGTGACCATCTGCATGTCCAGCAGTCTCTTAAATGACCCCAATGACCCTGCTTCCACAACCGCCGCTGGCAACGCATTCCATGCTCTCACAACTCTCTGTGTAAAGAACCCACCTCTGACATCCCCTCTATACTTTCCACCAACCAGCTTAAAACTATGACCCATCGTGTTAGCCATTTCTGCCCTGGGAAATAGTCTCTGGCTATCAACTCTATCTATGCCTCTCATTATCTTGTATACCTCAATTAGGTCTCCTCTCCTCCTCCTTTTCTCCAATGAAAAGAGACCGAGCTC
The DNA here is from genome assembly GCF_030684315.1 of Stegostoma tigrinum. NCBI lineage: Eukaryota > Metazoa > Chordata > Chondrichthyes > Orectolobiformes > Stegostomatidae > Stegostoma > Stegostoma tigrinum. The sequence continues at coordinate 39,338,644 of NC_081377.1, read as the reverse complement.
AGTCAACCTCTCTTCATAAGATAAGCCCTCCAGTCCAGGCAGCATCCTGGTAAACCTCCTCTGAACCCTCTCCAAAGCATCCACATCTTTCCTATAATAGGTCACCCAGAACTGGACGCAGTATTCCAAGTGCGGTCTAACCAAAGTTTTATAGAGCTGCAACAAGATCTCACAACTCTTAAACTCAATCCCCCTGTTAATGAAAGCCAAAACACCATATGCTTTCTTAACAACCCTGAACACTTGGGTGGCCATTTTAAGGGATCTATGTATCTGCACACCAAGATCTCTCTGTTCCTCCACACTGCCAAGAATCCTATCCTTAATCCTGTACTCAGCTTTCAAATTCGACCTTCCAAAATGCATCACCTCGCATTTATCCAGGTTGAACTCCATTTGCCACCTCTCAGCCCATCTCTGCATCCTGTCAATGTCACGCTGCAGCCTACAACAGCCCTCTATACTGTCAACGATACCTCCAACCTTCGTGTCGTCTGCAAACTTGCTGACGCATCCTTCAATCCCTTCATCCAAGTCATTAATAAAAATTACAAACAGTAGAGGCCCAAGGACAGAGCCCTGTGGAACACCACTCACCACTGACTTCCAGGCAGAATATTTTCCTTCTACTACCACTCGCTGTCTTCTGTTGGCCAGCCAATTCTGTATCCAGACAGCTAAGTTCCCCTGTATCCCATTCCTCCTGACCTTCTGAATGAGCCTACCATGGGGAACCTTATCAAATGCCTTACTGAAGTCCATATACACCACATCCACAGCTCGACCCTCATCAACTTTTCTAGTCACATCCTCAAAGAACTCAATAAGGTTTGTGAGGCATGACCTGCCCCTCACAAAGCCGTGTTGACTGCAATTGATCAAGCCATGCTCTTCCAGATGGTCATAAATCCTATCCCTCAGAATCCTTTCTAACACCTTGCAGACGACAGACGTGAGACTTACTGGTCTGTAATTGCTGGGGATTCCCCTATTTCCTTTCTTGAAGAGAGGAATTACATTTGCCTCTCTCCAGTCCTCAGGTACGACTCCAGTGGAGAGCGAGGATGCAAAGATCCTCGCAAGTGGCGAAGCAATTGCATTTCTCGCTTCCCAAAAGCAGCCGAGGACAAATCTGGTCCGGGCCTGGCGACTTGTCAATCTTAATGTTTGACAAGATTTTCAGCACATCAGCTTCCTCTATCTCTATCCATTCCAGCATGCACACCTGCTCTTCAAAGGTTTCATTCACTACAAAGTTTGTTTCTTTCGTAAAGACAGAAGCAAAAAACTCATTTAGGGCTTCCCCTACCTCCTCAGACTCCACACACAAGTTCCCTATGCTATCCCTGATCAGCCCTACTCTTTCTTTGATCATTCTCTTATTCCTCACATAAGTGTAAAATGCCTTTGTGTTTTCCGTAATTCGTTCTGCCAAGCCTTTCTCCTGCCCCCTCCTGGCTCTCCTCACACCATTTTTGAGCTCCTTCCTTGCCTGCGTGTAATCCTCTAGAGCTGAGCTTGACCCTAGCTTCCTCCACCTTATGTAAGCTACCTTCTTCCTTTTCACAAGAAGCTCCACCGCTCTCGTCACCCAAGGTTCCTTTATCTTACCCCTTCTTGCCTGTCTCAGAGGGACATATTTACTCATCACTTGCAACAACTGTTCCTTAAACAGTCTCCACATGTCTATAGTGCCCTTACCATGGAACAATTGCTCCCAGTCCATGCTTCCTAACTCATGTCTAATCGCGTCATAGTTTCCTCTTCCCCAATTAGATATCCTCCCATTTTGCCTAATCCTCTCCTTCTCCATAGCTATGTAGAATGTGAGGCAGTTATGGTCACTATCACCAAAATGGTCTCCCACCACAAGATCTGATACCTGCCCCGGCTCGTTTCCGAGCACCGAGTCTAGAATGGCCTCTCCCCTCATCGGCCTGTCAACGTACTGCGTTAGGAAACCCTCCTGAACACACCTTACAAAAACAGCTCCATTCAAATCTTCTGCTCGAAGGAGGTTCCAATCAATATTAGGAAAGTTAAAGTCACCCATTACAACAACCCTACTGCGTGCACACTTTTCCAAAATCTGCCGACCTATGCTTTCTTCAATCTCCCTGCTGCTATTGGGGTGCCTGTAGTAAACCCCTAATGAGGTGACTACTCCCTTGCTGTTCCTAATTTCCACCCATACTGACTCAGTAGGCAGATCTTCCCCAACAATGGAAGCTTCTGTAGCTGTGATACCCTCTCTGATTAGTAGTGCTACACCCCCTCCTCTTCCCCCCCCTCCCTATTCTTTTTAAATGTTCTAAACCCTGGAACATCCAGCAACCATTCCTGCCCCTGAGAAACCCATGTCTCTGTTATGGCCACATCATCATAGCACCAGGTACTGATCCATGCTCTAAGTTCATCACTTTTATTCCTGATACTCCTTGCATTAAAGCAAACACACTTTAACCGATCCCTTGGTTCCTTCCCAGGAAAATCCTTCCCACTAGCTGGTCTACCTCTTGCTACTGCCTCACCTGCATCAACTCTCACCTCCGGCATACAGCTCAGGTTCCCCCCCCCACTGCCATACTAGTTTAAACCCTCTCGAACTACTCGAGCAAACCTTCCACCCAGGACATTGGTCCCCTTCCAGTTCAGATGCAACCCGTACTTCTTGTACAGGTCCCACCTTCCCCAGAAGGCATCCCAATTATCGACATATCTGAAGCCCTCCCTCCTACACCAGCTGCATAGCCACGTGTTAAGCTGCGCCCTCTCCCTGTTCCTCGCCTCGCTATCTCGTGGCAGTGGTAGTAAACTAGAGAACACTACTCTGTTCGTCCTGCTCTGCAGCTTCCATCCTAACTCCCTGAAATCACTTTTTATATCCTCAATCCTATTTCTGGCTATATCATTAGTGCCAATGTGTAACACGATTTCTGGCTGTTCGCCCTCCCCTTTTAGAACCTTATACACCCGATCGGAGACGTCCCGGGCCCTGGCACCAGGGAGGCAACATACCTTCCGGGAATCCCGATCCTGACCACAAGTATCACTAGAAAAATAATCTTGAGACATAGTAAAGTGAACTAAATCATTTTTGTTCACTTCCAATTCTGCAATTAACTCTTCATTGTTTTTAAGGGACATTTTTCCCTGATCAAGCTGTTCAGAGTTATTTTGATACACCTCTGGAGCAGGTGGGACTTGAGCCCAGGTCTCCCGGCTCAGAGGTAGGAACACTGCCACCAAACTCTTCTTATTGGTTTTTACACTTGTTAACTCTAACAGCTGTACCTGTGTAAGATATCTCCTTGAAGACCAGCTGAACTCTGTATTGCCGCTTTTGTGCATTGGCTCCTTTTTGGAAGATCATATAACTTACAGAACATTCAGCTCTTTGTGCTTCACCCTGTTCTCTGAAAGAGCTACCCAATTAGCCCCACTGTCCTGATCTTCCTCCATAGCACTACCCATTTTCTCCTCCTTTAAAAGCACATATCCAGCTCTTGTGGCAGTGTGACACATGAGTCCTACCTCCAGGGCAGAAGTTCCAAGTTCAAATGTCACCTGCCACAGAATTGTTTCATAGAATCATAGAATTCCTATAGTTTGGAAGCAGGTCACTTAGCCCACACCAACCTTCCAAAGATCTTCCTCTCCAGGCCCAACCCTCTACCTTATCTCTGTTGCTCTGCATTTCCCATGGCTAGCCCATCTAGCCAACATATCCCTGGGTGCTATGGGCAATTTGGCATGCCCAATCCACCTAATCTGCACATCTTTGACCTATGGGAAGAAACTGGAGCACCTGGAGGAAACACACACAGGGTGAAGGTGGAAATTCCCTAAGGGCGGAATCACACTGTGAGGCAGCAGTGCTAACAACTGAGCCACACAGCCTCCCAAACATTTGTTTCATAACGTATGAACAGGCCATTAAAAAAATGTTGTACATAGATATTTTTTAAATTTCTATTGAATCTACCTCCACCACCTTTCCAGTAAGGCATTCCAGATCACAGCCAGCATAATTCTCCTTATCTCTGCCAATTATCTGAATTCTGATTTCTCTGGTTCTCAACCTTCCTGCCAATAGAACCTCTATCTACTCCATTAAAACCCCTCACAACATGAAACTCTGCTACAAAATCTCCCCTACCCCTTGTCTGTTTCAAGGACAATAATCCCAGTTTCTCTTTTCTATGCATTTAACTGCTGCCTTCTATTTCTGGTACTATTCTAGGAAAAGTAACAATGTTCGTTCATTCATTCATTCATTCATTCATTCATTCATTCACTCATTCATTCACCAGTCTCGTAAATGGCTTCTGAAACCTGCACTTGACATGTTTCCTGGAGTCTGAGGCCCTGATAATAATGCAGCTGAAACATGCAGACATTGATGGACCTGATGGCCATTTTTCACCTTTCTTCCACAGGTGTATCATAATATATCCAACCAGACTGATTGAAAAAAGAGTTTAAAAGAAGGAAACTTCCCTGTTTCTTGGTCAATGGTTGTTTGTAGATCAATTAAATGAAAGTGCTGACAACTATATTTCTCATCCTGCTTAAGGCTAGTTAATCACTAGATCAACTGAGTCAGCAGCTTCTCTACCACTGTCATGCAGTTGTTATGGTAATGCCTGTTAATGGATAGCTAAAAGAGTCCAATGGCAGCGCTGTCATTTCAATTGTAGGAAATGGGACTAATTTGTGAATGAAATTGACTGCATTGTTTTTCACCACAGAAAGGCAATTTAAACAGGAAAGTGTCTCATCCAAAGTGCATTGAGAACGTGGAACTCATTGTCAAAAAGAGTAGTTGATGTGAATGAATAAATATAGTTAAGGGGAAGCTAGACAGACAAGGCACAGAACAAAGAATAGAAGGTTAAACTAATTGGTTTAATTACATGACGTGTAAGATCCCTCTTTGTAGTGCCCAATTGCTTTTGGATTTTTCCTCCATCTCTCCATCTCAAAGACAGTTAAGCACTTGTTCTGTGAATAATTTGCTCATTCAGCCATACCTTACACTGTGTAACCTAATGTAATACAAAGTGTTTATTATTCCCATTCCCTTAGCCAAGTTGTGTCCATCAAAGCTACGAAGGTAATGCTCTCTCTTGCCTGAGTGCGAGTTCAACTCCAGAGCTTGAGTACAAAATGTAATGTGATGTAATGTGATGTGATCTATTGTAGCAGATACCTTGCCAAACGAGTTATTGACACATTAAACTGAGGTCACTTCTGCCCTTTCAGATGGATGTGTAAGATGTCCTGATCCCAGCTGAAGGTACCCCTGAGATAATGGGAACTACAGATGCTGGAGAATCCGAAATAACAAAGTGTGGAACTGGATGAACACAGCAGGGTTTGGTCTAGGCCCAAAATGTCAGCTTTTGTACTCCTAAGATGCTGCTTGGCTGCTGTGTTCATCCAGCTCCACACTTTGTTATCTATGATGGTACCCCTGGACAAGTCAAACTCCAGAATGAAACCTGGCTTGATAGATCATTTCGTTATTATTTAATGTGATGGCCAGTCACTGAAGCATAAAGATGAAAGGCTGCAGAATTTCTTTCGACAATAAAACAAAAGTTGATCACATAAAATTAAAAAAAACAAACCATCTAGATATACGATATAATTTGAAAGATCTGAAAATTCCACTTCCCTCAGTTCTGCTCCACAGACTGTGAAGTCTTCTTATATAAATACTCGTGAAATGGAAACTCATGAAATGAAAAGCATAGACAATTTTAGTCTTACAAATCTGCAGATTTCTAACCAATCATTCCTAGTTTGGATGCCTCAGAAGCTAAGCTTTTAACCCAAGGTGACTGTGCTGCCCCTGAACTGTCCTTTCTAAGAGAGACACTATTTTTACTTCTAAACGAAATACCTCCTCCAAACCTCCCCTAAAAGCTTCCAATCTCAGGTTTTTCCTTAAACTATAATTAATCCTTGAATTACTTTTATAGATATAACTATATTTTATAATTATTATCCTTCATTATTTGTAACATGAAAGCCTTTCAATGTTTTCATCACCTGCCATAAACTGCACAGTGTCAACAATCTTCCATTAACATTCCGGGAGCTTTGCAGTTATCTGTTCTCTGACACATACTGGAATAGGTCACAATTTCAAAAGCTCTATGTAAATGGACTGTTTTAAAACCATGCACAAAAGTAACCAACATGCATATGCAGCAAAAACAAAAATTCCCAGAAAAACTCAGCAGGTCTCACAACATCTGTGGAGAGAAAGCAGAGTTAATGTTTTGGGTCCAGTGACCATTCTTTAGAACTTGTTTGGACATTAAATGAGTCAGAGGATGAAGTAGAACTGGGGAGCATGGCAGCTCTGAGCCAGCACGAGGCAATGCTGAAAGGAGAGAGATGCTGAGAGTGTGTATGTGACAATGCATTGCACTGAGTGTGGATCTCAGGATGCAGCGAGAACAACAATCTGAGGAGTGTTGGACATTGCGGAGATGCCTGTGAAGGTGTCCGGATTCAAAAGACAAAGGATGAAACTTCAGTTAGAATCCAAATGGGGTGAATCTGAGACAGAGGCAGTCACTGAGAAATGTGATATGGCTGTGGAAGTGAATTTTGGCAACTGCCTTGTCAAAAACAGGAGCTAAAATGAAAATAATGATGGTGAACAAGAAAAAGGATTGGAACTGAAATCCTGTTGGAGAGAGGTGTAGAACTTCTTCAAGGTGGGTGAACCTGGATAAGATGTTACACTAGGTTAAACCCTAAACAAAAAAAAGAGCTACAGATGCTAGAAATCAGAAATAAAGAACAGAAATTGCTGGAAAAACCTAGCTCTGGCAGCATCTATTGAGTGGGAAAGCATGGTTACCATTTCGGATCCAGTGACCCTTCTTCACAACAGTTAAAACGTTTGTTTGCTGTAATTATTCTGGGATCATGTGCTTTTAAAATCCTATCCTTGGAGCATCCTCATGTATTTAAAATGATGTCTAAATGTTCACCTTCATTAATCAGTCTGGGAGACCATTCCATATTTTTGCTTTAATGTAGAATCCCTAGCATGGAAACAGGTCTTTGGCCCAACAAGTCCACACTGACCCTCAGAGGGTCCCACCCAGACCCATTCCCCAAACCCACTTAATCTAGACATCCCTGAACACTATGGGCAATTTAGCATGGCCAATCCACCTTGCCTGCACATCCTTAGACTGTGGGAGGGAAACAGACCACCCAGAGGAAACCCTTACATAGACACAAACTCCACACAGACAATTGCTTGAGTGGGAATCAAACCCAGGACACTGGCACTGTGAGGCAGTAATGTTAACTATTGAGCCACTGTGCCACCTTGAGGAAGGGCATCCTAGTATTGGTTGACAAATTACCTTTATGTAATTTGGATCTGTGTCCCATTATACTCTCACAATTTAATTGAAAGTAATATTTTCTGATTTATTTTTTCTTCTCAACAATTGCCCATCCCTAGTTGCCCTGGAGAAGATGGCAGTGAGCTATCTTATTCAGCTGCTTCAGTCTGTATGGTGCAGGTTAGGCTCACAGCGCCACAAAAACCACAAAATACAAAAATATTTGCCTAATTTCAGGTATCCCTGTGTCCACTGTTTGCTGGGCATTGGTTCCTGTGCATTTCTCTTGGTGGTCGCATTCTGTGTTGGAATCCATCTTTTTTCTCTCTGTCCTTTCCTGACCTTCTAGCTTGAATAAAGTTCTACTGCTTTCCCAAATGTTCCTCGCAAGTAGGATTGTGGGAATCTGTCAGTTGTTTAGTTTTAATATAAACATTGTATTTAGGACAATGCTGCAACAACAATTGTATTTATGTAGCACCTTTAATATAGAAAGACTTTGCAAGGAGCTTCACAAGAGTGTTATCAAACAGAATTTGACACTGGCCACAGAAGGAGATATGAAGAAGGGTGATCATAAGAGGCCAGTTTTAAGTCACTTCTGAAAGGAAAGCAGACATGTTTAACGAGGGATGTCTGGAGATGAGGGCTAAGGTAGTTTCCGGCCTAGCCACCAGTGCTGGAGTGGAGAAAATCAGGGAATGTGTGATAGACCAGAATTGAGGATGGACAGTGTTCTCTGATGGTTGCAGGGCTGGAAGAGGTTACAAAGTTGGGTGGGGGCAAGGGGAGTGTCAACAATTTTAATGCTAGCGAAACGTGCACAGTTTTGACTTTAAAGCAATTGTTTCAAACATCAAGACACATTTAAATGATTGTAAATTATGGCAAATTTACGAAGCACCATAAGTTCACTGAACAGGGCTGGAAAGGGCAGACGCTGGGAAGATATTCCTGAGGCCAGGGGTCTTCAGAGCCGGGGTCACAGGCTAAGAATAGGGGGTAAACCCTTTAGGACAGAGATGAGGAGAATTTTTTTTCACCCAGACAGTGGTGAGTCTGTGGAATTTATTAGTATAGACAGCAGTCAAGTCCAAAACATTGTGTGATTTCAGGCAGGAGTTAGACATAGCACTTGGGTCTAACGGATCAAAGGATATGGAAGAAAAGCAGGAACAGATTATTGAATTGAATGATCAACTATGATTATCTTAAATGGTGGAGCAGGCTCAGAGGGCTAAGTGTCCTACTTCAGCTCTTATTTTCTATTTTTCTATATTAATGCATCTAATACAAGTCATGGTGACATTTTGTATTCTGTTTCCCACTGTTCCTCTTATAGGCTTTGGACATATCAGCTGCTTTCAGAGCTGTCACCAGCAGGGAAATATAAGTGGTGAGATTTACAATCAACAAAACTGAGACCACATTGCAAGCACAGTCAAACGTACGGAGCTGTGTTTATTTTCATGAATGCCATACAACAAAAAGAATGTCATACATTTTTATATGGAAATGAGAGACCATCATTCACAGTGAATGGAAGTTGAAAGCCATGTGGTTACCTTTTGAGAATCTGACACAAATTCACCTTTGCATTGATTGTAACAAGGTCCGCCATGTGGACATGATAGGATATGAGTTCCCTCATAATAGAATATGAGGGCCATTAATCTGGTCCAATCATGGAGCCCTGGCTGACAGTATCAGACGTTCGGTTCACTCTGAGAGCTGACTCTGAGGAAGCCAGACCAATGTCAAGAACTATGCATGTATAAATAAAGAGTGACTTGGTGACAGGATACTGGCCTCTGTGGATATATTTCAAACTTCAACTTCCATTGTTAAATCAAACTCGCAAACCCAGCAGATTTTGATCCTGTCATCAGGCAAAGATTAGATAACAGAGAGTTGTGTGCCAACTCTTAAATACAAAGTTCTCGTCCAATTGCTACATTATTCGAATAATGGGATAAGGCCAATTTTCCATTGAAACCTCAGTGTTTTTGATTTAAATGAGTGTTGTTATAGACTACATGTCAATTGTCACTTATTTGGACGGAAACTGACTCTTTCTTGGAAATCACCAACAGTCTTGACATCTTTCACATAGAAAAGAAACTTGTCTGTCTCCTCTCCACCTATCGTCTCCTCTATCCATCTTCAATCCACCCCATCCTCTCTCCCTATTTATTTCAGAACAACTTCCCCTCCACCATTTCTGATGAAGGATCCAGGTACGAAGCATCAGCTTTCCTGCTCCTATGATGCTGCTTGGCCTGCTGTGTTCATCCAGCTCTACACCTTGTTATCTCGGATTCTCCAGCATCTGCAGTTCCTATTATCTCTGCCTCAACTTTCTTAATGGGTCAACAATCTCTCACTTGGTCTTTGTTCACAAATCTCACTCCTGGCAACTTTGTCTCCAGGCAACAAACCTTCCACTATTGAAGACACTAGGGTGAATATTCTTATCAACGAGGGGAGGTGGTGATGTAGAAGTAAAATCATTGGACTAACAATCCAACAGCCCAGTTTAACCTCAGTTCTAGGAGCCTCATCTCAGCGTCTCATTTTCTGCTTGGGAGCCCTTTAGTCTTCAGGACTCAATATCAACCGCAATAATTTTAGAGGCTGTGCACTTTCTCCTTAGTCCTTATCCCAACCCCCACACGCCAGGCCTTGCCATCACATGGGCTGCGAGACAAACAACCCACTATCAGTCACTAATGGTCCCCATGAGCAGCTATTCATTCTCCCAGGCTGACCTTTACCCATTCCTTTGTCAATCCAACTGCTGTTCTCTCTCTCTGGGCTCCATCTCCACCTGCCAATTACTCTACCCATTCCACACCCCCTTCCCATTCTATCTTCAGAATATAAAGCAATCTTATCCCAGCTACAATCAGTTCTGTTGCATAAAACCATAAGACATAGGAGTGGAAGTAAGGCCATTTGGCCCATCAAGTCCACTCCGCCATTTAAATCAGGGCTGATGGACATTTCAACTCCACTTCCCTGCACACTCCCCGTAGCCCTTGATTCTTTGTGAGATCAATAATTTGTCGATCTCTGCCTTGAAGGCATCTAACGTCCTGGCCTCCACTGCACTCCGTGGCAATGAATTCCTCAAGCCCACCACTCTCTGGCTGAAGAAATGTTGTCTAATTTCCATTTTAAATTTACTCCCTCTAATTTTAAGGCTGTGCCCACGGGCCCTAGTCTCCCCACCTAACGGAAACAACTTCCCAGTGTCCACCCCTTCTAAGCCATACATTATCTTGTAAGTTTCTATTAGATCTCCCCACAACCTTCTAAACTCTAATGAGTACAATCCCAGGATCCTTAGCCGTTCATCATACGTTAAACCTACCATTCCAGCGATCATCCGTGTGAATCTCTGCTGGACACTCTCCAGGGCTAGTATGTCCTTGCTGAGGTGTGGGGCCCAAAATTGGACACAGTATTCTAAATGGGGCCTAACTAGAGCTAACTAGGGTCACCAGACCCTAATCATTAACTTTGCTTTCTATCCGCAGATGCTGCCAGATCTGCTGAGTTGGTCCAGCAACCTCTGATTTTGTTTCTGATTTCCAATTTCCACAAGTTCCTTAGCTTTATTGCCCTGTTCCAGGGGCCTAGGTTTGAATCCTACCATAGCACATGGTGAAATTTGAATTTAATTTAAAAACAACTGGCATAAAAAGCTAGCCTTTCCCTGGTCTGGCATGGATGTGACTCCAAACCCACAGATCATAAAGACATATTGAGTGGCACAGTGGCTCAGTGGTTAGCACAGCTGCCTCACAGCACCAGGAACCTGGGCTTGATTCCAGCCTCTGGCGACTGTCTGTGCGGAGTTTGCACATTCTCCCCGTGTCTGCGTGGGTTTCCTCCAGGTGCTCCGGTCTCCTCCCACAGTCCAAAGATGTGCAGGCTAGGAGGATTGGCCATGCTAAATTACCCATAGTGTTCAGGGGTGTGTAGATTAGGTGGGTTTATAGGGGGATGTGTCTGGGTGGGATACTCTGGGAGTCAGGGCAGACTTCTTGGGCCGAAGGGCCTGTCCCCACACTGTAGGGATTCTATTCTATAAGAAATAGGAGCAGGAGTAGGCCATCTGGCTCATTGAGCCTGCTTCACCATTCAAAAAGATTATGGCTGATCTTTGCATGGACTCAGCTCCACTTACCGTAGCCCTTAATTCCTTTACTATTTCAAAACTCTGTTTTTCCCTTAAAAACATTCAATGAGGCAGCCTCAACTGCTTCACAGGGCAGGAAGTTCCACAGATTCACAACACTTTGGGTGAAGAATTTCCTCCTCAACTTGGTCCTATAATCACAGTAATGTGATTGATTCTTAACTGCCTTCTGGTCAGTTAGTGAAGGGCAATAAATGCTGTTTTAGTCAGTGATGCCCACAACCCATAAATGAAAATAGATACAAAACTGATTGTGAAATGTACATTTTAACCTTGCTGTCAAGCAGGGCATTGAGTAAGGAGTTTAATATGGTTACTGGGAGCTTGGCATTGTGCTCCACAGGGTATCAACCCCTATTTGTCTAACACCAGGGTAATTAGGAAAAAGATATGGACCCACAAAGAAACTTCATAAATATTTAAATCACAGTGTCAACTTAACACTGTGAAGCATGAATCATGCAATGTGACACACAACAATTCACACAAACATTTCCTTTTGTTTTTTCTCTTTCACCTGGACCCCTGCTTGGTCAGAATCTTTTGGATCTTTACCACTTCTGACAAAATGTCAATGACGTGAACTGTTAACTCTGTTTTACTTTCCACAGACCTGCAGAGTGTTTTCAGCAATTTCTGTTTGCATTTGATTCCGTGTTCCTGCCTTTTAAATCTTGAAGTATCCGCTGCAGCAAACCATCACTCATCTGATTCAGCTTCATCTTAGAAGCAATAGAAAACAGAAGACTTTGAAGTTCAGCACAAAATTTGCACACTCGAAGCCTGCTCATAATTATTCCTGGAAACATCAGTATTGTTCAGCTGTCATGATCAGGATAATTTTGTTGTGTCTAGTTGTAAATGTGACATGTAAACCATCAGGGGAGTGTGATATTCAGCAGAGAACTAATAAAACTTTGATACCGAAAGATATGTTTTCCATCTTGAAAATTAAGTTGTCAAACAGATCTTAAACAGGCTTGAATTTTTTTTAATACTTTGAGTACTGAATATTATTTTCACATCATTAATGCCTGAAAAATTTCAGAATGCCGCTTACCATATTTGTGCTACTGTGAGTCACCCTTTACCCAAACGAAGGGAAATAAAACCTTTCCCCATCTTTAGAAAGGTGACTTGACAGACAAATAGAAAATGTTGGGGGAACATTTGTTGAAGATAGGGAAACAATGGCCTAGTGGTATTCTCACTGGATTGTTAATCCATCGACCCAGGGAATTTCTGGGGACCTGTGTTTGAATCCCACCATAGTAAATGGTGAAATTTGAATTCAATTAAAAAAAAGAACAGTTAAGAGTCTAACAGCGAATTCTTTGCTGATTATCGATGGAGGGGGGAGGGTTGTAGGAACCATTAGTTTCACTCATGGAAATTTTCATCCTTACTTGTTTTGGCTTACGTGTGACTCCAGACTCACAGCAATGTTGTTGATACTTTACTGCCCTCTGGGTAATGAATGATGGCCTGGCGAGTAATACCCTCGTGCCATGAATGAATTAAAAAAACACCCAGCAGGTCTGGCAGCAACTGTACAAAGAGTTGATCTGATATTCTTGTAAGTTCTCCTCCTTTTTCATTAGTTCCTAAATTTAGCCTGTTGCATCCCAGTTCTATTCAGTCTATATTGGCAGCTGTGCCTTCAGTTTTTCCCCCTTAAATCCATATGTTCCCTAATCTCTTACTCCTTTTAAATCCTCCCAAATCACATCTCCTGATCATTCTTCAGGCCACTCCTCTTCAGAGGTCTTTGTTTGCACTTCTCCTTGTTGAAATAACTCTCTGAGCTACGCCTTGCAATCATGGAATTGTGGAACCATATTGTACAGATAAAGCCCTTTGGCCCATTGAATCTGTACCACCAATACTACACTAAATCTACACTAAACCAATATTCCTGGACTAGGAAAGTCTTTAATGTTATGACTCTTCTAATCATCGAAGCTCTTTTTAAAGGTTATGAGATTACTTGTCTCAACTCCTCTCGTAGGCAATCCATTCCAGAACCCCACCAAGCTTCAGTTGCAAAATGTTTCCCCAAATTCTGACTAAATCACCTGCCTTTCACCTCAAAATTACGGCCCCTTGTTATTGAACTAACATTTATCAATGTCAAAGGTGATCTATAAACATAAACTGTTAACATTGCTAAAAGAAAATAGAGGAATAACATGAAAAGAGATCTTATAACAAAAATACTACCTTCTTCCCATTGTTCTGTGGCTATAATTATTGTTTTCATTGAATTATTTAGTAGCAGGCATGTTTTATCTAACTAGGTTAGAATTAAACTGCCACAATATCAACACAGTTGTTGTCAATCAAGCTTTACTGCACTTTCTAGCTCCAAATCCCATCCTTCTCCTGCACCATTCACCCAGGCTGTTTCCTAAGAACCCTGATCTGACCTTCAAGTCTCATTTTGGTGTCCTTCCATTTCCACTAGGACACCACCTGACCTTTCCCCAATTATATGAATTGTTAGTTATACCTCACTAACTTGAGGTTCAAATTTCCCAATGCTCCAGCATTTGTGTGTTCAGACTCACACCATCTGAACGCAACCAAAATTCTCTGATCCAGTCTATAGGTCCCAGCGTGAATATATTCAATGGCTGAGCTACATCCATGGTTCTTTGGGGTAGAGTTTCCCAATGATTCATAACTTCTCGAGTAAAAAAAAACAGATCATTCTGTGAACAAATTTTTGTCTTGAGGTGAGGACCTGAGTTCTAGAATCTTCAGTCAGAGGGCATGGCTCACTCAGCATCTAGTCTGTCAAGCACACTTACAATTTTAAATGGTTAATGAGATCATCTTCCTTTTTTTAAACATCAGCAAATATAGGTCCATTGTATTCAGTCTCTAATCATAGGACAATTCTGCCTACTTGTCAATGAATCTAGTAAACCTTCATTTCATCCCGTCTAAGTCCCTTGGGTAAGGGGCCAAATTGTATTTAGGGCTTCAGATCCTCACCAAAGCATTCTATATTGTAAATCAGTGAAGCACACAGGAAAGGTATCCCTTTCTGCAAACATTGTTAATAATGTTCACATCTCTAGGAGGGAAGTGGTTAGGTGTGCAGCTGTAAGGCGACTTTATTGAATCCTTTAATTCAACGAGTTTTGTTTTCATAGTGTCACAGAAGAGGCCCCGTGGCCCATCAAGTCTGCACTGACAAAAGTAAACTACTACCTGCACTAGCCCAACTTTCTCACACTAGGCCCAAGTTTTCAAACGTTGTGACATTTCTAATGCTCATCCAAATACTTTTTAAAGGCTGTGAGGCTTCCTGCCTCAACTACCCTCCCAAACAGAGCATTCCAGAGTCTGGCCACCCTCTGGATCATAATGTGCTGGTGCTAGTGTCAGGCTGGGGTAGATAGGATCAAAAATCATACACACAAACACACTCACACAGACCCTCTCTCACACACGCACTCTCTCAAACACATACACACTCACACTCACAAGCATGCACACACTCACACAGCCCCTCTCTCAAACATGCTCATACACCCTCTCCTGCACACAAACACAGTATCTCTCTCACGTGTATGCGCACACTCTCTTTCTCTCTCTCTCGCTCACAGACACACACACACACACACGCACGCACTTCTGCGAGGTGAATTTGCAGTGGTAGATTTGTAATTGCAGATACTTTCTATTTTGTTCAAAAAGCATACAATTTGTAGACACTCAGCGTGGCATTTCAAAAATTCCTACTTTGGAAATAAAACCAGTCTGACTCCAATTTACTACACAGCCAGATTCTAAACAAGCCTCACACCTAAATGCACTGTCTGACCTGAGATGACACCTCTGGTGTACTGATAAAACTTTCAGTTGTCTTGGGGCCGTGACTTGAAAGAAATCCTGGGAAATGCATATTAATCCTTTCTAACTGATTAAAGATTTAACAACCATCTTAGGTTTGTTCAATACATTTGCATCAATGCGAAGACCCTTTTGTCGTTCTATATTCTGTGTCTGATGCCACCTCTCTCACTGACACCTGAAGTAGGTGTGAGCCTCCAAAAGCTTGTGATTTCAAATAAACCTGCTGGACTATAACCTGGTGAATCCTTAGATGACATGCCCATCATGGGCCTCCTGCAGTGCCATAATGATGCCACCCGAAGGTTGCAGGAACAGCAACTCATATTCCGCTTGGGAATCCTATGGGCCAATGGTATCAATGTGGATTTCACAAGCTTCAAAATCTCCCCTTCCCCCACCGCAACCCAAAACCAGACCAGCTTGTCCCCGCCTCCCTAACCTATCCTTCCTTCTACCTGTCCCCTCCTCCCACCCTTTGCCGCAGCCCTATTTCCTACCTACAAACCCCATCCCTCCCCCTTGACCTGTCCGGCCTCCCTAACCCCCAACCATACTCTCCTCTCCACCTATCTTTTCCAATATCCACCTTTGATCCGCCTCCCCCTCTGTCCCTATTTATTCCAGAACCCTCTCCCCACCCCCCCACCTTTTCTGATGAAGGGTCTAGGCCCGAAATGTCAGCTTTTGTGCTCCTAAGATGCTGCTTGGCCTGCCGTGTTCATCCAGCTACACGCTTTGTTATCTCAAAATTTCTAAACCTCCTGGATTTCAATTTAAAATTATGTCTCCTTGTTATTAACCCTTCAATTAACGAGAATGATTGCTTTCAATCCATCCTGTCCATATCCCTCGTCATCTTACACAACTCTATCACATCCCCCCCTTCAGCCTTCTCTGCTTATCTATTCTTTCTCCTTCAGGTATTTACTGAACACAGACCAAGAATAATGAGTCACAAAATATCGACACAACCACAGTTGTGATTTGTGCAGGGCTGTAACATAATTAAGGAACTGTGACAAGGTCATAAAGCTTAAATAACATTGTAATTGTACAATGCACTGGAGACTGGCCTGAGTGGTTACAGATACGTGATTTAACACAAAGGGAAGATTCTACAACCCTCACTCCCAACGTTCTCAGCATGTTGCCAGGAAAAATTTGCAAAATTAGCCCTCGGACATGCTTTGAGGAGATCACAGTTTTTAAATACTATGGAAAAGTTGATGCTCTCTTGTCTACTTTACACACAGCTGGCACTTCATGAATAAGCAAGGTGACAATCATAATTTTTTTAATAAAGATGGAATAAAAAGGAGAACTACAAACGTTGGAAATGTGAAGTAAAGTATGCATTTTCAGAGAAAGACAGGGCCAATGGGACAGAAGCTAATTCTGATGAAGAGTTTTCTTGAAATGTTGATCAATAGTTTTGTTTCAGAAGGTGGCTGACCCACTGTTCATTTCACACAGTGTATTTGTTCTTTATTAATTTGCAAAGTCAAACCTTGTCTTAATCTCATTTTTTAAAATTAAGCATCTTAGACATGTTGGGGGGGCTCAATTTTAGAAATAACAAGGAACTGCCAGGCCTTCACAATATTCCTCAACATCAGTCCCCCACAAGTCTGCATACTCAGCCCCTTCCTATACTCCTGATACACTCACAAGTGTATGGCCAAATTCAGCTGTAACTCCATTTACAAATTTGCTGATGACACCACTGTAGTGGGTCAGATCTCAAATAACAACAAGACAGAGCACAAGAAAGAGATTGATTGCTTAGTGGCATGATGTAATGACAACAATCTCTCCCTCAATGTCAGCAAAACAACAGAGCTGATCCTCGACTGTAGGAAGCAGAGTGGAGGGCACTCTCCCTCTCTGTATCAATGGTGCTGAGGTGGAGGTGGTCGAGAGCATTAAGTTCCTAGACATAAATATCACCAACAATCTGTCCTGGTCTATCCAAGCTGCAATCAAGAAAGCACACCAATGCCTCTAACTCCTCAGAGGGCAAAGGAATTCAGTATGTCCACAAGGACTCTTACCAAGTTTTAAAGGTGCACAATAAAAAACAACCTATTTGGATGTATCATAGTGTGCTATGGCAACTGCTCTACCCAAGAACACAAGAAAATACAGAGAGTTGCAACCACAGCCCAGTACATCATACAAACCAGCCTCCCATCCAAAGACTCTGTCTGTACTTCCCACTGCCTCAGGAAAGTAGCCAACATAATCAAAGACCTCTCGCACCCGTTACACTTCCTTCCTCCGTCTTCCATTGGGCAGAAGAATAAAAATTTGATAACATGTGACAATAGATTCAAGAACAGCTTCTTCCTCACTGTTATCAGACGTATGAACAGGTCTCTCATACTTTAGAGTTGATCCATCCCTGCACCTTCTCTGTAACTGTAACAATATATTCTGTATTCTGTTCTATTACACTGATGCACTTATGTAAGATATGATTTGTCAGGATAGCAACACAAAACAATCTTTTTCACTGTATCTCAGTACATGTGACAATAAATCAAATCGAAGACCTGGAAACTCATTGATAGATTGTTTGTGATTTTAACATTTGAGAGAAGGTGGTGTTAAAATATTCGGATTAGGAAACAAACCTCATTTCTCCTAGATAACAAAGTGTGGAACTGGATGAACACAGCAGGCCATGCAGCATCTCAGGAGCACAAAAGCTGACGTTTCGGGCCTAGACCCTTCATCTGATGAAGGGTCTAGGCCCGAAACGTCAGCTTCTGTGCTCCTGAGATGCTGCTTGGCCTGCTGTGTTTATCCAGCTCCACACTTTGCTATCTTGGATTCTACAGCATCTGCAGTTCCCATTATCACTCATTTCTCCCATCTTCCTTTAATAATTAAACCACTGAAACGATAAATTATACCTCCATTTGGGAGGTGCTCCATCAGGGAACAATGTATAATTTGACCGACTTGTACAGGTGTGGAAACCCCAAGGATTAACTGCAAAGTTATTTCAAATCTTGCTGTTTGCTGTGTCCTTTTCCTGGGGCTAAGTTAAAATGGGACTTTCCAGTAAAGGGACATAGAATATAATCTCAGAGATAGTAGGAACTGCCAATGCTGGGAAATCTGAGATAATAAGGTATAGAGCTGAATGAACACAGCAGGCCAGGCAGCATCAGAAGAGCAGGAAAGCTGATGTTTCAGGTCTGGACCCTTCTTCAAAAATGCGATATAGTCTGTTTTACCTGTTGGAATTTGTTGTCATTCTGTTCGCTGAATGTGCTTCTAAAATGATAACAAATCCCAGTGCTGAGGAATAGCTAATCTGATTACTGTAAACAAGCAACATTACATGGCTGGGGCAATAATTATGCTAAAGAATGAAATGCAAGGGGCTAATCTCCCCAATAAATGCTCAATGTCACTAACATTTGTCCTCATTGTGATACCCTTCAAAAAAAAGGAAATTTAATTGGCTGTAAAATGCTTTTGAATATCCTGAGCTTGTGCAAGGTGCTACTTGAATGCAAATGTCTTTCTAATGCTCAGTAACTGAAGGAAAGCTTCTTTCGTATCCTGCATATCTACAACATAATGAGGAACGGGTGGGATATAGCATATACTTAAAGTGACTTAAACCATAACATCCCAACTGAAATAGTCGTTGAAAATAGTTGTACAGAATGTCCATGAAACAGATTTTGGGTGTGCGATCCTGGCATATTGAAAGTGGATGTTGGTGGGTGAAAAATTTAATAACGTAACTGAAACTAGGAGATTTTTAAAAAATACACTTGAAGATTTTCTAAGCACTTTGTAGCCAATGAAATACTCTTGACACATAGCTGTTCTTGTTAGGTAATGCACGATACCCAGCATCTGGGAAGAGAAAAGTGAAGTTAATGCTTCATGTCTAACTTCCATTCAAAACATGAACATCTCTTTTTTTCTCATTATAGTTGTTGATGAACCTGTTTCCAGCATTTGCTGCAAGTGTTTCAGCTTCCCAGCATTTGCAGCTTGTTGCTCTTTTTGTCAACACTTTTACAGAGTTAAAGAATTATCACAGTCTGGGTCATCCACACTCATACCCTGTCACATTCAGAAGCATCATTTTGATTCTGCCACTGTACCACTGTTTACCCTCCCCCACAATAATCTGTACAGTGTTTACAATGCTGTTTCTAATTGGCTAAACCTTAATCCAATAATAGCCAATGTTGCAGTTAGGTGGGTTGTTAACATCAGTATAAGAACCAGAATTTCTCTCATTTCAATCCAACTGGGGACACCAACTTTTCATTTTAACAGCAACTGTTGCAAAGTGATTGCCATGGTGATCTGAGGGAGGAATCACAAGTGCTTCTTAATTGAGAGAAAGGAACTACTGTTCATGTGAATTCAAGACCTCGGTCACAGAAAATCTATGCTGCTCCGAACCCAACAAACCTAAAAATGGTTGAGGAAAATCCAGATGAAATCAATGTACTTAGTGAAGATGTTTCGAATGCAAAGCCGCTACAATCTGAGATTAAACAGGATGACAATATCCGTCCTTCAAGAAGTGAGCCTGAAAGAATAAAAACCAGGTAAATGTGTTTTTCCCTTCCTCTTGTTGCTTTGGTCCACAGGTCACTCTCTGGAAAGGGTGGCAAAAATTTTAACTTTCAAAGGGAATGGGATAAAGACTTTGTATTGGAAGAAATTGTACAGCAATGAGGAAGGGTACAGGTGGAATGGGGTAAACTGGTGAGATCCCCTCTCTGAGACGGCACAAGTACTTGTTGCATGTTCAGACTGCATCTCACTGAGGTAGGTTAATGCCACTGTATGGGAGGGGAGGAAATAGCCTAGTGGTATTAGAGGTGGGCAAGAAATGCTAGCAAGGCAGTGATGCCTACATTCCACAAATGAATTTTAAAAAAAATCACTGGACTGTTAACCCAGAGACCCAGATAATGTTCTGGGAACCCAAAATGAATCTCACCATGGCAGATGGTGGAATTTGAATTCAATAAATAGCTGGAATTAAAGATCTAATGATGACCATTGTTGGGGGAAAAAAATCACATTTGGCTCACTAAAGTCCTTTAGGGAAGGAAATTGCCTCCTTACCTGGTCTGCTTACATGTCAGTCCAGACCCACAGCAGTGTGGTTGATTCTAAACTGCCCTCTGGGCAATTAGAGATGGGCAATAAATGTTGCCTGGTCAGTGATGCTGTCATCCTGTGAAAGAAGAAAGTTTCTGTTTCTTTATTCATTAAGTGCAGCGATCTATAGGTCCTGCTTAGCCTTGTGTTGTAAAGGAAACTGTTTCATAGTTAATTGACAAGGTCAAAAATCACACAACACCAGGTTGTACTCCAATAGGTTTAATTGAACACAATAGCTCAGGTTCTTTGTCCTTTGCCCCTTCCTCAGATGTAATGCTCCAAAAGCTTGTGTGTTCATTTAAACCTGTTGGAGCATAATCTGGTGTCGTTTGATTTTTGACTTTGTCCAAGCCAGTCTGACACTAGCACCTCCACAGCTTAGTCAAATGACAAGCAGCTGAAGCGAACTGCAGTATATTGCATGTCAGTAATGACTTACTTCTGCTCCCAAATCCTATGTTGCTGTGTCACTTGATAAAAGGTATGGTTCTAGAAAATTCCTGGCCTGGAAAGTCTGTGTATCTATTCCTTTAATGTAACAGGTGGGTTTCATAATATCTTAATTTATCTCTAAAGAAACAAATAGCATTTACACAGTGACTTTCAAAACATCAGACTATTCCAAACTTCTTTGCAGCTAAAGAAGTGCATTACTTTGAAGTTATTATACGAATGAAAGAAATGCAACAACAAATTTCCACGTTGCATATGTGGAACCTTGTTATGACCAGCTCATGTGAGCTGGTACAGATGGCAGAACCCCTCGCTCGTCAGATATATTGAACACTGATACCTTCAAGATTTACTATTGACCTCAGGAGAAGAAAATGCGAGAGTTTAAATGAGAAATTATAATTCCTGTATTTTCAAGACAGATACATAAAGTCCTTAAAGTATTTTGTTTAATCTTTTTTCTTGCTTTTAAATTGACAAACTTGTTTTTGGGAACTTTAAGCCCAAATACAATTCAGCCATTGTACCATATGAAACCATCCAACGCATATTTAAGAATATTTTGCTTGCTTAGAGCCACAAACTTGAGGAATATTTGATGATAGTAGCTTAATATGATTGCCACTGTTGCAAGGGCTTGGTTTATTATGTCTAATTATTACTGTTGATTTACTAGAAACTAATCCATGATATCTCAGATTTAATTTCAGAAAGAAGATGTACTGTATCATTGCAGTCCTTCTGTTTATCGCTGTTATTATTTGTATTGGAGCAATTCTACATCTATTTCAGAGATGTAGTGCCTGTGTATTTCATCAGAATGCAGGTGTAGCTTCAGATGGAGAACCTTGTTCTAAAATTGGCAGGTAAGCCACAATATTTATGTATTTGGAAACTCATTTCTTGAAAACGTATTGAAGTTGCTAACACTGTCACTGGCTCAAATGCTCCAGCAACATCTTAATAAGATTAGATTTTGGTTTTTAGATTCCCTACAGTGTGGAAACAGGCCCTTTGGCCCAACAAGTCCACACCACCTCTTGAAGCATCTCCCTATAGCCCACACATCCCTGAACACTATGGGGCAATTTAGCATGGCCAATCCACCTAACCTGCATATCTTTGGACTGTGGGAAGAAACCAGAGCACCTGGAGGAAACCCACGCAGACACGGGGAGAATGTGCAAACTCCACAGACAGTCACCCGCGGTGGGAATTGGACCCGTGGGGCTGCAGTGCTACCCACTGAGTCACTGTGCTGATTAATTTCTTAATCCACAAGGGTTCATCTGGTTACTCTGTCACCTCCTGTTCTTTAGGCCATGCACCTTGGGATGTGCTTGCATCCATACACCTGTATGCTCAACTTGTCTTTCCATTCAGAGGAGCAGTTATGAGATTTAAGTTGCATAAGTTCTGAATCCAAAAGTAACAATTGTTTCTCTGGCATGTAAAGATAGTTCCTCATGATCTGCCACTGACCCCACATTCCCAGCCCTGCCCCATATCCCTTAATCACACATTTAAAAAGCTCTATTAATCTCTCATTTATTGTTAACAATTAAAAGAGCAATTGATGCTAGATGTGGATGACTACTGCTTGTGTGCAGAAGTGTTTCTGAAATTCACTCCTGAAAAGACTAACTTTTATGTTCCCTGACCACGAGCTGGTGTGTAGGATGGAAGAAGCAACTGACAGTGTGGAGTTATGTTGGCCTTGACATTGAGAAGCATTGAGTAGCAACTTGCCGACTTCTCCCAGGAGACAGTAAGAACTGCCGATGCTGGAGCCAGAGATAAGTGTGGAGCTGCAGGAACACAGCAGGCCAGGCAGCCTCAGGAGTCATCAATGTAACGGAGGAAGAGGTGGGGTTTGGGGCCTGTGTAGGTGCGGAAGAGGGACTGTTCCATGTAACCTACAAAGAGGCAGGCATAGCTGGGGCCCATGCGGGTGCCCATGGCCACCCCCTTTGTCTGTAGGAAGTGGGAGGAATCGAAAGAGAAGTTGTTGAGGGCGAGGATGAGTTCGGCTAGGTGGATGAGGGTGTCGGTGGAGGGGGACTGGTTGGGCCTGCGGGTCAGGAAGAAGCAGAGGGCCTTGAGGCCATCTGCATGTGGAATACAAGTGTATAGGGACTGGACGTCCATGGTGAAAATGAGGTGTTGGGGGCCAGCGAATTGGAAGTTCTGGAGGAGGAGGGTGTAGGTGGTGTCACGGACGTAGGTAGGGAGTTCCTGGACCGAAGGGGAGAAAATGGAGTCCAGCTAGGTGGAGATGAGTTCTGTGGGGCAGGAACAGGCTGACAAAATGGCTCGACCAGGGCAGGCAAGTTTGTGGATTTTGGGAAGGAGATAGAAACGGGCCGTGCGGGGTTGGGGAACAATGAGGTTGGAGGCAGTGGGTGGGAGGTCCCCTGAGGTGATGAGGTCATGGATGGTGTTGGAGATGGTTTGGTGCTCGGGGGTGGGGTCATGATCAAGGGGGCAGTAGGAGGAGGTGTCGGAGAGTTGGCGTTTGGCCTCGGCGATGTAGAGGCCAGTTCGCCATACTACCACTATGCCACCCTTGTCTGCGGGTTTGATGGTGAGGTTGGGGTTGGAGCGGAGGGCTGCCCGTTCTGCAGGGGAGAGGTTGGAGTGGGGAGAGGGGTGGAGAGGTTGAGGCGGTTAATGTCTCGACGGCAGTTAGAGATGAAGAGGTCGAGGGAAGGTAGGAGGCCTGGGGGTGGTGTCCAGGAGGAGGACTTGTGTTGAAAGCGGGTGAAGGTGTCAGTGGAGGGAGGGTTAGGTTCCTGGATGAAGAAGTAAGCGTGGAGGTGAAGGCGGCGGAAAAACTGCTCCATGTCCAAACGTGACTGGTATTCATTGATGTGTGGTTGTAGGGGGACAAAGGTGAGCCCCTTGCTTCGGACTGACCATTCGTCCTCAGTCAGTGGGAGGTCTGGGGGAATGGTGAAAACTCTGCAGGGCTCAGTGTGGCTGTCTCCTCTGGGGTTGCTGACTGTGGAGTATCAGGTTTGTTCCATTGTTAAAAGCCTAGATCTGTCTGCTTAGCAGGAATCTGTGTAGAAAAAGAACTGTGGTCAGCAACAAGTAGCCAAATGGTCTGTGGACTTGTAACCAGTCATCAATGACAATGGCCTTCTGCCTGTCAACAACGATGTGGTAGGTCCTCAGGTATCTGAATAGCTTGGAGATGTGAACAAAATGCAAAGAAGTCATCAGATCTTCACAGGCTCAGGTGCTGAGTCCACTATCTGGTAGCAAAGCTCACTTTAAGCCTGAAGAATACCAATGTATTTCTCCTTCAGCAGTTTCTGTAAGTTGTGGCTTTTAATGAATGAGTTTGGGACCTTTTAAAATGTGAACCCGTGCCCTGGTGCCTCTTGCAAATCAATGAAAGCATCCAGAGAAAGAGAACCAACAAGAAGCATCCCAGTAAACTCTGTACGGGGTGTGTGCGTTTGCGCGGCAGTATCATAGGAGCAGGAAAGCTAACGTTTCGGGCCTAGGCCCTCCTTCAGAAATGGGGGAGGGGAGGGGGGAGGCAGGTAGAAGATGGATAGAGGAGAAGATAGGTGGAGAGGAGACAGACAGGTCAAAGAGGCGGGGATGGAGCCAGTAAAGGTGAGTGTAGGTGGGGAAGTAGGGAAGAGAGAGGTCAGTCCAGGGCGGACGGACAGGTCAAGGGCGCAGGATGAGGTTAGTAGGTGGGAAATGGGGGTGTGGCTTGAGGTGGGAGGAGGGGATGGGTGAGAGGGATGAGTTGGGCTAGTTTTAGGACATGGTGGGGGGGGGGCGTCGCAGGGAGGAGAAATTTTGAAGCTGGTGAAATCCACATTGATTCTGATGGGCGGGAGTGTTCCCAAGTGGAATATGAGTTGCTGTTCCTGCAACCTTCGGGTGGCATCATGATGCCACTGCAGGAGGCCCAGGATCGACATGTCATCTGAGGAATGGGAGGGGGAATTCAAATGGTTCGTGACTGGGAGGTGCAGCTGTTCATTGCGAACCGAGCCTACATGTTCTGCAAAGCAGTCCCCAAGCCTCCGCTTGGTTTCCCCATTATAGAGACCACAGCGGATGCAGTATACCACATTGGCAGATGTGCAAGTGAACCTCTACGTATGTGGAAAGTGTGTGTGTAAATGGAAAAATTTAAAAGGAGATTGGCAAAAAGTCCTGTGCAATTGCAGAATGTGTAACACCTGACCATTTACTTCCTCCCCCTCACTATCCAAGGTCCCAGACTCCCCTTCCAGGTGAAGCAGCAATTTGCCTGCATTTAACACAATTTAGTTTACTGCATTCACAGCTCATGATGTGCTCTCCTCTACACTGGGGAGATAAAGCACAGACTAGGACATTTCTTTGTGAAACAAGTTATGTTCTGTCTGCAAAAAGTCCAGGGTATTGCCCCAGTGAGGGCCAAGAAGATACACTGACATTATAAATATTTGGAGCAAGGCTGTATCACCATTGCAGTTAGTGTTAAAGCCAGAGCTACCCTCCGAGTGGATACCCCAGAGATTTCTTCAAAAAATATACTTGATTCATAGAATTTGTAAAAATGTTTCGCTTAAACATTTCAAATTGAAAATTATAGAAGGTGTAGTAAAAGTCAACTTGTCTCTATAGGACTTGTTTCACACTCAAGCTCTTCAATACAATTGTAATATTTACAAAATTCTGTGAAACAGAGCCCGAGGGCAAACATTGTGAATTGTGATTTACAGAATATGAAATAGAAATAAATTGACTCCCTCGTTTTTTTTCTCCAGTATGAGTTTGGGTTTTTGAATCTGATTCAGATTGTACAACTCTATAAAAGTTGCACTGTTACCCTTACACCAAGTGTACACGTATCCTGTTAATGTATCCAAATCATCTCTACAGCTCCTCATGGCCACGGCTTCATAAACTTGGCAAACTTGCTGAAACAAATTTGTACTGCCTGTGCTATAATAACAAGGTGCTCTAAGTACTTTTTTGATTGCATAACTTACATCATTCTTTAATATGTACAGGAGTTGATTTACATCTGAACCTTTGTCATTTCTGCAGTTTGGGACTTTGCTGTCTTTCAGGGAAATCATGAAGTGGAATGGCTCATCTGTGGATGCAGCTATCGCAACACTTCTCTGCATTGGGCTGGTGAATGCACACAGTATGGGCATTGGAGGAGGTCTGATCTTCACCATCTACAATGCATCAACAGGTCAACTATTTCAACATTTTCCTTATCTTCAATCCTCTTGTACTAAGTTTTTAAGTTAATTGGAATGCCTTTAATCAGACTAAAATTCAAAATGGAAGAATGCTGTGCTGATAGTGCTATGGCTTTAATTTCCTTTCTTCCTCCCTTCCCTTCTATTCACTCTTTTCTTCCTCCTTTGAGTTTCTTTTCATGACACAACAGATAGTAACATTTCTTCATTCACTGATGGAATAACTCAGCAGATTTTTGTCATTTAAACAGTGCTTGGGTAATTGGAGTAACAGGCTCATTTCTTCTAGCCTGCATCTCATATTCCAGAATTGCTTGTACAGTTCTAGCTGCAATGGTCTAGTGGTATTATCAGTTGAGCTATTAATCCACAAACCCAGCAAATGTTCTGGGGACTTGGGTTCAAATCCTACCATGGCAGATGGTAGAATTTGAAATCAATAAAATTGCCTTTAAATTGAATTCAATAAAAGTTTGGAATTGAGTCTACTGATGGCTATGAAACCATTATCGAGTGTGGGAAGAATCCAACTGTTTTGCCAATGCCCTATTGGGAAGGAAACTGCCATCCTTACCTGGTTTGGCCCACACGTGACTCCAGACCCATAGCCATGTAGTCGGCTCGTAACCTCCCTCTGGGTAGTTAGGGATGGGAAATAAATGCTGGAATAGCTAGCAATACTGGTGTTCTGTGAATGAACAGAAACTTCATGAATTTGCATTCTCGCATGTCCTTTTCACATTTCATGAGGATCTGTGTTGAATGAAGTAAATGTTGTTTTGTAGACAGATCCACACATTATATAAAAGCAAGGTCTTTGTTTCCAAATGAATGCTTTTGTCATAACACTTGAAAAGTGTATTACCCAACAATTCAAAACTGACACCACTTCAAATACAGTAATGGATCATTTTATTTCAATGTAGTAGCAGGTGAGAAAAGGTGAATTGGTTGTTTTTAACCTCCTCAGTTTGCTACAAACACAATTTTAGTTACTTTTAGTGTGTAGTTAAAATGGAGTCAATGAAAGGTATTGTAGATTGAAAGAAAAAGGAATTTTATTATTTAGCAACACCAAGAAAAATAATAAAGTGACATCAAACAGGAATGAAGTTAAACAGGAGTGTCTAGCACAAAAGAAGATCAACAGTGATAATGGGAACTGCAGATGCTGGAGAATCCAAGATAATAAAACATGAGGCTGATGAACACAGCAGGCCAAGCAGCATCTCAGGAGCACAAAAGCTGATGTTTCGGGCCTAGACCCTTCAGAGCTAATAGAATGCATTTTGAAGTCTTTAGTCCTTTGAAATGTTAAGTTTTTTAACCTGAAATCAAGTTAGTCTGATGTCTTGTATTCTCAGCTGTTGTGAAAATTATTGATACCTTTTGGGTTCCCAATGAATGGATGTTTCTCCAAATTGTTTTATAACCGGATATGGCTGTTCAAGAGGCCGAGACTGAGAGAAACCAGAACCGGGAGAATAAGCCTTCCAGTTCCACAGTCATTAATTTTTCATTCTTCTCCCTGCTCTTCTCAATAGTTGCCTAAAATACAGTTCATTCCTGTATTCCAAGGTCTGTCTTCATTATTTTTCTAACCTGGATAATGTGCAGGGGGCTTTCAGCTCAATAGGTGGAACTTCTAGAAAGTTTTAAATCAAACAGGACATATAGATGTTAACTTCAGTTCACACTGAGCCTTGTGTATTGCTAATTTCATGATGTGTCTCAACCCTGTGGTCAAATGATCATGCACCTGTCTGAAATCAGTTTTCCCTTCTTAAAATCATCTTAGTGCATGAACAGGTCCAATGCTTAAAACTTCAAATGATAAAAGCTAAATATTATGACATGATACCCTGATGCATGTGCTATTAGAGGTCATATTTACAATCCATGTTTACATTTCCTATCATAATTTCTTGAAGCATAGTCTAAGTTATTGAACAGTTTGCACTCCTTCAATATACCAACTTACACATTGAGTGCAGAATCAATCTGCCCATTGGTAATAGAGCAGCTTAAAAGTGAAAGTTTAAGTGATGAGAACTTGGACTCTCCCAGCCAATGAAGGAGCTTAGGTGACAAAATGCAAAGAAGGGAATTGTAAAGGGAAGTGCAGAAGTTTTATGAAAATATGTAAAAAGAGATCTCTTTCAATTTGTAATTATTTTCTATTTCTCATCAGGACAGGTTGAAGTGATTAATTCAAGAGAAGTGGCTCCAGAGCAAGAAAGTACCCGTAGCTTGGAAACAGGTAAATTTATGAGACTTCGGGGCTGAGTGCCTGTCAAAACATTATTGTTTTAAGGATGCAAGATGGAGACCTCTTTGGCTTGCTACAGAACCATTGTAACACCAAGTCCACAATGTGAGAACTCATTGTAGCTTGACTATTTTAGTAAGAGAGTTCTGATTTTCAACAAGCAGACTGAAGATTTAAATAAAGTTTTGCCTCTTTTGAGAATGATGAGATACCTGGTCTAGAAGTGCATTTATTGTATATTGAAGGAAGATGGCTGTGGCAGGTTAGTCACCTCACCTCCTGGTCATCTCCGCAGGAGCTCCTCAGGGTGGTGTCTTAGGCCCAACCCCAGTTTCATCAGTGACCTTCCCTCAACCATGAGGTCAGAAGGGGATGTTCACCAATGATTGCACAATGTTCAGCAACACCTCAAATACTGAAGCTGTCCATGCCCAAATGCGGCAAGACTTGGACAATAACTAGCCTTGGGCTGACAAATGGCCAGTAACATTCATACAAGTTTACCTAAGTCCAACAAGAAACAAAGCGACTATATCCTTTGAGATTCAGTGGCATTACCATCACTAAACTCCTTGCTATCAATATTCTGGGGTTACCATTGATCAGAAATTGGACTGGACTGAGCCATATAAATACTGTGGTTACAGGAGTATGTCAGACATTTGGAATTCTACATTGGGTAACTCACCTCCTATCTCCCCAACGCCTGTCCACCATCTACAAGGCACAAGTAAAGTATGTGATGGATTAATCCCCCTTGCCTGGATGAATGCAACTGCAACAATGTTCAGCAAATCAGCAATCAGCCATAGGGCTGCTCTCTCATTAGAGATAGACAACTGGTGGTGGTTTAAACTGAGGAACACCATACTTCAGGTGAGAAGGGGAGACCTTGGTGGTAACCTCTGCCAGTGCAGGAATTGAACCCCCTCTATTGGCATCACACAACATCACAAACTGAACCATCTAGCCATCTGAACTAACCAACCAACACCCAGCCATGTTGTGTACCATCCGCAAGATGCACAGCAGAAATTCACTAAGTATCCTTCAATAGATCTTTTAAAGCCACATCCTCAATCAATGTCAAATGTCTCACTGAAAAGAAATCAAAGCATGTCCAAGCTAAAATTAGAGTGAATAAGTGTTTGCATGTTTCAGGTAGTCAGTCTATACAAAATACAGCTGCCAAGTAAACATATATAAACCATTTGCTTCTCAAGTGCAACTAGGGATGGGCAATAAATGCTGACCTCACCAGTAATGCCCAGATCCTGTGAATGAATCAAAGCAAAATACTAGAACCAATAATCCACAGGAAGGTTGTAAATGACCCAATAGGTATGTTCTTTACATAAGGGTAATTGATGCACCACATATTGAGGTATTCATTCATGCAAGATGTGCCATTGCTTTCCTCTTGCAATTGAGGATATTTGCTAGGCTGGAATGTATATTCCCTGTCTTTAGGAGCAATGAGCTGTACCAATTTTAAGCCTCCATGAACTGAGCCACAAAAGCAACCCTGTAAATAACACATCCTAAAGACAAATGCCTCATTATTTTTCTCAGTATTGAATACAAGTGGCAGTTAAAGTGTCACTCCCCATCAATGGAAATGTTTGCAGGAACATTATGGGCTTTTTAACATTTATTCATCCATAGGATGTGGACTACATGCCATCCATAACTGCCTTTCAGAAGGTGCTGGTGACCCGGGAACAATGATATAGTTTCAAAACACCATCCAGGACAAAGCAGCCCACTTGATTGGCACCACATCCATAAACAGCCACTCCCTCCACTGACGACACTCAATAGCAGTGTGTGCTATCTACAAGATGCACTGCAGAAATTCACCAAATATCTTTGGACAGAAAATTCCAAACCCATGATCATTTCAAAAACCCATGATCATTTCAATCTAGAAGGACAAGGGCAGCAGATAGACGGGAACACCCCACCTTCTGCAAATTCCCCTCCAAGCCACTCACCATCCTGACTTAGAAATAAAAAGCTGATCCTTCAATGTCACTAGGTCTGGAACTCTCTCCCTAACTGCATTGTGGGTCTACTGATGTGGTTCGAGAAGGCAGCTCAAAACCATGTTCTCAAGAACAGCCAGAGATGGGAATCAAGTGCTGGCCCGGAGATGCCTGCATCCTTTTATGGCATAGAAACACCAGGGTGCTGTGCAATTTGGAGAATGCTCTCCAAGGCGATGTTCCCCCGCATCTGCTGACTTTCTCGTTCTGGGTGATGGAGTTCACAGGTCAAGAAGGTACTGTCCGAGGAGCCTTGGTGAGTCATTGCAGGGCATCTTGGAGGTGATACCCTCTGCTGCAATTGTCTGTCGGTGATGCAAGAGTGCATATCATATGTTTGAGGATATGGTGCCAATCAAATGAGTTGCTTAGTCTTGGATGGTTTTGAGCTTCTTCAGCTGCATTCATCCAGGCAGGTATGGAGTATTCCATCACAGTCCTGGCTTATGTTGTAGACAGTGGACTGACTTTGAGTCTGGAGGTGTTTTACTCACTGCAGAATTCCCAACTTTCCACATACTGCAAGCCAATGGGCAAGAACAAAAGAATCTTTTGTTTGATAGAATCAGAAACCTTTATGGCATAGAGAGCTGTTTAAAATGGCCTGTTCGGCACATGTTTACTACTGTCAGGTTCACAATAGAATTGATCAGAGGTGCCATTGACAGTGAAGCAGTGTTTCTGTTGATCAGGACCAATGGAGGTCTTTACGGTTGAAGATAAGGAAATAATGTTACATAAGAACATAAGAATTAGGAGCAGGAGTAGGCAATTCACCCCTCCAAGCCGGTTCCACTATTTAACATGATCATGACTGACCTTATCCTGGTGTCCACTCCACTCTCCTGCCTTCTCCCCATAGCCATCCATCCTGCCTTTCAGCTGAAACATATGTGTTTCTTTATGAATCTGTTGATTGATTCTGACTCCACTGCATTCTGGGGCAGTGAGTTCCACAGATTCACAACCCTCTGAGAGAAGTAGTTTCTCATCTCAGGTTTGAACCTACCTCCTCCGTCTATGTATCTGTGACTTCATATTTCAGGGTAGGTAGTGGGAACAGTGCCACAAGTAGCAGTAAAATCCAATAGAACTTTGAGTGTCTTGGTATTAATAGCAGACATGGGGTATCACCCATTATTTACATGGAAATTGATATAGAATGCCAACATTTGCAAGTCAGTTGGGAATGTGCCAGTATTGTCAACATACCAATATTTGCTGATGTCCCTCCTTATACGTCACTGCCAGTTTAGGAATGGCATTGCTCCCAATCCAAATATACAACAGAATGACTGGAAAGGTATGTGTCTTCTAATGTCCACCAAAGTACACTATAAGTCGGTGTCACAGCTCCAAGAGGTCAGATTAGCAGATTAGGTGACATAAAGGTCTCTTCCCTGCTGCATTGTGCATTGAATTATTTTGTCAGAACAGTTTGAATACTATCTGAGTTGCTCCAATTATTGATGTTTCTTGAGTTGCAGGAGGGCCCTCAATTGCAGTTCCAGGTGAAATCAGAGGATATGCACTTGCCCACCAAAGGCATGGCCGGTTACCATGGAAACAATTGTTTGAGCCATCCATTTGGCTCGCAAGAAAGGGTTTTCCAGTTGGCAAGAGTCTTGCCATCGCCCTTGAAACAAACAAAGAACAAATCGAAGCGAGCACTTCATTATGGTGAGAAGGAGTTCACTTATAGTTATAAATAATGCACTGTTGTTAGCTAATATTGCAACTGACTCAAACTAGAATTTAAAGTGACATTTTGATGTGGAAGAATGAAAGCTGCCGTTATGCTATGACTTGGAAATGAGTCTCGAGATAATTTCCAACTCAAAGAATATGTTCCAGGCAGCTCCATTATTGCCTACATTGATGATACTTTCGCATTTTTGGCACTCCGAAATTTAGTCTCTTTGTTACACTCAGTACCGGAGTTGCACCCAGAATGATGCTCACAAGATAGACAGGATTTTCAGAGGTTTTTCATCTCTTCCAAAAAGGCTACAGAGGCTTCACTGCATCATCAGTGAATATAGAATATACAGTGAATATAATTCCAAATTCTTTGATCTTACACTAAATCTAGATCTCGATTTCACATTTTGATTCTTTCTGTAATGAAATTCTCGACAACAATTCTAAAAGAGTCTTCTTGCTGATTTGAACTTGCCTCATTTCAGTTCATGTCATGGCTTAATTTGGACCTGTTTCACATCTCTTTTTGATCAGATGTTCTCAAGGCAGGAATAATCCACATTTTGCCAGTCTTCATCTGCATCTCAATCCTCATGTTACTGATTTGGCCTCCTAGACAGACACAGGTTCCGGGCATTATCTAAACCCAAAGGATGTTACACATGATTAAAATTTCCAGATTTGTTTTGAGCACTATTAATATTGTCTAGATGACTTTGGGGATTGTTTCTTGCACCTTAGTGACCAAGGCTTAAAAATGTAATCTGCCTGGAATATGTGTATGAGTGCAAATGGACACCTCTAAGTAATTGTAGTGACTTAGTGTCTTCTGTCAAAGATTGAGCAGAGAGAGGGAACATGGAAATTAAGCAATTGGTGCCACAATTGAAATGTTGCTTTAGGAAGAGAAATTCTGCAGTGACATAATACAGTTTCTAAAGGTGTTCATGTGAGACAGAAAGTATTATGTTCGTGACACAGGGAGCCTTCATCCTGTTCTTGCAATTGCCATAGGTTTGAGCTACACCCCACGGAAATTAATAACAGGCACAGCAAACCAACTCAATTTAAAGCAATTAGCATTTCAAAGCTTTGTACATGAAATGTACAAGCATGGTGAGATATTGTTCACTAAAAAAGGACAAATATAGACATTGTTATTGTGAAAATGTTTCCCATATTCGTGAAGTTTCATTTCCATTAAAAGTGGTGAGATTTGAAAAAAAACTAATTCAAAAATAAAACTCCAGTTGCTGAAGGTGAACAATTTTTAATCTGACTTTCAGCCTTATTTTCTTTTCTGATCTGCATGAATATTTGATTACGACACTGCATCTGTAGAGAAATTCAATTTATTTGGTGCCACAGTGATTACATGGCCAAACATCAAAACTATCCCCTGTTGAGCCAATTTACTGCTGTGTTAGGATATTGATGGCAACTCAACAGTTGATGGTAGGCAAGACCTGTGCTTATGTTGGCACAGACGCCACCTCAAGAAGTATGCCTTCCTTATGCAGTTAAAGCACAGTGCCAATGATAGGAAATGTAGAAGATCATCTCTGGCTGCCATCTGTAATTTTATACATCCTCCACCCATGGGAAAAGTCTCTGACCAGAATATCCAAATGCTTTCCATGTGCAATACTTCTCAACTGTTGCAGGTGCCTTGGAATCTGCCTCACAATATCAATTGGAATGCTTCTGCAGTGATACAAACTAAATCCAACACAACCATCTCAATAGCATGATGGAAAGGAGACATCAAATTCTCAACATAGAGCTGATACTCTTTATCCTGCAATTAAATAATAACAGTGATTCTGCATTTAGACAGTTGCAAATAATTCATCTGGAAATCTCCGGAGACAAAGGCATAGGAGAGCAACATTCCTTCTAAACTGTGCAGCCATGGGGCAGTGTAGCTGTTCCAAAGATTTGTGCATGCCGATTGGTTTACTGACACTGTGCTGACCCATTCACTCCTATATTTCTCCAGCGGCAGATGTCCACACAGCCAATGGAGAAATGAGTGGGATTCTATGATCCTGTCTACCTCCTTGTTTTAAAAAAAACTTGCGGTGATCCAACCTCTACAAACCTCTGGGCAAACAATTCCAGACGCTCACTAGTCTCTGGGAGAAGAAATGCCTACACATCTCAGTTTTAAATGAGTGCCCCCTTATTCTGTGACAAGCAAAAAGTGCTGGATAAACTGAGCAGGTATGGCAGCATCTGTAAAGAGAGAAACGGTGTTAACATCTTGATTCCAATCTGACCATTCTTCAGAACCACGCCACAGAATTTTGTATCTTTCAATAAGATTACCTCTTGTTCTTCTAAACTCTAATGAATAGAGGCCTAACCTGTTTAGCCACTCTTGTTAAGTCAACCCATCATCATACTATTCAGTCAAATGAATCCCTCCCAACTGCCTCCAACGCTAGTACGTGCTTTATTAAGTACAGGGACCGGAACCTGCAGTACTCCAGATGTAAACTCACCAACATCCTACGCAGTTATGACAAAATTTCCCTATTTTCAAATTCCAGCCCCCAATAATAAAAGCTAAATTTTGTTTTCCTTCTTAATCACTTGCTGCACCTGTTCACTAAGATGTTGTGCTTCATGCGTAGGAACCAAATTCCTCCATTCTGCATTTTAATCTCTCTCCATTTAAGTAATAATCTACCTTTTGACTGTTTATATTCAAGTACATAACCTCACCCATTCCAACAATAAATTCCATACACCATGTCTTTGCCCACTCACTTACCCTAACTGTGTCCCCTTACAGATTTTTAATCTCATCACAACATAACCTACCACCTAATTTGGATACATTACACACTGCTCCAGCCACCAATCCATCAACACGGGGAGCAAATAATTGAGGCTGTATGACTGATCCCTGTGGTACTTCACTAGTTACATTTTCCAACTGTCTAAATTTCATCACTTAATTGTAAGCTAAAGTGTTCCAGCTCCATGTTGAGAATTTGATGTCTCCTCTCCATCACACTGTTGAGATTGTTGTGTTGGATTTAATCTGTGTCACTGTAGAATCCTTCCAATCAATACTGTGAGGCAGATTCCAAAGCACCTGTTGAGAAATATTGCACATGGAAACTTCATTCGAGGTCATGTTTAGCATTTTAATATCAACTCTCTGTATTTTGTGGATTAACCCATCCTCAGTCCATGCTAATACCTCACATCGCAAACTTTTATCTTGTGCAATAAACTTTTATGTGGCTCCTTATAGAATGGCTTCTGGAAATCTAAATAACCTACATCTACTTGGTACCTCTATGAATTCTGCTTGGTATATTCTCAAAAGATACTATCAAATAAGATTTCCCTTTCCTAAAACCATACAGATTTTTCTTCGATTGTGTTAAGTTTTTCTAAATGTCCTGCTATTTCTTTCTTCATTATGGATTCTAGCATTTTCCCAACATCAGACATTGCACTAACTGGCCTATAGTTTTCTCCAGGTTTTGGGGACAAGGGAAGTGCCTGATTCTGGGGGATAACAAACCACTTGCCACAAGAAATAATTTTCACTGTCCAAGTTACAATTTCTACTGTGGTCTGATGTCCACCTATAGAACTGGATCAAGACAGCTTAACAACTAAACAGTTTGCAGACAATGTTAAACACACCTCCATCATCAGTGTTGGATTCATACCAATCTCAGGAGAGATGTTAAGTTTGTAATCTGACCCTGCACTTTGTAGTTACTTAAAGGAATCGATCAGATAATGGCTTTGTCATTACTATTAATTATCCATTAGGTTACACCTGGCACCGACACTTACTAAATATCCAGTGGTAAAGGTTCTAAGGTATTTGTTCCAAAATTATATGGCAACCGCAATTTTTATTATTTGTGCCATTTGATATTTTATTGAGAAAACACAATGAGGATATCCTTCGCTCTGATTTAGCCAGTACTGTTTGTAAGTTACATCTTTATAAGGGGATGGCCTAGTGTTATTATCACTACACTATCAATCCAGAGACCCAGATAGTGTTTTGTGGGCCTGGGTTTGAATTCTGCTATAGCAGATGGTGTAATTTGAATTCAATTTAAAAAAATCTGGAATTAGGAGTCTAACAATGACCATGAAACCAACGTTGATTGATGGGGAAAAGGATCTGTTTCACTAATGTCCTTTAGGGAAGGAAACTATCATCCTTAGCTGGTCTGGCTGACATATAACTCCAGACCAAGAGCAGTTGACACTTAACCATATTCTGGGTAATTATGGATGGGCAACAGTGACACCCTCTTCCCTTAAGTGAATTTTTTAAAAATCACAATGAAATACAGTTTTGCAGATGATAATGAACAGAACGTACACGAAAGGTTATTTTTGCCAAACTTGTGCTTTCAGGGTGGAGTCCTATTCTGATAGGCCAGTAGTCAGTGAATCTGTTTGACAGTGTTGCCATGCTATTGCAAAGGTTGAACTTCTCTTTGCTAATCACTAAAAATTCTTTTGTTTCCACAGTGACGTGTTCTGTAAGAAAAACAGCAACAAAATTTTAAGGGAGAACGACATGATATATTTTCCAAAGTTAGCGATCACACTGCGAATGATAGCAGACATAGGACCGAATGCATTCTATGATGGGCCCATTGGAGATGATATTGTCAAGTATGTCAGTCAATCAGGTATGCACACAGATGGATACAGATCATAGCTGCCTTGTCTTATGTAATGAGACTCCTCTTTACCAAATTCAGGTTTATTTCCTGAA
Source organism: Stegostoma tigrinum (assembly GCF_030684315.1). Lineage (NCBI taxonomy): Eukaryota > Metazoa > Chordata > Chondrichthyes > Orectolobiformes > Stegostomatidae > Stegostoma > Stegostoma tigrinum. Next base: position 39,301,582 of record NC_081377.1, on the reverse strand, counting down.
TCCAAAAATGCTAGAGATCACAGCAGGTCAGACAGCATCCATGGACGGAAAGCAAGCTAACATTTCGAACCTAGATGACTCTTCATCAAAGCTGATGTCAGCTTTAACCCCTTCCCCACCCCCATCACAGTTTCTTAGAAGAGAATACATTTTTTTTGATCCAATCTTAATTAACTTGTAGTGCCCCATCCGGAACAGGCTACTAAAAAAAATTAGCAGCACCATTAATGTCTGTATAATCACACATCATGGCAGAACTCCACACAGCTTCCAATTTCATTATCTGCTTTGGGGTGGCAGATAATACATAGAACATAGAACATAGAACATTACAGCACAGAACAGGCTCTTCGGCCCTTGATGTTGTGCCGACCTGTCATACCGATCTCAAGCCCATCTAACCTACACTATTCCATGTACGTCCATGTGCTTATCCAATGACGACTTAAACGTACCTAAAGTTGGCGAATCTACTACCGTTGCAGGCAAAGCGTTCCATTCCCTTACTACTCTCTGAGTAAAGAAACTACCTCTGACATCTGTCCTATATCTTTCGCCCCTCAATTTAAAGCTATGCCCCCTCGTGCTCGCCGTCACCATCCTAGGAAAAAGGCTCTCCCTATCCACCCTATCTAACCCTTTGATTATTTTATATGTTTCTATTAAGCCACCTCTCAACCTTCTTCTCTCTAACGAAAACAGCCTCAAGTTCCTCAGCCTTTCCTCGTAAGACCTTCCCTCCATACCAGGCAACATCCTAGTAAATCTCCTCTGCACCCTTTCCAAAGCTTCCACATCCTTCTTATAATGCAGTGACCAGAACTGTACGCAATACTCCAAGTGCGGCTGCACCAGAGTTTTGTACAGCTTCACCATAACCTCTTGGTTCCGGAACTCGATCCCTCTATTAATAAAAGCTAAAACACTGTATGCCTTCTTAACAGCCCTGTCAACCTGGGTGGCAACTTTCAAGGATCTGTGTACATGGACACCGAGATCTCTCTACTCATCTACACTACTTAGAATCTTACCATTAGCCCTGTACTTTGCCTTCTTGGCAAGGTGGTAACTATTGTTCCTGTCTAGTTGCCCATGAACTTCTCCAGGAACTAATGTGATCCATGTGCTGAGGTTGCTCCCACATTGATGTTAGCTCTGACACATCAACAACACAGAATCCAAATCAAAGTCAGGATGGGCTATGACAGGCAATACCTGCTGGATAGCCGGGGAATACAGAGGAAGAAACGCTGTTGAATGAAGCTTGACCAATTGCTGTAGGATGCCTGTAGTTTGTGCATATTACAGTTCATCCTGTAGCTTGTACATTCTTTGGCCCATCCTATAGGTTATTGTATACCACAGTCCAGCTTGTAGATTGTGTATACTGCAGTTCATCCTCTAAATTGTTTACTACAGCACGTCCTGTAGAATAGTCCATTCTGTACATTGTGTACATTACAGTTCAACCAATGATTGCGGAAACTACAGTGTATCCTGTAGATTGTGTATATAAAAGTCCATCCTGTGGAAAACACAGCAGTCAATTTGTGCAAAGCAAGATCCCGTTGAGATTCATTATTTGGCTATTTACCTCAATGATGTTTACAGAGGGGTGAACATTAGTCACAACATAACGGAGGCTAACTTCTTTGGAATGATGCTTTGAGATCTTCTATCTCAACTTTACTATGGCAGACAGACCCTTGGTTTGACATTTCATCCATAGTACGGTGGCTCAGTAGTTGGCACTGTCAGACAGCAGTGTTAGGGACGCAGGTTCAATTCCAGCCTCGGGTAACTGTCTGTGTGGAGTTTGCACATTCTCCCCGTGTCTGCGTGGGAATCCTCCGGGTGCTCCGGTTTCCTCCCACAGTCTAAAGATGTGCAAGTTAGATGGATTGTTGTGCTAAATTACCCATACTTTTCAGGGGTCTGTGGATTGGGTAGGTTATAAGGGGATGGGCCTGGGTGGGATGCTCCAAGGGTCAGTATGGATTTGTTGGACTGAAGGGCCTGTTTCCACACTGTAGGGATTCCATGATTCAAAAGACTGCACCTCCAACACTTACAGCAATGCACCAGAAGTGTCTCCTGGATTATTCCTGTCCTTTCTAAAGGCATTTTTCAGTTAAGCCCCCTCTCAGTAATAAGAGTTAATTTCATCTAACTTGTAAATGGTTACATAATCTTGTTCAAATAGATTGCAATTCTATCCATTTCTCTTGCCTCTTTAGGTGGACAAATTTCTCTCAATGATCTGAAACAATATAAAGCGAACAAGGAGACACCGATAAATGTGACTGTTGATGGATATACTCTGTACGTTCCAGGTGCCCCATCTGGAGGACCAGTGCTTGCACTCATTCTGAAAATTCTTGAAGGTAACCCTGCCATTCAGAAATGTTTTACTTTAATTTTTAAAGCTTTTCCAGCTAAGTTATCACGAACTCTGAACTAGACTGTGGAGAATTAACGTTTCTCCTGCTATAGCAGGAAGCTAGGGATGAATTGTTGACAATCTAATTCAGCTTCTGCTGGTGCTCAGGAAGGCAACTGTAGTGTATTTAGGGTGGTTACTGAATTGAAAATGTCACCACAGGATACAAATGAGCCATTTTGTTATTCAGTCAGTGGTAAGCCACATGTCCTCAAGATGAAGTAATTCTTTTATCATTTTGAATTTCCAAATGAACTTGTTTGAAGGTAATTGAGACATTCTGCCATAGTTCAGAAATGTCGTGAAGAACTTTATATCCAATTGCTCGGAATCACAAGGACTGTCAATAGATAGAACAATGTTTGCACTCCGGAACCAAGCCCACTACCAAACAAACTGTTACAGTGCAGCTACAACTCTGGTTACAACCCAATGTTGTAGAAAATTGCCCAGCCATGCCCTGTGTGGAGAAAATACGATAAATCCAAACTGAAAGGTGTCATAAACAATGCTATCAAGGCAGTACTTGCTTAACAATAAACTGTGAACTGACTCTCAGTTTGGTTTCAGCCAGGGCCACTCAGCTCCTGACCTCACTACAGCCTTGGTTCAAACATGGACAAAAGAGCTGAATTCCAGAGGATGAGGTGAGAGTGACAGCCCTTGATATCAAGGCTGCATTTGTTTAAATGTAGCATCAAGGAGCCCCAGCAATACTGGAGTCAATAGGAATCAAGGTGAAAATCTCCCCTAAGGTTGGATTCATTCCTTGGAAGACAAATTGGTTGTTGGCCAGCGATCTGAGCTCCTAGACATGTCTGTAGGAGTTCCTCAGAGTGGTGTCCTAGGCCCAACCATCTTCAGCTGCTTCATCAATAACCTTCCCTTCATCATAAGATCAGAGGTGGGGGATGTTCATCAATTTTTGCACAATGTTCAGCACCATTCATGACTCCTCGGATACTGAAGCACTCCCATGTTCAAATGCAGCAGGACCTGCGCTGACAAGTGGCAAGTAACATCCATGCCACACAAATGCCAGGTTCTAACCATCTCCGATAAGATGCAATCTATCCACCACCCCTTGACATTCAGTGGAGGTACCATGGCTAAATCTCCCAATATTAGCATTATGGGGGTTATTATTGACTAGACGCTGAACTGGATTCATCACATAAACACAGTGGCTAGAAGAGGAGGCCAGACCCTAATAATACTACAGTGAGTAACTCACCTCCCGACTCCCCAAAACCTTGAAAAGACACAAGTCAAGAACTGTATTGGAATATTCCCAAATTGCCTGGATGAGTGCACATTCAACAACTCTCAAGAAGCTTCACGCCATCCATGATAAAGCAGCCTGTTTGAATGGCAGTACATTCACTCTCTCCACCACCGATGGTCAGTAACAGCAGTATGCACTATCTACAAGATGCATTGCAGAAATTCCCAAATATCTTTAAACAGCACCTCTCAAACCCATGAACACTTTCATTTCAAAGGACAAGGGAAGCAGATACATGGAAATACCAGTCACTGCAAGCTTCCCTCCAAGCCACTCAACATCCCGACTTGGAAATATATTTCCGTTGCTGCACTGTCATTGGGACAAAATACCGAAACACCCTCTTTAACAGCATTCTTGGATCTCCCTATGCCCAAGGACTGCAGTGGTTCAAGAACACAGCTTCCCACCACTTTCTGAAAGGCAACTCAGGATGGGCAGTAAATGCTGATCCAGACAGCAAAGGCCACATTGCATGTATGAATAAAAAGTACAGCCATTTTCTACAGAATAAAATCCCATAAAAGCTAAAACTTGACTGACTGGCAGATTTATCTTTAGCTGAGGGTGTAATGTTTGTCAGGGTGATGAGACACTTGTGCATACTTGCATATTCACTTTTGATATGAGTGATAAATGGTTCAGCATTAAGTAGTTATCCTGAGATACTTGCTGTTACGAGTTGACTCTAAAGTTTAAAATTCCCATTGGTTTACTGTCCTGCTATAAATGTTTAAAGTGCACTCTATCCCTGACATTAAATCAGTCACAAGTAGTATATGCAGGTTAATTATTTGCAGTGCTAAAATATTGTGGGTAATTTAAAGTTTCCAATGACCTATATATTTATTGATCATAGGAATATTATAGAAAGAAATTTACAGGTGCAAGTGAGTTCATGAGGAAACTGACTATTTAATTGATAATTCTAACTCTACTTTGGAACACTAACATTTGATATTTGCATATTGTTGAACAGTCACAACATATTTAAAAATTGATATTAAGAGCATGTTCAAATGCAGAAAGACCTGGGCTGACAAGTGGCAAGTAATATTCATGCCACACAAATTCCAGGCTCTAATCCATCTCCAATGAGAGACAATCTAAGCATCACCCCATGACATTCAGTGGAGACTGAATCTCCCAATATTGACAGGGTATTGAATATTTTCCTGATGGCCACTTCAAGTACTATGTGATATTTTCCACTTCTGTGGACTGGGTAAAGATTGTTTGAGGTAGTTTAGTGCCACCAATGTTCCCTCTGTCTTTCTCGGTCTGACTTGGACCTATCTAGTGATCAGTGATAGAAGATGTACCACTGACCAGTACATACAGTAATAGCTCTGTCCTTAGATAACAAGAAACTTTAATGTACAATCATAGCAAGAAGAACCACATTTGTTCAGGACAAATTATTTTTATCTTAAGGAGGTGGTACAGAGACATCTGCTCGTTCTGAATGCAGGAAAGGATCCAATGTCTCCACCCACAGATTGTGATGGAATAGGTGGAGTCAATGGAACATTTACATTAACCCCTTCAGAACCATTACCTTGTACAATAGTAGGTGGTGCAGGTGATTGACTAACAATCCTTTCATCTTCAGAACCTGGGTTTCAACCTGAACAAAGGTTGAGATATGGGCACCCATTGAGGCTGGTATTTAATTCCCTTCTGTCCCTTAGGATACTAGTGATGGGTAAAAATGAATTGCCGAAGTTTGTGTGATGCATGTACACTGGCAGGTCTGTTAAGAATGGAATTCCAGGATTCTGACTCAGCAACAATGAAGGAACAGTGACATATGTTCCAATCCAAAGTAGTGTGTGATTTAGAGAGTAACAAGGCAGTGATACTAATGGATCTAAACTTTGTCATTCCAGGTGTTAGAGGCTACAGATTTAGGAGGTATCAAATGTTGGTATAAGTGTCTGTGATTGTAAAGGTCCTGAATAAAATGAATCAGTACAGCTTCATCATATTTAGAACAATTTGAGAAAAATGTTAAATTAGAAACTGAAAGAACTGCAGAGACTGGAAATCAGAAACAAAACAAAGTTGCTGGAAAAGCTCAGCAAGTCTGGCAGGATCTGCAGCAGCAAATCAGAGTTAATGTTTCAGGTCTAGTGACCCTTCCTCAGAACTCAAAACATTAATTCTGATTTCTCTCCACAGATGCTGCCAGACTTGCTGAGTTTTTCTAGCAATTTCTGTTTTTGTTCTTGACAAAAATGTTCCCTAATCAATTTTTCATCCTCTTCTAATTACTTCTCTGATCTAATTTAGGGTACAACTTTTCCAGAGAGAGTGTTTCTACACAGGAAAAGAAAGCCTTGACATACCATAGAATTATCGAAGCTTTCAAATTTGCATTTGCGGAGAGAAGCAATTTGGAGTATCCAACATCAAGGGACAATACAAAGGTAAATATATTAAATGTGAGGGTAATTCTGAAAGGTTGTTTATTGTATTACACCCTTACAGCTGCATGCACTTGCTGTCTGCAAAATCTCACTTTATGTTTTTCATTTTAGGCAAACTTTCACGACAACATTTTCTCATGATAACTTCCTTACATTTGTATTTGTAATGAAGCCTCCTTATATAAGTTATCACATGGTAATTGAACCTTCTCAGCACTTTTGCAGCTCCCTGTTACATTTTCCAGTTGACACAAAGATATGAATTAAGAGCAGTACTCTGCCCTCTCATTGAATCCGATTATGGCTGATCTGATGACTTGACAATCTGCCAACCCCTGATAAGCTTTCACCCACAGGAATATAGAAATGGAGTTTGCCATTCAACCCCTTGAGCCTGTTTCACTATTTACTCAGATCATGGCTGATTTGTGGTCTAACTCCATCTAGCTGACCTAAATACTTCTGCTTAACAAAGATAATCTACTTCAGATGTAAAATTAGCAACTGATCTTGCATCCCCTGCCTTTTGTGGAAGGGAATTCCAAACATTTACCATTCTTTGTGCTTCCTAACATCCCTTTCAAACAGTCTGGCCCTAATTTCACCTTGCTTATTAAGAATTTATCTCTGCCTTGCAAATACTCAAAGACTCTACTTCCACAACCTCTATAGGAACAGTGATTCTAAAACTCACGACACTTTGTGAGAAAAAACTCTCCTTAGCGCATTGTGTTTTTAAAGCATGACCACTAAATCAGGATTCTTCCAAAAGAGGAAACATTGTCTCTATATCTACCCGCTCAGAACCCCTCAGAATCTTACGTATTTCAATCAAGTTGCCTCTTGCCGTTCTAAACCCGAGTGGACGAAAACCTCACTTTTCCTTTCTTCATGCCAACACGAGTCCCTTTTTACACCAGCTCTCACTTAAATTGATGTCTCCAAAAACTTGCCAGAAGTCTTTGGTTCTTCCCTGTTTAAGATTAGCTGTAAAACGTATAAGAAATGTTACAAAATAGCGCAGGCAGTCTTTATACCGGAGAAATACCAACTCTAACTTTCAGGTAAGTTCTTTGCTTGACGTGAAGTTGGGTTTTTTATTCACTTATGGAATGTGGGCATCACTGGCTGGGACAGCATTGATTACTCACACTTAATTGCTCTGAGAAAGTGCTGCTGTCTATAAATTAAAACCCCACTAATTCTGTCATTGCCACCAAAATCTGAGCCAGTGGGAGTTCACCTGGCTTTTCTTTTACATAACGGAGGTTTGAATTTCAATCTCAGTGCCAGAAGTGGTGCCAACATGTGGAAATCCTTCACGATGATGGTAGCTGAAGCTTTTTTACTTGTTCTGGGTTGCTGATGACCAGTTATGAGCCTGATTTGTTTAAAACACCAAGTGTCTGCTCCGAATTTTCCTGCCTCCATTGATTCCTGCCACCAGCCTCATTTCTCAGGCAGCCTGAGCAAGCTGTGATAAAGTCCATTTTATCTGTTGTGCTGTGGAAGGTAGTAGCCTGTCGATATTGTAACATTTACTGTACGGAGTGTTCTGGTGCTTGAAACATTTATTCCAGCCAGATACAACGGTGGGACACTTGAAGCATTTTGCCACCCTTGTCAGTTCAAGGGTGAGTGTGCATCAGTTTCTGTGAGGGAGAAAGTAACAGAGAAGGTGACCCCCATTTTTCTTTTATTCATCCACAGGATGAGGGTGGTGCTGCCTATGACAGCATTTATTACCTATCCCTAATTACTCGTTTCTAAAGTACTGTTGTTAGCTGGTTCCATGCATTTAGGCAAAGGAAGGCCTGTAGTCAGTGGCATTCCACTCAGAGCAGCTCATGAACTGGAATTGTGCTAATAAGCCAATGTTAGTGTAGTGAAAACAACAAATGCTGGAGATCACAGCGGGACAGACAGCATCCATGGAGAGACAGCAAGATAATATTTCGAGTCTGGCCTACTCTTTAGAGCCGAAAGTCATCTAGACTCGAAATGTTAGCTTACTCTCTCCATGTATGCTGCCTGACTCACAGTGATCTCCAGGATTTGTTGCTTTCAGTGCAGTTTCTAGTATCTGCAACAATTTGTTCCTAGATGTCTGTAACTTTAAGTCCAGTGACTTATAGTGTCAGTAGTTGGTAAGAAAGACCAGGGCTGGGACCGATTGATTTTAATGTTACATGTACCAAAATACAGTGAAAAACTTAGTATATGAGCAGTACAGGCAGATCACAGCAAGCAAGGGGTGAACAGATCAAACAGACTTAGAGGTATACCGGTTGCATTGCAGGTTACATTATTTGAGGCCAGAGTCCATTCACAGTCTGATAACCGCCAGGAAGATGCTGTTCCTGACCCTGCTTGTGTGTGTGTTCAGGCTTCTATATCTTCTGCCTGATGGAAGAGGTTGTAGGCGGCCATTACCAGGGTGGGCTGGGTCTTTGTTGATGTTGGCAGCCTTTCCGCGGCAGCGTGCCATGTAAATGGAGTCCGTGGATGGAAGGTTGGCTTCCCTGATGGTCTGGGCTGTGCACAACACCTCCTGTAGTTTCTTACGGCCCTGGGCAATGCAGTTGCCATTCCAGGTCATTATGCACCCAGACAGTATGTTTTCAATTGTGCATCAGTCGGTTGGTGAGGGGCATTATGGACATGGCAAATCTGCTGAACTACCTGGGGAAGAAAAGTTGTTACTGTGTCTTCTTGACTATTGCATTTATGTGGAAAGTCCAGAACAGATTGTTGGTTATCGTCACTCCAAAGAGCTTGATGCTCATCACCCTCTCAACCTCAGTCCCGTTGATGTTGATGAGGGTGTGTTCTCCTCCTTTCTTTCCGAAGTCAGTTCTTTAGTTTTGCTGACTTTGAGAGAGGGGTTGTTTTCACTGCATCACATCACCAAGCCTTCTATCTCCCTTTTGTTATGATATTCATCCCACTACAGTGGCATTGTCATAAAACTTGTAGATGGCATTCATTCGGAATTTGGGAACACAGTTGTAGGTGTACAGGGAAGTCTTATGACTCACTGTGCTCGCTCTCATTTGGATTCTTGATGAGAAGTTGTGTGATCTGACTTGATAGTATGAAATGGAGCAGGCAAGAGGAGCCTAATGACTCCTCCTAATTTGTCTATTTATGCAATGCCAACATCAAAAACAATAACAAAGAACAAAGAAAATTACAGCACAGGAACAGGCCCTTCGGCCCTCCAAGCCTGCGCCGATCGAGATCCTCTGTCTAACCTGTCATCGATTTTCTAACGGTCTGTGTCCATTTGCTCCCTGCCCATCCATGTACCTGTCCAAATAACAACTTTATATGTCACAGGAAAAAAATGACAAAGAGCTTCACAGTGGTGTGATCAAAAAATTGATGAGGCACGAAAATTAAGAGGAGTGGCCTGAAAGGAATAGGCTATAGACCACAAGATATAGGAGCAGAATTAGGCCATTCAGCTCATCAAGTCTGCTCTGCCATTCAATTATGGCCAATATGTTTCTCAACCCCATTCTCCTCTCTTCTCCTCGTAACAGAAGGTTGTGAATGGAGACCAGAGCATCATGCAAGCCAATCTTCCATGCATTGACACCATCTACATTTCTCAATGCCTCAGAATGGCAGTTAACATTATCAAAGACCCCTCCCACCCCAGTTATTATCTCTTCCAACCTCTTTAATCAGGGAGAAAATACAAAAGCTTAAATACAGATACCAGCAGGTTCAAGAACAGTTTCTTCCTCCACTGCTATGAGGCAGCTGAATGGGCCTCTCAAATTGCAAATCTAATGTGGATCTTACTCTTAGTGTAGCTTTGCTGCCGTCGCTTTGTATTCCTCACTGTTTTCAATCACCCTATGATCTTTGTATGTTATGATCCGCCCGTACAACATGCATAACAAAACCTTTCACTGAACAGAGGTACATGTGACAATAATAAATCAAATCAAAATCAGCTGATAGCAACAAGGAGCAATTTGCAAATAACACTGGCATTAGGTCATTGAGAATTTAATTACTCTTCAGTGAGAGACTCTTGAAGATTGGAAAGCATTTGTAAATGACAGGCTCCAGGTAAGACAATAAGAATGTGACATAAGGGGCTTTCTTTTTTATTTAGGACACTTGTTAGGGTGATGTCTGCTCCGAAAATAATTTTCAGAAGTGATTTGTGTGCATATAGTGCTTACCATTAAGCATGATAATGTGTTCTAATACTTCTTTGCTTTAATTATTAAACAGGTCAATGAGATGATCTCAAAAGCAAGTAGTATTAGAAAAAAGATCAGTGACAGTCACACTAACAAAAGGATTGATTATTATGGAATAAAGTGCCTTCTACCTGGGCAGGGTGGAACATCTCATCTGTCTATTGTAGCACCAGACGGAAATGCAGTGTCTGTCACCAGCACTATTAATGGTCGGTAAGTATTTCCGTCATTTATTGATGTGAAGAAAGCCACCACTCTTCAGCCTCAAACACTGCATTTACGTAACTACCAACAATCAAAGAACTGAGGATAGTCCTAACACACAATGAGAACCCTGGCAGAAGGAAGTCATTCAGCCCCAGTCCTTCTGTAGCCTCCCTACTTCCTAAACACTACCTGTCCCTCCATCTCTCTTTGTGTGATATGCCTTGAATGAGGAGAGGAAGGTAACGAGTTACAATGCAATGAGCCACTGGACCCAAAACTTTAATTCTGATTTCTGTCAATAGCTGCTGCCAGACCTGCAGAGTTTTTCCAGCAATTTCTGTTTTTGCTTTGTGTTTGGGATGAAGGGAATTTATGTGGATTGTACATTGTGCCTGAGCTAGCCTTTTTCAAAAAGCAAGCATACTTTAATCCACAACCTACATTTTTGGCCTTGACAATGTGCTTATCCTTAAGCACCTACCCAATGCCCTTTTTAAAACTATTTATTGAATCAGTTTTTTGACCATGTTTTTTAGGTTGAGGTTTCCAGAACTCAAACATTTCCTGACTAAAAACATTTCTCCTCATTTCCCCTTTTGAACTTTGATGAATAATGTTAAATTCATTCCTTCTGATTAATGATCCTTTGTCAAAGGGAATGGATTTGGTCTATCTACTTCAGGAAAAATTATCTTCATCTAGAAAACCTCCATTCCAAGGACAGCACAGCAAACTTTTCAAACTCCTCCCCATCCCAGGTAAGATCCTGGAAATCTTGTGCCCATCCTTTCTCAGACTTCACATCTTTCCCGAAATGTAATGCACAGAAATGTTCACAAAATTCCCTTTGAGGCTTTGCTGGCTCAAAAGTTGAGCAAAACATAATGTGGAATGGATCTAATGAAGCGGATAATGGAGATTTGTGGCTCAAACAGGGCAACTGAAGAGTAAACCTGGGGTTGAAATGACATAAAGAGGATGGTAAATGAGAAGAGTTACTTCAAGCGCAATATGAACATGATGGATTGAATGAGATGGATTTGAAGAAGTGAAAATTTGACAGACCACAAACAAGCCAACTTAGATCACATCCCAGGAAGAAAGTGTCACTGTGCAGAGTTGACATGTCATTTTTCTCAATTCGGGTCCATGCCGCGAGTGTGTGAAAACTGACTAGTTGACTTATAGTAATGTTCAGTCCAGATCATATCATTACACAGAATTCTTCAGACCTCTCTGGAATGGCCACTTGTTTCAGTTGTGCATTACCAAGTGGGGTCAGTTAGTTCAATTGGCTGCACAGCTGGTTTATGACGCAAAAATGTGGGTTCAATTCCCACATTGACTGAGGTTATCATGAAGGATTCTAATTCTTAACATCTCCCCTTGCCTGAGGCATGGTGACCCCCAGGTTAAATCACCACCATAATAACAAAGTGTGGAGCTGGATGAACACAGCAGGCCAAGCAGCATCTCAGAAGCACAAAAGCTGACACAGAGCTGATGAAGGGTTTAGGCCCGAAACGTCAGCTTTTGTGCTCCTGAGATGCTGCTTGGCCTGCTGTGTTCATCCAGCTCCACACTTTGTTATCTTGGATTCTCCAGCATCTGCAGTTCCCATTATCACTTAAATCACCACCAGTTGTACATCTGTAATGTGAGAGCAGCCCCATGGCCTGGTAGGACTACAGCAACTTTACAAAGTTCTTTTGAGTTGATCTTGACGGAGAGGTCCTTTGCTGTAAAGTAGAAGGAAAACCTACTAAAACTGGCGAATGAGGCATACTGGCCTGTCCTGTCATTTATACTTGAAAATGTAGCACCAGTAGAACCAGTGCATTCATCTCCAAGTATGACTGGCTTTTTATTGTTTGCTGTACCCTCTGGGCTTGAAGTGACATGGGGCCAAGATTCCACAACATCTTCTCTCCCATGCAAGTGCAACAACTCTCAGCCATCTGACCCCATGAATTCTATCCCTCTCCCAAAATTTGGGGAAGACCATATTACATCTGAAAGGGACACTTAAAAGCCTTGATTTCTAGAATGTCAACATGGATCTCCTCCGCCCTACAGCAGAGAAGAGGCCTGAGCTGGGTCAGTCAGTGAGACAACTTTGTAACCCCTCAGGGTAGATCTTCAGGGTAGACCCTGATGCATTTGACTGAAAAGGATCAACAGTCCCTTTTAAGATGCTGCTTTTATTCCCTGTTGACTGACTTTGTCCACCAGCTGTGCATTTCTCTATTATACCTGTCTGTTGGGTAATTCTACTCCCTCCCAACCCCTCTCCATCAACAGACAGCATTCAAAATAAATGTCTTTAAATATGTATGAGATAATCTCCTGAAAAAAATACATTCTCCCATGTTTCTTCATCAGCTAGAGTGATCTAGTTCTTTCGAGAGTATAAGGAAACATTACAAAAAATGTAAGTGTGAGATGATCACAATACGGTTAAATTCAATGGGATCACCTACAATTTGTTGTGATATCTTTTTGAGGACTGATTTCCAAGTTATTTTACTTGCACAGTTTTTCACACAGACAATAAAGAAGATTGTTCACAATGGATCATGGCTAAGTTGAAAATTCAGTTCTTATAGTTTGAACTGTCCATTTACTAGTGAAAATTACTTTGTTCTGAATCTTGTTCTGTATTTTGCAGTTTTGGATCATTTGTACGTTCGAATGTGACTGGGATAATATTCAATAATCAGATGGCAGACTTTTCACAACATGAAGATAATAACAGGCTACCGCCATGTTCTCAAAATTATGTACAACCTGGTACGTTCATGTTTAATGTTTTAAACCCAAATAGGTTTTGAAGGACTGTCCACATTTACTGAGTAAATGAAAATTGCATTTTCCTACGATCTTTTTAGATTTTGCATTAATTACACTGTTGTATACATATTAGACAAAACATAATTTTAAGTTTGCTAATGAGGTTTGCGCATTCACTGACAACTTATGCTCCCTTGATGTCACAAATCCACTTTGGCACTCTGGAATGGTCCAGAGCGCCTGCTGCTGTGAAATCTGTTCCACTAAGATCATGAGGTGAATTTCACAACGTCACCACAACACCACCAAAATAGCGCACGTGCAGGGGACATATCGAGCACAGCTTGGTGCTGCCTGTGGGAGATGGATTATGGGCACTATCACATTTACACCGAAGTTCATGAAGTGCTTAAAACATGTAACAACTTGACCAGGTTCCCACACTGAGACAAGTGACATATCTATGAAATAGCAGACTTACGTTTGACCCATTGGTCTTTGGGAAGAGACAGCTCGGGGGATTTTCTTACCTTTTCTCTACCGGTCTATATTTCTCCTCTTGGACTGATCATGGTACCTGGAGAGATCATACTTTAAGTAGGTCTTTAGAAAATGTTTGATGTGATTGAATACTCAACACCTTGAACTTATGGAACAGAGAATAACCTCATTGAATATATATTCCACTAACAACTAACTACTCTCTGCTAACTGAATTTTAAGTAATTATAGAAGCGGTATAAGATGGATTCGGATGATTGTGGGCAGAATGGTGCGCAGGGATATGGGGGAAAAACAGGAGATTGGCACATGGAAAAAGGTGCAAGCATGATGGACCAAATGGCCTCCTTCTGCACTGCAACAATTCTGTGATTTGATATCTTTGAGCTGAGAAAATGGGATAGGTTAACAATGAAATGACTTAACTAATGTAGCCGCAATGGATCTGTAATTTTTCAATAGGCAGAAGACCTTTCTCTGCTATGTCTCCTGCGATAATACTTGACAAAGATAAAAAAGTGAAAATGGTGGTTGGAGCTTCAGGTAGCTCCCGGATCATCACAGCGACTGCTCTGGTAGGTGTTGGAAATGGAACTGATAATAGAATCATATGGATTGAAGGAATCTGTAGTCACATACAAAGCTATTGATCAAAGGAAAGCTACTGAGTTCAATTAATCCATTCCTCCAATATTTCCACTCTGCTTTCCAGTAAATTAACTGAGAGATTGGTGTTTTATGGAGGGCATGTGGAATGGAGGATAACTAGCCACAGAGAACTTCAAGGAGATTAATAACAATTTCACTCTCCTCTTAAAGTGCATCAAAGTATAACTTTTAATAGTAGCATTACTCCCTCTGTACAGGGCGTACATCTTAACATATATCTGATGGTGACTTCCAGTCAAATGGCCTGTAACTGCACCCACATCAACTCTCTCTGTTCAATGTTTTAATGAACACTTCGCTTAATTTGTTCTGAATCACATCAGTAGAATCACAGAATTGAAGTATTACCTGGATACTTCAACAAATCTTACATTATCACAGGAAACCTTGTCCTTCATGTAGTTCATAATGAGTATCGATCCCTGGAATGGGTTTGTTTTATGCAAATTAACTTTGACATTAAATGATACAATTCACCAGTTAAAAATTTACATGCTTTTAATGAGAATTAAAAGCAAAACAAATTCTTCGGGAAATGTCCCTCCGCATCTAACTTTATTCCTTTTCTGATCAATGATGTAGTATCTGCATATCTTTCATAAACTGTTGCAAAATCTTCACTCTCTTTGATTTCCTTTTCATACTGTCCTCTAAACGGAATATTCTTCTCTGTTCAGAGCCTGTGAAGCAATAACATTGAAATGGTAATGATGCTTCTGCTTTTAAATAAGGAGTGATTTTTTTTTTAAAAGAAATTATGTACCAGTAATGGAAGAAGGTAATTGAACTATTTGGGTCAAGTTTTATTACTGTTATTTAGAATTTTGTGCTGCTGAGACAGATAAAATATTTTTCTATAAATAGTAGCATTACTTATTATTCATTTTGAGAACAAAAGATCGGAGTTACTCACATTTGAAATGAGTATTGCTGTATGATACTGAATACTCAGATAAACTGAAAACAGATGGCAATTTTTGTTGTTTGCAAATATACCTTAGATAATGCAACTTCCAATTCTTCAAAATCAAGTTATTGGAATCTAAGCACACAGATTGTTTTCATCTAAAACTAACTTTCAAACCATTTGATATTAAGAAAGTATTCGGCAGAAGAATGGGGAAGATGTGGTTTTTTTTAAAATATACAATGACCTGGACAGCATACACTGAAAGAAAGGTTGAAACTGTTTCAATAGTGACTTTCAGAGGGGCATGATATATATATATGTTGCAGGGCAACAAGGAAGCAACACAGAATAGAACAGTGCAGCACAGGAACAGGCCCTTTGGCCCACCAAGTCTGAGTTGACCATGATGCTATTCCAAGCTAATCCCACTGGCCTACACATGGTCCATGCCCCTGTATTCCTTGTATCTGTCTAAATGACTCTTAAATGTTGCTATTGTATCTGCTCTACCACCTGTTCTGCCAGTGTGTTCCAGACATCTACCACCCAAAAAACTTGCCTCACACATGTCCTTTAAAATTTTCTGTCTCTCACCTTAAAACTATGCCCTCTGGTATTTGTCATTTCCACCCTGGGAAAAACACTCTGACTATCTGACCTATCCATGATCCTCATAATTTAATATACAATGATCAGATCACCCCTCAGCCTCCAACGTTCTAACAAAAAAAATCCAACAGAGCGAGTGAAGTAACTCCATGAAGGCTGGCATCCTGTCACCACGTCACTCTTCTTTTACACCTGCTTAGTACAAGACACTGATCCAGCTACTTCAGAGCCAGCTCCTAGAGTGAGCAGATTTCCTGATACAAGATGTAGAGCTGGATGAACACAGCAGGCCAAGCAGCAACAGAGGACCAGGAAGCTGACATTTCAGGCCTAGACCCTTCAACAGAAATGGGGGAGGAGAAGGGGGTTCTGAAATAAATAGGGAGAGAGGGGGAGGTGAAGAGAAGATGGATAAAGGAGAAGATAGGTGGAGAGGAGACAGACAGGTCAAAGAGGTGAGGATAGAGCCAGTAAAGGGGAGTGTAGGGGAGATGGGGAGGGGATAGGTCAGTCCAGGGAGGATGCACAGGTCAAGGGAGGGGGATGAGGTTAGTAGGTAGGAAATGGGGGTGCGGCTTGAGGTGGGAGGAGGGGACAGGTGGGAGGAAGGACAGGTTAGGGAGGCGGGGATAAGCTGGGCTGGTTGTGGAGTGCAGTTGGAGGAGGGGAGATTTTGAAGCTTGTGAAGTCCACATTGATACCACTGGGCTGCAGGGTTCCCAAGCAGAATATGAGTTGCTGTTCCTGCAACCTTCAGGTGGCATCGTTGTGGTACTGCAGAAGGCCCAGGATAGACATGTCATCGGAGGAATGGGAGGGGGAGTTGAAATAGTTTGCGACTGGGAGGTGCAGTTGTTAAGTGAGAACGGAGCGTAGCCTCTGCTTGGTTTCCCCGATGTAGAGGAGGCCACAACGGGAATAGCGGATACAGTATACCACATTAGCAGATGTGCAGGTGAACATCTGCTTGATGTGGAAAGTCTTCTTGGGGCCTGGGATGGGGGTGAGGGAGGAGGTGTGGGGGCAAGTGTAGCACTTCCTGCAGTTGCAGGGAAAAGTGCTGGGTGTGGTGGGGCTGGAGGGGCGTGTGGAGTGGACAAGGGAGTCACGGAGAGAGTGGTCCCTTGGAAAGCAGATAAGGGTGGAGAGGGGAAAAATGTCTTTAGTTGTGGGGTCGGATTGTAGATGGCGGAAGTGTCGGAGGCTGATGTGTTTGATCCGGATATTGGTGGGGTGGTACGTGAGGATGAGGAGGATTCTGTTTTGTCTGTTATTGCGGGGAAGGGAGTGTGAGAGATGAGTTGCGGGAAATGTGGGAGACACGGTCGAGGGTGTTCTCGCCCACTGAGGGGTGGGGAGCACCCCATGTCTTACAGCCTACCTGAGAGTCAGTGAATGCCAGAGGGTGTCACCCAGGGCACGGTGCAAGGACAGTTCACTAGAGGGTGAGTTTGAAGATGAGTTCTGTTGCAGAGGATTCTGATAATATGAGAAATTGCTGAAGATCATGTACCTGAGATGCCTGCTGCATTGTCTGGCCTGGCAGGTATCATTCAAGAAATGTGGACGAGTCTTTATCTGACCCTTTCCTTCTTAACCTGACCAACCATCCATCCTCAGCCACACTCACTCCCTCAGCCATTCACACAGTCAATGAAATATTTATTCACTCCCTCATACACTCACTCTCACCCACCCACATCTGCTGTTACACTCATTCACTCATGCTCACCAATATTCAGTCATCCACTCACACATATTCACTCCCTCAAACATTCATCCACTCACTCATTCACCCTCACTCACTCATCAGCTCACACATTCTCAATCACTCATATTCACAATGACATACTCCCTCACATACCTGACATACTGATTTGATCTCACCCACTAACAAACTCAGTCACCCACACATACTCCCTCACTCACAGACATACCAATTCATTACACTGAAACCCTTTAAGGCCTTTAAAACTCGCTGGAATACAGCAGCTGAGTTACAAAAAAGGCATGTGTCCACTCTGTGCCCCTTCTTTGCTGTTAGTCTCTGTGATTGGCTGCCTGAGGAATTGCTCTGCCAATGGGTAAGGAGACCCAGTTACAAGGATACAATCAGCTCAGGTTATGGTTATCTTCATGGTCAGCAGTGCCATTGCCAGCATGACAACTGACCAGAGGGTCAGAGAATCACATAAACCTATGACGTGAGAGAGATGGAGAGCATTCAACCCATTGTAATGGTGCCATTTCTTTGAAGAGAGTACCAAATAGTTGTATATATGCTGCTCTTTCCTCATGGCCCTGTCTGCATTTGATATTATTGAAATATATTCAATTCTCTTTTGAAAGCTATAATTGATTCTAATTCCCGTCATCATTCTAGTTCATCTCCAAACACAGTTCACCAATGTCAAATTTCATGAGACTATTTGACAAAATGAGCAAATGATGAAGGTGGGATCTTGTTGAGTGACGTGTTTCTCTTGTTCAATAGGTTATAATCAACGTCCTTTGGTTTGGTGATGATGCTTGTGAGGCAGTAAATAAGCCAAGGATTCATCACCAATTGGTGCCAAATTTTGTGCAGTTTGAGTCTGAGGAGCTGGCAACAAATGAGGCAGAGGTCAGTAAATTGACAAACAAATTCAAATCTCACAGGGAATTCAAATCATACCATGTTACAACACAGAAGGAGACTATATGGCCTCTCATGTCTGGTGCTGGTTTTCTGAAGGAGCGGTTTACCAAATGTCACTGCCCTCCTTTTTCCCTGTAACCCTGCACATTCTTCCTTTTTGGACAATGACCCAAACCCAAGGAATCTACCTCCTCCAGACTCTCAGTGCATTCCCAATCTCAACAACTCATTGCATGGAAAAGGTTTTGTTTAGATTGCTGTTATTTCTTTTGCCAATAAGTTTAAATCTAGGTCCTCTGTGTCTCGATCCTTCCAGCAATGGGAACAGTTTTTCCCAATCTGCTCTGTTCAGACCCCCTTCATCAAATCTTCTCTCAGCTATCCCAGATTGAGAGAAAACAGTCCCAATCTCTCCACCCCCTTCATCAAATCTTCTCTCAGCTATCCCAGATTGAGAGAAAACAGTCCCAATCTCTCCACATAATCAAACTTGCTGATCTCGCAAATTTATTTTATTCATTTGCGGGATGAGTGTGTTACTGGCCAGATCAGCATTTTTTACCCATACCAGAGGGCAGCTCAGAGTCAACCTCATTGCTGTGGGTCTGCAGTCATATGTAGTCCAGATCAGGTAGGTATTGTAGCTTGCCGCCCTAAAGGGTATTCATGAACTAGATGGGTTTTTCTGACAATCGACAATGGATCCATGGTCGTCATTAGGCTCTAAATTCCAGATTTGTATTAAATTCAAATTCCACCATCTGTTGTGGCAGGAGTTGAACATTTTTCTCCAGGACATTAACTGGGTCTCTGGATTAGCTGTCCAGTGACGGTGGGTGGCACAGTGGCTCAGTGGTTAGCACTGCTGCCTCACAGCGCCAAGGACCCGGGTTCGATTCAAGCCTCGGGCAACTGTCTGTGCAGAGTTTGCACATTCTCCCTGTGTCTGCGTGGGTTTCCTCTGGGTGCTCCAGTTTCCTCCTACAGTCCAAAAATGTGCAGGCTACGTGGATTGGCAATGCTGAATTGCCCATAGTGTTCGGGGATGTCTGGGTTATAGGGGGGTGGGTCTGGGTGGGATGCTCCAAGAGGCAGTGTGGACTTGTTGGGCCAAAGGGCCTGTTTCCACACTGTAGGGAATCTAATCTGATAATACCAGCAGGCAAGTGCCTGCCCTATCATTTTGTGAATCATTTCTGAACCCTTTTGTCACATTCGTCATAAGATATGGTGCCCAGAACAGGGCACCAGTTGACACTAAACCAGTGTTCTACTCAAGTTTAACATAACTGCTTTGATTTTGCACCCTATGCCACTTATGACAAATCCCAAGATGCCATGTTTTATCAACTGCTCTCTCAACCTGTCAAACCACCTTCCTTTTATTTAATGTTGTCTCTCTGTAACCTTTGCTTCACACATCACTGCATTGAACTTCATCTGCCCCTACACATTCATTTCACCAAGGTGTTCATGTGTTTTGAGAGTACTACTCTGTTCTTGTCATGGTCACAATGCTTCCAGTGTTAGTATCTTCTGCACACGTTGACATTCTTCCCTGTAAAGAGCGTTCTAGTTCATTGATATATATCTGGGAAAGCACAGAGTCAGTCCTTACACTGATCCCTGGATTACACACTAATACACCTCTCCAGTTCAATAAACAATCATTCACCACCACTTTTTGTTTTCTGTCAATCGCCCAACGTTATATTCCTGTAGGGTAAACACAATTAATTAACCTGTAATTTACCAAATGTTTTGTCCCCAAAAGAATGCTTTCCTACCACCATGATTAACCTGACTCCACTGTGGATGTTGGGCTCATCTTGAGCCCTTTTTGTGACCAGGGGTGTAACATTTGTAATTCTCCAATCCTTGGTACCAGGCCTGTACCTAAAGGAGCCCAGATAATCATGGCTAGTGATTCTGCAATTTGCCCTCTCATCTCCCTCAGTATCCTTAGATAGAGCCTATACAATCCTGGCACCTTCTCCACTTTAAGCACAGACAGCCTATTCAAAACCTGCATCATATTATTTTAAACCTAACTGCCAGGTTTTATTTATTTTTTAAGCCAGACAGGTTGACTTCAATTGGTTAGGATGTTACTCAGTGAAATGAATCAGTGAATCACTGTCACATACTTTGTTGAGTTGAAGCAAGCACAGTACAGTATGTGTTCTCCAGTCACAAAGAACAGCACCTTAACTATTAATATATGTAGCTTCCCATACATGCAAGTGCACTGCTCCTGGTTTGTTACACATTGACCCCAATCTGCTGCATATTCCTCTCAGTCGGTTTCACAGTATTCCTGAACAAATCAGTTCTCCTCCCAGTCTGTTTCACACTCCTCCTGATCTGCTTCCCAATGATCCCATTCTATTTGGCATTATTGACTGGTCTTTAACAAACACTTTTTTTGGTCTGCGAAACATTTTTTGGTAGAATTAAACCATTCACAATAGCAAAGCGATACAGTATAGGAATGTAGTCAGTTCTTCCACAACACTTTTATCCCTACAAAAGGATTATTCACCTTAGTATGAAAACTAATATTGTTTTAATGCCCATGTTGTGTTCCTTCCAAAGGTTACAGATGCTGTTAATAACTAGGAAATTGTCAGCACCAGTGAGATTTATGAAATCAGTCATCAACAACAGGAAACCTAAATCTGTCACATGAATAATAATTGAATTCTGTTTTCATCATATCCTCTAGGATTCACTCGCACTCATGGACAGGATCAAAGAAAGACTTTATCATGTTCCTTTTGACTTTATTCCTCTGTTGCAATCTGTCTAGATACTCTCTATTTAATCAACTGTAGGAAAGTCAAAACTTACCCGAACCTTCTCTCTCCCTCATTCAAAGCTCCGGATATCTCATTCTGAATATTCTCCCTTTGTTTTTATTGTTGCTATGTTGATCCTTTTCCCTGTGTCAGAATAAAGTCTTTTCTTTCACCTCACTCCATCTTCAAAACCTTCTCACTTGATTTAACTCCCTTTCATTTCTGACCTTGGTGTTGTTCTCAACCAAAGTCCTTCATCATCATTTCTCAAAGAGTGCTTTGAAAACAAGATCTTGGAGGATAGCAGGGATCTGACCGTTCTATTTCTGTATTTTCCATTTCTGTATTTGACTTTCCCCCAGCTTCAACAGTTCCGTAAGGAAATAAAAGATGCCCTAAAGAAGAAAATGCATTTGAGCGGCTTTGCCGATATGCCCTCGGTGGTGCAGGCGATTGTACGAGAGGGTAATCTGTGGCATGCCGTTTCGGATAACAAACGTAAAGGTGGTTGCCCTGCAGGTTACTGACGTGCTCACAAATCTATTTAATTGATCATATAATATCATTGTGTGAAATATGAAGTGGAATACTTCAACCAACATGCGTAAGGTTTTGCCTGTGAGTTATCGCTGCTACATGAATTGCAAAATACCTTAATATTGTGAACCATACCGAAACATTCTAGTAAAAGCTAGCAAGCCTCATGCCATGATGCATTTATCAAGGTTCAAATTTTTTTTCTGTAAATTGAAGGGAGCAGTTAATCTCAGCAAAAATCCTCACCCATTATGAGCACATTGAAGACTTGGGCACGTACTGTGCACAATCTTCCAGATATTGATTCGGTTAGAAAATGGAGCTTGCCAAAAATATTCAAATATGCTCTTAGCAGCAATGGAAGTGCTAAGTTGGAAATCTATTGATAATAAGTCTTTATCAATGACTGTAACAAACATAATGTAACATAACATACACTGAAAACACTGGAAATATGACCAAGTAATATTGAGATAAGATGGTGAGGTGCAGATTAAATATACCAGCAGTAAGGAGTGAAATTAGATGTTGATCTTAATGACCAAGTTGTATTTATTGAATATTTGGCCATGAAAGGCAAACTAGAGAACACGTTAGAGCTCTTTAGGAGGCAATAACATGACATTCTTTCACTCCCTCTGAATTATTTTGTCAATATTTTAATTAATGAGCCATTGCACAATTGTAATTGATCAGTGTGATTAATTAAACTGTTATCTTTAACCCAAAGATACCTTTCTGGATAAAACAGATGGATATATATGTGTGTATATATATATATTGAGGGAAGCTGCCTTCAGGAGGAAATGTTTACATTTACAATGTTTGCCAATACTGAAATTTATTTTGCCTCATAGATAAATATTTTACATTCTGCTGCATTTGTAACTAAAAGCAGTGAGCAGTGAAAAGTGTTGAATATCTAGTCTACAGCTTAGGCACGATTCCAAAACTGTGCATTTGGCAGACACCATGTCAAGCTGGGCCTTAAAGTAACCCGAGTAAGTAGTTCCTCTGACATTCATCCTGTGATCTTAAGTTTCTCGAACGCAGTTGAAAATCTCTCCTTGATTATGTAGATAGACTCTAATTACATGATTGGAACTTGACTGCATTTAACTAAAGGCCTGTGACTGTTGGCAAGGAACATGAGAGAGGTTCACAGTGATATGTTTTTATTAAGATTTTTTTGTAGACCCAGAGGAACCAGAGAAGGAAATTCTAAAACAATCCTTTCCCCAGGCTTCTATTCAGGCCCCTCAATACCCACATTACCAACTGATCACTCCCCACCCCAAACACTTTGTTAAATGCCAGCAAGTGTTCCTTACGGGCCTAGACAAGGTTCTCAGGCCTCTATGATATCTTACTGCTCCCCACTGGCTTCAGTCAGGAGAGAAGCAGAGCAGATCAGGTTCAGGATCTCAAGCTTCCCGGTCCTTAAGCTGCAGAAACCCAAAAATTGACCATTTTCCTCATCTCTCCCATTCAAATTGGGTCTTTGAATCAAATTTTCTTGTCCATTATCAAATAGCTAAAGATTTGCCAATACGTGAGAGCACAACATGGATTGGACTGAAGAAACTGCATGTGATAAAATGGACTTATGGACCTGGATTTTTGTGTGTCCTCAAGCAAACTTGACCTCCACCCTTTTTTTTCGCCTTCTGAAACCCGGAACTGACAGACTTGTGATTTGGCCTGGAATTTTTTACTCTTTCACACAGAGCTCTGGTTTGCATTGCATTTTATGAATCTTAATGAGAGGGTTGAGGAGTATGAGTGCAGTGTGGACTGTTTAGAAAGTTTTTCTTTTCGGAAACCAGCAGCTCAGCCTCCAGCAACGTGGAAAGGTACGCCAAAACTCACCCTTCAACTAACTCCCACCCTCCCCACATCAATGCCATTCTGTGATATTCAGATTCCCATGCCCTCTAACTGCATTAATACAGATCTACATTAAAATACAGAGTCAAATAGTGACATCTGAAGGAGTCAACAGACTTTTCACTTTGTTAGTATTTCCCAATTCCTCAGCAGATTTCCCCCAGTGGTCATAAATTTTCAAAGAAAGTACCTTTTGAGATGACGTCTAAAACTCATGCCAGCACACTAAAGAAATAGAGAGGAGATGATACACATTTTGTCTGGCCCTCACATTAGGTAGCTCAACATCTGAGATTCATTTGATTTTTGCACTCGAGGTCACTCCAAACTGCAAGAAAGTCACCGGAAGTTGGCAGGAAGGCAATGGAAAATTGTTTTTTATTTTGCGGCAAACAAAACCAAGTTCAACTGTTTGCAAGTCGGTTCAGATCTCTAAAGAGAAAATCCAACCCATGATTTATCGCTCATTTTACAGAAAAATATGGCTTTCTGTAATTACTGTGCCATTAAAATTTGAAATAATCAAATGTTGCATTATCCCAACTTCATACATTTCTGAATAACTGCATTAGACCGTATTTAATTGCACAACATTAAAATCCATGCAGTATTGCTTATTTTAATTGTGCCACAGTATGGATTAGGAAGCTGGAAAACGTATGTTGAACTAAAAAATCAGCACTGCCCATACTGACTACTCACTAATTTGATGTTTTAACTAACTGTATATCACAACCATTTGGGAGTGATGCTTTGGTATATTTCTGTCCTGACGTTACTATTTTGGGAAAAACACACTTTTAATTCCTACATAAAGGTATCTACTTGTTCAAATATTTGTCCAAATAAAAATATAAAATGTTGCAAATTCACTCTGGTTTGTTTAATTTACTGATGTCTGCTCCTTACGTGATCTTGTATCAGAATCAGGTTTGGATTTCCTACCTGTTTGGTAACTTTTTTCTGTCTTAGAGTCACAGAGATGTACAGCACAGAAAAAGACCCTTCAGTCTAACTCATCCATGCTGATCAGATATCCTAAATTAATCTAGTCTTATTTGGGGGATCAGATCGATGGAGAGAAGACATACAGGTCGAGGAGGTGGGGATGGAGCCAGTAAAGAAGAGTATGGGTAGGAAATTGGGTTGGGGGTTGGTCAGTTGGGAGGGAGGAGTGGGTAGGTGCGAGAGAAGATGGGCAGGTCAGGGAGGCAGGAATGAGGCAAGTAGGTAGGAATTGGGGGTGGGGGTGGGTCAGTGAGGTGGGAGGAGCGGGTAGATGGGAGGGAAGACGGACAGGTCAAGGAGGCAGGTATGAGCTGGGCTGGTCTTGGGATGAGGTCGGAGGTGGGGAGATTTTGAAGCTTGTGAAGTCTACATTGAGACCATTGGGTTGCAGGTGTAGCACTTCCTGCGGTTGCAGGAAAAAGTGCCGGGGTGGTGGGGCTAGTGGGGAGTGTGGAGCAGATGAGGGAGTCACGAAGAGAGCAGGCCCTCCGGAAGGCAGATAAGGATGGGGAGGGGAAAATGTCCTTGGTAGTGGGGTTAGATTGCAGGTGGCGTCATGATGCATTGAATCTAGAGGTTGATGGGGTGACACGTTCCTACAAATGGCAATGTGTTAATAACCAGACGATGAATTAATTTTATATTAACCATCACCCTGGGGGTAATTCTTTCTTCAAGTGTTGCCGGGGCAGGGCCTGGGTTCAACAGCTCACTTGAAAGCTGACATTTTAAACTAGCCGACATTTTAAAATGTCCAAAGTTTTAGGGCAGAGCTTGAACTACTAGGTTTCTGTTTGAAAACCAGAGGTGCTACCCATTGCTCCATAGCTGAAACACAATAGAAACTAAAATTGACCAATCCTATTTCCTTGAGGAATCAAATAACATCCTCTGCACATACTGGATTCAGGGCAAAACCTCTTAAGTAAGAGATATTCCGATTTCAGTGCAACTATATTCGCATGGGTCACTTACTTCATGGCACTCTGGTAATAAACTTAAAAAGAAATCTTGCTGTGGTTCTTGTTTTACAGCAGATTACTTTAGGCGTTAGTAAATGCGCTGTTACTGAAGCCTCTTAAAACTGCATTATAAATTATAGTGAAGAGATTGTCCAACTAAATTGCTCACTTTATGACTGATTGCAAAACCTGCTATAATTCTGCATTCAGTACAATATCCTATTTTACTGTGAAATACTACCTCCAGGGAGCACGAATGTCTAGTATTTTCAATTGCTGTCTGAAGGACAGAAGGTAGAGTCTCATGGAATCTAAGATGAGCTGACTAGATGGATACAAAACTGGTTCAGCCACAAAAGACAGGGAGTAGCAGTGGAAGGGTGATTTACAGAATGGAAATCAGTAACTTTTTTTTTCCTTTGTATATTAATGGAATGAGGCATCGCTGGCTAGGCATTTATTGACCCATCCCTAATTTCCCAGAGGGCAGTTCAGAGTCAACCAAATTGCTGTGAGTCTGGAGTTTCATGTAGGCCAGGCCAGGTAAGGATGGCAGTTTCCTTCCCTAAAGGACATTAGTGAACCAGATGGGTTTTTCCGGACAATTGGTAATAGAGTCACAGTCACCATTAGACCTTTTATTCCAGATATTTTATTGAATTCAAATTCCACCATCTGCCCTGGTGGGATTCAAACCCAGGTGCCCAGAACATTGTCAGCATCTCTGGATTAACAGTCCAGTGATAATACCACTAGGCCATCGCCTCCCTCTGGTGTTCAATGAGAATCAGGGCTGGGACCTTTGTTTGTAACACATATAAATCATCTTGAGGAAAACGTAGGAGATCTGATTAGTAAGTTTGCTGATGATGCCAAATTTGGCAGAGTTGTGGATGTGAGGAGGATTGTCAAAGGATACAGCAGAATATAGATAGATTGCAGATTTGGGCGGAGAAATCACAGATGGAGTTTAATGCAGACAAATGTGAGGTGATGCATTTTGGAAGATCAAATTCAGCTATGAATGATACAAAAAATGGCAGAACTCTTAGGAACATTGACATACAGGGGGATCTGGGTGTACAGGTCCATAGATCCCTGAAAGCGGAAATATAGGTGGATAAGGTGGTCAAGAAGGCATATAACACACTAGCCTTCGTTGGTTGGGGCATTGAATATAAAAGTTGGCAAGTTATGTTACAGCTATAAAACTTTAGTTAGGCCACGACTGGAATATTGTGTGCAGTTCTGGTCACCACACTACCAGAAGAACACAGGTGCTTTGGAAAGGGTGCAGAGAGAGCTTACCACAAGGTTGCCTGGTCTACAGGTTTTAGCAGGATGTTGCCTGACCTGAAGAGTTTTAGTTATGAGGAGAGGTTGAGTAAACTTGGGCTGTTTTCACCAGAAAGACAGAGGCTGAGGGGGGACCTGATAGAGATCTACAAAATTATTACAGGCATAGATAAGGTGGATTGTCAGAGGCTTTTTCCCAGGGTGGAAAGGTCAACCACAAGAGGGCACAGGTTCCAGGCGAGAGAAGGAAAGTTTAGGTCAGAAGTGCAGGCTAAGTTTTTCACCTAGAAGGTGGGGGGTGCCTGGAATGCAGCGTCAGTGGAGGTAGTGGAAGCAGGCCTGTTAGCAATGTTTAAGGCGTTTCTTGATAGACACATGAACAGGAGGCGAACAGGGGATAGAAACCACACCTGGGCAATAAGTAGCATATCTAAAAAAGGACTAGAATCAGCACAGGCTTGGTGGGCCAAAGGGCCTCTTCCTGAGCTGTACTGTATTGTAAAACTCCCACGTGAAACCACACCTCCAACGGATCAAAACATAATTCATAGTTTCAATATACTAAAAAATCTGTAAAATTCTAACAGGATAAATCCCATGGGAAGTATAGAATGTATGTTAATATTGATTTTTGATACAATCACCACAATAACTAGCAAACCAATTTCTATTAAAAGTTTTAATATATGTGACAGTATGGCTCTTCCGGGAAACTGAGAGTTTAATGCTGTCATCACAAACATTGGGATGTCCGTAGTTTAATGAGTAAGAAAATGAACAAACATTCATCTGATGTAAGAGCAATTTAGCAGGACACAGCACCTCAAACTGTAACAGGAAAAACACTCAGTTTCCAATATTGAGGTTTGATGGAGCTTGCTGTGCAGAATTTGTCTTCAAAAGAAGAGCACATTCTTGATTGCTCTGGGAAGCTCTGAAGTTGTCAAAGGTACTGTATAAATGCAAAGTTTTTTTTACATATGTAAGTCTGATCTCAGTTGATGTGCCAGACAAGTGTGAGCTCCTTCCTCCACAAACACAGAAGAAAATTAGAAGCACCTTCTCAAGGGCCAACTAGGGATGGACAATAAATACAGTACTGGCAATGCCCATTATCCTGAATTGAATTTAAATAAACAATCAAGCACCTTATCGATTGGATGCTTAATAAGTCATACAGCAGGAACTTAAAGATGAACAAATACAACACAAGGCCTGAGTTGCTGGTGAAACTCATGTTAATGTATTCACAGATCTGACAGCATCCTTAAAGTATTAAAATTTGAATTTCTCCCTCTCTCCTGTGGTGTGTTGCACTCGTAAAATATCCAGCACAGCGTAAGAATGTAAATCTGGGCTATACACTCCCTGTGCAAGGAAAAATAAAGTCCTTTACAACACTTGGAATTAGTCTAGGATATTAATGGTTGCTGGACATAAAATAGTCCCCTGTTTCCAGAGAAGTTACCAGGGTCAAACAAGCTTTAAACCTCAGGGCTTAAATATTAATGGCAGTTCATTTGTCTTAGAGAACAGGTTTGCTTCCAAGGAACAAATTGGACAATGTATTTGCCTGGTCATCTGTCTTCCTTCCTGATTAAAGGCACAAGCTCTCAATATGGACCTATCATGCATGTCTACAAACGCAACAAAATTTCATTACTGTGTATTATGACCAAGTTAATTATAAAAGCATCATGTTATTACTCTCACATATTCTATGTGAAGTCATATTGTGAGAAACTTTATGTTACAAAAATACTGAAGAGCTGAGAGGTATGGTAAGTTAGACACTGATTTTGTACACTTGAGACTTGAGTTCAAATGTAGACTGATGAGTCTCTGGCTTCTCTGTAATGATCGTAACGAAATAAGTTCAGGCATGTTCAATCAGTTCCTACCGAGTATGGTCCCAGGTGACAAGAACACTCAACATTAGATGCAGTATTTGATCTTAACCTTGTAAGGAAAACAAAGAACTTGCATTCACGCAGTGTATTTGACAACCTCAGGACACAGCAATATTCTTTATGACCACGCAGAAGAAAGGCTGCCAATTCACACACAACAAGCTCCCATAAAATGTATTGTAATAACTGACCAAATCTTTTTTGGTGATGTTGGCTGAGGAATAAACATTCTTCAGCTTATCAGGATAACTCACACGCTCGTCTTCAAAAAGTGCCATGCAATCTTTCACTTCCTCCCACAAAGGTGGATGGAAACTTAATTAATTGTTTTGTTCTAAAGGCATCTTAAATTTCATGTTTAATGCAAGCAGGTTTAACCTTCAAACCTTTCCTTGCTTTCATAGAGTCATAGAGTCATACAGCACAGAAACAGATTTGTTGGTCCAACCAGTCCATGCCAAACATAATCCCAAACTAAACTAGTCTCACTTGCTTGCTCCTGGCACATATCCCTCTAAATCTTACTTATTTATGTACTTATTCAAATGTCATTTAAATATTGTAATTGTACCCACATCCACCACTTCCTCAAGAAAGTCATTCCACAGGCAAGCTAACAAGGCATAGAGCTGGATGAACACAGCGGGCCAAGTAGCATCAGAGGAGCAGGAAAGCTGATGTTTCGGGCCTAGACAGGCGAACCACCTTCTGTGTAATAATTTTTCTCCTCATGACTTTTTTAAAACATCTTTCCTCTCAGCTTAAAGATGTTCTCCCTCATCTTGAAATACCCCCATCCAAGAGAAAAGACAACTATCATTAACTGTATCTATACTCCTTAATATCTTATAAACTTCTGTAAGGTCAAACTCCTACACACCTGCCTATCCAGCCTTTCTTTATAACTCGTACCTTCCACACCCAGCAATATGCTAGTAAATCTCTTCTGAACCCTCTCCAGCTTTATAATATCCTTCCTTTAACTGGACGACAAGAACTGGCCACAGCATTCTTATGCCAGCCAACATCTGAAAGAGTTTGCCTGCATCCTCTTCAGCTTCTCAATCCTTCCAATAAAGTGGATCTCAAACCAACACACTGCATATCTAAAATACATATGCGGCTTGTGAAAATAAACAGTTATCGAATTCATTGACCTGCTGATTGACCTGCTGAGTTCTGACAGTCACCAGCTTGTTTCCAAACAGCCTGTTTCTCACTTTTTTTCAATACAAGGAAATTAACTTTCAGCAGTGCGTTTATTGGATAGCTCATGTGAAAAACTAAACTATTCTTAAAAAGACTGACAGAATAAGAGCACGGTACTATTTATTTGTCATTTTTAAAATGCATTCACTGGCTAGTCCAGCATTGATTGATCATTCCTAATTGTCTTGAGGGCAGTTAGGTGTCAACCCATTGTGGTGGGTCTGGAGTCACATATGCCTGACCAAGTAAGGATAGCAGATCTCCTTCTCCAAAGGACATTAGAGAAAGAGATGGAATTTTACCACAATCGACAATAGTTACATCAGGCTAGATTTTTATTCCAGATTTTTATTGAATTCAAATGTCACCAGTGGGATTCAGACCTATGTTCCCAGAATTAAGCCCTGATTTATGGATTACTAATTCAGTGGCATTACCAGAACACTACCAGCTCTCCTCATAGCAATAAATAAATTGAACAACAAGTTCTGAATATTTGCAACACAAGATGGTATCTCACAATTCCCTGAGTTTGTTAGCTAACTTCTACATTGGTAACACCATGCTTCATTAACACTCTGCTTGAAATAACTCCACAGGGGCTGGTATCCTGTCACCAAGTCAGCCTTTATTTACATGTAGAGAGTCCTTGACACCGATCCAGCTCCTTCAGCGCTAGCTCTCAGTCTGACACTCCTGTTCTTAACTGTCAGCTGGGGCCCCTTGACTGGGGCTGTTAATCTGGTCCAACCAGGCAACTCACATTCTATGAGGTCCACCTGGCTGACCACATTACTATCGCCCCCCCCCACCCCACTCTGATTCCGAAGATAGAGGCCAGTACTATCTCCTGGGGTGTTTTAGCACTAGGACAGGTTCCTCCAAATCTGCCTCTGATATGGGCAGGATGTAATGCACAGTCCTGTTGTACCCAATACGTCTTGGAAGAAATTAATTCTCCTCTTCAGGGAGCGAAGGCAATGAGGCACCGATATCTGCTGTGTTCATCATAGATTCCAAGGTCTCTTCAATACTTGATGGAAAGGGAGAACACACAGGTCAGAATAGTTGGAAAAGCAGTTGAAGATCCAGGTCCGTTTTGCTCCCACACCATTTGTGAGTTTGCAGCTTTCATATGGTCTACGTACTGATTCAGGACCATTGCACCTACCCAAACATTTTACAAGGTCTACCCCAGGTTACAATTTATTTAGATGATGTGTTAGTAACAGGAAAGACCAATAAAGTGCACTTAGAGAACGTGGACAATGTTCTTAGCCATTTTTCCCAGGCAGGTGTATACCTGAGAAGGGGAAAATGTGTGTTCCAGGAACCTCACATGACCTACCTGGGTACAGAATTGATAAGACCAGGTTACACCCATTGGAAGATTAAAGTGAAGGTGATCAAAGGAGCCCCAGCTCCCATATCTGTACCAGAGCTTCGGTCTTTCCTTGGGCTGGTAAGTTATTGTGAAAAGTTCATACATAACCTAGTTTCCGAACTGGCACCATTGCACCAACTCATAAAAAAGGATCAGCCTTGGAAATGACTATGTAACAAAGCCATAGCTTTCAGGGAAGTGAAGAAACAGCTGTCATCCTCTAAGGTGTTGGCAAAATATGATCCCAAGTGAAATCTGGTACTGACATGCCTTCCAGTACGGTTTTGTGATAGTGTTAGTTCATAGGTGGCCCATTGGAAAGGAATGGCCAATAGCATATGCATCCAGGACTTGGGCTAATGTAGAGTGCAAATATGCCCAGATAGAGAAAGAAGGTTTGGTGGTCATATTTGGAGCAATGAAGTTCCACCAAATACCTTTACAGATGTAAATTTGTAATAATAATGACCACAGTCCCCTGCTAGGTCTACTTAGAGAGAAAAGGCAGTACTGACCATAGCTTCAGGCTGAATTCAGCGGTGACCTTCAATACTGAGTGCTAATTACAATTTGGACTGCCATCTGGGAAGCCAAGTAGCAACTGTAGATGCATTGAGCTGCCTCCTGCTGGCAGATACACCACCGGTGGTACCATCACTGGAAATGTCCATTATGGCTTTAAATTTTCTAAACCATCCTGCTGGGTTCACAACTAGTATGATCGGTGCTGTCCATTCCGCAGACTAGACTGGTTTGATTGTTTCGCTTTTTCGCTAGAAATGGGCAGGTCATTAAGATGGTCATTAACCTGTCAGATTGAAGGCAGGTTTGTTAGCTTGACAGCTTGTTCTGCTGATGGAGGGACACTCTGCAAGACGTAGAGACTGTCAGCTTAGCAGAACTAGTCTCCCTGTTGTAGCTGAAAAATGGAGCCCCTGGGCAACAAAGGGCTCGCATGTGGCTGAAATAATTCATCCGGAAGGGTTTCCCATTCAAGCTTAGAATTAGTGCTTTCATCCTTTTGGAATCGGATCCATGTGTCTAAGCGTATTTCTGTGATGGAGGATCTCCTTGGGCTTCCTGATCTGTCTCCGTAGATCTTTCCTTTTGCAGGGGGGACTCTGAAGGTACCAGGTGCTGATAGTTTGGGTACAGCAGTTTCAGAAACCCACCTACTAAACCAAACAGGGCAGCAAGGTCAAAAATGGCTAATTAGGAAGGTGCCCCACATTTACGCTGTTTATATGAGAAAGGAATGTCACATCATCTGCCCTGCAAGATTTTAAACTGAAGGGCACTTTCTCTAGCTGCCTGCAAATGCAAGTTGTTGACTTCTTTTTGGTTCTGAATTTGTCTTGGGGTCCATGGAAAGATCTTGACTAGATCTTTATTCAGCTTTAGATTTAGGTTTTTATTGTCACATGTATTCAGGCACAGGAATACAGGAGTACAGTAAAAAGCATACAAACTCGCCATTTTCTGGCACAATCTTAGTGTACAGAAGACAGGATTAAAAACAGAAGCAGAAATAAAAGAAACAGCCAAAAGAAAAGGAAACATCAAGATCACTCTCAGATAACAAAGTGTGGAGCCGGATGAACACAGCAGGCCAAGCAACATCTTAGGAGCAGGAAAGCTGACGTTTTGGGCCTAGACCCTTCATCAGAAAAGGGGGAGAAGGAGGGGGAGAGTGTTCTGAAATAAATAGGGAGAGAGGGGGAGGTGGATCGAAGATGGATAGAGGAAAAGATAGGTGGAGAGGCAGTGGGAGAGCGATCCCCTGAGGTTAGTCTGGAGGGAGGAGGGTAACTTCCTCAGGTTAGGCTTCCCTGGAAGAGGCTTTGCAGTGAGGTTAAAATTGTATCAGAGATAATGGGAGCTGCAGATGCTGGAGAATCCGCGATAACAAAGTGTGGAGCTGGATGAACACTGAAGGCCAAGCAGCATCTTCGGGGCACAAAAGCTGACGTTTTGGGCCAAGAACCTTCAACAGAAAAGGCAGAGGGGGAGAGGGTTCTGAAATAAATAGGAAGAGAACACTCAGGTGCCCCGAATACCCAAACAACGCTACAGTCAGAACGCTATCATCTTCACTGTGAGGTACTCAGGTCCAGCCATGATCAGGAGCTGCTCTGCTGCTGCCAGAACCGTGTCACCCATTCTTCAGTGCCACCTTGCCTCCACCAGCAGCATCTCTGCCAGGAGTCAGTGCTGGGTTGATCTTGGCAATGCAGCCATCGCTGAAGTGCGTCCTGAACTGGGCTCAAGCGCCATACTGGGCCCACCGCACCAAAGCAGTCAGTGCTTTGTTCTGGCTTCCATTGCTGCCATTGCCACTTCGGGGAGCTGCATTCCCAGAATAGGGCGGCACGGTGATTCAGGGGCTAGCACTGTTGCCTCACAGCATCAGGGACCCGAGTTAAATTTCAGCCCTGAGTGACTGTGTGGAATTTGCACCTTCTCCCTGTGTCTGTGCAGGTTTCCTCCGTGTGCTCTGGTTTCCTCACACAGTCCAAAGATGTGTGGGTTAGGTGGATTGGGCGTGGGAAATCAAGGGTTTCAGGAACAGGAAGGGGGCGGCTGGGTCTGAGTGGGATGCTCTGCAGAGGGTTGGAGTAGATTTGTTGGGCCAAATTACTCCTATCTGCACTGTAGAGATTCTATGAATAAGATATAACAGAAAAATACTAAAAAGCCCAGTAGCAGGCAGCATCTGTGAAGACAGCCACTGGGTTAGTTTTTTCAGTTAATTGTGAAAGTCCGTAGACCTGAAGTGACAACTGTCTCACCACAGACTCTGCCAAACGTGCTGAGCATTTCCAGTGTTTTGAGTTTCTCTTGTAATTTACAAAAGGTTTCTGTAGGAGTGGAAGAGATGGAAAAGGAAAGACGTGTCTTGAGAAAGTGTGAAATATAGAATGATGCACATCTGCTACCAGAAAGTCAAAAAAAAAGAAAAGCAAGAGAGAAATATAGAAACAAAGAGAGAGAAAATAAAGATAAAATCCAACAAGGTGAAAAGAAACAAAATGGAGCCAGAGATCACAGCCTGCGAGCATTGAATTCAGTGCTGAGTCTGAAGTAGCTCAGATGAAAGATGAGATGCTGTTCCTTGGGTTTGCACTGAGCTTCGTTGAGATATTGCAAAACGTTGAGGATGGTGCAATCGGAGTGGAAGAAAAAAGATTTGGAATTAAAGTGGTAAGTGACTAGAGGCTCAGGGTTAAGTTCATAAACTGAGCATCCTTACCTTTGAAGGTACCAGTTCTGCCATTCAGACCTCGTCTTGAAACATCTTTAGCATCAACACTTGCCCTTTAAGCTCTTCTGTCCTCCACCTTTTCCGAGACCTTTCCCTTTCTCTTACATTCCCTACTTCACTTCCTTGAGTTTTATCAAATCCATAGCTCTGCTGGCCTCCTGGCCTCCGCTGTCCCACACCGTTCAGGAACTGTACCCCCTACTGTCTTTATTCTAGGGAAGGGCCCACCTGTGGCTAGCTCACTGCCTGATTACCAAACTTTTCTGGAAGAGGATCTCCCTGGCTGCCCAGTCAATTGGCAAGACCCATTCCATCCAATTACTCACCATCAGTTTCAGATAGTTCTAAATTTGCTGCTGGGTTGCCTTCTTTACAACAGCGAGTAAATTTAAAGTCTACCTAAAGCACAGGGACTACAGCAGTTCAAGAAAGCAGCTCACTACCAACTAGGGACAGGCAATAATCGCTGGCACAGCTAGTGATGCCCATCTTCCATGAGTAAGAGAAAGTATATCTTGGATGTAAGTATTTCTTTTCATTCACTCTGGACATGGGCATCATTGTCTGGGCCAGCATTTATTGCCCATCCCTAGTTGCCCCTGCAAAGATGGTGGTTACCTGCATTTTCGAACAGCTGCAGTTCATATGCTGTAGGTAAATCTACAAAGATCCGCGGCAACCCATTGAGGTAGCTACCACCACCTTCCCAAAGCCAAGCAGGGAAGGGCAAAAATTACTGGATCTGACAGTGGTCCCATGAATGAATAAGAAAATGTATGTCATTGGATGTGCAATGTACATAACCTCTTGCACTCATGAAGGATGCAAGATAAATGCAAGTTCTTTCTTTGGCACAATGGATTCAAATACAATGAGAGAATGTCACTGGTTGGTGTAATAAAATTAATTGCAATGCTAAACTGACCAGAACATTTGGTGGGAGACAGTAAGGACTGTAGGTGCTGGAAACCAGAGTCAATAAATGTGGCGATGGACAAGCACAACAGGTTAGACAGCATCAGGGGAGCAGGAAAGTCAAAATTTTGAGCCAAAACCCTTTGTCAGGACTGGGGAGAGAGAAGGGAACTCAGAAATAGATCAATGGACGGGGTTGGGCTGGGGAAGGGTAGGTGGGATATGATAGGTAGATGCAGGTAAGGGGTTCTTCAGGGCAGAAGAGATAACCAGGGAGCTTCAGTGGGAGACAGACTTACTGATCTCACTTTGGAGAGAGGAGGAAAACTTCTTCAAGGTGGGCATCTTTGGAAGAGACTCTGCAGTATTGGTTACTGATGACTCAGAGAAAGTAAGGACTGCAGATGCTGGAAGCCAGAGTCAATAAGTATGGAGCTGGCCAAATGCAGCCAGTCAGAAAGCATCGGAGGAGCAGGAAAGTCAATGTTTCGGACTGAAACCCTTCATCAGAACTGGGGAGGGGGAGGGGATCCCAGAAATAAAACGAGCGACAGGGTTGGGGCTGGGGAAAGGAAGGTGGGGTGGTAATAGGTGACTGCAGGTTTGGTGGGCAAGGATAGAAATAGCCTGGAGACATCTCAGTACTGATAACCAGTGTGAAAAAAATCAGTCAAGCACATAAATCCAAGCTCTCTGAGGCAACACGGAGCTGTGTAGCTTGTGAAATTGGTTTGAAGTGTGAAATGAAAACTAAAAGATCAAATTAAGAAGCTGGATTGAAGTGATGAGAAATTGAGTGAGAAGTTCGAACTTCAAAGAGATTGAAAGGCGAGTTATAAACATACGTAGGGAACATTGTCGACATCACCAGAGGAAGTAAGATCCTGTGCTGTGACTGTTATTGACAAATCTAACAGAAACAAGTTGCCATGATTTCAGATTTAAGGAGTTTGAGTACTCATGTGCTAAAAAATGACTTTGGGCATTAAGTAGTACATGTGATATAGTTGAATTAATGCACCTGCAGTGGCTAAATGGGCAAATCAAGCATCTTTCTCAAATCGAAGCAACTCATTGCACAGCCTCCATGACTAGAAGGAATCTAAAGGCTCAATTAAGGATTTATTTTGCAGCTTTTACTGAAGTTTCAGAGGCTAATATAATTTCAAGTGAATGTTTTTGCCTTTTTGGATCTTGCCTCTCCTTATTAATGAACTATATTTAGGTTAGATTCCCTAGAGTGTGGAAACAGGCCCTTCAGCCCAACAAATCCACACTGCCCTTTGAGCATCCCACCCAGACCCATCCCCCATAATCCACACACCCCGGAACACTATGGGCAATTTTTTTTAGCATGGCCGATCCACCTAGCCTGTACATCTTTGGACTGTGGGAGGAAACCGGAACATGTGGAGGAAACCCACGCAGACACGGGGAGAATGTGCAAACTCCACACAGACAGTTACCCAAGGATGGAATTGAACCCGGGTCCCTGGCGCTGTGAGGCTGCAGTGCTGACCACTGAGCCACCGTGCCACCCTCAAAGATTTAACTTTGCTCATTCTCAATATCTTCAAAAGTGTATATTCTCGTGATGAGGTCCAGATAAATTTTCAGTAATAGACTTGAAATAGGTGAACAAATCACATGTTTTATTTGTCAGAAGAGGCCTCATTGTATACTTAAGCATGTAGTCCAAGAAACCAATACAAAGTAACTACGCTACATACACATTGAGTTCAATTGCGAAATGGCTGTGTTTTGAACTTCAGCTGATTCCTAACTCGGTCTGTGCAATAGTTGGATGGAAAAGAGTAACATAGCCAAGGATAGGCAAACGTAAAAACTAGAAGGTGGAATTTTCAATGTTGAAAATTCTATTTTCCCCAGCTCCAAAGTTCAATAAGAAGGAAACACGCATTATGTTCTTCTGCCTTACTTGTTCATCCAGTATAAGGCTACCAGAAGATAATGGCTTTCAGATCTGGAGAAAGGTCACTGAAATTGAAACATTACCTCTGTTTTGTTCTCTGCAGATGCTGCCACACCTGCTGAGTTTCTCCTGGAACTGAATAAAAACTACAAAAGAAGTCACATTTTACCACATTTAATACCCTTGATTGTGTTATGACTAAGGCTGGAGGAATGCACCATTGCTCTAGATCTATTATACTATGGGTCAGAAAGTAAAGTAAAGATACTTTTCTGTTGTCCAAGCCCTTTAGAACCCATCAGACACTTTGACCAATAGGTTATAAATGAATTTACCCAAGTGTCCCGCAATACCAAAGCAGTCTAATAATTTCAGGCACGAGTTGGTACCAATGCAAACTGTCACAACTTTATCAAGGAACAAGTAAAATTAAGACTTTAACACTAATCTAGTATGCATAATCCTGCTCAAGCCCCTTAATCATTATAATACTTCCCACAGTCTCCTATAACTTTAGTCTGGTTTGTGAAGTCATCATTTTCTTTCTCTCTCACTCCATATGATCAGTCGGTCGTTGCCTTTGCCACACCTTTGCTTCTTCATCTCCAGAAGGTCTAAGAGATTGATCAGCTGGTAGGCCCTGTTTTTATACTGTTTGAAATGGTTTTCCAGAACTCTCTGTAGTTCTGCCTAGTCAGGGAAGCTCACTTAATGGTTGAAATATTGTCACCCATTTGGATGGTTAGTTAATATTTATCTCTTTGTACAGCAGGGCCTGGGTGCTTTTCTGTCCGTTTTTTGGTTGAAAATATACTTTCCTGCTTTGTTTGGTTGATATGCCTTTGGGGATATGGATCTTTCCAGGATAACTGTTGATGGGATGTCTCCTTTCACACTATGTTCATGTCAATGGCACCTGTTTGCTGTGTGTGCACTGTCTAGTTTCTATGTTTACAATTTACAGAGCTTCACTTGGCAAAAGTACCCCATACTAACATCTCTAGCTGGTCGGCAAAGTTGGCAATCTGGTTATGCTTTAGCAGCCTTGAGGATACTACATTGCCCAGTTACCAAAATAACCAAATAAATACTTTAACTATATCAGGTTTTAAAATCAATAAATCTATCAACCAGGTTTTCTTAATAAGCATAATCACTAGTTTATGATCAAAACAAAACATACCAAATGAAGATGCATTAATTGCTTAGCATATACAGTCAATAAGATAGAAATATGAATGCTTCCGCCTCTAAATATCCCGAAAGCATACATAAGCATACACTTCAGAGTAGGATAGAATAAAACAAATTTAACTACAAAGATTAGCTTTCTGAAAAGACAAAATACACTTTGGTCAATGGGCTATTCTTGAAATCAAAATGATAAAGCATCAAATGCTCTGTAATCTGTCACTCTGATGTTTTGACTCTTGTGGTCAGGTCACTAATCATGGATGGTTGTCTTTGGACTCTTTCACATACAGGAAATGCAATATTGAAGGGAAAACATAAGAACTCAACAAAGGGAATCTTTTTTCAAACATGGGAGCATTCAGCTGGCAGCCTTTACTTGGGGGTTCCATGTTTCCTGACAAAAAGCCAGAAACCAAAACATTCTCCATCCAGTTAGGTTTGAAACACCAGGGGGACTATAGCAAAGTAAGGTGTTATCAACAATCATGAGATTGGCACCAGTCAAATCAAGCCTTGTTAAACAAAATCTCCAAAATTTTACAGCAACCCTTCAAAGATCTTTCTTTATAAATAAAAGACTCTTTGTATCTCTGCAAAATATGAAATAAATCCATTTTCCTACAATCCTTTAAAATCTAAATCTACAAAGATGTATTAAATATAAAGTATGTTTGTTACACATATATTGGTCTATTTAGAACCTTCTGGTTACTGCAGAAGATAAATAATTTGGAAGTGACTGTCCTGTTATTGGAAAGCTATTATTAAGCTAGAAAGGATTCAGAAGAGATTTACCAAGATGTTGTCTGTTATGGAAAGTTTGAGTTATAAAGAAAGACTGAATAGGCTGGGACCTTTTTTCCCAATGGGCAGTAGGAGGTTGAGAGCTGACCTTACAGAGGTTTACAAAATCATGAGGGGTATTGATAGGGTTAATGGTAGGTGTCTTTTCCCTAGGGTGGGGGATTTCAAGGCTGGGGAATATATTTTTAAAGTGAGAGGAGAGAGATTTATTAAAGGTATGAGGGGCAATTTTTTTACATAGAGGGCAGTTCATGTGTGGAATGAACTTCCTGAGGAAGTCACAATTACAACACTTAGATAAGTACAGGAATAGAAAAGGTTTGGAAGGTTTTGGATCAGGATCAGGTAAGTGGGATTAGTTTAGTTTGAGAAACTTGGTCAGAGTGGATGAATTGGACCAAAGTGTCTGTTCTGTACTATAACTGTATGGAATTGCAATATACTCCCATTGTGCTTACATTTTCTGCCTTTTGTGTTAATAATCAATTCTCCCAAGTGGCCATTAAAACCTATCAGCCTCCCAGAAAACAGTGTTCCTTTACTTCTCTTCCTAGACAGCAGTGCACTGGTTCCGGTCCCCAGGAAAAAGAAAATATGTCCTTTCTATTTCATTGATAACACTTTAAGAATAGTTCACCTGAAGGTTAACTTTGTTAACTTTGTTTGTATTTGACACATTCAGTATTCTGAGAAATGCACAATGAGCAGAGATGTTACTAACTCAACTGAATTCCTCAGCAGAGAAGGTATATGCTTCAGAAGTTAGACACTCTCCCTCGTCTGAGGTCACTTCAATTGCTTCCCTAGTCTTTTGGCAAGGGAGAGGAAAAGAATTGGCAGAAGGTCTGACTGTTGACCACTTAGGTCTCAAGCTGGGAAACATGCTCATAGATGACCAGGAAAAGTGTTATCTATGGTGCCTCCCATAGTTCAATAGTTCACCAATACTGAAAGGGAACAATGGTGGGATGGAATTCCAGCTGTGGCAGAAGTGGAATCCAGATCAGTACCTTCAGGGTAGGAACTGACCCACCTGGAATGGAAAATAGCCATCAAGTACTAAACAATCTAAACTGATATCAAAGCTGTTGTCTACTTTCAACGAAGTCAAGAATGTGAATGCCGAAATGAAGCCTTTAAGATTCCTATCCTCAGTCTCATCAGTGAAGCATTGGCAGTTATACTACATCTGAGGATTTAATCAGTTGTGTTGACAACCTGTACTATAATATCTTTCTGTGATCGGCATTGTTACATCTTCATTCTTTAATCCAACTGCTTAATTTGTGGGAGAAGTCTTTGATTGCTAATCCTAACCTGCCCTTTCTCTTTCTCTCAGGTTGTGTGCAATAATTGCCTGTCCTCTACACAAAACTTCCATGTTCTGCACAAGACTTTCATGACCCAGTTAGGAACAAGAAAGTTTTAACTCTGTCTTCGATTTTCAAGTTCTTTACTGTTCTTGTTTCAAATGACCTGCATCACTTCTTCAGAAAACAAATGACAACTACTGCATTTTTGAGCTATGGCCAGTTGTTAAAATTAATTTGTTCCTATAGCAGCAGTTAGGCAGATGAAACATTTACCCAGTAGCTAATAGTTCAGAATCTGGAAGAGAGCAAGTTACGATGCTCTTTTACATTCGTCAGCCTTGTTCCCCATAAACCTGTGGATGAATAATCCATGGTTAGCTGTTGTTAACGTTGACAATTTGTCACATACATTTATGAGTTACCTTCTTGTTTGTGGTGTTCTCTAAGCAAGTCTATGTCCCCTCATGAAAGTTATTTCTCAATGGGTATTAGATGCATTATGTGAGCTTCAGGAAAATAACAA
The DNA here is from genome assembly GCF_030684315.1 of Stegostoma tigrinum. Classification (NCBI taxonomy): domain Eukaryota; kingdom Metazoa; phylum Chordata; class Chondrichthyes; order Orectolobiformes; family Stegostomatidae; genus Stegostoma; species Stegostoma tigrinum. Next base: position 39,259,949 of record NC_081377.1, on the reverse strand, counting down.
TCCCTGCACAATGCAATTGGTTTCATTTTCTGGTCTGCATCATGAAACAGAAAATACATCCAATTCAATCATTTTGTGATAACTGATATTAAAAACATGAGGTTATTAGGACCAGTTATTGGCTTCAGAAGCGGTAGGTCACCCGAAAACTGTCAAAGAATTTATACAAAAGACAAGGAAATTAAGTTGAAAAAAGATCTCCTATGGATAATGGAAAACAAGAGCTGAGGTTAAATGGGCTGAATTGCCAACCGTTACTATTTTGTTTCTTTGTTAAGCCATAGTGTCATCTGCCCTCGTGGGTAGACGTCAGAGATCCTATGGCATTATTCTGAAGAAGAGCAGTTCATATTTCAGGGCATCTGTCCTGGAAAATGCTGATCCTAGAATGGAATCCCTATAACGTGAAAAGAGACCACTCATCACATTGAGTCTGCAGTGACCCTCCAAACAGTATCCCACCCAAACCAACCCTATTGCCATCGTCATGCATTTCCCTTGGCTATTCCACCTAGTCTTCACATTCTTGGACATTCTGGGCAATTTAGCATGGCAATTTCCCTAATCTGCGCATCTTTGGGCTGTGAGAAGAAACCAGGTCATCAGCAGAAAACCAAGCAGACACAGGGAGAACATACAAAATCTACACAGTCACCCAAGCCTGAAATTGAATCCGTGTCCCTAGCACTGTGAGGGAGCAGTGCTAACCAGTGAGCCAGTGCCACCTTTGATCCCTCAACTGTGTTCACTAAATCAAATTATCTGATCGTTACCTTTCTCAAGGGGGGATCTTACTACGTGTATCTTGGCTGCTGCATTTTCTACGTTGTAACAGTTACTACATTAACCTGAAAAGTTGTGCAACTCCTTAAATATACATTTCCCCTTTTCCTTCAACTGGGGAGTTGGTTTCCCTGAAAGTTGTTGAAGCATAAGCTATTAATGGCACGACAACAACATCTGGAAAATAGTGCGGTCCAGTACTTCATAGGTTACAAAACCAAAAGTAAGGGGAGGTAGTTGTGAAATAGTAATGTCACTGAAATAGTAACCCCTATCTTGTCTAAAGTAATAATGTTGACTCTTAGCTGCCCTCTGAAATGGTATCAGGCCATTCAGATTGAGGGCAATTCGAGATAGACAATAAACACTGGCCTTGGCAGTGTCTCCCACATCCCAAGTATGAATCAAAAATTTAAAACAAATGCTTCTGGTAACATTAGGCATGAACAGCATTATGGCATTGTAAGACTCTCTTTTAATATTTGCAAGTAATTGATAAGCATTGAGGATATAAAATAAATATATGACTGACTTGAATTTCCAGGAAACGTTTGATGAGGTTCTGTGTGCAAGACTCAAAAGTTGAAGTTTCAGACTAATGGGATTAATCAAATTAGTGAAATGAATTGGAAATGGCCTAAGGGATAGAAGACAAATGGAAAGTTACTCCGTCTACGGAACATTAACTGACGGAGATTCACAACCGCATTTATTCTTAATTGACATGGAAGGAAATATTTTTTACTCATTTCATAAAATTTGTTAATCAGACTAAATTTATGACCCTCCTCACTGCCTTCATTTATCAACTTTGCCTTCCATTGCCAAGGCACTATTTTCAGAGAAGTCACCACTATTTATCAAACTATTTCTACTTGATATTTTTTGCAAGGGTCTGTGTGGTGTCACCGTCATCTCATGCCTTTTGAATCAAAAAGATATGGGTTGAGACGTCATTCCAAGAGGTGGCCATATATTCTCAGGTGGCAGTTGGTGGCTGCCTTAACACAGGTGTCATTTTTCAAAGCAGATGTGAACAAATCCCATTTGCCTCTTCAGAGGATATAAAGATCCCACAGCACCATTCAAAACAGAGCAGAGAGTTGGCTTGGCTTCAACAAACACTTTCGATAATGAATTAACCAATCATTTACCTCAGGCAAAATTTGTGGGATTTGTAGATTGTCCACTGTGTCAGCTGACATTACAAGCTTCCCTTCTGTTTAGACAAAGTGGTTTATTTGTCACAAAAAAAGCTTTGGGGTGTCCTGAGGGTGTTATAAAGGGCTAATATAAAGACAAGCTGTTTCATTTCTACAAAAGGAAAACACTGCGGATGCTGGAAATATGAAAATGATGGAGACACTCAGCAGGTGAAGAACAGTCATACCAAACTCAAAACGTTAATGCTGTTTCTCCTTCCACAGGCAAAGCCAAACCTGCTGAGTTTCTCCAGCATTCCCTGTGTTTAGTTCTTTCTTTCTGTTTGTGCTAGAGGGAAATTTTAATTTAGAAAGTCAGGCACTGTTATTGCCCCTACCTATTACGCAATGATCCTAGCTGAGCAGTGCCACCCCTTTACTTTAATAGATTCTTTAAAATCATACAGGAAAGAATGCAAAAAAGCCAGTTTGGAAGGTTCACTGCATTTATATGATCTGAATGTGCAGCTTAACACTAAATAGTGAAGAGACACAAAAGATCTGTAAGACTCAGGAAACCCAACTGGGAAGGACCATCATTTATTGTTGAATACCAAAATAGAGCCACGGCTTGTGGTAGATGTAGGCTAGTCCCAGACAGGGACAGACAGTTCTCCAGACCCATCCCAGGGACTGCTTTACTTTTTTAAAATCAAACCTATTTTTTCTAATCAACTTGTTCAGAGATGTTATTACATACCTTTGGAGCAGGTGGGACTTGAACCTGGGCCTCCGTGATCCAGGATAGGGATACTACTTGGGCCAAGTGACGAGTTCCAGTTGGGCAGGCTATTGTCTGTTACCAAGGAAACTCAAACTCACAAGGAGTTTAATCTGAGATTTCCCTGTGGACCTTGTAGGGGTTATCACAAGGTCAAAGGGGATTTTTTTTCACAGCGGCAATGCTGAGGAATAGTAAAAATGGATATATAGGCCCTGATTTTCCTGGAAAATAAATATGCCCTCTCCCTTCAGCTGTGAAATCGGTATCCCTGAAAGTTGTTAAAGTATGAGCTGATAATGGCTCAGAAACAACATTGGGATCACAGAGAATGACGTGATCAAGTCTGTTTCCCCTAAATGAAATGAAAGGATTGAGAAATAAACAAGTTCAAGACAGAGGAAGATTAATTACAGTCAAATCAAGAACAGAAAGATTTTTTTAATGAAGTCACAAGTAAAAGCAAAATTAACCCAAAAGTTGAAGATGTAAAAACTTTCAAGTATCTATTTATTATCTCTAGAAATTAGACTGCGCGGTTTAAATCTTTCCCTTTCTTGGTAGGTTGGGCTGAATGGCTTAGGGAGAACACTGACGCTCAGTATCAGCAGTGTGTACTATGCACAAGATGCACTGCAGAAATTCACCAAAGATGGCACCTTCCAAACCTACCACCACTTCCATCTAGATACCAGATACCAGGGAACACCATCCCCCTGCAAGTTGCCCTCAAAAACACTCAACATCCTGACTTGGAAATATGTCGCCACTTCTTCGGTGTCAGTATGTCTAAATCCTGGAATTATCTCCCTAACATTACTATTGTCTACCTTCAGCAAAAGGACTACAGCGGTTCAAGAAGGCAGCTCACCACCACCTTCTCAATGGGAACTCGAATGGGTAATAAATACTAGCCCAACCAAAGACACCCACATACCATGCATGGATAAAACAAAAGCCACAAGTTCTAAAATCAAAATGTGTACTATAATGGAAGGTGTACATGATTTTGATGTAACTGACGTTGTTACTCCAACATCAGTAGAGCAGAGAGTTTTTGTTTGCATTGGGAGAATTTTTTGAGCAAACGAAGTACACAGTTGTGCATCTGGCTCTAGTTTAGAAAGCCAGGTATTGATTTCTTTATATTGATTATGAATATACCTGTACCTTTCAGGGGCAGGAGGGTTGCAGAAAAAAGTTCATGTTTCAGTTCAATTTGGTAGTTTTGCAGGTTCATAACTGAAGCTGATTGAGTAAAGCTTTTGTTTCTGAGAAAGGGAGTTAGTTAGAATTGTTAAGAAATAGATTACCTCATTTTACAGAGCTGAGTAAAGCCTGCAGAGGCCAAAAGTGTTGGTTCAAGCACTGAATGGGTTATTTAAAGCTGAGAACATTTAAGCTCGGTTAGAAGACAGTTCCAGGAAAAGCTAATCAGATTCTAACTCTCTTGAATATATTTAAGGATTCTACATCCACTGCCACTTGAGGAAGGGAATTCCAAAGATTCACAACCCTCTGAGAGAAAAAATATTTCCTCATCACTGTCTTAAAGGGGTGATGCTTTCTTTTTAAATTAACCTCTAGTTTTGGATTCTCCCATGAGAGGAAAGATCCTTTCTACATCTACTTGGTCAGGTCCCCTCAGGATCTTACCAGTAGTGAAATGAGCTATGTTTTAATAAATAAGCAACCCATTTGCCAATTTGTGATTCAATGACATTTCTTCCAATTAATATCTTGCATTTATTTGACAAGAGAACACTTACCAATTTATCATCTGTGTCCCACTGTTCTAGTTGAAGCAGTGCGATACAGAGGAACATAAGTGTGTTTCACTCCCTTATTATCATTAAATTTAAAAACGCATCTGAGAAAAACCGACTTGGAAATATGTTGCCATTCCTTCAATGTCAGTTTGTCTAAATCCTGGAATTCTCTCCCAAACATTACTATGGTCTACCACACTGTGTTGTCAGACCCAGCTTCCTTTGGAAACTCATAAACAGTAATTAACCTATATAAAATTGAAGTATAGCTAGTTATCATTTAATTCATTGCACAATCCATTCCAAATAGCTGTCGCTCACAATGAATAGTTGCTGCCTTCAAATTCTGAAAAATCAATGTGCAACCTCTAATTGGTATTTCCATGCTTTCAAAGATATGGCTGACAGCTTCTTTCCTCCACATTGACATCATCTGCACAGTTTCACTCTGTCCCTTATCTAATCCTGGCCTATCAAAGATGGCCTCTCATTTGGAGCTTTGTAAAACATCCCTAAGTGTTACATATTGTGAACTGTACCATTTTGGATTTACAACAGTGACTGCACACCTAAACCTTTCAACTGACAATGTCCCCTGATGGATAAGAAGTGGCCTGGTGTACCAATCCAGAATCTGTACCAGCGAGCTTCCTACAAGCTTCAAATGTCATCTGCCATGATAGCAACTCACCGACATGGGAAAAGAAAATGTATCCTTTCTGTTGGGTTCTGCTTAGACATCACATTAGTGTTACAATGATCTTCCATTCATTTGAGCTTAATATCATAGACAAAACCAAAACTCATCTTCATACCTCGGCAACGGTTCATGTTGGTAACAGTGTCTTTGGATTCAAAATTCCACAAGTGGCTCATGGTCAGGTTTGATTGTGAAACTATGACCATGTAAGAATTTATGAATTTAGGAGAGATGGTGGCATAGTGGTAATGTCATTGGACTCGTAGTCCAGAGCCGTAGGGACATGGCTTCAAAACTTCCCCAGCATTTGGTGAGGTGTGAATAAAACTCTGGGATACAAAAAAAAGGGCTTGCCCAATTACAGGCATGTTAAAATATTTTTAAGGGGTGACATGGTGTCTCAGTGGTTAGCACTGCTGCCTGACAGCCCCAGGGACCGGTGTTCGGTTCCACATTGTTCCTGAGTCTGTGTGGCTTCCCTCCCACAGTCCAAAGGTTTATACATCAGGGAGGGTTAGCAATGGGAAATATGGGTTTACAGGGTTAGGGTAAGGGGGAGTCCACCCTGTCCTGTTTGGAGGGTCAATGGGGACTGGGTCAGCCAAGTGTCCTGCTTCAACACTGTGGGGATTCTATTACCCTCACTCATTCTCACTTTCACACTCATTAGGCAGCGCGGTGGCTCAGTGGTTAGCACTGCTACCTCATAGCAGCAGGGGCCCGGGTTTGATTCCACTGCCGGGCGACTGTCTGTGTGGAATTTGGACATTTTCCCTGTGTCTGCTTGGGTTTCCTCCAGGTGCCCCGCTTTCCTCCCACAGTCCAAGGGATGAGCAGGCTAGCTGACCATGCTAAATTGCCCGTAGTGTTCAGGGATGCGTAGATTAGGTGGGTCACGGGGGATAGGTCTGGGATCAGTGTGGACTTGTTGGGCTGAACCATTTGTTTCCACACTGTAGGGATTCTATAGCTATGACTTCTAATTCCAAAAGCCAAACACAGTGTTAAAGTTCTATCTGAGCATGAGCAACTTTGTTCACTGATACTAGGGGCATGTGAGACAGTGGCAATCAGAGTCCCCATACAATTATACAGCACATTTGAGACCATTGAGCATCCCACACCAGCTTAATCTCTTTTGGACACAAGTATTGTAACATTTTCAAATTTACCTTGACACAAAATGAGCATATTATAATATTCTGATCAGAGGTACTGGGAACTGCAGATGCTGGAGAATCCAAAATAACAAAGTGTGAAGCTGGATGAACACAGCAGGCCAAGCGGCATCTCAGGAGCACAAAAGCTGACATTTCGGGCCTAGACCCTTTGATGAAAGGTCTAGGCCCGAAGCGTCAGCTTTTGCACTCCTGAGATGCTGCTTGGCCTGCTGTGTTCATCCAGCTTCACACTTTGTTATATTATAATATTCCATTGTCAAAAACCATGAAACACCCATTCTCAATAGTTTGTTCCATGGCGCTGTCAAATTTGGGATGAATTTAACACATAAATCCACCAGGCCCAAAATGATCTGAGCTCAGAAATATTCTCAGAGTGTGGTACATTTCTTACAATTTTCCAAACGTTGGAAAACCTTCTGCAGCCTGTGATCATGGATCTGCCTATTTTGCAACTGAAATGAATCTGTCATCCAAATAAAACATTACTCTCTGAATTTCTCACAAAATTTTCTCCAATATCCTTTGAAAGAACTCAAGGGTTGAAGAGTCACTAAATGGCAGCCCATGAAATTACAGCAGACCCATATGGATATTAATAGTCAAAAATTATGTTTACTCATTATTTCAGATGCAGACAGGCATTTGTCAGAACTAATTTTGAAAACAAATCTGTATACCTGATAACATAGTAAACAGATCATTGGTGTTTGGCAAATTATTGAAAGGATTACCTGCTTTCCGGTTATTTTAAATTCACCATATAATCTCACAATGCCATCTGTCTTTGGGACCACAACAATAGGAATAGCCCAATTCCTCTGTCCACCTTCTTTAACAACGGTCTCCAGTCTTTCTAGCCCTTGCTGTATCTCCTCAGTGACGACAGTAAAAGGTAAACTCACCATAGTCCCACTCTCTCATCCGAGAGGGATGACTGGTGTGGTGGCCCAACATCACCGTCGTCATCGATAATGGGAACTGCAGATGCTGGAGAATCCAAGATAATAAAATGTGAGGCTGGCTGAACACAGCAGGCCCAGCAGCATCTCAGGAGCACAAAAGCTGACATTTCGGGCCTAGACCCTTCCTCTGATGAAGGGTCTAGGCCCGAAACGTCAGCTTTTGTGCTCCTGGGATGCTGCTGGGCCTGCTGTGTTCATCCAGCCTCACATTTTATTATCACCGTCATCATGCCTCCTTTATGTAAATCTCAGCTGGTACAGGAATTGAATGTATGCTAGAGGCCCTAATCTGCACCACAAACCATTTAGTCAACTGAGTAAAACAGCTCCCTCCATCTACAGTACTGGTCTGATATTCCTCTAAATCGATATGCTAGCCTGACATCCTTCAATCAATTGACCAGTTCCACTAAAAACCACCAAGATAATTTAGTGACCATACCATTGTGTGTTGCAAGTTTTGTTTCTACACAATTTCAATCCAGTTTAACTTGTGCATTTTTAGTAGATCCTTCTGAGAAAAGCTGAGTTTTGACCCTTCACTGTTATAAAGGGTAGATCTGTCATCTCCTCTCTACCCTCCATAAAATCTTTGTTCTATGTATGATATCTCCAACCTACGCTGAATCACTGTTTGATGTTGTAGTGATAAGGTATCATGTTGATTGATGCTCCCCGGGTCAACCTTCATGTCTATTTGGACCATGATGGCCTGTGTTTCTTAACTGTATGGATTCCAACTGACCCCTCACTGACAGGACTCTAACTACTCTCCTTGGCACCTTCGGCTTACTCAGCTGCAGCTTACTTAATGCAGCAGGTACCCAGTGGTTGTTAACTAAGACTTCTACACAGTTGCACTCCACCATATCCTTGGACAGTGTTGTTGGTTTTCTTTGGCAGCATCTGTGAAGGAGAAAACAGAGTTAACATTTTGGGTCCGGTGACCCTTCCTCAGAACTGGGGAACTCAGTTCTGAGGAAGGGTTACCAGACCCAAAACATTAACTCTGTTTCCTCCTTCACAGATGCTGCCAGACCTGCTAAGCTTTTCCAGCAACTTTGTTTTTGTTCCTGATTTACAGCATCCGCAGTTCTTCTGGTTTTAATTTTGTTGGTTTTGTTTTTTTGTTTGTTTTCTATGTCAAAGTTAACCTTTGACATATCTGCATCCAACTGCAAAAGCTTTCACTTTTCAAACTGCATACAAATCTGTCTCAGAATTCTACTGAAATGACAATGGATGAATAGCTTTTCCAAAGTGCAATAAACTCTCCAATATCTTCACAGAGTAACTGATTCCTCATTCCAAACTGGTAGCATTTAGTAATCTCCAATGGTTTGGGATTATCGTATTGTCCGAGCCAATGCACAATGCCTGACAGCAGTGTATCTTTTGGTTGAGAAGGGGTCAGCAAATTCTTCAGTGACTTACATACTTATAGACCTGCCTCAGTCAGAAATTTCACTCTTTCCCTTTTCCCACTGTATGATTAAAGGTTGGATTGTCAGGGATATATGAGATATTATTCGTGGTGAAAGACATCTCAAGCTGCTTTTAGTCTGTACTAATGCACTCTTGATCACGACTCTCTTTTTCTACTTTCTCAGTACACATGTACCTTCAGCCTTTCCGTCAAGCCTGGATTTTTAGAACTATTTCCCGGCAAAATAAAAGCCCACAATTTCTCTGATATAACAAGGTGTAGAGCTGGATGAACACAGCAGGCCAAGCAGCATCAGAGGAGCAGGAAAGCTGACGTTTCGGGTTTGGACCCTTCTTCAGAAATTTCCTATTAGGTTACTGGATGTTTAACAAAACCAAATTTGTTCAGGTAGGAACAGGTTGTTTAAAAATTCATTCGTCGGATGAAGGTGTCGTTGGCTGGTCCAGCATTTACTGCCCATCCCTAATTGCCCTGAGATCTGTTAATTGTCAACCACATTGTTGTGGGTCTGGAGTCACATGTAGGCCAGACTGGGTAAGGATAATATTTTCCTTCCCCGCAGGGCATTAGTGAACCAAATGGGTTTTCCAACTTTGATTCCAGGTCATTATTAGACTCCTGATTCTAGGTCTTTATCGAGTTCAAATTCTACCATCTGCTGTGACAGAATTCAAGCCTGGATTCAACATTACTTGAGTTGCTGGATTAACAGCCCAGCGATAACACCATTAAGCCATCAGCTCCTCTATGTTGAAATCCTACCTCATCACCAAATGTCATTTCTTTTCAGGGCAAGCAAGCAATGTGCAACAGAAGGCAAGTCAAGACTAAACTAGAACTAGATTTTCTGAAGAAGGGTCTAGGCCCAAAACGTCAGCTTTCCTGCTCCTATGATGCTGCTTGGCCTGCTGTGTTCATCCAGCTCTACACCTTGTTATCTTAGAACTGGATTATTCTTGGTGTAAAAATATGCACAAGGGGCCACAAGAGGGTTCTGTTGCAGTCCTCTCTCCTTGATGGACACGTTACACAATGTTCAGAATTCCATACAATTTAAATGCAAGTGTATTGTACTTCACAAAGTAGATTTGGATCATATCCTTGTCACCAAATGTGATGTACTTTCATGACTAATAATGTGCAGGATATGGGAAGTCAAAATTGAACTAAAACCGGTTTATTCTGATATCTACATGTATACAAATGATCAAAAAAGGATGCTCCCACATATAAAAATAAAGCCAGGTAGTTGATAAGGAAACTTCCAGAATCAGGGGTTGAAATCATGGGATGCTGCAGCATTGCAGAATGGCTCCAAAGACTGAGGCAAATCCTCAGAAGATTTTTGGGTAAGAAGCAGGAAAAGTGTGAATGCTTCAAAGGTAAGCAAAGAATCTTAGAAGACGTTGAACATAAGGCAATTGGGCAGCATGGCTCCAAAGGACAGGAAAGAACTTTGAAAGACTTTGAAGCAAGTGCTGTACATTGGGAAGCTCTTTGAGAGAAATCACACAAAATTGCATCAAGTAAGAAAAGTATCAAAGGACAAAGAAACCTACAGCACAGGAACAGGCCCTTCGGCCCTCCAAGCCTGCGCCGATCAAGAGCCTCTGTCTCACCTGTCATCTATTTTCTAACGGTCTGTGTCCATTTGCTCCCTGCCCATCCATGTACCTGTCCAAATATATCTTAAAAGACGCTAACGTGTCTGCATCTACCACCTCCGCGGGCAACGTGTTCCAGGCGCCCACCACCCTCTGTGTACAGAACTTTCCACGCATATCTCCATTAAACTTTCCTCCTCTCACTTTGAACTCAAGACCCCTAGTAATTGAAACCCCACTCTGGGAAAAAGCTTTTTGCTATCCACCCTGTCTATACCCCTCATGATTTTGTAGACCTCAATCAGGTCCCCCCTCAATCTCCGTCTTTCTAATGAAAATAATCCTAATCTATTCAACCTCTCTTCTTAGCTAGCACCCTCCATACCAGGCAACATCCTGGTGAACCTCCTCTGCACCATCTCCAAAGCATCCACATCCTTTTGGTAATGTGGCGACCAGAACTGCACACAGTACTCCAAATGTGGCCGAACCAAAGTCCTATACAACTGCAAAATGACCTGCCAACTCTTGTACTCAATACCCCACCCAATGAAGGAAAGCATGCCGTATGCCTTCTTGACCACCCTATTGACCTGCATTGTCACCTTCAGGGAACAATGGACCTGAACACCCAGATCTCTCTGTTCATCAATTTTCCCTAGGGCTTTTCCATTTACTGTACAGTTCGCCCTTGAATTTGATCTTCCAAAATGCATCACCTCGCATTTGCCCAGATTGAACTCCATCTGCCATTTATCTGCCCAACTCTCCAGTCTATCTATATTCTGCTGTAATTTCTGACAGTCCCCTTCACTATCAGCTACTCCACCAATCTTAGTGTCATCTGCAAACTTGCTGATCAGGCCACCTACACCTTCCTCCAGATCATTTACATATATCACAAACAGTGGTCCCAGAACAGATCCTGTGGAACACCACTGGTCACAGGTCTCCAATTTGAGAAACTCCCTTCTACTACTACCCTCTGTCTCCTGTTGCCCAGCCAGTTTTTTATCCATCTAGCTAGCACACCCTGGACCCCATGTGACTTCACTTTCTCCATCAGCCTGCCATGGGGAACCTTATCAAAAACCTTACTGAAGTCCATGTATATGACATCTACCACCTTTCCCTCATCAATCAACTTTGTCATGTCCTCAAAGAATTCTATTAAGTTGGTAAGACATGACCTTCCCTGCACAAAACCATGTTGCCTATCACTGATAAGCCCTTTTTCTTCCAAATGGGAATAGATCCTATCCCTCAGTATCTTCTCCAGTAGCTTCCCTACCACTGACATCAGGCTCACCGGTCGATAATTACCTGGATTATCCTTGCTGCCCTTCTTAAACAAGGGGACAACATTAGCAAGTTTCCAGTCCTCTGGGACCTCACCCGTGTCTAAGGACACTGCAAAGATATCTGTTAGAGCCCCGGCTATTTCCTCTCTCGCTTCCCTCAGAAACCTGGGATAGATCCCATCTGGACCTGGGGACTTGTCTACCTTAATGTCTTTTAGGATACCTAACACTTCCTCCTTCCTTATGTCAACTTGACCTAGACTAAGCAAACATCTATCCCTAACCTCAACATCCATTGCATCTCTCTCCTTGGTGAATACCAATGCAAAGTACTCGTTAAGAATGTCACCCATTTTCTCTGACTCAGCGCATAACTTTCCTTCTTTGTCCATAAGTGGGCCAATCCTTTCTCTAGTTACCCTCTTGCTCTTTATATATGAATAAAAGGCTTTGGGATTTTCCTTAACCATGTTTGCCAACAATATCTCAAGTCCTCTCTTAGCCCTCTTAATCCCTTTTTTCAGATTCGCTCTACATTCCAGATATTCTTGCAAAGCTTCATCTGTATTCAGTCACCTAGACCTCATGTATGCTTCCTTTTTTCTCTTGGCTAGCCTCACAATTTCACCTGTCATCCATGGCTCCCTAATCTTGCCTTTTCTATTCCTCATTTTCACAGGAACATGTCTCTCCTGCACGTTAATCAACCTCTCCTTAAAAGCCTCCCACATATCAAATGTGGATTTGCCTTCAAACAGTTTCTACCAATCTACATTCCTCAGATCCTGCCAAATCTTGGTATAGTCGGCCTTAGCCCAGTTTAGTACTCTTCCTTTAGGACCACTCCTATCCTTGTCCATGAGTATTGTAAAACTTACGAAATTGTGGTCGCTATTTCCAAAGTAGTCCCCTACTGTAATATCAACCACCTGGCCGGGTTCATTCCCCAGCACCAGGTCTAGTATGGCCCCTTCCCGAGTTGGACTGCATACGTACTGCTCTAGAAAATCCTCCTGGACACACCTTACAAATTCTGCTCCGTCTTGACCTCTAACACTACGTGAATCCCAATCAATGTTGGGAAAATTAAAATCTCCCATCGCCACCACCCTGTTTCTCCTACACCTTTCCATTATCTGTTTACATATTTGTACCTCTATCTCATTCTTGCTGTTGAGAGGCCTATAGTACAGCCCCAACATTGTTACTGCATCCTTCCTATTTCTGAGTTCTACCCATATTGCCTCACTGCTTGAGTCCTCCATGGGGCCCTCCTTCAGTGCGGCTGTGATATCGTCTTTGACCATTACTGCAACTCCTCCACCCCTTTTACCTCCCTCTCTATCCCACCTGAAGCATCGATATCCTGGGACAACTAGTTGCCAGTCATGACCTTCCCTCAACCAAGTCTCAGTAATAGCAATAACATCATACCTCCAGGTACCGATCCAAGCCCTAAGCTCATCTGCCTTGTCTAGTACACTTCTCGCATTAAAACAAATGCACCTCAGACCACCTGTCCCTTTGTGCTCATCATCTGCTCCCCGACTACTATTCCCTTTAGTCACACTGACTCCATTATCTAGTTCCCTAAAAGCTTTCGTTTCTACCTCTTTTCTGTCCAATATTTGGTTCCCATCCCCCTTCCACATTAGTTTAAACCCTCCCCCACAGCATTAGCAAAAGCACCCCCAAGGACATTGGTTCCAGTCCGGCTCAGGTGTAGACCGTGCAATTTGTAATAGTCCCATCTTCCCCAGAACCGGTTTCAATGTCCCAAAAATCTGAACCCCTCCCTCCTACACCATCTCTCAAGCCACGCATTCATCCTAGCTATTCTTTCATTTCTGCACTGACTAGCACGTGGCACTGGTGGCAATCCTGAGGTCCTACTTTTTAACTTGGCTCCTAACTCCCTAAATTCTGCGTGTGGGACCTCATCCCGTTTTCTGCCTGTATCATTGGTCCCTATATGCACCACGACAACTGGCTGTTCCCCCTCCCCCTTCAGAATGTTCTGCAGCTGATCGGAGACATCCCTGACCCGTGCACCTCGGAGGCAACATCCCATTCGGGAGTCCCGTTTTCGACCGCAGAATCGCCTATCTACTCCCCTTACAATTGAATCCCCAATGACTATTGCCCTTCCACTCTTTTTCCCGCCCTTCTGTACAGCAGAGCCAGCCATGGTGCCGTGAACCTGGCTACTGCCGCTGGCCAAATAAGTGACGACCGCTCCCACCTGAGGTAAGTTTTTTAAAGTGGTTAACAAAAAGTTACCTTCCCGGCAGCCTCCTGGTGCTCTCTCTGTCTGGCTCTCTCGCCCTCCTCGTGAAAATGAAGACCGCTCCCGCTCGAGGTAGGCTTTTTAAAGTGGTAAAAAAAAGTTACCTTCCTGGCAGCCATCTAAGAACTCGCTCAGTTCAATGTAGTAAAGTAGTTGGTTGGGATAGCAGCTCCCGCATAAGACCATAAGACACAGGAGCAGAAGGAGGCCATTCAGCCCGTCACATCTGCCCTGCCGTTCAACGAGATCATGACTGATCTGATCATCCTCAATTCCACTTTTCAGCCTTATCTCCTAACTCTTGATTCGTTAGAGATTAGAAGTCTGTCAACCTCATCCTAGAATATATTCAGCAACCCAGGCACTGCTGCTCTCTGAGTAAAGAGTTCCAGAAAATCACTATCCTCTGAGAGAAGACGTCCCTCCTCATATCTGTCTGAAGTGGATGACCTTTTATTCTGAAATTATGCCCTCTGGTGCTCAGCTGTTCCCACTCCGAGAATCAACCTCACAATATGTGTTCTGTCAAGCCTCACATTATATTCCATCACTGAGTTTTTTTACCCCATCATTTAACCTTCCCATATCCTTCTGTCTCTCATATCCTTCCGTAGAGTCTTTGCATCAATTCATTACAATTCCATTGAAAATGTGAGGAATTCACAAAGAGATGAAAAGAGGGAACTCTGGAAATGATAGTTTCATGATGGCAGAACTTCATCAAGTTTACGTGCAAAGAAGCAGTGACACCAAGTTAGCACATTGTTATTGGTTCTAGGTGTAATAGCAGATGATGTTCTCGTGAGACAAAATGTGGAACAAAGTAATATGGATCATGAGGTGTTAATCAATGCATTCAACACATACTACAGCCCTGAAACAAATCTCATCATAGAAAAAGTAAGTTTTAATTAATGATCTCAGTGACAGGGAGAATCAACTAAGACATTTATGTTGAACTTATACTGATTGCCAGAATGTTGCGAATATGGAGCCTTGAAAGCAGAATTGATTGGAGAGTGCATCACAGCAAGTGCCAGAGACAGGAAATTGCCAGATATGTCAGAGGGCCTTATATTGGAACAGGTAATCAATTATACTACTCCAGGAGAGATCAGGGCCCCAAATCAATCTATTCTTTAAGGAAACATGAGCTATTTTTCTGACCCGGTCAGATGGTGAGGCCCCTAAGCTGGTACTGCCCTAACCTTAACCATAATAACCCTAAGCCTAGCCCTAGCCCTAATGCTAGTCCTAACCTTAACCGTAACCCCTTTCCTCCTGAGAGCTCGCAAAAATGCCAAAAGCACCGAAGTGTATAAATGATGGGCTTTTTAGATGTGGTAAATTAAATAACAAAGTTAACTTAGCCATACAACAGCACTGGAATCAAGGTCAGCAATTACTCTGAGTCAGGCAGGAATTGCATTATTTCAGGTAATTAAGGAGAAACTATCCAGAGGTGTTTTAGCTCACAACAACATAGGCTTTTCTACCATAGTGGGTGTGAATGCATTACCCTTAAAACGAGGTGCTTTTCTGAACGAGTACAGAATTATGGAACAAGAAAGTTCACATACTTCATGTTAACAGTTTTAATGGAAACGAAACAATAGCATGTAAAATTGAAAAGAAAGATTGACTATTACATGGGTATGTGAAGTGTTGTAGACCATCTCATGGGATTGAGATTCCAGGTCGAAACAGACATAATCCATTTGTAATATTATTAGAATCAAAGGAAGCGCAAAAATACCATTGAGAAAGTGAAGTTTCTAACTTATACTGATGATGGACAATTATTTAACAGTCTATGTTTTAGGCATGGGATAAATAATGGATGATATACACTTGAGGACAGCAATGAATAAAACCGACAAAAAGGATCTAATTCTCAAACAGAAATGGAAGTTGCTGGAAAAGCTCAGCTGATCTGGCAGCACCTGTGAAGAAAGTATCAGAGTTAACCTTTTGGGTCTGGTGGCCCTTCTTCAGTTCTGGCAGACCTCAGACCCAAAACATTAACTCAGATTTTTTCCTCACGGATGCTGCCAGACCTGCTGAGCTTTTCAAAGAACTTTGTTTTTGTTCCTTAAATTTACACCATCCAGCGTTCTTTTGGTTCTTATTTACCAGAAACTTCTGTTTTTGTTCCTGATTTACAGCTCCACAGTTCTTTCAATTTTTATTAAGATTTAATTCTTACTGAAGAAGTGGAATATTGTTTGCCTGCAGTTACCAATACACTGGCAGTCGCTGTGGGTAAACTCAAAGACATTTGCACAGCTCAAAAATCAATGAAATGTGGACAAAGGTGAAACAAGTCTGTCTGAAAGAGTGGTCAAAGTAATGCCCAACAGATCAAATGCTAGAAAGGCATCAGAAACAAACAGCACTTAGCTGTTATTGAAGGTCTATTGGTGTAAGGCTATAAAATGGTTATAATTAGCAATGAGGTATTCTACAGAGACCGCATGAAGACATTTAGGAATCACAAAATGAATTGCAAAAGCTCAACAATTTTTATGGTTGCCAGACATTCAGAATGAAATAAAAAAATTATCTTGCGTCGTGTGTGCCAGAGACAGTCATGTGCCAATCGCAACTAGTAATTTCCTCAAGGTTTCTAGATAGGCTAGATTTCATCAATTTCAAAGGAAGATGTATTTCGACCTGATAAGACTATGAGACCTTGAGTGTACTTAACAACCCAGCCTTGACAGCACTATGTGAAAAAGAATTTCACCCATTCTTGTAAGTCCACTTAATAAGAAATATTAAACTATGCATGCAGGAAGATTAGGTTAAAGCATAGAATAAAGCATTAAGCATGAAACCTAACTTTCTGCAGTGGATATAAAGGTCAATTAAAGATTAAATGCAGCAAAGTCTGGAAAATTATTGGGTGTTTGAGGATCAGTTGCCATTTTTGGAAGATTATAGGTGGATTGGTGCAAAACCCGTGACAACTCACAACCTATGAGGTGTAACTTCCTTGCTCTGAGTTAGTGAATGACTTATACATAAACCTTACCATTATACTGACAGCACAATCTAAAGCAAAAAGTTAGTTATTTTTTATATTAATCATTCCTGGGATGAGGGTGTCCCTAGCTAGGCCCGTATTTATTGACCCATCTCTAATTACCCAGAGGGTAGTTAAGAGTCAACCACATTGCTATGAGTCTGAAGTCACATTGTAGTCCAGACCAGGTATTAATGACAGTTTCCTTCCTTAAAGGGCATTAATGATCTAGATGAGTTTTCCCCCTAACAAACGACAATGGGTTCACAGTCACCATTAGACTCTTAATTCTGGATATTTACTGAATCTAAATTCCAACATCTGCCATGGCACAATTCAAACCCTGGGCCCTAGAACATTATCTACATCTCTGGATTAACAGTCCAGTGATAATACCACTAGGCCATCGCCTCCCCTTTTACTAGATTGTTTCAAATTGACAGAATTGGCTGGTCTATGCAAAACTGCCCAATAATCTACCATTATCCCACCATACTAACCTTTTTTTCCCCTTTATTTATTGGATGAGGCTGTCGCTGGCTTGGCAGCATTCATTGCCCATCCCTAATTGCCCAAGGGCAATTATAAGTCAACTATATGCTATGGGTCTGGAGTCACATGCAGGCCAAGCCTGGTAAGGATGGCAGTTTCCTTCCCTAAAGGGCATTAGTGAACCAGATGGGTTTTTCCGACAATCGACAATGGATTTCACGGTCATCATTAGACTCCTAGTTCCAGATATTTTTGAATTCAAATGCTGCCATCTGCCATGGTATGATTTGAACCCGAGTGCCCAGAACATTATCTGGGTCTCTGGGTTAACAGTCCAGTGATATACCACTGGGCTATCACCTCGCCTTAACCTAACTTATCAATATTTGAAATATCTTGCATCATAGATTCATTTCAGCATTGGGACATGAGAACAGGAGTAGCTCATTCAGCCCTTGACCCTGTTTCACCATTCACTGAGATTGTGGCTGATTTGCAGCCTAACTCCATGGGCCTTTGGCTCATACCTCTCAATACCTTTGCTTAACAAAAATTATCTATCTCAAATTTAAAATAAACAATTGATCTAGCATGAACTACTGTTTATGGAAGACAGTTCCAAACATCTACTGCCTTTGTGTGTAGAAGTGCTTCCTAACATTACTCCTGAACAGTCTGGCCCTAATTCTCGCTTATGTCCCCTGGTTCTAGAATCCCTAGTCAAGAAATAGCTTGCCTTTATCTACCCTGTCTTTTCCTGTTATTATCTTGAAGATCACCCCTTAACCTTCTATATTTCTGAGAAAACAGGCCTAATTTAGAACAGAATACCTACACTGTGGAAACAGGCCCTTTGGCCTTACAAGTCTGAACTGACCCTCAGAGCATGCCACACAGATCCATCCCCCTATATTCCACCAAATCTACACATTCCTGAACACTACAGGCAATTTAGCATGGCCGTTCCACCTAACCTGCACATCTTTGGAGTGTGGGAGGAATCCAGAGCACCTAAGGCAAACCCACACAGACACAGGGAGAATATACAAACTCCACACCGACAGTCACCTGAGGGTGGAACTGAACCCAGGTCCCTGGTGCTGTGAGGCTGCAGTGCTAATCACTGTACCACTGTGCCACCATGCCACCCCCTAATTTGTCTAATCCCTCCTCATAACTTAACCCTGGAGTCCAGATATGCTACCTTAAATATACAGTTCTGTTTAGGACAAAGTGATTATTGTGAAATAACCTTTACTTTTAAGTATAAACTGATTATGGGTATAAATATCCCACAAAAACCTGGGGATTAGTTTCCCCAGGAAAGGATTTTCCATTTCACTTTCTGTAATTTCAATGGAAAGATGACAAAAAAAAATCACAGGAATATCAGTATCTGCTAGTTCACAGAGCTCCTGCCAATGGAAACTATTTCACCCCGTATACACCACACCCACAATTATGAGCATCTCTACTCAATTTCCCTTTAACTTTATTTGATCTCAGAAGAATACTCCCAGTTTCTTCTAGTTTCTGAAGATAACCAAAGTCCTTCATTCCTGCTATTACTTTGATTAACTCTTTCTAGACTTGATTAGTGAGAAGGAGATAAGTGTGAAAATAACTTTTAGAATCTGCCTAAATCAAGATTTTCATGTTCCAGGAAACCAGTTGGCGAAAGATAGAACAGGAGCCAATTTTGAATACTATTTGTTTACAATGCTGCAGACTACAAGCATACAGCTCCAAACTCAACAACCACAATTTTAGCCTGTGTCTATTTATAAATACCCAAGAGAGTCTTCAACTACTGCAAAACAGCTGAATGCAATTAAGCAAAATTGCAATATAATTAACATTCTAAATTTTGAGGGGGATATTGTTAAATAAAGAAAACATTACAATGGTGTGTAAATACTGGGAAGCACAAGTTAAAAATCAGCAAGTAGGATAGAAGACATTGACAGAATCAAATCAGGGACATAAATCTATGAAATAATTTACCGGTGATGGCTACTGACATAGGCAACTATACATATTTTTGAGTAGAGAATGGATTGATGGATGTGAAAGGGGTAGATCTCTCAAAAAGGGATTATATTCATCTGGCAAAATGAATTAGAAAATCATTTTAGTAAACCAGCTACGTTAATAACTCATCATACCTGACAGGTAATTAATGGTTTTTAAATACAAACTACGTTCTTGAAGTCAAGTTTCAATTTAAATATGAAATATTGCACACATTTTCATTCAAATGCCTCTGACAAAAACAAAGAAGTTAGTATTTTGATGTATGACTGTGTTTTAATTAAAATTTGTGCAGAAAAAGTAGGGCCATTACAGTTTATTTTCAGAGTAAATCATGATACTCCCATGACAATGATGAGTGTCACGAATTGATTATATAATTAATCTCAAAACGTTTGATGCACTTTTAAATTAACGGAATAGATTTTGCTGAGAAAATAGCAGTGTGAGATTGACACTTACTGTTAGTAATGTACAAATCAGCCTGAAATCTATGACAAGAAAGAGATATAATGTGAATTACAAACCCCACAACGTGCTGAACAATTTGCACTGATTCATACATGCTTTAAGAAAACAACATATGTTAAATTTGCAAATAGGTTTTAATAAATTGTTGCATGTTCTCATTAATTGCTTCTCCACAGAAGGTTACATTTAGTAAGCAGCAACCCCTTTAACAGCATAACCTCTAGCCCAAAGAACAAACAATCATAATTGTAGAATCCCATTACTTCATGATGTGAATTGTTGGAGATTTTAAAAATGTCCAATCCCTTATTTTTAATTGATTCCCTTATTTTTCTCTATTTTTATCTCTGTCTATAATCTGTTACTTCTTTCCCTTTCCTTCTGCACAATTTAATATTTAATTGAATCCACTGTAATTTACATTCTTCATCTGATCTTCCTCAGCTTACTGCTCCATCCTTTAATTTCATTGATGAAGGAGTATTCATATTGGGAATAAGTTGAGCGATTATTTTTGAAAGATTGAAATTAATTGACAGTAAGCAACAAAACTCGGTGGGAGAATCTTTCAACTAATTTGTACTCTGGGATATCTTTCGAGGGTTCATCTTGTAACCATCGAACTAAACCCATTGAGCAGTTTGAATTTCATTTCCTGTCTGTGATCTTCAGGCTGAATTATCATAACTTTCTGCAGAAAAGGAAGTTTACAGGCATTTATTTTACAATTGGAAACTCCTCCCAAACTATGTGAGTTGGTTACTGCTATGGTGTTATGCTAATGAGGGACAGTGGTGATGAACTGTCATACAGGCTGTTACTGCATCAAGTATATGCAAGTAATTCGATCATCAAATAATCCCCAGTCTAAAGTTTGTTTCTACTCTGATCTAGGCTCTCATAGAAATAGAGAGTTCTAGACTAGAGTCATAGTGGCATACAGCAGAGAAATAGGCCCTTTGGCCCGCCGTGTCTGTACCAAAAAACAAGCACTGAACCACACTAATCCGTTCACCTGAATTTGTTTACCCATAATCTACTTTGCCCTGGCATTTTAGTGCTCATTCAGGCATTTCATAAATGCTGCAAGAGAACCTGCCTCCACCACTCTCTCAGGCAGCACATTCCACATTCTTCAGGGTGAAAAAAAATTCTTTCTCAGGCCTCCTCTCAACCTATTACTCCTCAACTTAAACTTCTGACCTCCAGTCTTAAACACATCTTAGACTACCATAAGAATTCATCAGAAGCAAGAATTCAGAGCTGTTCACACAAAATGTTTGGTTTGTTATAAATCTCTGCCTTCCAGGCAGGTCTGAGGTTGCATTCAGAGAACTGGATCATCACAAATTGTTTCACATCTTGAAGAGCTGTTGGTCTGGAGGTTCCCATTGAATCTCAAGAGACTGAAGGACATGTGGAAATTCAAACTTTTTCACCAGTGGCAGAAGCTGATTGCAGCAGTAGCCTTATATCAAGCCCTTCTTCGGCTTCAGTATCACATGGAACAAGTGTTAGAGTGTCAGAGATGCCATCTTTTGGATGAAATGTTAAACCAAAATCCTCTTGCACTTTCCTGTGGATATAGAAGATCCAATGGCACTCTTCTAAGAAGATTGTGCAACTTTTCCAGTTTTCTGGTCTAACATCTTCCCCGTCGGTTTCTCAATTCACCTCCACTTTACTGTTAGGCAGCAAAGTGTTTTAAGGTGATAACAAAGTGTGAAGTTGGATGAAGCCAGCAGGCCAAGTAGCATCTCAGGAGCACAAAAGCTGACGTTTCGGGCCGAAGGGTCTAGGCCCGAAATGTCAGCTTTTGTGCTCCTAAGATGCTGCTTGGCCTGCTGTGTTCATCCAGCTTCACACTTTGTTATCTCAGATTTTCCAGCATCTGCAGTTCCTGTTATCTCTGATCACAAGTGATTTAAGGTGATTGTGGTTGCTGGTTGTCTACTTATCAAACACACACATTTGTGGGTACATAATTCAACTCCAATTTTAAGCAATGCTGATGAAAAGATGGTGGTCAAGCAATCACGGGCCCAAAGTTGGACATTGTAAATTGACCCACTGCAGGAGGAATTGAGCCTGACAAAAAATTGGCCAAACTAAGTTAAATAGCAGCCAGCAACTATCGGCTACCGAGAACCAGGTCAAGGAGACCAAGGTCAAAGATGGTTTAGTCCGAGGGTTTTGAATTGAAGAAGTATCAGTCAGACTCTCTGGCACCTTGACTTTCAGCCACTGCCTAAGAACATGCACTTTACACCACCCCAGCATAACAACAGCGAAGGGTGTCCTCACAACCCCATTGATGCTTTGAGCCCCCCTCATGACCTCATTAGTCAAAGACCACAATACATTCTGGAAGGTCTAGAGGGAGGTAATAGAGATAAATACACACACAAATGCCTGAAGCTATCCCCTCAGTAAAGACTTGTAGCAAAGATTCACAGGCAAGATTGTAGCCAGACTCTTGGCAGAAGAACATGCAGCAGCCCAAAAATACCCAGAAGAAGATCCACCCTGACCTCAGAGATCCACTTTCATGGAAGAAAGCCAGTCCTACATCAGAGATGCAGCAGAATCCAATGGCCCAGTTCAAATGTGTAGATCGTTGCAGGTAATACGTTTCTTAGATGGATACAGCTAGATAGAGTATGGGAAATGTTCAAAAAGCATTCTAACAAAGAATATTTTGTTAATAAATTGAAGTTGAATTTCAAACCATATTCTGTTGTCCCTTTGTCCGCCTCACTGTCAATGTTAATACATAAACTGCTTCAACTGTCTAAAGCACAGACAACAGTACAGTTATCCGTCCCAGCCACTAGCTTTAAATTTCTTTGATGCTTAGGTTACAAGTGCCACCTATGAAGTATTACTCTCAAGTCTCCAAGAATTAAAGATTAACTCCAAGATACTGCCATAAGCAACACCTAGAAAAAGAAATCACAGGACATTTAAGAAATCGGATTATATTTCTTGATCTTTGAACATTTTCATACCTCGTAAAAAGTTTGGAGATTGAGTTGGTGCAAGACTGTTTGACTAACATTCAAAATTCAATCAGATGATAAAGTATACTCACTCTCTGATTGGCTGGAAAGACAATGTATTATGAGTTTATAGGCATTGTGCAACCAATGGCAGAAATGTGTGAGAAGGAAAGTGAGGGGATTGACACAAGTTGGAAGCTCCTGGAACACCTCCCAGATGGTAATCCCCATCATCAGTGAAACAGATAAAATCCCAGCCTTTGATCACATCTTGTAGATATAGATGAAAGGACCAATAGAGGGTGAGGGGTGATACCTGACAAAGTCAGAACAGCAAATATTCCTTCCCATCAATGGGAGTCACTGCGTACAATATTGGTGATGGCACTTTTCAAAAAAAATTGACTAGAAATGTCGCTCCCATTCTTACAACTGTTCAAATACCCTACAGAAGTCCAGCTTAAAAATTACATCACCCTCAACACATCTAACCAGGAGTGAGGATGTATGTCTTATTGATGCTCCTCAAAGAGCACCTTCCAAACCCATGACCACTTCCATCTAGAAGGACAAGGGCAGCAGTCACATGGGAACACCATTGTCTGCAAGTTCCCCTCCAAGCCACTCATTATCCTGACTTGGAACTATATCACCATTCCTTCTCTGTATGACCAAGTAGTTATGAGGATTATGTTACAGGCAAACTGGAACCAAGGGGTTCTGTATTCAGGTGGGTCTCTCGTTGGTAACAAGAAGTTGATCGGTCTGTGAATTAGTGACCAGTAATCAATGCCTGGCAACATTAACATACACACTCACAAACCCTTGCTATGAGGGGAGGCAATGGTCTAGTGGTATTGTTACACAAAAAACTCAGTTAATGCTTTGGTAATCTGCGTTCAAATCCAGCCATTGCTGATGGTGGAATTTCAATTTCAGTTTTTTAAAAATCTGAAAGTAAGAATCTACTGATGACAGCGAAACCTTTGCTGATTGTCAGAAAAACCCATCTGGCTCACCAATGTCCTCCACCTGGTCTGGCCTACATGTAACTCCAGCAACATCAATGTGGTTGACTCTCAATTTGCCTCTAAAATGGTCTAGTGAGTCACTCAGCTCAAAGGCAGCTAGGGGTAAGCAATAAATACTGGCCAACCAGTGAAGCCTGGGTCCCAGGAGTGAATTTAAAAAAACAGCCAAGTGATTGGTTCTCAGGTAACTGATCAACATGGAGTGGGGAATAAAATACAAAAAGAAGCAATGTGCACTCTGTCAGCTCAGGATCTGTCTCTCTGCAGTCAAAACTTATTCTAAATCTTAAAAAAACTATTATATCTTACCTGTCTTTTAACTGATAACTCAGAGACCTTTTATGAGTGAACTAGTCAGCTTATGCCACCTGCAGCTAGTGAAAACATCTGGAAAAGGAAAGCAATGAATAATCCTTCTGATCAGCAAGAACCAACTCAAGAGAACTTGTGAGCAAAAATGATTAACCTGTTGTGTGTGTGTGTGTGTGTGTGTGTGTGTGTGTGTGTATATATTAGAGTTTTAATTAGTGATGTATGCTGAAAGTTTATAACTGTTTACCTCCAGTTAGAGTTTTTAATATCTTGTAATAAATGGTAATTCTTAAGTAGAGAAACCTGACCTATGCTTTACATCAACTTGAGTCTGAAACTCAGGTAAAGTTGAGAATCTTGTGTACTCCTTTAAAACTTTAACTCCCAGTTGGTGCCCTGATTAACTCTCGTGCAGCGACTCAGAATGAAGTGGATGCTTTTTGAGAAACCTGTGGAGTTTTTTTTAAGGGGGAGGGGTTGCTTCTTCAAATATTCTAATGATCTCCAGTTGGTTTCTCAACATTCACCCTCGGTAAGCCCCAATTCATCCAAAGCTTTGCTACTCATATCATGGCTCGCATTAGGCTACAGTTTTTTTGAATGTCTTCAGATGACCAGGAGACTCTCCTGCTGTTACTGCCTGCTGTAGGTGTGTTGCAAAGATTCACAGGTTGACAATCAAACTGCTTGGCCATTCAATGTTCCCATCTTCCATGGCCATCATGTCCTGAGGATTTAAACCCAGACTTCTGGCTCAGAGTTAAGGACAGTACCTAAACTTTGATCACCTCCTCAAGATATTAAGATTGGGAATTGGAATCTGTGCATTGTTGATTCTATCTGATGATAGGTATATAAAATATAATTTGCCAGCGACAGGTATTCCATCAGTGCGGATTGGCCATGCTCAATTACTCCATAGTGTTCAGGGATGTTAGATTAGGTAGGTTATAGGGGGATGGGTCTGGGTAGGATGCTGTAAGGGTCAGTGTGGACTTGTTGGGTCAAAGGGCCTGTTTCCGCACTACAGGGATTCTGAAATAACCTTCTTCAGTGATGACTCCAGTTTGGTTTATTGCCCCAATCTCTGAGGTGTGACACATCTGATACGAACTAAGTAATGCAGGTGGCTACTATTCCAGCCTTGGCCCTCCCTGTTCATAAATACAGACCTGCTTGTCTCTGTGTCCCCAAACCCTCACTTTCCTAAAGTGGCATGATTGCCCACTGCCTTACCCAGCAATCTTGAATCCAGGTTATCTTTGTTTTAATGTTCATGTAGGCAATACTAAGAAGACCACTGTCTACTTAAAGAAGCCATGACAAAGAGATGAAGGCAGCCCTGCATCTCAGAGATGAAGCTTTTCACTTCTTTAACTGCTTCTGGCACCCACATTTCCACTATAAACACATCACTGGGCTCGCGTTTGAATGTTTTTAATCTCAGTTACCTGCATTCTGAAATAATGTCAGGCAGCTGGTAAACAGATTTACTTTTCAGCAGAAGCCCATTAAGAACCACTGAGACGAGAAACCAATGCCAAGATATTGAAAGCTGTGATCTATGACTGAGACGTAGAGAACAGCATCTCCTCTGTTAACTGCTAGACATCCAGTTTTCAAGCTCTGAATTCCAGCATCACTGTCTCAGTACTATGAGATCCTCTGAGTAAGCACTGTACTCTTGTGAAGTTTAAATTAGTAATGAAAGCTGTTAATGTTTCAGCCTGGGGTGACATAAAGAACCTCATTACTTTTGAACAGACAATTGCCTGTTTGCAGGGAGGGTAGGAAGTAGCCACATTGCACTGTACGCTGAAATATTAATGAGCCACAAAGAAATTGGTGCCGCTGTTATATCTTGGATGTTTGCTTGAATTTAGGTGTAGTATAACTCTTCTTTCCTTGTGAGCTAGAACTTCTGTCACTGACATGTCTGCTGCTGGAGATGAACAATATTGAGTGTCAGAGTCCAGTATGTTGTTGTGGTCTGAGAGAAAGTATTTTGTGACCTATATTTTTGAGGTGGCTGAGAACTCTGATTTGTGGAAAGTATGTCGTGTTAGCAATAAAATGATGTGTCATGATAAGTAAGACAGGTATAAGCTGTAACATCTTGGAACCAATAAATCATGAGTTCAAGTCTCAATGCGGTGACAAACACACAAAATCTAGGCCAGCTCCCTCAGGAGGTGCAGTGCCGGAGAAAGTGTCTTCTTTTGAATGACAGGTTGAATACAGATTCCATTTGCTCTCTATAATGTAAAATAATGCAAAGATCAAGGGTGATCTCCCCGACACCCTGGCTGATATTTATCCCTCAATCAGTACCTTTTTTTTCTTCTTTCAAAAAAAGAAAATCAGAAGACTGGACTATTACTGCATGAAAATTGGTTACCACAATCCTGACATAACAAATGTTACAACACTTATGGAATTGTGATTGTAAAACACTTTTGTGAAAGGTACTACATAAAAGTACATTTTTCTTCTCTGAATCTTCCCAGAATAACACAGGCTATGGCTATACGGTCCAGATTTGGTGATGTCTCTTTAACTTTACAGCTGATCCTTCCTTGGTTTCTCTTGGGCTCTGTTTCCTTGAGCTAACTGGGGATTTATTTCATTTCCAGCTACTGAATTACCTATGTCAAGAATCATGTTTGCATGTATCCATTTTTGATGTCACTTTTTTAAGATTACTCTTTAAGCAAATCTTTTATATCTCTTAAATGGATCATGAGTGTTTACTAATGACTAATGACACCTACTTAGGTAGACTAGCACCACATATTCTGGTTAAATGACGTCCCTTAGTTGCTCCAAGTCTATCGCTGCCTGTGGGCTTGGTTTCTTTTCATATCTTTCTGAAGTAAACAATATAGATTCAAGACAAGTGGGTGGAACTAAGATGCAGATCAAACAGGATCTCAAGGGCTTGCAAACTAGGCTTGAATGGCTCCAACTCCAAAATCTGATTTCTAGAAATGAATATTCAATAGGAATAAGAAAATATTTATCTGTGTTGTATCCAGGATTGTGTTATCTCCTGACACTATTTTGAGAAGACACATTTGGCTGCCTTGTAAGCTGGCAGTCAAGACAACCCTCTAGTAGAAACCTTCACCATGGGCAATAAGAGAATGCTATTGTTGTCCAGAGAGGGTAATACCACAATGCATTCCTGACTGATACATGACATCCTATACCAACAAGGTTCAAATATCCTGATGGGTCATAATGCATGTATGATCCCAACTCACAAACACATGCAGGACAACTCAATTCCAACACTTGGCGTGTATGTGTCAAAGCAGAACTGATCTTGTTTTTTTCTTAAGTAGGCGATCCTAAGCAAATTAAATTTTGACTGCTCATTAGAAGAACAGAAGAAATAGAATCAGGAAAAGCTCACAGTTCTTGAGCTAGTTTTGCCCTTCAATATGGGTGGCATGGTGGCTCAGTGATTAGCACTGCTGCCTCTCAGCAGCAGGTACCTGGGTTCAATTTCTCCCTTGGGAGATTGTGTAGAGTTTGTACATTCTCAATATGTATGCATGGGGTTCCCCTTGGTGCTCTGGCATCCTCCCACAGTCCAAAAATGTACAGGCTAGGTGAGTTGGCCATGCTAAATTGCCCATAGTGTTCAGGGATGTGTAGATTAGGTGGGTTACAGGGGGATGGGCCTGGCTGAGATGCTCTGAGTGTCAGTGTGGACTTGTTGACCCTTTGGGCCAGCTCCACACTGTAGTGACTTTATGATCTAATAAGATTATGACCACTTTTCTGCATCAACTCCACTTTCCCATTGGTTCTCCCGGACTCCTTGATTTACTTAGTGGCTGAAGGCTATCAAACTCAGTGTTGATTGTACGAGAGTTTACATTTATACATCCCAGTAAAATATCTGAAGGCGCATCATTGGATAAGTTTATCAAATAAATAATATCATATGAGGGCAGGTGAGATAGGTTTTAAAGAGTATTTTTATAGGAGGAAAGAGATGGGGGTGCAGGTTCAGTGAGGGAATTCCAGAGTTTAGAAGTTCTGGCCAAAAGTCACCAGATTTGAAACATTAACCCTGCTTTCTTCCCACAGATAGTGCCAGACTTCCTGAGTTTCTCCAGCAATTTCTGTTTTTGTTTCAGATCTCTAGCACTCGCAGTTCTTGGTTTTATTTTACCATCATGTTAATGACATTGTGGATGTAAGACTGGGAGCTCCACTCAGTCACATACAACACCAAGGTTGCAAAAAGCCTGGTTTAGACTCCGAGAATTCCCATTTCTCACTGGTTAATGTAATGGATAAGCTTTAATCCAGCCCATTACATCAAGAACCTGAGTGGTTCAATCATGGGAAATGCACTATAGCAGTCTCCAAATGAGGACAAAACTTCTGTGAGCTCAAAATGGAACGGAATGGTACGGGTCTCCTAGTGAATCCAGTGGGATGTCAGTTAAGCCTCATTAATGCTGCAATTATTCCAGGTGCTTCCAAAGGTAAGTGGCTCAGAGTGTGCAGCATCACAGAAAATCATGTCAGCAGTTGCTGGCACCATGGGCACTGAAAGGCACTGGAGAATTGCAGGACTCTTATTGGCCAGCAGCATTTGTGGGCCTGGAATTCTAGCCACCTGGGTCCTGAATCCCAGTACGGCTTCAGTCCATCTAGCTCCTGTTCGGAGGTACTTCCCTCTCTGTCAGACCTGGTACAGGTCGAGCAATTCACAATGGTGAGTGGGTCAAGAAAGGCCACGATGAGGTAGAGGTGGCTTGTATCAATGTGCGTAGGAATCAGTACTGTGATTGTTTGTTTTTTTTTCTTGGTTTTTTGGATGATGTCACCAAGAATAGCATGCAGATTAAAAAATAGGACAGGACCAAAGATAGATCTGCTTGAGTATCCAGAAATAATATTGCAGAATTGGGAGGAGAAACTATTGGCAGTGATCTCCTAGCCTCAGTTGAACAGACTAGAATGGAAACAGTCAGAGCAGGCTCCCCAACTTGAACAGCTGGTGAGGGGCATTAGAGAAGAGTGACATCATTAAACAAGATAAACATTGCAGAGAGTGGAGAAGAATGAGTTGTTTACCTGTGCTGTGATTATGTACAAAGTCTTGTCTCCTTGATAAGGCCCATTTCAATATGGCAGCAGAAACTTTATTTGCTGGAATCAAACCTGAAGTCTGTGGAATTTGAACACACATTTGGGAAAGGGCAGGATGTAGTTAACAACATTCAAGGAGGTGATGGCCTGGTGGTCATAATCGCTGGATTGTTAACCCAGAGATCCAGGTAATGTTCTGAATCTGTGATAATGGGAACTGCAGATGCTGAAGAATCCAAGATAATAAAATGTGAGGCTGGATGAACACAGCAGGCCCAGCAGCATCTCAGGAGCACAAAAGCTGACGTTTCGGGCCTAGACCCTTCAGAGAGCTCTGATGAAGGGTCTAGGCCCGAGATGTCAGCTTTTGTGATCCTGAGATGCTGCTGGGCCTGCTGTGTTCATCCAGCCTCACATTTTATTATCTAATGTTCTGGGGACCCTGGTTCAAATTTGAATTCAGTGTATCCTTTTCTTTAAAACAAAACAGGAATTAAGAGTCTAATGATGCAGAATCTGGTCAATTGCTGATTGAAACCCATCCGGTTCATTAGTATTCTTTAGGGAAGGAAATTGTCATCCTTACCCGGTCTGGCAGGTGACTCCAGACCTACAGCAATGTGGTTGACTCTTAATTGCCCTCTGGACACTTAGGAACAAGCAATATATGCTAGCCTAGCCAGCAATTCCCTCCTAATGAAGAATTTTTTTTTTAAAAAAAGGTATTTTTTAAAGAGGAAAAGAAGATTTGAGGTAGGTCAGTATTTTGAGAGGACAGAACACAAAGGCATTTTTTTTGGGGACAGGAGTTGATGAGGAAAGATCTGAAGAATATAAAATCTAAGTGTCTGCAGTGGCTCAAGGTGAGGAATTGCAAAAATTATCATCCTCTCCACAAATTAAATAGCTGCCCTATGATCTTGAACTATGGCCCCCCATGGTTTTATATTCTCCAGCCAATGCAAGAGCCTTTGTTTTTGTGTGCAAACTTTGTGCCAATTATAAATAAACTTGGTGCTTGTGAGCACTTTATGGTGTTTAGAAGGCACATAGGCATTACATAAACTGGATCTAGAGTTGAAAAGCTGCAAGGACATTCCTCCCAGAATTCCAGTACCATATCATCTTCAGGCCTATGAGAATTTTTCTATCAGTAAAATGACCTTTAGGACAATGATCTTCAGGAAAAACAAAATTCTAAGGTTTTACACGAGGAATTCACCAACAATTGAACTGTTTTGTCTCTTTATGACCTTAACCTAGACACATGCGTTTTTTTTTAGCCTTCTCCTCTGGTGTGCAGTCTGACAGGTTTCTCAGGGTCTAACAACTATCTCAGACCTTGCCCAAGTGGCTAATCTTCATGTGTGGGTTTGAACAGTGAAGGCTGTACCTTACTCCTTATGGTGGGGCGATGACTGGGCTGGGCTACCACCTCTCTTGACCTCTCAATAAACCCTGCTCATTTTCCTCTGTTAAGCTTCACATGATGACACATCAGATCCCTGAAACCTTTTATACATTTTTTTGTTCCAATTAGTTCCATTTTGTTTTAACTAATAAACAAACTGTATGGGTATAAATCAATGATTGTCTGACAAATTATTGAATGAAGTCCATGAAATGTCGCATCTGTGAGGTCAGGGGAAACTTGAAACAGGGAGGAACTTAACAAGAAAAGATAATAACGGGGCTGACTAGCCCCCATGTCAGCAGAAAGCCATTTGTTATAGACATGTCTGTTTTACCCTCCTGAAACCTACGACAAAGGGGTTTAAAAAATTTTCTACAATATTTATCATTAACTAACATTCTACTGAATGGACTAGAGTGCACTGTGGGCCATATCTTTGAGGACAGCTATTTTAAGCAGCCTTGCACTGTTTGTAAAACAAGGGGAAAGACTCTCTTGCATTCTGAATGCTAGAATTCAGTCACTGTCAAAAGGAATCAGAATTTTCACCAACCTGCAAGATCAAGAATCTCAAACTGTTTAATTGCCGATGATGACCACACAATTGGTGTTGTCCAGTAATGACAGAAATAACCTCCTTTCCGCTTTGTGTGAAAATTTGGAGACTTTTCTTCTTGTTTTTGGACTCTCTTCTAATTTCCGTGTATGATAATTAACAAACTCTCTTCTGTTTATTCAAGAAATTCTGTTTTAATTGTTTCCTTTTTGAAACACACCTTCATTTTGGTTAGAGAGAAATGTATCTATAAGGTTGGGAGGCAGGGGCAGAAATCCTCTGTAAATTAACCTTGTAACCAACTAAGCAGTGGGTGAATAAAGGAGTGCCAGTTCATCCATGTTCACTCAAGAGCTTAACTGTTTGAAGTATCCCACTTGAGTGTAAGAAATTGGAGACCCTCACCTGGGGTCTGGTTTTAACAAGTTTGTTGGGCAGGGTCCAATGAATTCCACAGTGCTCCTGAAATAGGTATTGAGGCCTAGGGTTGCCTGCAAAAAGGTAGCGATCAGTTTACAGAAGGGAAAGATGGACAAGTCTTTTTCCCTGTCTTGACTAAGGCTGAGGCATAAAAGGGTTAGTGGTTGAGAACTATATGGCGAGAAAGGAGCATGCTGTTAATGGTCTTCTATTTCCTCAAGTGATTTAATGGCCTATGAATGCTCCTGCAGGAACTAACATTACCTTTCTTTAACTGGTCCCTAGGGTCTATGGAGACAGCAGCAGGAGGCAGGGAAACGAAGTGAAAGCATTGGAGTAGGCAAGAAAAAATGCCCACTGTCCATTCTTTCAGGACTAACGTGACAGAATTCAATGTAGGGCCATTAATGTGTGGCTGATCTCTGTGCCTAATTTTGTTTTATTCTTTCATGACCTTCCCTTCTCTCCACTTCTGGGAGATTAGAACATTCCAGCCCAAGATAGTAGCCTGACAATGGATCACAGTATGTTGCATAAATGTATACAAACATAGAGACATAGAACAAAATGTCACATCTCCAAGTTTGCAGATGGTAGCTGGGAGGGTGAACTGTGAGGATGCAGAGATCCTTTAGCATGATCCCGACAGGTTGGGTAAGTGGACCGATCAATGGCAGATGCAGTATAATGTGGATAAATGTGAAGCTATTCATTTGGAAGCAAAAAACAAGAAGAAAGATTACCACCTGAATGGCTGTAAATTGGGAGAGGGGAGTGTGCAGTGGGATCTGAGTGTCTTTTGGCACCAGTTGCTGAAGGTAAGCATGCAGGTGCAGCAGGCAGTAAAGAAGGCAAATGGTATGTTGAGCTAACAAAGTGTAGAGCTGGATGAACGCAGCAAGCCAAACAGCATCATAGGAGCAGGAAGGCTAATGTTTCAGGTCTCGACCCTTCTTCAGAAAATGGTATATTGGCCTTCCTTGTAAGGGATGTGGTTTTTGCAGTTACACCTTGTTGAGGCCAACCTAGAATATTGTGTGCAGTTTTGGTCTCCTTTTCTGAGGAAGGAGGCTCTTGCTCTTGAGGGAGCAAGGCTTACCAGGCTGACATGAGGAGAGACTGACTGTCTAGGTTGGGATTGTTTTTGCTAGAGTTCAGAAGAATGAGGGGGTAATCTCATAGAGGCTTATAAAATTCTAACGGGGCTAGATAGGGTCAGTGCTGGGAGGATGTTCCTAATGGTGGGTGTGTCCAGAACCAGGGATCACAGTATGAGGATTTGGGGTAGGCAATTTAGGACGGAGATAAGGAGTCATTTCTTCACCCAAAGAGTGGTGAGCCTGTGGAATTCATTACCACTGGAAGTTCTTTGCCAAAGCACTGAATGTATTTGAGGAGATTAGATATAGCACTTGGGGGTGACTGGAATCAAAGGTTATGGGGAGAAAGCAGGATTGGGCTATTGAGATGGATGATCAGCCATGATCATGAAGAATGGCAGAGCAGGGTCAAAGGATGTGGCTGTTCAGCCCTATCTTCTATGTTTCTATGAAATAAGGACCTCTGAATAGTCATTAGGGTGGGAATTCAATCTTGGCAGCATTAAAGCATAGAAGCTCCCAAAACAAGTTAGCAACTTGAAGTCAACATCAGGGTGGGAACCTGCTCATGCCTAGTTTGTGTGCCACCTGGTGTAGGATTAGGTCACAAGTGCATGCATGACAGGTCAAATGGTCACCTCCACAACACACCTGTGATTCTGTGAAGTGCCCACAAAGCCTTACTGGGAGCTCTGACTTACCAGGATGGTGGTAGACAAAGGTCAGTCAGTCACACTGCTGAACTTGACAAATTGCATTTTTTTTGTCGTAAGTGATTGATTTAAAAACACCAGCAAATATCTACCCAATAATAAAAATACTGACAAGTTTTAAGTTACATTAAAAGTGAAATGAATCATCAATCATCAGCACAGAGATGCACAGAATATTCATAAGCACACTCTGTTCTGAAACATATGGTATGTGCATAAAAGCACAAACATGGACATCTGTACTGCCTGTATAAATGAGAAACTTGCAAGTTTGCAAACAAAAGCATCTGGCTACTTGGATCCACCATGAATCCTGCAAGCAATTTCCAATATTTCTGATTAGTTGCCCTTCGTGTAGCCACAGAAAAATCCATACTGGATGATTATAATTATTAAACAAGTAAATGAACAATCCTCTTTTGATCAAGCCACCTTTCTTTTTGAATGTTTAGACGAGAAGTTACGAAAGATTATAGTATGCACAGGGAAAGTGGAGTGGGTCAAATTGGAGTCTTGCCTGTGAGCACATGAGTTACATTCCAATTCACTGTAATGGAAAATAATACAGATCTTCCAGAAATGGGCTGAATCCTTGCTCCTCTTCATGACACTGACACATTGAAAGTTAGAATGATTAATCAGAACACTGAAGGGGAAAGTGATCATATAAACAGTGTGATTTCTGTGGCCAAATCACAAACATTATTGCAGTCAATCAAGTGGAAGTGGTAATGTCATTAGGCAAGTAGGCTAGGCTTATGCTTTGTTTTAAATCGAGCACAAATTCCACCATCTGCCATGTTTGGATTCAAGTCCATGACCCTAGAAAATTGGCCTCAGGTTCTGACCCACAAGGAACTCCAGATCCACAGGAATATAGTTGACTCCTAAATGTCCTCTGGGTAATCGAGGATGGACAATAATTATTGGCCTTGCCAGTGATATTCACATCAGATGAAGAATTAATAAATTGGTTAGGATTATCACTGACTACAACCATAAAGCTGAACAAGTGAAAGGAGTTGTGGCCAGCAGGGTCCTGCACTGATCAGTTATGTCCAAATTGTCCGACAGTCTCTAGCAAGTCAGCCCTGTGCATGTTGTAAACAGGGGCAGGAATGGTTGCTGGATGTTCCAGGGTTTAGAGCATTTAAAAAGAATAGCGGGGGGGGGGAAAAAGAGGAGGGGGTGTAGCACTACTAATCAGAGAGGGTATCACAGCTACAGAAGCTTCCATTGTCAAGGAAGATCTGCCTACTGAGTCAGTATGGGTGGAAATTAGGAACAGCAAGGGAGTAGTCACCTCGTTAGGGGTTTACTACAGGCCCCCCCCCCCCCCCCAATAGCAGCAGGGAGATGGAAGAAAGCATAGGTCGGCAGATTTTGGAAAAGTGCGGACGTAGTAGGGTTGTTGTAATGGGTGACTTTAACTTTCCTAATATTGATTGGAACCTCCGTCGAGCAAAAGATTTGAATGGAGCTGTTTTTGTAAGGTGTGTTCAGGAGGGTTTCCTAACGCAGTACGTTGACAGGCCGACGAGGGGAGAGGCCATCCTAGACTTGGTGCTCGGAAACGAGCCGGGGCAGGTATCAGATCTTGTGTTGGGAGAGCATTTTGGTGATAGTGACCATAACTGCCTCACATTCTACATAGCTATGGAGAAGGAGAGGATTAGGCAAAATGGGAGGATATTTAATTGGGGAAGAGGAAACTATGACGCGATTAGACATGAGTTAGGAAGCATGGACTGGGAGCAATTGTTCCATGGTAAAGGCACTATAGACATGTGGAGACTGTTTAAGGAACAGTTGTTCCTAGTGATGAAAAAATATGTCCCTCTGAGACGACAGGCAAGAAGGGGTAAGATAAAGGAACCTTGGATGACGAGAGCTGTGGAGCTTCTCGTCAAAAGGAAGAAGGTAGCTTACATAAGGTGGAGGAAGCTAGGGTCAAGCTCAGCTCTAAAGGGTTACAGGCAGGCGAGCAAAGAGCTCAAAAATCCTCTGAGGAGAGCCAGGAGGGGACACGAGAAAGGCTTGGCAGAAGGAATCCGGGAAAACACAAAGGCATTTTACACTTATGTGAGGAATAAGAGAATGGTCAAAGAAAGAGTAGGGCCAATCAGGGATAGCATAGGGAACTTGTGTGTGGAGTCTGAGGAGGTAGGGGAAGCCCTAAATGAGTTTTTGCTTCTATCTTTACGAAAGAAACGAACTTTGTAGTGAATGAAACCTTTGAAGAGCAGGTGTGCATGCTGGAATGGATAGAGATAGAGGAAGCTGATGTGCTGAAAATCTTGTCAAACATTAAGATTGACAAGTCGCCAGGCCCGGACCAGATTTGTCCTCGGCTGCTTTGGGGAACGAGAAATGCAATTGCTTCGCCACTTGCGAAGATCTTTGCATCCTCACTCTCCACTGGAGTCGTACCTGAGGACTGGAGAGAGGCAAATGTAATTCCTCTCTTCAAGAAAGGAAATAGGGGAATCCCCGGCAATTACAGACCAGTAAGTCTCACGTCTGTCGTCTGCAAGGTGTTAGAAAGGATTCTGAGGGATAGGATTTATGACCATCTGGAAGAGCATGGCTTGATTAAATGCAGTCAACACGGCTTTGTGAGGGGCAGGTCATGCCGCACAAACCTTATCGAGTTCTTTGAGGATGTGACTAGAAAAGTTGATGAGGGTCAAGCTGTGGATGTGGTGTATATGGACTTCAGCAAGGCATTTGATAAGATTCCCCATGGTAGGCTCATTCAGAAGGTCAGGAGGAATGGGATACAGGGGAACTTAGCTGTCTGGATACAGAATTGGCTGGCCAACAGAAGACAGCGAGTGGTAGTAGAAGGAAAATATTCTGCCTGGAAGTCAGTGGTGAGTGGGGTTCCACAGGGCTCTGTCCTTGGGCCTCTACTGTTTGTAATTTTTATTAATGACTTGGATGAGGGGATTGAAGGATGGGTCAGCAAGTTTGCAGACGACACAAAGGTCGGAGGTGTCGTTGACAGTATAGAGGGCTGTTGTAGGCTGCAGCGGGACATTGACAGGATGCAGAGATGGGCTGAGAGGTGGCAGATGGAATTCCACCTGGATAAATGCGAGGTGATGCATTTTGGAAGGTCGAATTTGAGATACGTGATTATGAAGGGTATGGACAGAGTGGATAACGGGCAGCTATTCCTCTGAATTGAAGGGTCAGTCACAAAGAAACACAGGTTCAAGGTGAGGAGCAGGAAATTTAGGGTATGTGAGAAAAAACCTTTTTTGGCTAGAAGGTGTTGATGGTCTGGAATGCACTCCCTGGGAGAGTGGTGGAGGTGAATTGCCTTAAATCATTTAAAAAGTACCTGATTGAGGCACTTGACATGTCATAATATTCAAGGCTATGGGTCAAGTCTTGGCAAGTGTCAGATATTTGTCATTTGTGCATGCATACACGATGGGGCCCACCTTTCTGTACTGTACGGTTCTATGATTCTATTGGTCAGAACATGCAAGCACTTAAGTAACTGCCATATCTCTGTGTACCTCACGATAAGCATTCAGCAACTGCAGCCTTATGGACAACACCTGAAGCTCATCATCCAACTGAGGGTCAACGTGCGAATTCCCTCCATTGCTCCTCTGGCTGCCAAAAGTCTGGCCTATGACGTGCCCTCTCCCGAGTTCTGATGTGTGGTTCTGTCCTGGGGAGCTAGTCTCCGAACTTTGCTTGGTGTAGAGAAAGGACCTGCTGCAACCTCAGACGCTTCAGCAGCCTTCTTAGAGATCACTGAGCAATTCTGTGGAAGATTGGCACCAACAACTGATAGTTCACCCACACTGGAGGCAAGAACCAAAGATGACTGTTTTCTCCAACTCTAGACTCAGGGGCACATTTACATGCCTGAGCAGACATCGGCAATACCTTCGGCATCTTACCCAAGTTGACTTTTCAAAGCTCCTGATGTGCATTCAGAGATACCTTGCTATTGGATGGAAGCATTCTTAAGTATTATTGCACCATTCCTCTTTCAGTGCCACATGCAAGATATTATGCACTCTCTTCTCAGCTTCATGCACACAACTCTGTTACATGTAATGCCCCTTGCAATCTCAAACAACTCTCTTCTTGCATCTCACCTCCCACAACAGAACAGCTCACTGTATTGTGTGAGAGCTCCAAAATCTCTTTCTCAACCGGCAGGAAGATTGCCAGATCAGGAACAGCACTCACCCTGTCCTTAATCTTTCAAGGGCATCGTGTGTACCACTCTCCTCTTGCAAAGAAAATGTAACATTGTCATGACTTAGCTAAAATTATGCAATCCTTCCTGTACTTTTTTTACCTCTCAAAGCTTAGGTAGACCACGGAATTTGTTTTCTTTCACAGACTTACAAGATGCGAGCATTGCTGGCTGGATCAGCATTTATTGTCTGTCCCTGGCTGTGCTTGAGAAGAGGGTGGTGAGTTGCCTTTTTGAACTGCAGTCCATCAATGACCTTACGAGGGGAATTCCAGGATTTTAACTCCGGAACAGTGATATATATCCAAATCTGAATGGTGATGGCTTGGAGGGGAACTTGCTGATGGTAGTTTTCCCATGTATCTACTGTACAAGGTGCAGCCTAAGGATCTTTGGTGAATTTCTGCAGTGCCTCTTGTAGATAGTAGCAGTAACGTGTACTGAGCATTGCTGGAGCAGGGGGTGAAGGCTTAGTGTCAAGCAAGTAAATGCTTTGCCCTGGATGACATCAAGCTTCTCCAGTGTTGTTGGAGCTCATTCATCAGTCATCAGGACCAGAGAACATTGCTCAATGACTGACTGGAGCCTCAAGCAATCAAAAACTACTGAGCAATGACTGACAGGGGCTTCAACCAAACACAGCGGACCATCCACCAATTGACAGAGGTGTCAGCCATTCTGTGAGCTGCATCTAGTGACACGCAGCCAATCTAATTTCTCCACCTATGAACTGACAACTGACCCAGCCTTTCAGGGGTCTCTGCAAAGTGATTGACAGCTACCTTAGACAGACAGGTTTCCATGCCTAAACTAACTCTCTCCACAACCCCACTTAAGAGACGCAGGGAAGAAAGCTAGTAAAAATGAGTAATAGTTGGAAATGAACATTGTCGTGTTACTAGATAACAAGGTGTAGAGTTGGATGAACACAGCAGCCCAAGCAACGTCATAGGAGCAGGAACGTTTCGGGCTGAGACCTTTCTTCAGAAATAGGGGAGAGGAAGGGGGTTCTGAAATAAATGGGGAGAGAAGTTGAGGCGGATAGAGGAGAAGATAGGTGTAGAGGAGACAGACAGGTCAAAGAGGTGGGGATGGAGCCAGTAAATGTGAGTGTAGGTAGGGAGGAGATAGGTCAGTCCACAGAAGACGGACAGGTCAAGAGGGCAGGATGAGGTTAGTAGATAGGAAATGGGGTTGTGGCTTGAGGTGGGAGGAGGGGATAGGTGAAAGAAAGAACAGGTTAGGGAGGTGGGCACAATCTGGGCTGGTTTTGGGATGTGATAGGGGGAGGGGAGATTTTGAAACTTGTGAAATCCACATTGATATCATTGGGCTGCAGAGTTCCCCAGCAATATATGAGCTTCTGTTCCTGCACCCTTCAGGTGGCATCATTGTGGCACTGCAGGAGGCCTACGATGGACATATCATCTAAGAAATGGGGAGGGGGAGTTGAAATGGTTCGTGACTGGGAGGAGCACTTGTTTATTGTGAACCAAGCGTAGGTGTTCTGCAAAGCAGTCCTCGAGCCTCCGCTTGGTTTCTCCCAGGTAGAGGAGACCACAACTGGTACAGCATATGCAGTATGCCACATTAGCAGATGTGCAGGTGAACATCTGCTTGATGTGGAAAGTCTTCTTGGGGCCTGGGATGGGGGTGAGGGAGGAGATGTGGGGGCAGGTGTAGCACTTCCTGAGGTGCTGGATGTGGTGGGGCTGGAGGCAAGTGTGGAGCAGACAGAGTCTGGGAGAAAGTGGTCCTCCGGAAGGCAGATAAAGGTGGCGAGGGAAAAATGTCTTTGAGGCCGGAATGCAGGTGGCAGAAGTGTCGGAGGATGATGCGTTGGATCCGGAGGTTGGTGGGCTGGTACATGAAGTCGAGGGGTATTCTTTCTTGGTTGTTATTGCGGGGACGGGGTGTGAGGGATGAGCTGCTGGAAATGCGGGAGACACGGTCAAGAGCGTTCTCAACTACTGCGGTGGGGGGGTGGGCATGTTGTAATCCTTGATGAACAAGAACATCCGAGATGTTCGGGAGTGGAATGCCTCATCCTTTGAGCAGATGAGGCGGAGGAATTGGCAATAGGGGATGGCTTTTGCAGAAAGGTGGGTGGGAGTCAGTGGGCTTGAAATGGATATCGGTTTCTAGGTGGTTGCCCAAGATGGAGACAGAGGTCCAGGAAGATGAGAGAGGTATTAAAGGTGGTCCAGGTGAACTTAAGGGTGGAAGGTGTTGGTGAAGTGGATGAACTGTTCAAGCTCCTCGCGGGACACGAGGTGGCACCAATACAGTCATCAATGTAATGGAGGAAGAGGTGGGGTTTGGGGCCCGTATACATGCGGAAGAGGGACTGTTCCACATAAGGCAGGCATAGATTGGGCCCATGCAGGTGCCCATGGCCACTCCCTTTGTCTGCAGGAAGTGGGAGGAATTGAAAGAGAAGTTGTTGAGGGCGAGTTGGGCTAAGCGGATAAGGGTGTCAGTGGAGGGGGACTGGTCAGGCGGTGGAGAGCCTTTAGGCCATCTGCATGGGGAATGCAGGTGTATAGGGACTGGACGTCCATTGTAACAATGATGTGTTGGTGACCAGGAAATTGGAAGTTCTGGAGGGCGTGGGTGGTGTCACAGATGTAGGTAGGAGTTCCTGGACCAAGGGGGAGAAAATGGATTCCAGACAGGTTGTCTCTGCCTGCTCCTGCACGATCAGTTGACCTGGGCAGGCACGTTTGTGGATTTTGGGACGGAGATAGAAGCAGGCAGCGTGGGGTTGGGGAACGATGAGGTTGGAGGCTGCGATTGGGAGGTCACCTGAAGAGATGCGGATGTGGCTGGTTTGGGAGACGATGTTTTGATGCTTGGTTGGGGGGGTGGGGGTCATGATCCAGGAAGCAGCAGGAGGAGGTGTCGGAGAGTTGGTGCCTGGTCTCAGCAACGTAGAGGTCAGTGCGCCATACTACAACTACGCCTCCCTTCTCCACGGGTTTTACTGGCTCCATCCCCCCTTCTTGGACTTGCCTGTCTCCCCTCCACCTATCTTCTCCTCTAACCAACTTCTATCCGCCTCCCCCTCTCTCCCTATTTATTTCAGAACCCCCTTCCCCTTCCCCATTTCTGATGAAGGGTCTAGGCCTGAAATGTCAGCCTTCCTGCTCCTATGATGCTGGTTGACCTATTGTGTTCATCCAGCTCTACACCTGGTTATCTCGGATTCTCCAGCATCTGCAGTTCCTATTCTGGTGTTACTGGAGCTTTATTTTGAAGTATATATGATGAATTGGACTAGTCTGACTCATTCACCAGTTTTGCCAGTTTTCCATCAGGACTCCTTCTCATAGTTCTGGTCAGCACAAAACATAGTACCCACATTAGGCTTCTCTCTACAACTGTGTACCTTAAATGAAGTCTTGCTCACCCTCCTAGGTCACATTGAGTCATTGAAGTGCTTCCAAAACTGCATCAATGGCCTTCTGACGAGGCCAAACCCACTGACTTTGGCTATGAGCTCTATCCTGCTGCTTTATTCTGGTTAGGACAACTCATCTTACCATCAGCTGGCATTAGGATCACATGCTGGCACTGAAAGCCTGACAGAGGGTTCTCAGGTAAGCTTTGAGGCACTCACTTTCCTTCTGAATTGGTCATCAGCTGTCCGTTGTCTCTTGGTCATCTCCGTGCAAGGAGAAGTTAAAATTTGATTCTCAAGTTATCTCTGCAAAAAATCATTACATTCAAGCCTCCGATTCTGTGCTTCCTTCTTGTGGGGGTTTTGAAAGAGAATGTAAATGGAATGTAGCACTGATTCTCTGACCTCTTTTTTCCCTTCAGTTTGAGTTGTTCTCAAAGAACTGTAGTTCAACAAATTTAATGGTTTGTGGGTCAGAGATGATTGGAATTAATTAAGCTCAATAAAGGGGTACTGTCCTTTGGGAGAGTGCATTCTCAGAAAGTTCATCTTTATCCAATGTTTCAGATTCTGCTGCATAGCAGAATGCATCACTTGGAGCCACACGCACTAAGGTTGCTATTAAATTCAGATTCCTAAGCTTGGTCAAAAGCAGCCAAGGCATTTATAACAGAAGAGATAAATAATTAGGATAAAAGGAACGTGAAAATGCTTTAAAACACTTTTTTGTGTTTGGAAGCCACACTAAATGACTTTGACTGGGAGACGTGAAATTAATTTTGATTTTAACGCAGTGAGAAGGCAAGCATTGGGAATACTCCATAGAGGGAGGCAAGTGCAGCTCAGAACTGCAGTCTGGAAAAAAACTGGTATCATAGAACATTACAGCACAGTACAGGCCCTTTAGCCCTCGATGTTGTGCTGACCTGTCATACCGATCTCAAGCCCATCTAACCTACACTATTCCATGT
This sequence comes from Stegostoma tigrinum, assembly GCF_030684315.1. Classification (NCBI taxonomy): domain Eukaryota; kingdom Metazoa; phylum Chordata; class Chondrichthyes; order Orectolobiformes; family Stegostomatidae; genus Stegostoma; species Stegostoma tigrinum. The sequence continues at coordinate 39,217,717 of NC_081377.1, read as the reverse complement.
ACGTCCATATGCTTATCCAATGACGACTTAAATGTACCTAAAGTTTGCGAATCTACTACCGTTGCAAGCCAAGCGTTCCAATCCCTTACTACTCATGTTCCCTTTGTGACTGTCTGCCATGTAGTTAGCCTGAAAATCATTCACTGGGTGAAAAAGAAAGTAACAAAGCAATAATGTGGTACTGAGAGATCATCTATCTTTGTGTCAGCTAGAAAAGAAATTTTAGCCCAATTTTAACCTAACTTCAAATAAAAGGAACGTGCTGCAGATGCTGGAAATCTCAAGCAAACATTGAGCGCTGAAGAAACTCAGCAGGCCTAGTAGCCTCTGTGGAGAGGGATACAGAAGTCAGTCCTGAAGAAGTCATACCAGGCTCGAAACATTAACTCTGTTTCAATTGCTGCTGAGAGGCTAAAATTGAAGGCTAAAGGCATCAATTATTTTTTATTTGTTCAAGGTGTTCAGAACATTTCCTAATCGATTGACAAAACTCAAATGTGTTTAATATTATCTTGTATCCCTTAACAAGAACAGTGAGTTAATCTACTATGGTGATGTTAATTGTGGGATAACTAGGAGCAGAAACATAATCTTCATCGCCAGAGAGGATTACATGACTTATTGAGAGGAAACTTTTTAGGCATTGCAAAGGGCACAAATGTTTGCCATTGCTTAAAACACACTGCAGGAAAATTCACCTTCTAAAAGTCCCCGGAAAGGCCTGGAACATTCAATCATGGAGCCACAAATCAGAAATGGGCAGGAGTGACTTCAAAGGAGTGTGAGGAGCAACAGAGATGAAAAGAGGAGTAAGTAGTGTAAGACAGTGAGGATCTGCAAAAGAGGTGACAGAAAATAGTGTCTACAAAGGAGAGAGGATTACAATTGGGGCAGGAAAGCTGCTTCAAAGGGGAGTGAGGGGCTGTGAAGGGCAGTGAGCAATGGTGCAAAGGGGAGTGAGAAGTTTTAAACCTGTCAATAATGGAATACTCGGCTAATTAGAAACAGCAGAACGATTAAACAACTGCCTTAGCTCTGTTGTCACAGGGTAAGATATAAATAAATTCATAAAATTGCTAGGCAAGCAAAAGTCTACTGGGGGGGGGGAAAAAAAGGAATCAAAGGAGATTTATATTTGTTAAGGGAAAAAAAGTGCTGGGGAAATTAATGGGACTGAAAGCTGATAAATCCCCAGGGCCTAATAATCTATAAACCTGGGATATTAAAGGAAATGGTCATGGAAATAATAAATGATTTGATCATCATTTTCCAAAGTTCTGGAGCCATTCCAGCAGACTTCAGGGCGACAAATGTATTTAAAAGTTGGAGGGAGAAAATTAGGATTTACAAACCAGTTAGCCTCATCAGCCGGAGAGCAAATGGCCAATTCCAATCTAAAGGGTGCGATGACAGGACATTTAGAAAATATCAGAGGGGTTACACAATCAAGATAGATTTATGAAAAACCCGTAGAAGTTTTACGAGGATACTTCTAGTAGAGTAGATAATGGAGAAGCAATGGTTGTGGTTATTTGGATTTTCAGAAAGCTTTTGATAATGTCTCTTGTAAGAGGTTATTGAGCAAAATCGAAGTACATAGGATTGATGGTAATAAACTGACATGGATTGTGAATTATTTTTATTCATTCATGGAATATAGGCATTGTTGGCTAGGCCAGCATTTATTATCCGAAAGCAGTTAAGAATCAATCCCATTGCTATTGGTCTGGGCTCTTAATGCAGTTAAGTAAGGATTGCGGATTTCCTTCTTTAAAGGACAACAGTGAGCTAAATTATTTTTACGATAATCAGCATGGTTGTCGTCACTCTAGCCGTTGCTTCATTCCAGACTTTCATTGAATTCAAGTTTCACCAACTGCCATAGTAAGATTCAAACACATGTCCCAGACAGAGATAATGGGAACTGCAGATGCTGGAGAATTCCAAGATAATAAAATGTGAGGCTGGATGAACACAGCAGGCCAAGCAGCATCTCAGAAGCACAAAAGCTGACGTTTCGGGCCTAGACCCTTCATCAGAGAGGGGGATGGGGAGAGGGAACTGGAATAAATAGGGAGAGAGGGGGAGGCAGACCGAAGATGGAGAGTAAAGAAGATAGGTGGAGACAGTGTAGGTGGGGAGGGAGGGAGGGGATAGGTCAGTCCAGGGAAGACGGACAGGTCAAGGAGGTGGGATGAGGTTAGTAGGTAGATGGGGGTGCGGCTTGGGGTGGGAGGAAGGGATGGGTGAGAGGAAGAACCGGTTAGGGAGGCAGAGACCGGTTGGACTGGTTTTGGGACGCAGTGGGTGGGGGGGAAGAGCTGGGCTGGTTGTGTGGTGCAGTGGGGGGAGGGGACGAACTGGGCTGGTTTAGGGATGCAGTAGGGGAAGGGGAGATTTTGAAACTGGTGAAGTCCACATTGATACCATATGGCTGCAGGGTTCCCAGGCGGAATATGAGTTGCTGTTCCTGCAACCTTCGGGTGGCATCATTGTGGCACTGCAGGAGGCCCATGATGGACATGTCATCTAGAGAATGGGAGGGGGAGTGGAAATGGTTTGCGACTGGGAGGTGCAGTTGTTTGTTGCGAACTGAGCGGAGGTGTTCTGCAAAGCGGTCCCCAAGCCTCCGCTTGGTTTCCCCAATGTAGAGGAAGCCGCACCGGGTACAGTGGATGCAGTATACCACATTGGCAGATGTGCAGGTGAACCTCTGCTTAATGTGGAATGTCATCTTGGGGCCTGGGATGGGGGTGAGGGAGGAGGTGTGGGGACAAGTGTAGCATTTCCTGCGGTTGCAGGGGAAGGTGCCGGGTGTGGTGGGGTTGGAGGGCAGTGTGGAGCGAACAAGGGAGTCACGGAGAGAGTGGTCTCTCCGGAAAGCTGACAGGGGAGGGGATGGAAAAATGTCTTGGGTGGTGGGGTCGGATTGTAAATGGCGGAAGTGTCGGAGGATAATGCGTTGTATCCGGAGGTTGGTAGGGTGGTGTGTGAGAACGAGGGGGATCCTCTTGGGGCGGTTGTGGCGGGGGTGGGGTGTGAGGGATGTGTTGCGGGAAATACGGGAGACGCGGTCAAGGGCGTTCTCGATCACTGGGGGGAAAGTTGCGGTCCTTAAAGAACTTGGACATCTGGGATGTGCAGGAGTGGAATGTCTTATCGTGGGAGCAGATGCGGCGGAGGTGGAGGAATTGGGAATAGGGGATGGAATTTTTGCAGGAGGGTGGGTGGGAGGAGGTGTATTCTAGGTAGCTGTGGGAGTCGGTGGGCTTGAAATGGACATCAGTAACAAGCTGGTTGCCTGAGATGGAGACTGAGAGGTCCAGGAAGGTGAGGGATGTGCTGGAGATGGCCCAAGTGAACTGAAGGTTGGGGTGGAAGGTGTTGGTGAAGTGGATGAACTGTTCGGGCTCCTCTGGGGAGCAAGAGGCGGCGCCGATACAGTCATCAATGTACCGGAGGAAGAGGTGGGGTTTGGGGCCTGTGTAGGTGCGGAAGAGGGACTGTTCCACGTAACCTACAAAGAGGCAGGCATAGCTGGGGCCCATGCGAGTGCCCATGGCCACCCCCTTAGTCTGTAGGAAGTGGGAGGAGTCAAAAGAGAAGTTGTTGAGTGTGAGGACGAGTTCAGCTAGGCGGATGAGAGTGTCGGTGGAGGGGGACTGGTCGGGCCTGCGGGACAGGAAGAAGCGGAGGGCCTTGAGGCCATCTCCATGCGGAATGCCCCAGACATTAGCCTGGGATTCTGGAACACTGGTCAAGTAGCATTACCAGCATGGCATTGTGACCCCCAGTAGACAGTAAATAGAGGGTAGGAATAAAAAGGCTATTGCAGAGTCAAAAGTAGTGACAAATGAGGTACTATAGGAATTAGGGCTATGCACAGTATACATCAATGATTTGAATGGGGGATTCAAAAGTAATATCTTCAAATTGCTTCAATAATCCATATGATTGTGAGTATTCAGGTGGATGTATAAGGCTTCAAAGCAACTTAATAAAAAACATTTTGCAGGCACATTGCAGTGTGAGTAAGTGTAAAATTTGCAGAGTATTATTTAAATGCTGATAGATTAGGAAATATTGACATGCAAAGGGACCTGGGACCTTGCACACCAGTCATTGAAAGCAAGCATGCAGGTGTAGCAAACAGTTAGGCAAATTGTACTTGGCATTCATTGCAAGAAAGCTTGAGTACTAGGAGAAAGGAAGTCTTAATGCAGCTGTAAAGGGCCTTGATGAGACTACACCTGGAATCTTGTGTGCGGTTGTGGTTCTTTTGCCTAAAAACAAGATACACTTGACATTGAGGGAGTGCGACGAAGGTTCATCAAACTGATTTCTGAAATGGCAGGTTTGTCATATGAAGAGCATTTGGGAAAACTAGGACAAAACTCATTGGAGTTTGGAATAATGAGAGAGATCTCATGGAAACATACAAATTTGATTTTGAGTTATTGTTACATGTACTGAAGTACATTGAAAAACTTTGTTTATAAGCAGTACAGGCAGAACATAGTAAGCAAGGCTTTACAGATCAAAAAGACTAAAACCGATGCATGCAGGTTATATTGTACAGGGCATGAGCTAGGCCAGATCAAAGTTAGCAAGATCAGCATCATTTGAGGCTAGAGAGACCATTCATCAGTCTAATAATGGTCAGGAAGAAGCTGTTCCTGAACCAGCTCATCCATGTGTTTAGACTTCTCTATCTTCCACCTGACAAAGGTTGTAGGAGATCATTACAGCGGTGTGATGGGTCTTTGATGTTGTCCACCTTTCCATGATGGCAAGCCATGTAAATGGGATCCATAAATTGGCTTCCATGTTGGTCTGGGCTGTGCACACCACCTCCTGTAGTTTCTTACGGTCCTGGGCAGAGCAGTTTTCACGTGCCAGGCCATTATGCACCTGGACAGTATGTTTTCAATGGTGCATCTGTAGAAGTTAGTGAGGGACCTTTATGGATAAGCCAAATTTCCTGAGCTGCCTGAAGAAAAAGCATTGTTGTGCCTTCTTGGCTGTCGCATCTACATGGGAAGTCCAGGACAGGTTGTCAGTTATCATCACTCCAAGGAACTTGACCCTCTCCACCCTCTCAATATCAGTTCCATTGATGTAGATGAGGGTGTATTCTCCTCCTTTTCTTTCTGAAGTCAATGATTAGTTCTTCAGTTTTGCCAACTTTAAGATGTAGTCTGTTTATCATTGCACTACATATGCAAGGCCTCTATCTCCCTTCTGCAGATTGACTCATCGTTGTTAAATATCCGTGCCCACTACAGTGGCATTATCAGCAAATTTATAGATGGCGTTCATTCAGAATTCGGCAACACAGTCATGGGTATACAGGGAGTATAGTAGGGGCCTAAGGACACACCCCGGGGGCTCCAGTGTTGAGTGTTATTGTGGAGGAGGTGCAGTTACCTATCCTCACTGAATGCGGTCTGTGGGTCAGAAAGCTGAAGACCCAGTTGCAGAGGCTGGAGCCAAGACCAAGGTCACACAGTTTTGAGATCAGCCTGGATGGGATAATGGTGTTGAAAGTGGAGCGGTAATCAACAAGCAGGAGTGAGACATACACTTTGTCTTTGTTGCCCAGATGTTCTAGGGATGAGTGCAGGGCTAGGGATATTGCACCTGTTATGTCGATAGGCAAATTGTAGGGGATTGAGGCAGGCTGGGAGACTGGAGTTGATGTGAGCCATGCCCAGCCTCTTGAAGCACTGCATAATGAATGAGGTCAAAGCTACTGGATGGTCGTCATTAAGGCACGTTGCATGTGCTTGCCTAGGTGCAGGGATGGTGATGGTCTTCTTGAAGCAGTTGGAAATTTCGGTTTGGAGGAGGGAGATATCGGTGAATACCTCCACCAGTTGGCCCACACAGGATCTGAGTGTTCAGCAGGGGTCACCGTCTGGGCCCATCGCTTTCCTTGAGTTGATTCCCAGATAGACTGATCTGATGTGAATTTACAGACATGATTAATACATTTGTCGATGATACAAAATTAGGAGGTATCGTTGGTAGCCAGGAACATCATAGAAAATTACAGACGGAACTTGATGAGATGGGGAAGTGAGCTGAGAATTGGCAAATGTAATTTAATATAAATAAGTGTGAGGTGTTGCACTTTGGAAAGTCAAACCAAGGTAGGACTTATACAGTAAATGGTGAGGTCCTGAGGCATGCTGTAGACCAGAGGGACCTAGAAGCACAAGTACATAATTCATTGAAAGCATCATCACAGGTAGACAGGGTGGTGAAGAAGGCATTTCGCATGCTGGCCTTCATCGGCCAAGGCATTGAGTAAAGGAGTCGGGATGCTATGTTACAGTTGTATAAGTCATTGGTGAAGCCACACATGGAGTGTTGTCTACAGTTTAGTCGCCCTCTTACAAGAAAGACGTAGTTAAACTGGAAAATGTGCGGGGAAGATTAATGAGGATGTTGCCAGGAATGGTAGGCCTGAGTTATAGGGAGAGGTTGGCCAGGATAGGACTGTATTCCTTAGAACATAGGAGAATGAGGGCTGACCTTTTATTGAGGTATATAAAACCATGAGGGGCATAAATAGGATGAATGCATGCAATCCTTTTCCCAGGGATGGGGAATTAAACACTAGAGAGCATAGGTTTAAGGTGAGGGGAGAGGGGAAATATTTAAGAAGGACCTGAGGGGCAGCTTCAATATGCAAAGAGTGGCGTGTATATGGGTTGAGCTGCCAGAGAAAGTGGTTGAGGCAGGTACAATAGCAACATTTAAAAAAAAACCTTTGGATAGGTACAAGAATGGGAAGACTAGAGGGATATGGACTAAATGTGGACAACTGAAACTAGCTGAGTGGGCACCATGGTCAGCATGGACCAGCAGATGGCCTGTTTGCCTGCTGTATTACTCTATAACTTTATGACTAATTCTTCTAATTCTGTTTTTCACTGAATCCAAATACCCTAACAGAAATGCAGAAGACAATGTTACTACATGACTAGCATAGATAGGATGAATAGTCAGGGGTTTCTTTCATGGCCTGGAAATGTCTATTACTAGGGGGGCATAGTTTAAGTTGAGAGGGAGAAATTTTAAAGGAGGTGTGCAAGGCAAGTTTTTGATAGGAAGAGATAGGGTGGGGATAGTGGTAGGTGCCTGGAATGCGCTGCCAGGGGAGATGGTAGTTACAGGTATGATAACAATTTTTAACGGTGTTTAGAAAGACACCTGAACAGGCAGTGAAAAGAGGGATATGGCCATTGACGATCAGGTGAGTTTTTTTATGGTTGGCTCAGGCATGGTGGGCCAAAGTGTCTGTGTTGTACTGTTTCATCTTCTTGAAAGGTGAAGAGAACAGTTAATGAGAAAACAGTACATAACTAACAAAGGAGGTAGCAAGATTAGAAAAAGAGCACACGAAAACCAAAAATTAGACCCTACAAATGAAACAGTTGTTGTCAAGATAATTTCAAGAGGAATCCTCATTAAAATTATATTTTGAACTTTGATATGTGCATCATTGGGTGGGAGAAGAATTATGTGGGGCACAGCACAGACAGAAGTCAGTAGTTGCTAAATAGTCTGTGTGTTGAAATTCTTTGTAATCTACCTGACTTTAATTCCAATCTGAATGACGAAATAAATATTGACAAATATTAATGTGGCTAATTAGCAGGACTACAACTCTAATTTATTACAGTCAAAGCTTTTTGGCAAAACCACTTGGCCACAGGAACATGTAAATTGTAGTTATCATGTCTTCAGATCCTCAAATTTAACAACTATAATTAAAACACTCATTGGATTTCCACATTAAGAGAAGCATATCTATAATGTCCTTCAAAATTAAAAGAAGTCTTTTGAGAATGTAGATTTTATTTCCCTATTTCATAGTTCCTTTAAGCATTAATCTTTTCTAATCCAATTTTACATGACCATTGCAACGCAGTATTCTTATTCTTCAAATCAACACCAGCCTTTACTGTACAACTGAACAACTCTCTTCTATACAGGCCATCGAATTGGATTGCAATTGATGCCAAATTGAGAGGAGCTTTAAGCTGTTTGTAGTCGTGTTGCAAGGTAATGACTTTGGTCTTTGAAGGCTTACACTTTCCACTTGAGGAAACCAAGCACAGATTCAGAAATTATAATACAACACCCTATCTCTTCCTATCAACTGACATATTAAATTTGTTGGAGGTGGAGGAGGAATGTTTTTCTGACCATGTAGACTGACTGGAACATTACCTAAAGACAACCTTATAATTCAAGACTGAATGTTCTGAGCAGCAGTATAATCAGTGGGCTTAAATTACAGACCATCTTTAAAATTACAGTTTGATTTTTGTTCCTGTAGTTCAGGGCATTCAAATTCATTCTCTCAACAGGAAACACTAACATTACCTACAAGGAGTCAAAAGGTTCAATCCTCTCGAGGGAGGCAAAAGCCAAGTGGTGAATGGATGGCTCAGAGCCAGAGCAGCAGCTCAGTACAAGAGAAGGATTCAGCTGAAATTGATTAGGGGCCTGAATGACATGGGCTATGGAGAGATCTTTGGCAGAATCGAGGCGAGCTCGGGGAGGACAGAAACCTCCTGTGGAGCAGAAGGGCAAAAGCTCACTTGATCTTAATTTTCAGTACACATACAGACTATGAAAGCGGGGCTTCACAATTCTTCTGCCCTTCTGGGTTTTAAGCAGGAGGTGTCACACAGGGACAACTGGCTCATGACAGCCAAGCGTTCATTGCGATGTCGCTTTTTGATCCTTCGATGTTGACTCGTCCAATCATTGTGAAGCAGAATTCATCAAGCGTTGGATTGCTCACCCACTAATAAGAATGTGAACTGGGTTTAGACCATCATGAGACAGGTTAGTTTTACCCTAACGATGATATCCTGTTGTAATAGTAATCCTGCTCAGTACAAGAGGAACTGCAGATTCAGACATTTGGTGCATGTGCTAAGCTGAGGAGCCAATGTTGTGAAGCTACCATCTGTGGGATTATGACTGAATGCTCCTAAGTCAGAACCCCGGCTAAACGTAACGATACCCTAGCCCTCGGATCACGAGTTGACCTGGGATATCCGACTCCTGTTGGTGTGTAGTGCCACTCAGTTCAGGGCAGGAGTGCAGCTGTAAGGGCACTGCCTCTTTTCTTTAAAAGCACAGCATGTTCCTGGAGAATCTAGTGCTAAATCATTCATAGATGACCTGATTCTAGCTCAGGGTTTCATGAGTAGCAGAGCTACTACCTCACTGCGATCTATTGAAAGTCATCCCCAGAACCAAATTTTTGCAATAAGAATAAAATTTAAAATAAAATGAAGGGTGGTATGCTGGCTCAGTGGTTAGCACTGCTGCCTCACAGCATCAGGGACCCAGGTTCGATTCTAACCTTGGGGGACTGTGTGTGGCGTTTTCTCCCCATAGCTGTCTGGATTTCTGCTAGGTGCTCTGGTTTCCTCCGACAGTCCAAAGATATGCAGTTTAGATGAATTGGCCATGCTAAATTTCCCATAGTGTTCAAGGCTGTGTAGGTTAGGTCTATTAGCCATGAGAAATGCAGGGTTACGGGGAAATGGTAGGGAGATGGGTCTGTATGGAATGTTTTCTGGAAGGTTAGTGTGAACCTTTTGGGTCAAAAGGCCTGTTTCCACATTGTAGGGATTATGAGTGAGAAACCAGCAAGGCCTATTGCAACATCAAATGCCTGGGATGCTGGTCTTTTGGTGGATATCACCTGAGCAGCAAGTTGTTCTGGAAAAGGTGTGGTAAGAGCAGACAAGAAGGATGTTACGAGGTAGTGGTTAGAGGTATCTTTCATAATATACAGTGAGAAATTTCACTAGGCCTTGATGAAAATTCCTTCCAAAAATCCTAATATAACTGACAGACATAAGAATGTGAAACTCAGGCCAAGGTGGCAACTGAAATTGGCAAGCAGAGGTGAAGTCACTTGAACTCCCTATTCATTACTGCAATCATGAAATAGGCTTTCTCAGTCTTTTAATCCCACAAAAGTACTTCTGACACATACATTTGAATCTTATGAGCAGTTATCCCCTTGCCTTCCCAGCCTTAAGTGTTTTTCCAAGCAGGGAGAACCTGGAGATGGGTTTTCAGCCTTTCTTTCTTTTCACAGTGGCAATCACATCTATCATTGCAATCAAACCAATTGGAGAACCAGCAATGTTGGACATAATGTCCTGGCAAATGTTCAGGCTGTCATCTTGGCAAGTTGTTTCAGTTGGCACACTGCCACTATCTAATGCAGCTGCAGTCAGATTATGAGAAGGATGAGATGTAAATCAGTGGTACATTATTTCATTTAGACCATAAGATTATTGTTATGAAGCAAAGGTCAGCCCCCTTCTGAATAACTAAAAGTGAAACACCTAAGGAAGCTTGCCTCGTCTCATAATCTGTAATGGATGTGTGAAAAGTGGTATAACCTGCTTTCACCTCCCAATCAGTTATAAACTGGAGGTTAAATAAAATAAACTCCTAACAATCACTCTATAATCAACAAGCAACAATTTATTTATCTAACTCTAACAGAACAAATTAACAGAGCAACTAACAAACCAATTTCCCCTTGATGACTAACTTATCCCAAGTAAAACACAATTCTGATGGTATGCTGTTCCAATTAAGATAGTCTCACTTATATAAACCGAAGTAGTAATAAAATAAATTAAAACTTAATCTCTCGAAATTACAACCAGGATACATCTTCCGGAATGTTCAGTGCCTTCTTCGCTGTTCTTCCGTCAGGGACACCTTTCTCCATTGAATTCTGGGGTCCAGAATATTAGCTAAGAGTGCCGCTGTACCTGGAAATCAGATGATGGTTTTCTGAGCGCTTACAGAATTCTGTGACAGCCAGTGATTTTTCTCTTTAGGGTTGTTGGTTATTAACTCTAACAGATAGCAGTTGCTCTTACTCTGAATTTCAAATGTCCTCCTCTTTTATGCTCTTGATTACTATTAATTACTTACAATAGGATTCATCCTAGGTTGTCAAATTCATCAGATTTAAATTTGATTGGGTTTTAGTGTCTAGGACCTGGTTGAAATTAATTGGCTAAATTCTAAAACGTTGTCTTGGTAAAAATGCTACTTTGCCTGATCACAGTACAGTCTTTTGATACAATGTTTCAATTTCAAAGAACTGTGTATCTGCTGCTGCCTGCAGACTTTTTTAAATCTTCAAGCCTTAAAAACACATCTCTTTTAAAGGGATCACACAATCTGCCACCCTATCATTTTAAAAACATCAAATTCTCTATCCAACTTCCCAACACCATGACATATCGGAGCAGAATTAGGCCATTTGACCCATCAATCTGTTGCATTATTCAATCAGGGCTGATCTGTTTCTCAACCCCATTCTCGTCCTTCCTCTCCATAATCCTTGATCTCCTTACCAATCAAGAACGTATCTATCTGTCTTAAATATACTCAACAACTTGGCTTTTACAGACATCTGTAGCAATGAGTTCCACAGATTCACCACTGTCTAGTTGAAGAAATTCTCATCTCAGTTTTAAAGGATCTTCCCTTCACTCTGAGGCTGTACCCTGGAGTCCTAGTCTCTCCTACTAGCGGAAACATCTTTTCTGTGTCAACTCAATAATATTTACATAGAAATATCTGAACAGTAACAGGAGTAGGCCATTCAACCCCTCAAACCTGTTGCACCAATCCACGAGATCACAGCTGATCTGTGACCCATCTTCATAAACCTTTGGCCCAAATGCCTTAAAACCTTAGACATAAAAACTGCAGATTCTGGAACCTAGGTAGACATCAGGAGGCTGGAAGAATGCAGCAAGCCCGGCAGCATCTGGCGGAAAGGAGTAGTTAGCATTTCGGGTATGAGTCCTGAGGAAGGGTAATACCTAAAATATTGACTGCTCCTTTCCTCCAGATGCTGCCTGCCCTGCTGTGTTCTTCCAGCCTCCTGTGTGACTGTCTTAACAGCTTTGCTTAACAAAATTTATCTATTTCAGATTGACAGAGCACAACTGATCCAGTAACCACTGCTGTTTGTGGAAGACATTTCCAAAACTCTCCCACTCATTCTGTGTAGAAGTGCTTCCTAACATCTCTCCTGAATGATCTGTCCCTAATTCTCAGGCTATGCTCCTAGCTCTAGAATTCCCAACCAGTGAAAATACTTCATCTTTATCCACCCTATCCTCTCCTGTTAATATCTTGAAGACTTTGATCAGATTACCCCTTAACCTTTTAAAGTCTAGAGGAAACAGACTTAATTTTTATAATTTCTTCTCACAATGTAACCCCCGAACCGGTATCATTTTTGTACATTTATGGTGTACTCTTCCCCAAGGCTAACATATCCTCCCTAATATATGATACTCAGATCTGCATTACATGTATTTACAGTAACAACATATGCCGTTGAACCCAAAAGGTTCATGCCCCATTCTGCTCCACATAACCCATCGACATATCTCCATTAGATTGCTGCAGTAGGCACTGGCATCTCCAGACGCTTCATCTCCAGTGACTGGTAGTCCATTGCTGCAGCAAAATCAGGCACCGAGTCATAATCGGAGTGCAAAATGGTTAATCTGAGCCCCTTTCCCTTCAGGAGAACTTGCACAGCCACCACCCACTTGATTACCAGTGAGCAAAGCAAGAAACTGATCTAAAGGTTTTAATAATAAATACTCACTTTAGTGGTCCACTCATCTCTCCTCTCCCACTGCAGTGGAGCCCACTTGAGCCCTTCTGGAGACTGGTGTATGGAAATTGTTCTGCTGATCCAGTCTCTATGGTCTAGCCTTGGATCCCCAAAAAATGGGAGCTTCAAACATAATGAATCCCTCCTCTGACTTCATTCCTGGGCATTACTGCCTTGCAAAGGGCAAGTGAAAGATCCTAGCACTGAAAGATGTTAAGCAAGTGTTGAAACACATTTTTAAGGCTGTCATTAACAGTGAATTCACATAAAATAAGCTTGAGGCAATGGGCTGTGGTTTGGCCACAGAATAGGAGCGCACAGTAAGAACAAACAATTCATGGAGGCTTTGCATGGAATTTTTCACTCGCCATGAAATAAAAGTAGGTAAATGTTAAATATCACGAAACGGTCAGAAAGGGTTAATGCTGAAGAGTGCTTTAACCACTGCCCAGTATGATGAGGTCACATGGACTCGGGCAGAAGAACAGCTTCAGATCTCGAAGGAGAGAAATGTAACATTGAGACCTCCCTCATGGTTTCAGTAATACCCTCCATTAAACCAATGCACCTTGGAGCTAGTTGCTATTGGTAATATCCTACATCTTCTCATGAGACTACGAAGTGGATTTGCTCTAGCACCACAGATCACCAGGCTCTAGCAGGAAAGAGGAAAGTGCAGCAAATCTATCACTTGTCACATTCCACAGGATGAGCTGTGGTGAGAATCCATTGTACAACATGGTGCCCTTATAAAAACCGAAAGAACTACAGACGCTGTAAATCAGAAACAAAAACAGAAGTTGCTGGAAAAGCTCAGCAAGTCTGGCAACATCTGTGAAGAGAAATTAGCGTCAACATTTCAGGTCAAGTGACTTTTCCTCAGAATGATGCCCTTATCTCTGAGCCAGGAGAGCGAGACTCAAGTGTCAATTGCTTCGTAGGTGTCTGATAGTATCTCTGAACAGGTTGATTAGAAACTGTCTCTGTAACATGGTGCCAGAGAGGGCATCATTTTATCTTACAAGCAGACAATGGGCAGTGGAGGCCTGAAGAAACTTCAAGCACAACCTTAAGGGGCTAGTGCAGGCAGGCAGCAGCTGCAAGAGCTGCTCATTCAAGAACACTGCAGCAGAGAGACCGGTGGCAGGATTCGACCAAACAGAATCTTCAGCCCACGGCCAAAAGTATTTCAGACTTGGCAAGAAACTCACTGCAGCAGCTGAATTTGGAATAGCCTGGAGCAATTTAGACTAAGTGATGGGTTTTGTTTCAGAAAGAAAGTAAGAACAAAGAGTAAGAACAAAACTACATGGAGATTTTGCATTCAATTGTTCACACGTATGAAATAAGAGCAGGTGAATGTTGAATAATGGTCTGGAAGGGTTAAGGCTGGAGAGTATATTAAGCATTGCCCGATATGATGAGGCCATACAGACTCTGGCAGAAGAACAGCTTCGGATCTTGAAGGAGTGAAATCTATATCAAGATGGTTTCGGTAATAACCTTTCTTCAACCAATGTACGTTGGAGCTACAAATCTGACAAACTGATCCAGGCTGCATCAGAAGGCAACAATCTGTGACAGCAATAGTAGGAACTGCAGATGCTGGAGAATCTGAGATAACAAGGTGTAGAGCTGGATGAACACAGCAGGTCAAGCAACATCAGAGGAGCAGGAAAGCTGACGTTTCAGGCCTAGACCTGAAACGTCAACTTTCGTGTTCCTCTGATGCTGCTGGACCTGCTGTGTTCATCCAGCTCTACACCTTGTAATCTGTGACAGCAGTCTAAGTTCAGAGTTCACCCAATCAAAGAACCAACACCAGGGGCTCAATGAGTAAATTTGAAATGTTTAGTCGAACAGGGAAAACTTTAATAATGAGAAGGAGCAGTTCACAAGAGCCTGTTTTCTGTAGAATACCAGGTGGTTTCCATTAGCCTCTGGCCTAGTTAATTCCTGCCAGAAAAAATGATGGCAGCTGCAATTCTACTGGATCTTAGACCAAGATAAGCTGCGGTAAGGACCTAACAATCGTCACTTAACAGTTCATACCTTTTAATGTTTTAATGTAGCTCAGGTTGCAGTTGGAGTTGTTGGTTGGTTCGCCGAGCTGACTGGTTTTCATGCAAACATTTTGTTTCCCTTCTAGATGACATCGTAGGTGCTGGGTAGCCTCTGTTGAAACGCTGTTGTTCTGTCCCGGTCTGAATTCATATGGTCCAGTCTGTCACTGTGGGCTGTCTTGTTTGTGATTTTGTACCATAGTGGTATGTAGATGGGGTCTAGTTCAACAAGTTTGTTAATTGCGTCGGTGGATGAAAACCAGGCCTCCAGGAATTTTCATGCTTGGCTTTGTCTTGTTTGTCCTAGTACTGCCCACTTGTGACAGACCAAGGCATATAAATTCAGAGCGGGACAGAACAACAGTGCTTTGCTGGAGACTACACAGCACTGACTATGTCACCTGGAAGGGAGACAGAACAGTTGCATGAAAACCTGTCAGCTCAGCAAACACACCAACAACTTGGCCTTACCTTGTTGACTATTTTTTTTCATAAACCTTAAACAAGCCACCTTGAAAACATACGTATGTAACATTCAGATTACAGTGGGATAGTTTTGATTACATACCCTGGGCTAAACTATATTTTTGACCAGTACAGGCACTCTCCTGAACACAAGACATTCAGAATAATATTACACTGTTGAATTATTTCATTACGTTTCAGGAATATGTCAGCATAGATGTCTGGACTGCCATATTGGTGAACAAGACCCAGGATATTAAACTAACAGTTACCAGTCTGCAGAACATGCAAAAATCTGAGAAATTCATTTCACAAAATCCCAACACTTGGGTCCAAAAGTGTGATTACTTCAAATTGCTGGAAACCACAAAACACAACATTACACATGAAGGTAACTAGCACTCTTTCATTTAAAAAAGAAACTACTTAAGACAATATCCTAAACTTGTGCTCGATGTCAATTAGGTCAAAAAAATCAGACTATTTTAAAAAGGAAGGACCAACATACTTAACTTGATTTACTCTAGAGTTAAATTTTTGTAAGTGTAAAATGGAACTTCAATGAATCATAACAACTTCATCTTGAAACAGAACAATTTGTGACAGCACTGTTCCTACATGAAGAATTCATTTCTCTATTTTCATTTATAATTTAGGTCTAACATTCTGTACTGATCAAGATGAGGATGTCAGTACTGGCAAATAAGATTTTAATTGCTTTCATGCTGTCTTTGCTACTTTTCTATTAAAGGAGCAATGCAGACATATCTGTTAAAAACGTAAATCTTCCCTTAGTGATAATGAATTTGTACAATTTTATAATCAGCTTATTGCCACCTGCCCAGGACTCATTCTACTGTGATTGTCAGGTCCAGCAGAGGCTTCACAGAGTATGCAAGCAAATTTCACCACACAAAATAATAATCAAGCCTTCCCATGTCACTTACACCACAAATGTTTCAACAATCAGGAAGGAGTTGCTCCAATTGCCAAATGTGGACTCAAAATGTAATCTACTCATTATCTCATTATGGGACGTCGCTAGATCCAGTTTCAGGCATTAAGATCATAAGAGCAGACATAGGCTATTCTGCCCATCGAGCCTGCTGTTCCTTTCAGTGAGTTCACAGCTGATCTGACAATCTTAAAATCTACTTTCCTGCATTCTTCCCATAACCTTTGATTCCTTTAAAAATTTGTTTACCTCTGCCTTGAACATATTTAAAAATCAGCCTTTACTGCCCTCTGTAGTAAAGAATTCTAAAGATCTACCCACTGAGAGAAGAAATTCCTCCTCATCTCTGTCCTAAACGTGTGTTTCCTCATTCTAAGATGATGCCCTCTGGTCCTGGACTGTCCCACAAGGGGAAACAACCTTTGTGTGTATACATTGTAAAGCCCCTTAAGAATCTTATGTTTCAATAAGGTGTCCTTTCATTCTCTTAAACTCCAATGAGTCCAACCTACTCAACTTCTCTTCACAAGCAAATTTCTCCATGCCTCAAATTAACCTAGTGAACTTCTCTGGATTGCCTTATTTTCCTACATTACAATAAAAAAACCATTTCAAAAGTACCTCAATAGATGCAAAGCATTCTGGGACTTACTGAAGTTAAGAAAGGCACTTTGGAAACACAAGTTCCTGCAGCTTCTGCTTCTCCATAAATTATCCTAAACCATAAGGTTCAGAAAGAACCCCCTCTGTTCTGTTAGCATGGTTTTTCTGTTTTTTCATAACGAATTCAACAACCTGCATTTATGTCACTGATTTAATACAGTAAGACATCTCAACACATTGTTAGTGTCTGTTTGAGTGAGATTATCAATTATTCGTTCAATGTGACTGAATAGATACTTAGGTGAGAAATTCCATGTTTACTTGACAAAAGATTCTTTAGTTGATAGAGAAAAGGGACTTGAAGGGAGTTGATATAACTCTAGCTTCCATGGAAAAAGACCATCGTCTAATCCACTTGTCCGTTTTAGCAATGCTTTTCTCTGGCAGTATTTCTCCAAACATCTGCCAAGTTATTTACTATTTGCAATCATGGGCTGTATATCATTCTTGCTGAATCAAATCAATTGAAGCAGAATTAGTCAAAATAAACGGGGATTTAGATGGCCTGCATATCTGTGTAAGCAATACACCAATAGATCTTAACTTTTAATCAGTTAATTCTGATGGAATCCCATTTTTCTTGGCAAAGATAAACACACAAGACTCTGTATATCTACAGTTACTGACTAACTGCAGTCAATCTTTGCTTAGCCATGAGTTCTGAAAGAGGAATTAGATTATATTTGGGGCATATGCAAAGGTTTTTTCCTGTATAAATAGAGTAATTTGTCTTCATAAAAGGGAAAACTGTGATGTTGGAAAGCTTCGATTTAAGTAGTTCATCTTAATTTTGGAAATTTCTCTGCAATGTAACAAATAGATAAGTACAATAATACTAATATCCAAATGCCCATCTGCTTTTTGCCTGCAAGATGTTCCAGTATCAACATTGCTTAAGTAAATTCGTTTCTCTGTTTTGCAGTTCTTCATCTCTTCCTGAACTCATTGAGTAGAGCTGAGCTAAATGGTGATGGTGTCAGCCTTAGCTCAGTGGGTAGTACTGTCACCTTCAGAAGTTGTGGGTTTAAATTTCACTCCTAGCACTTCAATGCAGTACTGAGTGAGAACTGCACTGTTGGTGGTGCCACCTGAATCCTTCTTGTAGCTGCACATAAATGATCAGGTGATGTTATCTGAGGAAGAACATCATTGGAGTTCTACCTAGTGCCCTATTCAATATAAATTCCTCAGCTAATGCTCAAAGGGGAAATTATCTGATTATTATTTCAATGATGCTTGAGACAGTTTGTACAAATTACCTGCTGTACTTCCTATATCATAACAGTGACTACTTTTCAAAACTATTTAATATGACTGTAAGATCCTGAAGAATGAAAAATTCTGAAGAGTTATATCAGATTTGAAGCTTTAACGACTGCTAACTAACAATGTGGTGCAGAGGAAGGAATATTTGAGGTAGTTCACTGCCACTGAGTCTCCTTTGTTCTAAACCTCTAGTTTTGAAGAAGTCACTGGACGTGAAATATTAACTCTATTTTCTCTCATCACAGAAGTTGCCAGGCCTGATGAATTTCTACTTTTGTTTACTCCTTTTTGTTTTTGCTTTGCCTGGGCCCTACTGAGTGATTTTAGTAATACAAGGATTCACTACTGCACGTTATCTAACCAACAGACATTGTCCTTAGATTTTTAGAGCAATTGAACAATATGCACAACTACATTCTTAGATTAGATTCCCTACAGTGTGGAAGCAGGCCCTTCGGCCCAACAAGTCCACACCGCCCTTTGAAACAGCCCACCCAGACCCATTTCCCTATAACCCACACACCCCTGAACACTACGGGCAATTTAGCATGGCCAATCCACCTAGCCTGCACATCTTTGGAATGTGGGAGGAAACCAGAGCACCCGGAGGAAACCCACTCAGACATGGGGAGAATGTGCAAACTCCGCACCGGCAGTTGCCCAAGGCTGGAATCAAACTCGGGTCCCTGGCGCTGTGAGGCTGCAGTGCTAACCACTGAGCCACCGTGCCGCCCCTACTTCTTCAAACACAGTTACTGGGACCTTGGGAAGCTGGCATAATCCACCTACTCCTTCTCAAAGCTCCAGTGGAGTTCATTGACTCCACCCATCCTGCTGATGTCACACAATCTGCTGGTAGAGATAATGTAACACCAATATGAACCCCTTCAGAACCATTACCTTCTATGACAATGTTGGACCGAGGGGGGGCAAGTATCTCCTTGGGGGGTGCCTCTAGGGTACAAAGATAGTATCCCTTGCAGTCAAATGAGAGTACCCCTCTCAGGAACAAAAACAGAAGTTGCTGGAAAAGCTCAGCAGGTCTGGCAGCACCTGTGATGAGAAAATCAGAGTTAATGTTTCGGGTCAGGTACCCCTCTCCTTCCTGACCTTTAAAGTTTCTTTTTAAAAATCAGGCTGCTCATTCTCACTTGCTGACTGCATCAACCAGGCTATGCTTGGGTCATCATAATACTGAGGCCAATTGAGCGTTTAAAAACTGCATTGACCCTTACTGATTGATTTAGAGATACCAGGTGGTTTTCTGATTTCAGTTGTATTGTATAATGGAGAACAGCTCTGGGATGGATGGGAGGATGATGGATGTTATTTACATTCCCACATCTCAGCCCTAGCCAAAACACGCAGCCCAGTGGGGGCCAGGTGAAACACAGGACAAGGTCAATTCTTCAGAGCGATCACCATCATCAGCATAACAGGCTTGATTGTTTTTATTTGAGATCCTCACCATCTGCAGCATTTCACTTCAGTCCAAAGGGAAGGATAGCACAGAGCCTGGATCACAAAGTAGTGACTTCAATGAGGTCTTTGCGGATTTTACACAGGCTGATCCATTCCGAACACCAGCTCCATCGCAAGGCATTTAAGGAATAAAAGAATGACGAAAGTAAGATTAGAGTCAATCAAGGGTAGTAGTGTGAAGTTGTGTGTGGAGTCAGAGGAGATAGGGGAAGCACTAAATGAATATTTTTCAACAGTATTCACTCTAGAAAACGACAATGTTGTCGAGGGAGAATACTGAGACACAGGCTACTAGACTAGATGGGATTGAGGTTCACAAGGAAGAGGTATTAGAAATCCTACAGAGGGTGAAGATAGATAAGTCCCCTGGGCCGGATAGGATTTATCCTAGGATCCTCTGGGAAGTCAGGGAGGAGATTGCCGAGCCTTTGGCATTGATCTTTAACTCATCATTGTCTACAGGAATAGTGCCAGATGACTGGAGGATAGCAAATGTGGTTCCCCTGTTCAAGAAGGGGAGTAGAGACAACCCTAGTAATTATAGACCAGTGAGCCTTACCTCAGTTGTTGGTAAAGTGTTGGAAAAGATTATAAGGGATAGGATTTATAATCATCTAGAAAAGAATAAATTGATTAGGGATAGTCAGCACAGTTTTGTGAAGGGTAGGTCGTGCCTCACAAACCTTTATTGAGTTCTTTGAGAAGGTGACCAAACAGATAGATGAGAGTAAACTGGGTGTGTATAGATTTCAGCAAGGTGTTCAATAAGGTTTCCCACAGTAGGCTATTTTCCAAATTCCGGAGGAATGGGATTGTGGGAGATATAGCAGTTTGGATCGGAAATTGACTTGCTGAAAGAAGACAGAGGGTGGTAGTTGATGGGAAATGTTCATCCTGGAGACCAGTTACTAGTGGTGTACCGCAAGGGTCGGTGTTGGACCCACTGCTGTTTGTCAGTTTTATACATGACCTGGATGAGGGCGTAGAAGGATGGGTTAGTAAATTTGCAGACGATACTAAGGTCAGTGGAGTTGTGGATAGTGACGAAGGTTGCTGTAGGTTACAGAGAGACATAGATAAGCTGCAGAGCTGGGCTGAGAGGTGGCAAATGGAGTTTAATGCGGACAAGTGTGAGGTGATGCACTTTGGTAGGAGTAACCGGAATGCAAAGTACTGGGCTAATGGTAAGATTCTTGGTAGTGTAGATGAATAGAGATCTTGGTGTCCATGTACACAGATCCTTGAAAGTTGCCACCCAGGTTGACACGGCTGTTAAGAAGGCATACAGTGTTTTAGCTTTTGTTAATAGAGGGATCGAGTTCCGGAATCAAGAGGTTATGCTGAAGCTGACAAAACTCTGGTGCAGCCGCACTTGGAGTATTGCGTGCAGTTCTGGTCACGGCATTATAAGAAGGATGTGGGAGTTTTGGAAAGGGTGCAGAGGAGATTTACTAGGATGTTGCCTGGTATGGAGGGAAGGTCTTACAAGGAAAGACTGAGGGACTTGAGGCTGTTTTCATTAGAGAGAAGAAGGTTGAGAGGTGACTTAATTCAAACATATAAAATAATCAGTGGGTTGGATAGGGAGAGCCTCTTTCCTAGGATGGTGACGGCAAGCACAAGGGGGCATAGCTTTAAATTGAGGGGTGAAAGATATAGGACAGATGTCGGAGGTAGTTTCTTTACTCAGAGTAGTAAGGGAATGGAACGCTTTGCCTGCAACGGTAGTAGATTTGCCAACTTTAGGTACATTTAAGTCGTCACTGGACAAGCATATGGACGTACATAGAATAGTGTAGGTTAGATGGGCTTCAGATCAGTATGACAGGTCGGCACAACGTCGAGGGCAGAAGGGCCTGAATTGTGCTGTAATCTTCTATGTTCTAGAAGACATCAGTCACTGTCTGCTTGAGTGAATTAGTCAATTATTTAGCACTGAGTAGTTACTTAGCTGAGACTTCCCAACTTTATTTGGCAAAAAGGTCTTTCGGTCGATAGAAGGGATTTGCAACCCATCGCAGCAGAACTGATTTAAATCTAGTTCCAAGAGAAGAAAGACCATCGTTTCCTCTGGCAACAATTCTCAAATGTCTGCCAAGTTATTTACTATTTGCAATCACGGGCTGTATATCAGTCTTTCTAAATCAAACTAATTGACACTGACCCACAAACAAGCAGCACCTTGGGCTTCAAGGATGACGGGAGCAGGGCTTAGAGGCATCAACCTGTCCTTATGTTACTCCCATTGGTGAAGAGAAGTTTAGTCTCCAATTGTCTTGGCTATTGCCTATCTCCAACACCAAAACCCCCCAATCCCCCACACACACCCCAAGGACTGTGTGAAACAAGTTAAAGAAGCCAGTGCAGGCATTTTATGTTCCCTCAAACTAAGGGGTGCACAACATCAAGACCCTCGTGGCCCACTTACCCATTTCAGCCAAACACCAGCTGCCCCTCCAGGAGAAGAACCCACAACTTCAGAGTGGAAGAACAGCCACCCCCAGTCTTGACGGACTGCCTGAGAAGAGGGGAAGAATGGCTGCTGACATTTAGAGCCATCTCTTTTAAGGTAAACTAATTGTAGAGCAACACAGTCACAAGCAGCATAAATTCACCTTTTCAGGTTAAAAAGCTGATTGTGCTTAATGTATTGGGTGCATAATGACCATTTAATGACAACTGAATGGGCCTAATGATGCATGTTTATTTTTATGTACAATCTAATAAAATGAAATTATGGGCATCCTTTGCTTTTACTCATTACTATAGTTTTACCTTGTTTTTGTCCAGTGAAACAAAATATTCATTTAGAATAATGTCCTGTGTAGGTCTATGTTATGTTAGTGGAATATACTTTTGAGGACTGAACAATTACCATATCTTCCAGGGACTAACAACATCAATTGCATCCTATTCTTCAAATAAATTTGTTGCTATTTCTGGAATAATTATCAAGGACTTCAAGCTGCAGGCATATTGAATCCTCTTCAAATTATAGTATTTTCATAGCAAACCTGACACCTGAGCCATTTCTTAGTGTGTAAAACACCAAGATCGGATTAGAAGATTGAATTCCCTGAAGGATGTTTTAAGAATGACATACACTGCTCATTTTATGAGTGGTTTTACTCTGTTTTATCTGTGTTTTTGGGGGCTACTGAATCTCCCAGCAATGAAGTTAGTACAGCACTAAATATACCATCATGTAGAGACAGATCAGCAGGATAGAGAGACAGATCAACATCAAAGAGAAATGAATCACAAGGACAAAAAAGACAAATCACCATTTCAGAAAGAGACAGCCATCACTCGCTTGAACAGGAAATCACTCGAGAGGCTGAGCAGAGGGACATAAACACAGACTGCCATCACTGATAGATGGATCACCAGAGATCACGATAAAGGTACAGGTCATCAAGAAACATCCAACCTGGGAGAGCAGAGCTTAAAGAATAATAATCACCAACTTTTATGTGGCAAGTTCACAGCAGTTGAGAAATTGAAGCCCTGGAGCAATTTGTAGATGAGAGTGACGATGTTTAATTCATGCACAGAGGAACATATACAAAGTTAAGGTTCAAACCCCACTCCAGGGCTAGATCACCAAACTCCGGTGCAGTACTGAAGGAAGGCTGCACTGCTAGAGATGCTGTCCTTCTAATGAGATTTTAAATCTGGGCATTGTCTGCCTGCAGATGGATGTAAAAGATCCCACTGCACTAATTAAGGTTAGCACTGTATCCAATCCAATATATACCATTTCGTCAGCACCACAGAAAAAGACTATCTTGCAATTTTTCTACTCCTGTTTGTGAAAACTTGCTCGTGTACAAATTGGCTGCTGCATTTCTGTAATGTTTTGCCTCATAGTCAAAGACATAGTATGTATATATAGTGAGCAGCAATAAACATCTGTTGGGTTTTTCAGTAGCACATTGCCCATGCATCTTCCTTATGTTACGAGAACAAACCTAAGCATTGCAGCATCAGATAACAATGCCCCTCTGGAGTCAAAATGCATATCAGTAAGACAATGACAACACTTTAAGAGTAATGTAATAGTTGTAAAATACTTTGAGATGTTTTGTAGTTATGAAAGGTGCTATGTAAATGCAAAGCTTTCTATTTTATCTCTTCACATAAAGTTTGCAAGGCTAGAGATAGCTTGTGTGTGTAATGTAATGTCCTTGGTGGATTTAAGTCAATTCGATAAAGTCAGTTTTGAAAAGTATAGGAAGTAATACCAATGGAAGGGCATTGTTACCGCTCTTCAATCAGTTATTCCAATAGCTTGAAATAAAGCCGGTCTATTATTTTCACCTGTTCTTAGCGATACAGATACTTAAGTGACCAGAGAATATTTTGGATATTCAATGTATCCTCCATCAAACTATATACCAAAATTCAGTTGTAATTGATCAATCAGGGTCATATCAGGATCACACTAATGTAGAATCAAACAAATTCAGGATCATAGGAAATAACAAGGTGTAGAGCTGGATGAACACAGCAGGCCAAGCAGCATCAGAGAAAATTTCTGAAGACGGGTCTAGGCCCGAAACGTTAGCCTTCCTGCTCCTCTGATGCTGCTTTGAATCAATGAATCAGCTTCAGTAAAAAAGCTAATTATATTGTCTTTCACTTATTAGGGTCTTAGAGTCATAGAAACATAGAGGCCAATACCAAAGACAAAGGTCCTTTGGCCCATTAGTCAAATACAACCATCTATTTCCAGCACTTGGTCCATAGTCTTGTGTGTTGGCATAGCAAGTGAATATATAAATACTTCTTTCAATGTGGTGATGGTTCTAAGGAACTTTGTTTTGAATAACTAGTTGCAATATTTATCTGCTTGGAAATATCGACACATTGAAAGTTGTCTGTTTGTGAATTTCTGTGTACAGCCTGAGACTCCGGTAAAGTATGGCAGCAAATGAAAATGCAAATGTCCTCTTTGGGAGAGAGATAATGGGAACTGCAGATGCTGGAGAATCTGAGATAACCAAGTGTGGAGTTGGATGAACATAGCAGGCCAAGCAGCATCTTTAGGAGCACAAAAAATGACGTTTCGGGCCTAGACCCTTCATCAGAAAAGGGGGATGTGGAGAGGGTTCTGAAATAAATAGGGAGAGAGTGGGAGACGGACTGAAGATGGATAGAGAAGATAATAGGTGGAGAGAAGAGTATAAGTGGTGAGGTAGGGAGGGGATAGGTCAGTCTGGGGAGGACAGACAGGTCAAGGGGGGGTGGGATGAGGTTAGTAGGTAGGAAATGGGGGTGCAGCTTGAGGTGAGAGGAGGGGATAAGTGAGAAGAACCAGTTAGGGAGGCGGGGGCGAGCTGGGCTGGTTTTGGGATGCAGTGGGGGAGGGGAGATTTTGAAGCTTGTGAAGTCCACACTGGTACCATTGGGCTGCTGGGTTCCCAAGCGGAATATGAGTTGCTGTTCCTGTCACCTTCAGATTGGGATGTATTTTAAGGTGAAACGTCTGGAAGCAGACTCACTCTGAGAAAGCCAGCCCAGCAGGACTAAAGTGGTTAAGAGTGGGGCTCTGGCCCATCTTTCAAAAGAACACCAGCATTCTTTAGTCAAGTATCATGGGCTTGCTGTTGAAGACAGCACCTGCTCACCTCATGTACATTTAGGGATGATTTGGGAGAGTTGGCGGGAGCAAGTAGTGGACTAGCTAGCCAACCCATGTTTCCTGTCCCCTTGTAGAAAGTGGGGACACCAAGGTGGGCAGGTAGAATCCAGCCCATCATTTCATAAGAGACTAGTGAATGCAATTACTCTTGGAGACAAGTACAAAACAAGCAGTATCGCATGGGCAGTCTGTTACATGTTTCAGACAATCTCCCTTTACCAATGACAGTGTACCCTGTGGAATAATGGGTGGGTGGGAGATTGGGCAGGTTGCCAAGCACCCATTCTGATATCCATGTTGAGTTTCCTCTTCGTCAAACTTGTTGGAACATTTTGTAAGATAGAAAGCTGAAAGTTAATGAGCTAGGGTGGGTTGTTAAAAACACTTTTAAGAAGCAATATTCCCCCTTAATTGGCAACTCACCAGAACCCAGCAAGAAAGTCACCTCACTGTTTGTGAAAAACTTAAAAGATGGAGTGAGATCATTCTCACATCAAAATAGAGTGAGGAAATGCCCACATTGAAATGGAGTGAGATGGTCCCACATTGTAATTAATCATTGGTTATCGGGATAGATGACAATGTGTAATTGAGTCTTCAGATCAGCCATGATTTCTTTGAATTGCAGAGCAAGCAAAAGGGGCTGAATGTAGTATTGTTTCCTTGATGATTGTGGAGAGATATTTATAATGTCCCATGTTTTGATCTATAAGGTTATGCAGTAGTTACATGGGCACAGCTTATGTGAAAATATATGGTAGATTTTATTGTGTTTGTTACATGTTCACAATTCAGAGGTGTCGGTATTTGACTGGGATGGACAACATCAAAAGTCACACAACACCAGGTTATAGTCCAACACTTCACCTGATTAAGGAGCAGCGCTCAGAAAGCTTGTGATTTCAAATAAACCTATTGGGCTATGGCCTGGTGTCGTGTGACTTCTGAACATGGCCACAAAGTCAAGATTGCACCCTATCACTTCTCCACTGTCTTTTATAAATATGCAATGATGGTTTTTTTAAAAATTAAAACAATATTGCGTGCATCACAGAGGCTGGGACTGGATTGATTAGATCATTGCGCTTAGTGATAAACAATAATGAACCATATGAGGCAACTGGTCCATCCTTAAAAAGCTTTCTCTTTGTTCAGAATGTGCTTTGTGTCCGGTATAGATATTTAGTCATAGTTTTTTTTTGCACTGCTGATTCAGCCATGATTCTAAACAATATGTTGACTCAAATGTGTATTTTCATATTTATTAAGAAGTGAAAATTCTCATAATTTTCAGTAGGGCTTTGTGCACTTGTGGAGAGAAAAGTAGAGCTCACACTGCATGTTAATTCCTAGGAGTTATGTTAGACATGTTATAAGAAGTCTTTCATCATTAAATATTTTTAAGGTGGGGCAGGCAGATTCTTGATTGTCAAGGGCATAAAAGATTATTGTGGATGTGAAGGAATGTCGCGTTCAGGGTAAAATCGGATCAGCCATGAACAACTTGAATGTGGACCAGGTTTGAACAGCCACGTAGCCTACTCTTAGAACATAGAACATAGAACAGTACAGCACAGAACAGGCCCTTCAGCCCACAATGTTGTGCCGACCATTGATCCTCATGTATGCACCCTCAAATTTCTGTGACCGTATGCATGTCCAGCAGTCTCAAATGACCCCAATGACCTTGCTTCCACAACTGCTGGCAACGCATTCCATGCTCTCACAACTCTGTGTAAAGAACCCGCCTCTGACATCCCCTCTATACTTCCCTCCGACCAGCTTAAAACTATGACCCCTCGTGCTAGCCATTTCTGCCCTGGGAAATAGTCTCTGGCTATCAACTCTATCTATGCCTCTCATTATCTTGTATACCTCAGTTAGTCCTCCTCCTCCTCCTCCTCCTCCTCCTCCTCCTCCTCCTCCTCCTCCTCCTCCGAAAAGAGACCGAGCTCAATCAACCTCTCTTCATAAGATAAGCCCTCCAGTCCAGGCAGCATCCTGGTAAACCTGCTCTGAACCCTCTCCAAAGCATCCACATCCTTCCTATAATAGGACGACAAGAACTGGACGCAGTATTCCAAATGCGGTCTAACCAAAGTTTTATAGAGCTGCAACAAGATCTCACGACTCTTAAACTCAATCCCCCTGTTAATGAAGGCCAAAACACCATATGCTTTCTTAACAACCCTGTCCACTTGGGTGGCCATTTTAAGGGATCTATGTATCTGCACACCAAGATCCCTCTGTTCCTCCACACTGCCAAGAATCCTATCCTTAATCCTGTAGTCAGCTTTCAAATTCGACCTTCGAAAATGCATCACCTCACATTTATCCAGGTTGAACTCCATCTGCAACCTCTCAGCCCATCTCTGCATCCTGTCAATGTCCCGCTGCAGCTTACAACAGCCCTCTATACTGTCAACGACACCTCCGACCTTTGTGTCGTCTGCAAACTTGCTGACTCATCCTTCAATCCCCTCATCCAAGTCATTAATAAAAATTACAAACAGTAGAGGCCCAAGGACAGAGCCCTGTGGAACACCACTCACCACTGACTTCCAGGCAGAATATTTTCCTTCTACTACAACTCGCTGTCTTCTGTTGGCCAGCCAATTCTGTATCCAGACAGCTAAGTTCCCCTGTATCCCATTCCTCCTGACCTTCTGAATGAGCCTACCATGGGGAACCTTATCAAATGCCTTACTGAAGTCCATATACACCACATCCACAGCTTGACCCTCATCAACTTTTCTAGTCACATCCTCAAAAAACTCTAAGGTTTGTGAGGCATGACCTACCCCTCACAAAGCCGTGTTGACTGTATTTGATCAAGCCATGCTCTTCCAGATGGTCATAAATCCTATCCCTCAGAATCCTTTCTAACACCTTGCAGACGACAGACGTGAGACTTACTGGTCTGTAATTGCCGGGGATTTCCCTATTTCCTTTCTTGAAGAGTGGAATTACGTTTGCCTCTCTCCAGTCCTCAGGTACAACTCCAGTGGAGAGCGAGGATGCAAAGATCTTCGCAAGTGGTGAAGCAATTGCATTTCTCGCTTCCCAAAGCAGCCGAGGACAAATCTGGTCCGGGCCTGGCGACTTGTCAATCTTAATGTTTGACAAGATTTTCAGCACATCAGCTTCCTCTATCTCTATCCATTCCAGCATGCACACCTGCTCTTCAAAGGTTTCATTCACTACAAAGTTCGTTTCTTTCGTAAAGACAGAAGCAAAAAATTCATTTAGGGCTTCCCCTACCTCCTCAGACTCCACACACAAGTTCTCTATGCTATCCCTGATCGGCCCTACTCTTTCTTTGACCATTCTCTTATTCCTCACATAAGTGTAAAATGCCTTTGTGTTTTCCCGGATTCCTTCTGCCAAGCCTTTCTCGTGCCCCCTCCTGGCTCTCCTCAGACCATTTTTGAGCTCCTTCCTTGCCTGCGTGTAATCCTCTCTACCTGAACTTGACCCTAGCTTCCTCCACCTTATGTAAGCTACCTTCTTCCTTTTCACAAGAAGCTTCACCGCTCTCGTCATCCAAGGTTCCTTTATCTTACCCCTTCTTGCCTGTCTCAGAGGAACATATTTATTCATCACTCGCAACAACTGTTCCTTAAACAGTCTCCACATGTCTATAGTGCCTTTACCATGGAACAATTGCTCCCAGTCCATGCTTCCTAACTCATGTCTAATCGCGTCATAGTTTCCTCTTCCCCAAATAAATATCCTCCCATTTTGCCTAATCCTCTCCTTCTCCATAGCTATGTAGAATGTGAGGCAGTTATGGTCACTATCACCAAAATGCTCTCCCACCACAAGATCTGATACCTGCCCCGGCTCGTTTCCGAGCACCAAGTCTAGAATGGCCTCTCCCCTCGTCGGCCTGTCAACGTACTGCGTTAGGAAACCCTCCTGAACACACCTTACAAAAACAGCTCCATTCAAATCTTCTGCTCGAAGGAGGTTCCAATCAATATTAGGAAAGTTAAAGTCACCCATTTCCTTGTTTCCATGTTTCTTTAGGAATGGGAGAGGGTGCAAGGTAATGGATGCATTAGGGGAGTATAGGCAGGTATGAAAGGAAAAATCCACGGTCGGCTGGAGCACAGAATTGCTTGAATAACGGAAGGGATTGTGGTGCAAAGCAAAAGTGGATGGTTATTGGTCGAGTAGTGAAACATATCTATCTGTTTCTGTGAACAGAATTTTGCTGAGGTGTTAGGAGTCTCTAAAGCCAGTGAGAGTCCTACACGGCTTATTGTTAAGAAAACCTGCAATGGTCAGGCAGTGGAGAGGCCACCAGCCAGCATTCCCCCAGAATCAGGGCCCAAAGGTCAGGTGACCAACTTGTACAGAACTGCTCGTTGGTCAGACCCAGCAATTCCTGCACTCAGTATTGCCAGAAAGAATGCTGTGGTCCCTTCTGGGAAAACATCAAGAAATATCCCCACATCATAAAGTAACACAGGGCCAGAGGTAAGTGTTGGCAGTGGGGTTTCATGGGATAGGGGTGAAGGGGAGAGAGTCACAGGAAGAGTTGGCAACAGGGGAACGGGTGAGGGTTTCAGCAGTCCACAGCTTCCCAATACCCAGTCCCCAACTAGGCACCGAGTAACAAGCTGGCTGCATGGTTATAACTGCAATGCAAACTCCTTGATGACAAATCTAGCCACCATTCGATTATTACCGACAGCAGTGGAATAACAGCATTAAGTGCTCACTTAATGTGATTTAAGTCCACCATTGTCTTTCCCTATACATGTCCTTCCCTCCTCTAAACTTGCCATCAGTGAGACCAGAAGGTTCTGCTCTGTATACAGATATATGCATATGTGTATTTATGCACGTACTTATCTGTATGAAGATAGAACTGCAGTCACACTTAAATTATAAGTTTCTATACAAGCAAAGATCAAAGAGGAAATCAGTTTTTTTTTGTTCATTCACTGGACGTGGGCATCATTGACTAGGCTTTCCCCATCACTAATTTCCCAGAGGGAAATTTAGAGTCAACCACATTGCTGTGGGTATGGAGTCACATGTATGCCAGACCAGGTCAGGATGGCAGTTTCCTTTCCTAAAGGATATTAAAGAATCAGATGGGGTTTTCTGAAAATTGATAATGGTTTCATAGTCATCATTAGATTCTTAATTCCAGATTTTTGTACCTTAAATTCAGATCCCCCCCACCATGATCTGCAGTGAGAAAGGACAAAGTGGAGAAGGCAGCATTTTCACAGATTTACACTGAAATTTCCAGGCCTAGCAAAATTTGACCAGAATTCCACGTAGCTACGTACAAACTTGCTGTTACTACTTGTTAAGCATGTACAAGCTTTATCTTTTTCAACAAAACACAGAATGTGTGGAAATAATGGGGATATAAGATCACCCAAATTGAATTGTTCCTCCACTTCAAGGACTCTTCTCAGGGGCTTGTAACTGATTTATAGTTGTTAGCTTGCAGTCGACTGCAGTGACTTTAAAATTTAATCAGCTTTCAAACACTGACAAGTGGAGTTGTATTCAAACCTATGAGGAGAGCTCTGATTCCCTCGGCCACAGATCAGCCGTATTACTTGATCCTAAACATCTGTTGGTCTCAAGTTATTTTTCAATGGGACCCTATTTTCTCAGAGAACAGGAGTAGTTTTCCAAGAATTTATTGCGGCTAATTCCAGCAAACTTCAATTTTCATATCAGAGGTAATGGGAACTGCAGATGCTGGAGAATCCAAGATAACAAAGTGTGGAGCTGGATGAACACAGCAGGCCAAGCAGCATCTCAGGAGCACAAAAGCTGACGTTTCGGGCCTAGGCCCCTCATCAAAGAGGGGGATGGAGTGAGGGTTCTGGAATAAATAGGGAGAGAGGGGGAGGACGACCGAAGATGGATAGAGGAGAAGATGAGTGGAGAGGAGAGTATAGGTGGGAAGGGGATAGGTCAGTCCAGGGAGGACGGACATGTCAAGGAGGCAGGATGAGGTTAGTAGGTGGGAAATGGAGGTGCGGCCTGAGGTGGGAGGAGGGGATAGATGAGAGAAAGAACAGGTTAGGGAGGTGGGGACGAGCTGGGCTAGTTTTGTGATGCAGTGGGGGGAAGAGGATGAGCTGGGCTGGTTTTGAGATGCAGTGGGGAGTGGGAGATTTTGAAGCTTGTGCTTCATTGGGCTGCAGGGTTCCCAAGTGGAATATGAGTTGCTATCCCTACAACCTTCGGGTGGCATCTGCTTGGTTTCCCCAATGTAGAGGAAGCCACAACGGCTACAGTGGATACAGTATACCACATTGGCAGATGTGCAAGTGAACATCTGCTTGATATGGAAAGTCATCTTGGGGCCTGGGACGGGGGTGAGGGAGGAGGTGTGGGGGCAAGTGTAGCACTTCCTGCGGTTGCAGGGGAAGGTGCCAGGTGTGGTGGGGTTGGAGGGGAGGGTGGAGCAGACAAGGGAGTCACGGAGAGAGTGGTCTCTCCGGAAGGCAGACAAGGGTGGGGATGGAAAAAGTCTTGGGTGGTGGGGTCGGATTGTGGATGGCGGAAGTATAGGAGGATGATGTGTTGTATCCGGAGGTTGGTGGGGTGGTATGTGAGGACGAGGGGGATTCTCTTAGGGCGGTTACTGCGGAGGCGGGGTGTGAGGGATGTGTTGCGGGAAAATTCGGGAGACACGGTCAAGGGCATTCTTGACCACTGTGGGGGGCAAGTTGTGGTCCTTGAAGAACGCAGACATCTGGGATGTGCGGGAGTGGAATGCCTCATCCTGGGAGCAGATGTGGCGGAGGCGAAGGAATTGGGAATAGGGGATGGAATTTTTGCAGGGCGGTAGGTGGGAGGAGGTGTATTCTAGGTGGCTGTGGGAGTTGGTGGGCTTGAAGTGGACATCAGTTTCTAGCTGGTTGCCCGAGATGGAGCCGCACCTCCATTTCCCACCTACCAACCTCATCCCACCTCCTTGACCTGTCCGTCCTCCCTGGGCTGCCCTATCCCCTCCCCACCTATACTCTCCTCTCCACCTATCTTCTCCTCCTCTATCCATCTTCGGTCCGTCTCCCCCCTCTCCTTATTTATTTGAGAACCCTTCCCCCCCCCATCCCCCTCTCTGAAGGGTCTAGGCCCGAAACGTCAGCTTTTGTGCTCCTGAGATGCTTCTTGGCCTGCTGTGTTCATCCAGCTACACACTTTGTTATCTTCAATTTTCATATTCTCAGTTTTGTTTTCAAAAGCCTGTGGATTCACCCATTCTTCATCTCCTTAGCAATGCAATTTACTGTGCTGACACACTGATCTGCCACCATGCTTTTGCCTCCAACAGGGTAATTGTACCTGATGAGGCAATACTTACAAAAATTGCTCCTGTACTGTAAGAACTAAACAAGGATTATACACTGCTGAAACATTTGATTGACATTTATAGCTTCTAAAGTATTACATATGGTGCAGTCATAGTCACTTCTGCGTCTGGACTAATACTAAACTATTTGGTTAGAAAGAGCAGAATGCTTCCTCCAGTCATGTCATGCTTCAGGTGGCTCCAACTAAAATGGAGTCTGAGATCTTAACACACACAGTTTGCATGCTCTTGTGTGGATTTTAGCTTTCATGGTATATTGACCTACCTTTCAGGACACATGACGTTAATAAACGCTTCTGTTCATCTTATCCCATCAACATAGTGTGTGAGGTTAACATCATGGAGAGCTTGATCATCTTCCAAAAGTTGCCTTTCACTCATTTGGCTGAGTACCTCATCGATGTGTTTGTATTATGCACGTTCTTAAACCTTGCCTTCCTGCCTGTGTTATGGCGCTGCACTCTCTTATTGGTGACCTGTGTTTTGTTCTGGGGTCAGGCTTGGCCTTTCTAGCCAGATTTCCCACACTTGCACATCCAATGATATTTGGGGCTGCATTGTTTGCTAATGTGGAGAAAAATTCCTTCCTTAAAGAACATCAGTGAATGTCAGAGTGATGTCCATTTTCACCACAGAAAAACAAAGTGCAGGAGAAACTCAGCAGATCCAGCAGCATTTGTAGGGAGAGAAACAGAATTAAATTTCAATTCCAGTGATTTTAAAATGTATTTTTCCAGCGCTTACTGTTATTGTTTTCGATCTATAGCATGCGCAGCTCCTTGTTTCATTTTCAGGTTTTACAATTGACTCTGATTGCACAGTCACAATAAAGTCACATACTTAATTCAAGAATTCTTTTCTGAATTTTGAATTCAAATTTTTAAAAACTTGGATTTTTTTGTCATTGGCCACTGCTGCTGACCATTGTGCTGTCATCATAATGTTGTCTTTTGTCTCCAGCGAAGTATTCCTACCTAATGTGACAATGCTTATGTTAGCTTCCAGAGCAAGCACATATTGTAATCACAGGCACAAAAGCAAAGTGGCTGGAAAAGCTCAGCAGGTCTGGCAGCATCTGTGGAAGAGAAAAAAAAGTTAACGTTTTGGGTCCGGTGACCCTTCCTCAGAGCTAATGGTGGCTGGGAAATCGTCAGTTTATATGCAGAAAATAGGGAGGTGGGTGGGGTAGGGAGTAAATGATGGGATAGAGCCCAAAGAGAGAGAGGCAGTTGGACAGACAAAGGTGTTGCTAACGATCAGGCTGGGAGGGTGAATAGTTGTAGATGGGAACTGTCAGTGACTAACAACAGTGGAGGTGTGTAGTGGCAGGCTATGTGGTAATAAGGCCTGGTGTGTGGGATGGGGGGCTGGGACATGGGAGAGTTTGGGCCCTAAAATTATTGAACTCGGTATTGAGTCCGGAGGGCTGTAGGGTCCCCAAGCGGAAAATTGAGGTGTTGTGTGTCCAGCTTGCACTGGGCTTCACTGGTGTTCCCGTGCAAAACTTGACGTACTGTTGGGAAATAAGGCAGGGCAGGTAACTGGGGTGTCAGTGGGGGAGCAGTTTGAGGCCAATGACCATTAATTCTATTAGTTTTAAGATAGTGATGGAAAAGCATAGACCAGATCTAAAAGTTAAAGTGCTAAGTTGGAGGAAGGCCAATTTTGATGGTATTAGGCAAAAACTTTCAAAAGTTGGTTGAAAAACACGAGGCTGGAAGAACACAGTAAGACTGACAGCATCTGGAGGAAAGAAGCAGTCAACAGTTCAGCTATTACCCTTCTTCGGGACTGGATGTGGGCGTAGGGGAATCTGCAGATAAAGAGAGGCAAGAAAAGGTAGAGGCAGAATGCAGTGATAAGTGGACACTGGCAGTAGGTACGACCTGGCTGCAAATCCAATTGGTGCCTGGCAGGGAGGGTCAGAAGATAGACTGGAAGGGAAGAGGTGAGGCTGGAAGGGGAGCCAGAGGATGGGTGGGAAGGTTATTTGAAATTTCCAATCTAAAGCCTCCTCATCTCTCTTTAAGGGTAGCTCTTACTACTCCACATCCAGTCCTGAAGCAGGAATGTTGACTGCTCCTTTCCTCCAGATGCTGCCAGGCTTACTGTGTTTCTCCAGCCTCCTGTTTGTCTATCTCAGATTCTGGCATCTGCAGTTTTTTTTTGTCTCTAACTTTCAGAAGTTGATTGGGGGCAGATGTTCGCAGGTAAAAGGACAGCTAGAAAATGGGAAGCCTTCAAACATGAGATAACAAGAAACCAGAGACAGTATATTCCTGTTAGGGTGAAGGGCAAGGCTGGTGGGGGTGAGGAATGCTGGAAGACGAGAAATCCAGGTTTTGGTCAAGAAAAAGAAGGAAGCATGTGTCAAATATAGACAGCAGGAATTGAGTGAATCCCTAGAAGAGTATAAAGGCAGTAGGAGTATACTTAAGAGGAAAATCAGGAGGACAAAAGGGGAACATGAGAGAGCTTTGCCAAATAGAGTTAAGGAGAATCCAAAGGGATTCTACAAATACTTTAAGGACAAAAGAGTAACAAGGGAGAGAATAGGGCCCCTTAAAGATCAGCAAGAGCATTTGTGTGTGGAACCACAGGAAATGGGGGAGATTCTAAACAAGTATTTTGCATCAGTGTATATTGTGGACGATATAGAACGTGGGGAGATAAATAGCAACATCTTTAAAAATGTCCATTTAACAGGGGAGGAAATGCTGGACATCTTAAAATGCATAAAAGTGGATAAATCTCCAGGACCCAATCAAGACCACCCAAGAATTCTGTGGGAAGTGAGGGAAGAGATCTCAGCACCTTGCTGAGATATTTGTATCGTCAATAACCACGGGTGAGGTGCTGGAAGACTGGAGTTTGGCTAATGTTGTACCACTATTTAGGAAAGGTGGTAAGTAAAAGACAGGAACTATAGACCAGTGAGTCGAACATCTGTTCTTGGTAAGTTGTTGGAGGGAATCCTGAGGGATAGGATTTACAAAAGGCAAGGACTGATTAGGGATAGTCAACATGGCTTTGTGCATGGGAAAGCATGTGTCACTAACTTAATTGAGTGTTTAGAAGGAGTAACAAAGAGGATTGAGGGCAGAGCAATGGATGTGATCTATGTAGACTTTAGTAAGGTGTTTGAAAAGTGGACTGATTAGTAAGGTTAGATCACATAGAAAACAGGCAGAACCAGCCATTTAGATACACAACTGGCTTGAACATCGGAGACAGATGCTGGTGGAGGAGGGTTGCTTTTCTGACTGGAAGTCTGTGACCAGTAGTGTGCCACAAGGATCGGTACTGGGTCCAGTGCTTTTTGTCACTTAGATATAAATGATGTGGATGGGTTCGTAGGAGGAGTGGTCACTAAGTTTGCAGATGACATGAAAATTGGAGGGGTAGTGGATGGCAAAGAAGGTTACCTCAGTACACAACGGGATTTTGATCAGATGGGTCAATGGGCCAAAGACTGGCGGATTGTATTTAATTTAGATAAATGTGAGGTGCTGCATTTTGGAAAGGCAAATCAGGGTAGGACTTATACAATTAATGGTAAGGTCCTGGGAAGCGTTGCTGAACAAAGACATCTTGGAGTACAGATTCATAGTTCCTTGAATGTAGAGTCCCAGGTAATAAGATGGTGACAAAGGCATTTGGTATGTTTGCCTTTATTGGTCAGTGCATTGAGAATCGAGGTTGGGAGGTCATGTTGCAAACAATTTTAGCAAAGATTTGTAGCTCAGGTTGTGGGTGAGGTTGTTGACTTACTCACCGAGCTGGCTTGTTTTCATTCAGGCATCTTGTCACCATGTTAGTAACATCATCAGTGAGGCCTCTGAAGTGATGTTGTTCTACTCCACTTGGAATTTCTACTGTTTTGTCCGTTATGGTGAGTAATTTCATTTCAGGTTTTATTCTGTGTGAGTTGGTTTATGGGGTCCAATTCTAAATGTTTGTTGATTGCCATATGAGTTGAGAATTCCTGTGCCTGTCTGTGTTTGGCTTGGGCTATTATAGTTACGTTGTCCCAGTTAAACTGATGGCCTTCATTGTCCGAGTGTACCAATATTAAGGAAAGTTTGTTGTGTCATTTTGCTGCTGTTCATATATTCTGCTAGTTTCTCTCCTGTCTGTCCAGTGTAATGTTTATGGCAGTCGTTGCGTGGTATTTTGTAAACTATGTTGTTTCTGGATGTTGCGGGAATGGGGTCTTTAATCCTTGCGGGTGTTTATCATAGCAGGCTGTGGTCTTGTGTGCTACCATGATTCCTTGTGGTCTTAGGAGTCTCATTGTCAGTTCTTGTATGTTCTTGGCAATCAACAGGCATATAGAATTGGACCCCATACATGAACTCATACAGATCAAAACCAGAAATGATACTACTCACCATAACCAAATTCCAAGCAGAGTAGAACAACATCACTTCAGCGGAGGCCTCACTGATGATGCTGCCTAGCATGGGTGATAAAACATCTGAACGAAAACAAGCCGGATCAGCAAGTAAGTGAACAACCTTGGGTCTTGTTGCAGTTGCTACAAGATGTTGGTTCAGCTGCTTTTGGATCTGGTCTCCCTCCCATAGGAAGGATGTTGTGAAACTAGAAAGGTTTTGGAAAAGATTTACAAGGATGTTTTCAGGATTGGAGGGTGTGAGCTGTAGGGAGAGTCTGAATGGACTACGGCTATTTTCCCTGAAGGATCAGAATCTGAGGGGTGACTTTACAGAGGTTTATAAAATCCTGAGGGGTATGGATAGGCTAAATAGCCAAGGCTTTTCCAGGGATGGGGGAGTCCAAAACTAGATGGCATAGGTTTAAGGTGAGAGTGGAAAGATATAAAATGGACCTAAATGGCAACTTTTTCACAGAGAGTGATACGTGTATGAAATGAGCTGCCAGAGGAAGTGGTGGATGCAGGTAGAACATTTAAGAGGCATCTGGATGGGGATATGA
This sequence comes from Stegostoma tigrinum, assembly GCF_030684315.1. Taxonomy (NCBI): domain Eukaryota; kingdom Metazoa; phylum Chordata; class Chondrichthyes; order Orectolobiformes; family Stegostomatidae; genus Stegostoma; species Stegostoma tigrinum. The sequence goes on along the minus strand of NC_081377.1, from coordinate 39,180,160 downwards.
ATAGGAACGTTTAGAGGGATATGGGCCAAATGCTGGCAAATGGGACTATATTTATGTAGGATATTTGGTTGGCATGGACGAGTTGGGCCAAAGGGTCTGTTTCCTTGCTGTATATTTCTATAACTCTATGACTCTAAATTAGGTTGGCCAATCCACCTAACTGCACGTTATTGGGATGTGGGAAGAATCCGTAGCACCCTGAAGAAATCCATGCAGACAATGTGCAAACTCCACATAGACTGTTGCCTGAGGTTGGAATCAAACCTAGTGCTGTGAGGTAGCAGTGCTAACCACTGAGCCACCAGGCCACCCAGGTTTTTTGTTTTCTTGGTAATCAATATTTCTCTAGAAATCTTTTACATCACTGATAAATATATCCATCCCACCCATTGCTGGAAAGTCAACACTTCATTATTCGATGTTGCGTCTTGATGCCAGCTAGATCTTTGCTGCTCGCGCCATGCATTTAATTTCTGTTCGCTTCTCTGTTCATTTGAACAGACAAAGGTGTTATCTGCCTCAATGGTAATCTCTTCAACTCAGGAGTAATACTCAGTCCAGGTCATGAATTTGTCTCACGTCTCCCTTTATTTCTTCTCAACGATCATTCAACAGGGACTGTCACACAAATTGAATCATTTAAAGTTTGCACTTGTGGCATTTGACCGCTAGACCCTACAATGATTTTGTAAGGAATAGACTTTTTCTGTATTAAGTTTATATGTCACAACATATACAGTAGATTCTTTGTTGTTTGTATTTCAATCATCTGTCATTCTGATTATTTACTGGAATTGTCATGGGACATAGGCCTGCATGTGATTTTACTTGTTCCAGAGTAAGAAAATACTAATCTTCTCTTGTCGTACATAAATCAACTTCACAACCAAAGAAACATTAAATCCAGTTTAATCTTTCTATTGTCCTGGTTCACATTTCTTGCGTCATACCTAGATTATCCTTGTGGGCACATTTATTGCAAGAACGCAAGGACCGTTAAAAATTATGTCCACTTGGTGTGGTGCAATGTGGAACTTAGTTTAACTTGTGCAGAACAACTACTTGTTCTCTTCAAAGTGCAGGACCCTATTTCTCAGGCTCCAACATCCATAATATGTTCCTCATGCCTGAGTTGCTTTCTTCCGGTGTTGTGCCGCAATCTGCCCTTATTTCTCTCAAACTCTGTGTGCTTCCATTTCTCTCACACTCATGCGCTAGCCTGATCTGCTGACCCCCACATTGGTCCAATCATATAGGATCTCTCCTTTTTTACCTGACCCTCTCTGCTATGCAAGCCTTCCAAGTCTGTTCTTCTCACTAAGGTTCCTGCTCTCATTAATGTCTGCTTCTATTCTGTGCCCTCATTGATTCTTGAAAAGATACACACAGCTTTGAAAGTCTTCAGTTCTACCAAATTTGTCAGATTTTATGGATGATTCAGCAAACTGAGTGGGAGAAGGTCTTACCAAAACCACAAAATGAGTTTTTACACAAACAAAGGCTATAGGCTAGATTTGAGGAAGCTGCGTGCGCGTGCGTGTGCGTACACGCATGCATTGATTGTCCTGGATACTTCGATTGCCCTGGTGCTACACAGACCTGGCCACATTTGAGGCCAGGCTTAAAAATGCAGAATAGAGGGAATGTCTTCCAGGGGTGACCCTATACATATCAGGGACACCCTCCCACCCCAACCCCCTACATTCTTCATCACCTGTTGTCTCAATCTTCCTCCCCAAATCCATCTCTTTTCACTGGATGCTCAGATCCATCCATGCTCAAAAGGCCCAACTTACTAAGTTGATCTTATCATCTTCCTTCTACTTCTTTCAGTCTCAACAGTGTCACAAACTCCACTGATTGTTGGAGTTGCCAGCTAATCTGATTGGCAGCGGCCCTCAAGGGTGAGACTTGGCGGACCAACATCTATTGCCCTTCCCTAGTTTGCCTTTGAGAAGGTGGTGGTGTATTGCCTTCTTGAATCACTGAAGTCTATTTGTTGTCGGTTGACCCTCAGTGCTGTTAGGGAGGGGATTCCATGATTTTGACCCTGCAACAGTAAAGGAACAGTGATATATTTCCAAGCCAGGATGGTGAGTGGTTTGGAGGGGAATTTGAAAGTGGTGCTGTTCCCAAATATCTGCTGTCATTGTCCTTCTGGATGGAAATAGTCATTAGTTTGGAAGGTGTCACAATGACACTACCCACAAACGAGTGGAGCAACACTTCTTCATATTCTGCCTCAGAGCCTGTAGCCCAATGGCCTAAACATGGAATTCGCCAGTCTTAAAATCTCCCCACCCTCGGCCTCATCCCCACCTCCTTGACCTAACAACACAGTCTGTCCATTTTCTCTCCCACCTATCCACCCCTTCCATCCCACTGACCAATCCCCACCACTCTCGACCTACACTCACCTATCACCGTCCCACCTACCTTGTACTGCGCTGTAATGTTCTATGTTCTGTGTTCCCCAGCCCCACCCCTCCTCTCTCAATTTATTTCCCAGCTCCCTTCCCCTTTCCCACTTCTGAAGCAGGGTCCTGACCCAAAGCGTCAACTTTCCTGCTCCTCTAATGCTACCTGACCTGTTGTGTTCCTCCAGCTCCACGCTGTGTTGTCTCTGACTCCAGCATCTACAGTTTTTGCTATCTCTGAGTGGATTTGGAAGGTGCTGCCTCAGAATCTTTGAATTTCTATAGTGCTTATTGCAGACAGTGCACACTGCGGCTACTGAAGGAATGTATGCTTGAGGATATGGCGCCACGTCAAATGGGCTGCTTTGTCGTGGATCGTGTCAAGCTTCTTGAATAATGTTGGAGCTGTACTCGTCTAGGCAATTGGGGAATATTCCGTCACAGTCTTGATTTGTGCCTTGTTTTGATCTGATTTGATTTATTAATGTCACATGAACTGAGATATAGTGAAAAGTATTGTTTTACATGCTAACAAGGTAAATCATGCCTTACGTAAGTACACTAGGGTAATAGAATGCAGATGCAAAACATAGTGTTATAGCGACTGAGAAGATGCAGAAAAAGATCAACTTTAATGAATGAGAGGTCCATTGAAGTGTCTGATAACACTGGAAAAGACGCTATTTTTGAATTTGTATCTTCTGTCCAGTGGAGGTGGATGGAAGAGAGTGTCGCAGGTGGGAAGGTCTTTTATTATGTTGGCTGCTTTCCTGAGGCAGCAGGAAGTATTGACAGAGTCAATGGATGGAAAGTTTGTTTTTGGAGGAACTGAGGTGCATTCACAGTCTCTGTAATTTCTTGCAATTTTGGAGAGAGCAGTTGCCACACCACACTGTGATGCATCCAGATAGGATGCTTTCTAAGGCGCATCTATAAAAATTGGTAAGAGTCATTGAGGGCATACCAAATTTCCTCAGCCACCTGAGGGGGTAGGAGCATTGGTGTGCTTTCTTAACCGGAGTGCAACGTGGATGGACCAGGACAAATTGTTGGTGATCTTTATACTCCACCTTGTTGGCTAGTTCTGTTTATATTCCACCTTGTTGGTGGAGTTGGGGACTAAGTGTGGTGTGTCAAAATTTACAGACGACACTAAGATGAGTGGTAGAGCAAAGTGTGCAGAAGACACTAAGTCTGCAGAGGGATGTGGATAGTCTAAGTGAGTGGGCAAAGCTCTGGCAGATGGAGTACAATAACAGCAAAATGAACTATTTTTTAAATGGTTAAAAAATTGCAACACACTGCTATGCAGAGGGATTTGGATGTCCTTGCGCATGAATTGCTAAAAGTAGGATTATAGATGCAGCATGTAATTAAAAAGGCAAATGGAATTTTGTCTGCCATTGCTCGAGGGGTGGAGTTTAGGAAAAGGGAGGCACTGCTGCAGCTGTATAGGGTCCTGGCGAGGCCACACCTGGAGTACTGTGTGCAGTTTTGGTCTCCTTACTTGAAACTGGAGGGGGTGCAGAGGAGATTCGCTCGGCTGATTCCAGAGTTGAGAGAGTTGGATTATGAGGAGAGACTGAATAGGCTGGGATTATACTCATGGAATTCAGAAGAATGAGGGGAGATCTAATAGAAACATATAAGATTATGAAGGGAATGGATAAGGTGGAGGCAGGGACGTTGTTTCCTCTGGCAGGTGAAACTAGGACAAGAGGGCATCGCCTCAAAATAAAGGGAAGCAGATGTAGGACTGAGGTCAGGAGGAACTTCTTCACCCAAAGGGCTGTGAATCTGTGGAATTCCCTGCCCAGTGAAGCGGTTGAAGCTACCTCGCTGAATGTGTTTAAGGCAAGGCTAGATAAATCTTTGAACAGTAAAAGAATTAAGGGTTATGGTGAGTGGGCGGGTAAATGGAGCTGAGTCTCAAAAAGATCAGCCATGATCTGATTGAATGGTGGGGCAGGCTCGAGGGGGCCAGATGGTCTACTCCTGCTCCTAGTTCTTATGTTCTTATGTTTTTATTTACTCCTAGGAACTTGAAGCTTTTGATCATCTCCATCTGAGCACCATTGATATAGGCAGGGATATAGACACACTTGCTTCCTAAAGTCGATGACCAGCTCCTTCATTTTGCTGATAGTGAAGGAGAGATTGCTGTCTTTTGTAAATGGTGAAAAGGCTTTGGGGAGTCACCAGTTGAGTTACTTGCTGCAGTATCTCTAGGTTTTGACCTTTTACAGTCACCTTATCTGTATAGCTAGGCCAGTTCAGTTTCTGGTCAATGTTAACACCCAGGATGTTGAGAGTGGGGATTTCAGTGATGGTAATGTCACGAATATCAAAGGACAATGGTTAGAATCTCTTGTAGAAGATGATCATTGCCGGGCACTTGAGTGATGAGGATGTTATTTGCCACTTGTCTGGATATTGTCTATATCTTGTAGCACTTGAGCACGGATTGCTCGACTCTCTGAGGAGTTGCAAATGCTGCTGAACCATTGTGTCAACATCAGTGAACATTCCCACTTCCAACTTATGATGAAGGGAAAGCTATTGATGAAACAGCTGAAGATGGTTGCGTCGAGGACATTGTCCTGAGGAACTCCTGCAAAGACATCCAGGTTTGCTAGGGCTCCTAAATGTGACACTTGCTCAAATTGGACCTGATGTTAAGAGTAATCACACTCACATCAACTCAGGTTGAAGCCATCCGAAGACAAACTTCACAATTCTGCATCAGTCTTTTTGGGAAATAGACAAGTATCAAACCCTTGATCAATGATTTGGAATGGGAATCACTGCTGCAAAAGAGAGAGAATGATAAAGTGACTATGTTCTGTAAACTGTGGTTTGCTAGGAATTTATAGAGAAAGGCACAAGGGATCATCTGCCATGAGTAGCCCTCCACATAAAATACAAAATCCTTGAAACTTGTCAAACAAAATAGCCACAGCTCCATCATTTCAAATCTTCAAGTCCCATCTTTAAATTACTTACCATTATATGTTTCAGGTTGACTACTCCTGCATGTTCAGAAAAATGCATTCTTACATTCCAATTTATATCCCCTCTGCTTCTGAAACACTGTACTGTTCCTCCTTTATCTGCAGGTTGAAACCAAACAGGAGACCAGTGAACAAGCATTACAGTGGAATTATGCCTTCAGTGAAGGATCGAAAAAAAAAATGAGGTCCCGCCATATCAGTTGGAGCAAGGACAACACTTTCTTTTGGCAAGAACTGACAAGTGGCGTCTCATAATGCGAGACCCTGTTGTGTTGCAGTTACTGCATAGTTCCAACTGCCTAGAAAACTCTCCAGCTCACCATAAACACATTGGGAAAATTTACAGATTGATCATCAAACTGTCCTGGGGTATATTGTGATGCATTTTCCCAGGCCATTTGTCCTAAGGTGTGACTTGAAGTTAAACCAGATGTAGAAATGACCTCCCATTGTACCACAAGACCTCTGCTGCAGACAAGTAGGACAAAAGAGTCACCCAGCTGGATAATTATCACAGTTAGATTTACTTACTGTCACTGGTTCAAATTCCAGCATTTACCTGTAAATACAATCTATACATTGCTGAGAATATTTGCTGCTAAAACTGCTGAGAAGGCCCAGATCACTCCATATTATAACTTTGGTCGTAACTGACAGGATCATTGGACTTGAAACATTAACTCTGTTTCTCTCGCCACACTTCTTCCCAGTTCTGCTGAGTTTCCTTAGCATTCTCTGTTTGTTTCACATTTCCAGCATCCACGGTCTTTTGTTTTATTGTGACTTTGATGATGATTTCACAGTTCTTGAAGAATGGAAGTATCTTTTGTTGCTTTGATGCCTTTGAGAAAGTGTTCCAACTATGGTGGCTCAGCAGCTAGTGCTGCTGCCTTGCAGCACCACGGACCCCAGGTTCGATCCTACCCTTGGGCAACTGTCTCCCTATGTCTGTGTGGGCTTTCGTCTGGGTGCTCTGGTTTCCTTTCACAGTCCAAAGATGTGCATGCTAGGTGGATTGGTCATACTAAATTGCCCATAGTGTTCAGGGGTGTGTAGATTAGCTGGGTTATAGAGGGGACTGGGTGGGATGCTCTGAGGGTCTGTGTGGACTTTTTGGACCAAGGGGCCTCTTTCCACGCTATAGGGATTCTTTCCACCCAGACATTTCAGAAACTCAGCAGGGAAATAACATAAAAAGGCACGTTACAGAAATTGAGATCATCATTTTAACGAAATGTGCTCACTTAACAACATGACAAAACAACTTAATGTAACACAGTGCAACATATGTTCAAAATCTTTGTTGTCAGTTGGTGTCTTCTAACCTGAAGTGAAAAGGTTCCTGAGGAACAGGTGACAAAAGCATTTTGTGATCTGATGTGCTTGGTTATTCTGATCAGTGAACACGGCAAGATCTTCCTTCATGCGTACTTTTCTGGCAGCTACTACAATTCCTTCATTGCCTGTCCATCCAGATTGGGAATGAAGATTTAAGGCAGAGTCATAAGTGGATTCTAAAGAACATCATGGTGGCTATTCAGACTCCGACAGAAACCTTGGATGGAGGTGGCAAGGCCATGCAATTGAAGCTGACTGCTCATTAGGACAACCATTGCTTAGGCCACTGGGCTGCTCACATTGCAAGGATCTTTCAGCTGGTGGCCTCCCACGCCCTCATTCAGGTCTTGCTCATTGTACTATGTTCTTCATAACATGGCCTTCCATCGAGGTGTAAACTTTAAGGACAGTGAAGCCCTGGAAGGAGATGCCTCAGTGGGGAAAGAGGAAGGGTGGAGGGTAGGAGAGGAGATGAATTGGAGCTGGAAAGTAAGGCTGCAGAATATCATAGTGCCTGAGCTGCAGAAAGGAAGTGTTGAGTATAACAAGGAGTGCACAGGAGTTGTCAGGATGCCACGAATATCAGGAATCACTTGATTCAGGAAAGTTTCAACTGAGTCCCTCTGACCCAGGGTAAAGGATGTGCTAGGAAAGCCAACCTAAGGTAATGCAATTGCACATGCAAATATCTATTGAACTTGCATATAAAAAAAGTTGTGAAAAACAGACATATTGCACCCAAAATGTTATCTCTGTTGTCTCCGCAAGGATGCTGCCAGACTCACTGGGTTACTTCAGCATTCTGTGTTTGCATTAAAGATGCATCCTGAAACATTTATACTCTTCACACCAATGAAGGATACACATTTTCCTTGATTCACCAAAAGACTGTAAGATATATAGGAGCAGAAATTAGGCCATTCTGACCAACAAACCTGCTCCACCATTCTATCATGACTGAAAAGTTTCTCAATCTCATTCTCCCACCTTCTCCCTGTAACCTTTGATCGCCTTAACAATCAAGAACTTGTCTATATGGCTGAAGAAGTTTCTCCTCATCTCTGTTCTGAAGGGTCTGCCCTTTACCCTAAACCTGTGTCTTTGGGTCTTAGTCTCTCCTGCCAATGGAAACATCTTTCCAACGTCCATTCTATCCAGGTCTTTCAGTATTATGTAAGTTTCAACTAGATCCCTCCTCATCATTCTAAACTCCATCGAGTATAGACCCAGAGTCCTTAAACATTCCTCATATGCTAAGCCTTTCATTCCTGGGATCATTCTTGTGAACTTCCTCTAGACCCACTTCTAGGCCAGTACATCTATTCTGAGATATTGGGCCCAAAATTGCTCACAGTATTCTAGATGTGGCCTCACCAGAGCTCTATAAAGCCTCAGAAGCACATCCCTGCTTTTATATTCTAGTTGTCTCAACATAAATGCCAACATTGCATTGGCCTTCCTAACTATTAACTCAACCTGCAAATTTACCTTAAGAGAATACTGGACTAGGACTCCCAAGTCCCTTTGCACATCAAATTTCTGAATTTTCTTCCCATTTAGAAAACAGTCAATGCCTCTATTCTTTCTACCAAAGTGCATGATCTCATACTTCTCACATTGTATTCCATCTGCCATTTCTTTGCTCACTCTCCTAACATGTCTAAATCCTTCTGCAGCATCCCTGCCTCCTCAATACTATCTGACCTGCCACCTATCTTTGCATCATCTGCAAACTTAGTCAGAACGCGCTCAGTTCCTTTATCTGGATCGTTAATGTACAAAGTAAAAAGTTGTGGTCCCAAAGCTGACATTTACAGAACACTAGATAATGAAGTGTGAAGCTGGATGAACACAGCAGGCCAAGCAGCATCTCAGGAGCACAAAAGCTGATGTTTCAGGCCTAGACCCTTGGCGTAGCTAGTGACTAGTAGTGTTCTGTAAATCAGAGATAATGGGAACTGCAGATGCTAGAGAATCCAAGATAATGAAGTGTGAAGCTGGATGAACACAGCTGGCCAAGCAGCATCTCAGGAGCACAAAAGCTGATGTTTCAGGCCTAAACCCTAGACCCATCTGCAGTTCCCATTATCTCTGATTTACAGAACACTACTAGTCACTGGCTACTATCCTTTGAAGGATTCTTTTATCCCTACTCGGCTTTCTGCCAGACAGCCAACCTTCTATCAATGCTAGTGCCTTGCTTCAAATGCCATGGGCCCTTATCTACCTCAGCAGCCTCCTATGCAACGTCTTATCAAAGGCCTTCAGGAAGTCCAAGTGGATAACATCTATTATTAATATCACTGAATCCAGAATTGTCTAGTTTCCTTTCTGATGCTGACGGTGGCTACTAACTGACTGTACACCTGCTTAGTCTATACATTTGAGCTCTGCCTGCAATGCACTTGGAAGAGGACATTCTCCTCTCCATGATAATGATCCCAAGGTCATGCTAAGATCGTTGTCAGATGACCAGTGGACTGCTCTGTCCTTGTTTCCAGACTTCTGACTTTCCACCAACATCATGGGAGACAGCAATGCAGTTCAATGCACTGCATTCTCCCCTTTGCTCCTTCAGTACTCACATGGCATTTACAGTAATGGCTGCCATGGGGGCGCCAAATCACATTAGAAGTTCTCCAGGCCAGCCTTTGTTCCCATCCCTGCGTCCACTAATTGACTGTAAAACCCTTTATTCCCTTTGGGCCATTGAGTAGTTTTGACAGTAAAAACTTAATCTACACTGTCCCACTTTCCAGCACTTCGTCCGTTGAATGTCATGACATTTCAACTGCTCATCTATGTACTTTTTCAAGGTTGTGAGGTTTCCCGCCTCAACTAGCCTCACAGATTCCAGATTCCGAGCATTCCAGATTCTCATTACCACCTGAGTAAAAAACGTTTTCCTGAAATCCCCTCTGAAGCTAATGTCTTATACTGTAAAAATGTGCCCCCATTAAGATGCTGATTCAATCCTGTTCACCCTCTGGTGGGTTTGTAGACAGAAATCAGTGACAGTTTCCATTCTAAAAGCCAAAAGAACTGTGGATGCTTTAAATCAGGAACAAAATCAGCAGTTGCTGGAAAAGCTCAGCAGCTTTTCATTCTCTTCCCTTCAATGAAACAGTCTGCCCCTGAGAACAGCAACATGAATGTCCGATTGTGCCAGTATTACCAACAATAGTCTACCTGGTCCCCTACAGTGCAAACTAGCACTTAACACATTGTACAGCCTCTTCCCCTTTTAACGTAAAGAAGACATTTGGGTATAAGTATTTCGGGAATGGAAACATATTGAACGTATGCAGACTTGACACACAGCTTAACAAGGATTCTCAAGTGTGCCTGCTGCTGTCACTGAATACAAAACATTAATCTAATATGTCTCTTAGTGCGTTTGTGACCTTTCTGCACCATGACAGAATATCAGTTATATTCTAGGAATCCTGAAGTATGTCAGAAAACTGCTAAACAAAGAAAATCTGCAAATTACTCAACTGTCAGCAAACCCAGTTGGAAATAAATGTCTTTTCTATGCCTTATCTGTCATTAGAGCATTTTACCTTTTCTGCCAATCTAATCTCCGACCCTGAATTAAAACCCACCATTTAGTTGAAGATAAATGACATCCATTACTCGAACTCTTCAACGTAACTTCTTAACATCACTCACCTTCATTGCTGCTGTTGACCCAGGAGGGTATCATCTTGTTGAAGATGGCACTTTGCCCATCACTGAAGTGTTAAAGGTCCAGGATCCTTTTCAAGAACTAGCTTGGGAATCCATAGGGTGTCGTTTGAGCCATCTCCTTTTTAAGTATCAATTCATATTTCCAGGCTCATTTAGCTTAATGCTTTACATTTTGAGTAGAACTTAAGGTCATTTAAGGTTTAAGATTAATGTTTACTTAAGAAATTAAGGCCATTGTTTACTCATTGGACTTCCAGGTCCTTCTTGGTCATGTGTCTTAACTTCAAACACAAGCTATGAAGCATAACATTGAAATCAACGCTCACCTTCCTGTGACATTATAAATTGGAGGTGACTCTTACCTTACTGTATCTTTTGCTTAGTGCATTGACCTGTAGTGCACTGTCAATGTTTCCTGCCTATATTCAGCATATAGATGCTGTGATATTTTACATGGCAGCCAGTACCTGTAATAGAGAGCAATTTGTAAGATAGGTGATGCAACCTGTTTACTAGAGACTTAATTTAAAGTGAAAACTGAAGAAAATATTTCACCAGCTTAAATATCCATTCCCTCTGCCACTGGTCTATCAATGAGCACAGTCCACAGTATGCACATGCACTTCTTTGGCAGCTGCTCCTCAAGTCTTGACTTGCCACCAGCTCAAAGGCAAAAAACCGTAGGTATGTAGGAGCACTTTTCAGTTCCCCTTTCTTGTAACAGATCCTGAAGGAGTTATTGTATGTGACAGGTTGACTCCGACTGTCCTATGGATGTCACTGGAGCTCTACTTTAGCCTTCAGAGGGAGCAGATGTTTTCGTACCAGCTCCCTAAGGCCCTAGTAATTATACTTGACCAAATGTAGATGTACTTTTGCCATCATACAATAAAACTTGTTATCTAAGTTTAGTGCCTCTTCTGTGGATACTCAATGGTGGTATATTCTCCCCCACTAATCATCAGATAAGCCCAAGGCAAAGGCAGACTGGTAGCAATGGCTGATCTCAAGCCACCCTCCCTATGTACAAAACACCTTAAAGGTGGAAAATGCCACAAGGTCCCAGAAATGGTCAACTGGGAAAACACCACACAGCACTGAGTCCCACACTGCCCTGATGTGAACGTATATCACTATTTCCTTCATTGCTTGGACAAATCCTGGAACTTTCTACTTAACAGTGCTCCAACAGATGGATTGCAGATGATCACCTCTGTTGTCTCAATCGAAACTAAGAATGGACAATAAGTTCAGGTTTAGCCAGCAATGTTCTTCCGATGAATTAAAATGTTTTTCTTTAAAAATAATTTCAGAAAGTTTATAATTCATTTGACCTGACATATCTTCCCCATGTATCTGTGGAAGTTACAGCAGGTGGAACATCATGTACTATTACACAGATGCTGTGAAATCAATACTATAATGTGTCTGTACTTGATTCATTGATTTACAATGTCTAGCAATTATACAATATGCGTGATAAGATAAATTCAGACTAAGAAAGGTCAGCTAAATCCTTAAGCAATTAGGCTTCAGATAAACTCATTACACTTCACATTCATTGGCATTACCATTGCTGAATGCCCCACTCTCAACATTCTGGGGGTTATTATTGACCAGATACTCAACTCAACTCATATATATATATAAATACAGCAGCTACAAGGGCAGGTCAGAGGCTAGGCATCCTGTAGTGAGTATCTCCTATCTCCTCAAAGCCTGTCCATTGGTTTCAAGGCACAAGGCAGGTGAGTGATTGAATCCTCCCCACTTGTCTGTATGAGTGCAACTCCAACAACACTGAAGCAGCTTGACACTTTCCAGAATAAAATATCTCACTTGATTGGCACCACATCCACAATTATCCATTCCTTCCACCTCTGACACTCAGTGGTAGCAGTGTGTAAGTGTGTACTATTTACAAGATGCAATGCAGAAATTCACCAATGATCCTTAGACAGCACCTTCCAAACCCACAACCTCCACCACCTAGGAGGATAAGGTTAGCAGATACATAGGATACATATTTGCTAGTTCCCCTCCAAGTCACTGACTAATCTTACTTGAGAGTATGTCATTGTTCCTTCACTGCTGCTGAGTCAAAATCCTGGAATTCACTTCCTAACAGTATTGTGGGTCTACCACAATGGGACTACTGGAGATTTTGTGTTGAATGAGTGGATTACTCATCACCTTCTTACAATAAAATTCTGAAAGTCTTTGATACGTAGTTTTGTCCAAAAAAACCTAAACATCAATCAAGCTCAATTTAACAAAGAAGTAGTGACTGAGGATTCCACTGATTTCTCCATCAATTACCTCTAGAGACCAGCTGGTAATTGCGCATATGGCGAGTTGTCAAAGAGGACTTAATGCTAGTGAAAGTGAAACAATTTGCGAGGCAGTCCAAGATTTGAAGGCAAAACCACGGGAGAATTTGAGGCAGGGCAGAGGCTGTATGAAAGGAGCCAAGTGATTCAGCGTGTAATGTCGGCTCAAAACCAGAAAGTGCACCACTACCTCTGTGGGTAGCATTCGCTCATACCAACATTATCAAAAGCAAGTACAAATACCAGTGTTAAAAATAATTGTTCATGCTAACACAATACAGAACCACAGAGTAATCACTCACAAATGAGAACCATGATGGAATACTCCCCTCTTGCCTGGATGGGTGCAGCTCCAACAATACTCATGAAGCTTGGCACCATCCAGACAAGGCAGCCTGTTTGAATGGACCATATTCACCAACATTCATTACCTCCATCATAAGTGCTCAGTAGCAGCGGTGTATTAGCTCCAAGATCCACTGTAGACATTCACGAAAGATCCTTAAATAGCACTTTCCAAATCCATGTCCCCTTCCGTCTAGAGTGACAAGGGAAGCAGATACATGGGAACCCCTCCACCTGCAAGTTCCCCTCCAAGCCACTCACCATTCTGACTTGGAAATATATCATTTTTCCTTCACTGTTGCTGGGTAAAATCCTGGAATTCCCTCCCTATTGTGGATCTACCTACAGCACATTGACTGGAATGTTTCAAGAAGGCAGCTCATCACCACCTTCTCAGGGGCAACTAGAGATGAGCAATAAATGCTGGCCAAGCTAGTTATGCCCACATCACATGAGTGAATAAAATTAAACACTGGCCCAACATCAAGCACCACGTATAAAAATGGTTTCCAAAAGGTTAGGTAACCAAACTTCTTGCACTAATGTCCCCTTAAGGACAAGCTCTTTGATGTGATTACTTCGAACTATTGGTTTATTTTTTACTCCTGCAAAAAATAAAAAATTGAGAAGTGTCATTATACTCATCACATTCACAAGTACTTTGCTCAGGTTTATAATGTGATAGCTTCACAGATTAAACAGAACAGGACGTATTGTAACCAGCAGGAGTTAAAAGTATCACATTTTTCTTTATTAATATAATATTTATTCAGTAACTCTGAATCAGTTGGTCAGCACAAGATGTAGCAATTGTTATAAAACCAATCAAAGACCAGTTCTGCCATCTTGTGGTATTTGAGTTGAATGTTTGAAAAATGTGAACAGTTTCCATTTACAATAGATATTTATTCCTCTCAGAAAACACTGAAGTATAGGACATACTTATTTTATGAAGGCAGCACAAGTTGGAGGTTAATGGGGAAAGTGCCAGCTCCAAACCATCTTCAAGATTTTACAGAGATCAGCCAACCCTCCCCCAAAGAGTGGGTTGGTATTTTAAACATTTTAAATGAAAGAGACAGGACAATTCAGATGTAACAAACCCTGCTAATTGTGTCTTGTGAGTTTTCCTAGACCCTAGCTGGGATGACAACTACTTTAAATCTCCCCCCAAACCTAACCTCCTCCCAGTTAACTATAGGCACACAGTTGTGGACTATACACCTCTCCAACATCGTAGATCCGACTTATCTCATCCTGTATTCTGCTGCTAAATCCTCAATTGGAAGCTGACCCCAAAGGCCAGGTAAGTTCTGGCTTCTGTAGGTGGGAACAACAGGGAAAGATCATCTGGTTTGCTAGAGAAGCAAATACACTGCAATAGGCTAGAAAGCCTGCTCCAATAATCTCTGGCTTTTTGCCAGGGAGATCAACAGGAGATGATATTTTAACCGTAAGACCTTAAGATATAGAAGCAGAAGTAGATCCATCCATCAACGCTGTTTTACTTTTCAGTGAGATCTTGGCTGATCTGATAATCTTCAACATTACTTTCCTGCCTTTTCCTCATAACCTTTGGTTCTCTTACTGAATAAAAATCTGTCTATCTCAGCTTTGAATATACAATGATTCAGCCTTAACAGCCCTCTGTGGTAAAGATTTCCATAGACTCACTAACCTTGATGGGAAGAAAATGCCTCCTCATTTGTACAAACAATTCTTCCTCACCACGGTTGAAAGTGGCCATTGCAGTGTCATCTTGAGAACATGGTTTAAGAAACTCACAGAAATGACAAATGTCAGTGAATTAATTTTCAAATGTAATGTACCTACCATGGAACCATTGACATTACATACAACTTCATTCAACATAACCCCAGCCACCTCCATCAGCCAAGACTCAGACCTCACATTTGTAGCTTTGTCTCACCCTCACTGATCCAATGGTGCTACAGACACACGCACCTTTCACAGCTTGCAGAGACTGCCGGTTACACAACTATGACAGCCACATCTGCCAAACACTATACCACAAACTGACACACTGCGCTCTCTCATGCACAACAAGGTGGTGTAAATCCCGAGGCAGCAGGAGATAACTGGAGGGGAACACGGACAACTGTCCATCTTCAACTAGGTGGGGAAAATGCTAATCATCATTGTAGTGGCTTGCTGAATCCATTGGAGGTGGCCATGTATCAGACTTAATCTACCTTCTCACATCCCATGTCAAACTCATCCCATAATCTCTGACTTATATACTGCAGAGAGTTTAAGGGTGAACTTTGTAGTTTCTCCTCCACCCCTCAACAAAACCCTACCACTTTTATCCCCGTCTCTATCCATAGGACCAAGAACTGTGTGCTGGTGTAGTATCTGACTGTTCGCTGCTTGGTCGAGGGCATTGACATGTCTGATGTGTGGGTAATGGTCAGATATTTTACACACACAGGGAATGAAACTCTCTGTAGTGGTGGCAGATCCCATTATGTAAGTGCAGCACTCAGCGTGCACTCATTGACAGCCCACGCCTGTCCTGATTCCTCTTCAAAGCGGTGAATTCAAATTCCACCAAGAGTCCCCAAATATTATGACCTTAGCTGATTTTATTAGAGGACAAGTCATAACCCAGATTTCATTGATGGCTTTATTTTCATTTTAAAGAGGTGTTCTTTCACAAAAGCATAAGCATGCAATACTGCAGATTTGGTTTTCAGCTAGAAAAAAGAAATTTATTATGCCAAAGAAATTAAAATTTAAAGCAAAACAAACCCACAATTTCCAGAACCTTTTAATTGAAGGTCTGTGCATGACAATATTTTCTTTGTTTGCTTGTCACACCCAAAGAAAACAAATCTCTTACTCTCCAAGAAGTCTCTTATTCAATTTTAAAATAAATCACCAAGGTTACAGAAATAGTTGCAAGTTAATCACAGACTAAAACCACATGCCACTAGTTCAAAATCCAAACTCTAGAATAAATTGCATGAAAATATAAATAAATCACACATAATATATCACAAATGTAAAGGGAGTGTCCAAAGACTTCAACAAAAAGACCAGTTTGACAATCCAGTCAAGTACTGAGGGAATGCTGCACTGCCAGAGGCAACCCATCCCCGAGCACCAAACCATCATCTCCCAGACCATTCACAACCTCATCACCTCAGGTGACATATCCCACCCACAGCCTCCAACCTCATCGTTCGCCAACCCCGCACCACCCGCTTCTATCTCCTTCCCAAAATCCTCAAACCTGCCTGCCCTGGTCAACCCATTGTCTCTACCTGCTCCTGCCCCACCGAACTCATCTCCACCTATCTGGATTCCATTTTATCCCCCTTGCTCCAGGAACTCCCTACCTACATCTGTGACACCCTCCTCCACCTCCAGAGCTTACAATTCCCCGATCACCAACACCTCATTGACTTCCAGTCCCTATGCACCTGCATTCCCCATGCAGATGGCCTAAAGGCCCTCCACTTCTTTCTGTACCACAGGCCTGACCAGTCCTCCTCCACTAACATCCTCATCTGCTTACCCCAACTCGTCCTCACCGTCAACAACTTCTCTTTCAATTCCTCCCAATTCCTACAGACAAAAGGGGTGGCCATGGGTACCCGCATGGGCCCAAGCTATGTCTGCCTCTTTGTAGGGTTACGTGGAACAATCCCTCTTCTGTACCTACACTAGCTCGAAACCCCACCTCTTCCTCCATTATATTGATGACTGTATCGGCGCTGCCTCGTGCTCCCACGAGGAGCTCGAACAGTTCATCCACTTCACCAACACCTTCCACACCAACCTCAAGTTCACCTGGACCATCTCTAATACCTCTCTCTCCTTCCTGGACCTCTCTGTCTCCATCTTGATCAACGACCTAGAAACCGATATCTATTTCAAGCCCACCAACTCCCACAACTACCTAGAATACACCACCATCCAGGCATCTTCCTGCAAAAATGCCATCTCCTATTCCCAATTCCTTCACCTCCACCCCATCTGCTCCCAGGATGAGGCATTCCACTCCCATACACCTCAGATGTCCTCGTTTTTCAAGGATGGCAACTTATCCCCGCAGTGGTCGAGAACGTCCTCAACCGTGTCTCCCACATTTCCCGCAATTCATCCCTCACACCCTGTGCCCGCAATAACAACCAAAAAAGAATCCCTCTCATCCTCACATACCACCCCATCAACCTCCAGATCCAACACATCATTCTCTGACACTTCCGCCATCTGCAATCCGACCCCACCACCAAAGACATTTTTCCTTTCCCACCCTTGTCTGCTTTCCGGAGACCACTCTCTCCGCGACTCCCTTGTCCGCTCCACAGTCCCCTCCAGCCTCACCACACCCAGTGCTTTTCTCTGCAACCGCAGGAAGTGCTACACCTACCCCCATACCTCCTCACTCACCCCCATCCCAGGCTCCAAGAAAACTTTGCACGTCAAGCAGATGTTCACCTGCACATCTGCTAATGTTGTTTACTACATCCACTGTACCCGGTGTGGCCTCCTCTACACCGGGGAAGCAAAGCGGAGACTTGGGGACTGCTTTGCAGAACACCTATGCTCGGTTCGCAATAAACAACTGCACCTCCCAGTCACGAACCATTTCAACTCCCACTCCCATTCCTCAGATGACATGTCCATCCTGGGCCTCCTGCAGTGCCACAACAATGCCACTTGAAGGTTGCAGGAACAGCAACTCATATTCCGCTTGGGAACCCTGCAGCCCAATGTTATCAATGTGGATTTCACAAGCTTCCAAATCTCCCCTCCCCCTACCGCATCCTAAAACCAGCCCAGCTCATCCCCGCTACCTAACCTGTTCTTCCTCTCACCTATCCCCTCCTCCCACCTCAAGCCACACCCCCATTTCCTATCTACTAACCTCATCCCACCCCTTTGACCTGTCCGTCCTCGCTGGACTGACCTATCCCCTCCCTACTTCCCCACCTACAATCACCTTTACTGGCTCCATCCCCACCTCTTTAACTAGTCTGTCTCCTCTCCACCTATCTTCTCCTCTATTCATCTTCGATCCACCTCCCTCTCTCTCCCTATTTATTTCAGAACCCTCTTCCCCTCCCCCATTTCTGATGAAGGGTCTAGGACCGAAACGTCAGCTTTCTTGCTCCTATGATGCTGCTTGGTCCGCTGTGTTCATCCAGATCTACACCTTGTTATCTCTGCCAGAGGTGAATGCTGCCTTCTGGATGGCCCCACCTCCTCTTCTGGATGAATATAAATAATTCCATGGCGTTATTTTGAAGAAAAGTGTACCGGCCAATATTGATTCTTCAACCAGAATTATTAAAACATTGCTTCATCATTATCCCTTTGTTGCTAGTTGTACTTCACTGTGTGTAAATTAGTTGTCATGTTTCCCGCTTACCAATAGTTAAAAAACTTTTGTAAGTTTCTTTGGAAGCTTTGAAACTTTATTAGCCTTTGGAACATCCTGAGGATTTGAAAGGAGCTACATAACTACATAAATAAAATATAATTCTTCAAGCTCTCATTATTTATATTGAATAAGTTGGTACAATAAATATTCTGGAAAGTATTGCACCAAGATCCTGCTCCCTTTATATATCATTCTTCATGAAGTAGGCTGTTTGTTCAACATCAATTTGATTTACTCAAAAGAGAAGTGTGAGTTAATGAAACATATTAAGCTTCACAAAGGAATAGGTGGCTGAAAAGCATATGGTACTCTGCAGATTGATTAAAGTAATTGTCTCTGCGTGAATGACCTAGAGGAACCCAGCATGTTATAGGATTTGTAGAGAAAAGGTTACATAAATTGACTGCTAGTTTGCCTGTAGGTACTCTTTGAAAAGACTGAATCATTTTATTAACTGATAACGTGACCTTGTGAGCAAACACGGATTTCTTAAGAGACGATCATGTTTAACCAAAGTAAAAACAAAGAACTGCAGACATTGGTGATCAGAAACAAAAACAGAAAGTGCTGGAGAACTTTGGAACGTGTTTAGTGATAAAAACAGAGTTAACATTTCAAGTGCAGTGACCCTTTGTCAGAATTGAAAATAGCTTGGAAAAGGTGATATTTAAGTTGGTGATGAAATGTGAGGGTGGGAGGTGGGGAATGAATAAAATACATGAAGACTGTACTCAGAGAGAAAGAGAGAGAAAAGGATAAGCAAACAAAGAGATTATTGATGATAATCCCTGAGAGAAGTAAGTACTAGGCAGAAAGCTTATGAGTAGTGTACAAGAACAAAGAACAATATAGCACAGGAATAGGCCCTTCAGCCCTCCAAGCCTGTGCCAACATATTTTGCCCTTCCATGTAAAACTGTCTTCACTTACAGGATCCATATTCCCTTCCTATACACATGCCTCTAGTTCAAAATCCAAAGTCTAATATAAATTTTATGAAATAATTGTATAAAGGGGAGGCAATGGCCTAGTGGTATTATCACTGAATTGATAATTCAGACACCCAGATAACATTCTGGGGTCCCAGGTTTGAATCCTGCCATGGCATTTGGTGGAATTCAATAAATATATAGAATTAAGAATCTAACAATGACCATGAATCCAATGTCAACTGATGAGCAAAGCCCATCTGGTTCACTAATGGCTTTTAGGGAAGGAAACTGCCATCTTTACCTGGTCTGGCCTACATGTGACTCCAGACCCATAGCAATGTGGTTGACTCGTAATTGCCTTTTGGGCAATTAAGGATGGGCAATTAATGCTGTAAATGAATAAAGAAAAAAAATTACACACCTTGAGTAAATGGTTAAAAGTGGGTTAGATTTGCTGGAAGCAACCCATACAAAATAGGACCAAGGGGGTTTGGTGGGAGGGTTACAAATATGGAGGAGGGTGAAATTATTAAACTCAATGGTGAGCCCTGAAGGTTGTAAGGTGCCTAAGTGAGAGACGAGATGTTGTTCCTCCAGCTTGCGTTAAGTCTCAATGGAACACTGCAGCAGGTCTTCGACAGAAATATTGCCCAGGAAATACAATGCTGTGTTGAAATGGCAGGCACCTGGAAGCTCTGGGCCATTTTCATGGACCAAGTGTAGATGTTCAGCAAAGTGGTAACGCAGTTTGCGTATCATCTCTGTCTACTCACTCTAGTCTTCTTCCATGCTGTACAGACGCTGTCAGACCCGTTGATATTCTCTAGCACTTCCTGAGATTTTATCATCTTTAACTGAGAGCTGCAGCTCTTTGTAAAGGTAACAGAGTCGATTGAAGTGAGCAATGATGTCGATGTGCTGTACATAGACTTCCAAACAGCATTTGATAACAATGCTGCATGACAGATTTGTGAAAAATGGTATAGTCATTGAATAAAGAGGACAGAGGCAATGTGGATACAAAATTGTTTAATAATAGGAAGCAGAGAGTCACGGTCAATAGATATTTCCTGATTTATCTAATAATCTAGATCTTGGAGTGCAAGACACAAGTTCAAAGTTTGCAGAGGATAAATAAAAACTTGGAAGCACTGGGGAGAACAATGTAGACGTCCAAATGCTGCCAAATAGGGTCATTGAGTACAACAGCAAGAAGGTTACAACAGACCTGTAGAAGGCAATTATTAGACCACAGCAGCATCATTGTGTATAGTTCTGAGTGCCACACTTCAGAAAGTATTCAAAGGCATTGGAGAGACTTCAGAATGATTGCAGGGACAACAAGCTACAGTTATGAGAATAAATTGGAGAAGTTGAAACTATTTTCCTGAGAGGGTAAAGGGAGATTTGATTGAAGTTTTCAAAATTATAGGCAGTCTGGACAAAGTAGACAGGGAGAAAATATTTCCACTAATAATAATCAAAAATGAGAAGATATAGATTTGAAGTGATTCACAAAAGAAGCAAAAGCAATGTGAGAAAAAAACATTTTCATGTGGCAAGTGGCCCAGGAAATGTTATGGGAGTAGAGGAATTTAGATGATTAATTACATACAAACATTAAGCAGAGCTATGGGAAAAGGGTGGGAGAATGGCACCTAGTCATGCTGCTGAGTTGGAGAGCAAGAACAGACACAATAGAACAAATGGCCTCCTTCTGCATTGTGACAAGTCTACCTTCTGTGATACTGAAATAATCTACTTAATACAATGGACCAGTGTTAACATAAAGCACTTAAGTCACTGTTTTATATTTATTATTAGCTCTGCCCCAGGAGTCCAATTTGTTATGCCCAGTCCATTATCTATCTAGGGTCTCTGCCACTCAGTGTGCGAACCCAGCACGATTGCCCTTCTTCTCTGGTAAGCTTCTCTTTTTTTTTTACTTTGTGATCAGGGGATTAGCAGGGATGGCAGTGCAGGTAGAGGAATGCTCCTCCTGCATGATGTATGAGGTGAGGGACGCCATTAGTGTCCCATCCAAATATGTCTGCAGGAAGTACACCCAACTCTTGCTCCTCCAAGACCGCGTTAGGGAACCGGAGCGGGAGCTGGATGAACTTCGGATCATTAGAGAGGCAGAGTCAGTGATAGACAAGAGCTCCCTCAAAGTTGCCACACAAGTGGATAAGGTTGTTAAGAAAGCATATGGTGTTTTGGCTTTCATTAACAGGGGGATCGAGTTTAAGAGCCGGGAGGTTATGCTGCAGCTCTACAAAACCCTGGTGAGACCACACTTGGAATATTGTGTCCAGTTCTGGTCGCCCTATTATAGGAAAGATTTGGAGGCTTTGGAGAGGGTGCAAAGGAGGTTCACCAGGATGCTGCCTGGACTGGAGGGCTTGTCTTACGAGGAGAGGTTGACTGAGCTCGGACTTTTGTCTCTGGAGAGAAGGAGGAAGAGAGGTGACCTGATCGAGGTGTACAAGGTAATGCGAGGCATGGATGGAATCGATAGCCAGAGACTTTTCCCCAGGGCAGGATTGACTGCCACGAGGGGTCATAGTTTTAAGGTGTTAGGAGGAAGGTACAGAGGAGAAGTCAGAGGGAGGGTCTTCACCCAGAGAGTTGTGAGCGCATGGAATAGTTTGCCAGTGGTAGTCGTGGAAGCGGAGTCATTAGTGACATTTAAGCGACTGCTGGACATGCACATGGATAGCAGTGAATTGAGGGGAATGTAGGTTAGGTTATTTTATTTTTGGATTTGGATTATTCCACGGCACAACGTTGTGGGCCGAAGGACCCGTACTGTGCTATACTTTTCTATGTTCTATGTCTGCACTCTTGTCTTTGATGCTTAACATTGTCCCCAAAATAAGAATGTTATCAAAATGAACTTAATCTCAATGTCTCCAGTGATCAGGATCAAGGACTTAGTGAGATGTCTCTGCCCTCAACAGCACCTGCGCCCCCCCCCGCCTAGAATTCTGAAGGCAGCTCTGCTGCTCCAATAGGAGATCAGCTATTGCAGCTCAGTCATGGCAGTCAAACTGTGGCTCTGTGCATCATGTATTCAGATTCACAGAGATAGAGGGAACTGCAGATGCTGGAGAATTTGTGATAGCAAGGTGTAGAGCTGGATGAATACAGCAGGCCAAGCAGCATCAGAGGAGCAGAAAAGCTGACATTTCGGGTCTAGACCCTCTACACCTTGCTATCACAGCTTTGTTGCTCCACACAAAGAGGTCATTTAGCCCATTGTGGCAGCACCATCTCTCCAAATGAGTTGTATTCCTTGCTCCATTTCCCCATCTTCACTCCCAAAATGACACACATTCTTCCTTTGGTGTTCATTTCTGTCCTGCTCAATTCAATTTCACTTTCCTCAGAATTTAAAAGCTTCTGGAATTTACAGGATTGTACACTTGGCATTACAGTCAGTTACCAAAAAATATCTAACATCTGTTATTGACATTGCCAACTCCTGTACAAATCTGAAACTTTTAAAATAATAGGATTGCAGGCTGTTTCTTGCATGACTTGGATCAGCAAGAATTTATTGTGACAACAATATTTAAAACAAAGGCAGAGGTAAAAGAAAAGTTATCATGGAACGGATAGTGGGTTTGTGCAGCATTAGAAAAGGACGTCAATGATCCATTTCATTAAAGATGGGTTTTTATGACAATTCTCTTGGTGAGTTTTATCAAATTCAAATTTATATTTCACCATCTGCCATGGTGGAATTTGAACCCATTACCCCAGAACACTTCTCTGGGGTTCTATAATTCTGAAGAAGGGTCCCAACCTAAAACATCAACTTTCCTGCTCCTCTGATGCTGCCTGGCCTGCTGTGTTTCTCCTGCTCCACTCCATGTTATCACCACCTTCTCCCACTCTGGTTCTCTCAATTTCCATTTCTGTCAAATGTAAATTTGATCCTGAGGGGAACAAATCTGTGTGAAAGTCCATTCTTCTTGCTGTAAACACCCATCACAATGATTTACATCAGGTGCTGCAGACCAGGGGGCATCGCCCACTCCCACTTACCTTATCACCTCCAAGAAAGTTGTCTCCAACTTTCAGGCATGAACTTTTCAATTGCTCATGAGACCTTTTACGCCATCTTTGGAATAGTGTTACCAATCCTGGCCAGACTTATTCAAGTGACCTCCCTCCTTCATGTTCCACTCCACCCCTCCATCCCAGTCGCCCCAACTTCTGCAAATGCTTGGCCAAATTGTTACTCATGATGCCTTCCCATGGTTTTTCATATGTGTCCGGATTTTGGTTTTTGAAAATCTGATCACTGTAATTTAAGAACAGAAGAAACAGGAGCAGCACCAGGCCATCTGGCCCCACCAGCCTGCTCCACCATTCAATAAGATGATCTTTTCATGTACTCAGCTCCACTTTTATCTGCCCACTCGCCATAACCTTTAATTGCTGTACTGCTCAAAAATCTGTCTTTGCCGTAAAAACATTCAACGAGGTAGCCTCAACTGCTTCACTGGGCAGGAAATTCCACAGATTGACAACCCTTAGGGTGAAGATGTTCCTCCTCAACTCAGTCCTAAATCGGCTCCCCTTTATTTTGAGGCTATGCCCTTGTTCTAGTTTCACCCACCAATGGAAACAATCTCCTGCTTCTAACTTATCTACTTCTTTCATAATTTTATACATTTCTATAAGATGCCCCCATCATTCTTCTAAATTCCAATGAGTATAGTCCCAGTGTATTAGATTAGCTTAGATTCCATACAGTGTAGAAACAGGCCCTTCGGCCCAACAAGTCCACACCGCCCCTTAGACCATCCCACCCAGACCCGGCCCCCTATAACCCACACACCCCTGAACACTATCGGCAATTTACCATGGCCAATCCACCTAGCCTGCACATCTTTGGACTGTGGGAGGAAACCGGAGCACCCAGAGGAAACCCACGCAGACATGGGGAGAATGTGCAAACTTCTCACAGACAGTTACCCGAGGCTGGCATCGAACCGAGGTCTCTGGCGCTGTGAGGCTGCAGTGCTGACCACTGAGCCACCGTGCCGCCCAAGTCCCTCCTCATCAGCCAACCCTCTCAACTCCAGAATCAATCTCCTCTGCACCCATTCCTGTGCCAGTACATCCTTTCTTAAGTAAGGAGACCAAAACTGTGCGTAGTACACCAGGTGTACCCTTATTAGCACTGTAACCAACTGGAGCATAACCTCCCTGTTTTTAAACTCCATCCCATAATTTCTTCATCCAAAGAACATTAGAAATCTGGAATGCTGTTCCTTAAAAAGCTAAGGTTCAGTGTCAGTTTGGGGCGGCACGGTGGCTCAGTGGTTGGCACTGCTGCCTCACAGCGCCAGGGACCCAGGTTCAATTCCACCTACCAGCGACTATCTATGTGGAGTTTGCACATTTTCCCCATATCTGAGTAGTTTTTCTCTGGGTGCCCTGGTTTCTTCCCACAAGTCCAAAGATGTGCAAGCTAGGTGAATTGGCCATACTAAATTGCCCATAGTGTTCAGGGATGTATAGATTAGGTGGGTTGTAGGTGGATGGGTCTGGGTGGGATGCTCTGAGGGTTTGTGTAAGCTTGTTGGTTCTGAAGGGCCTGTTCCCACACTGTAGGGATTCTGTGATTCAACACCACAAGCATTTGCCAGGAAGAGCGTATATTAAGGGTTACTGATGGATAGGTGGAGTGAAAACACAAATCCAATTGAATGGCAGAATAGATTTGTGAATGGCCTCTTGCTACTACTGATGATTTGATATTCTTCCCTCTGTTTTCAAAACACACATACAAGTAGGGAAGGTGGGGTTATAACAACATGAGTCAGCACTGTGAGGAGAGGAGAGCAGAAAATTACTTTAAGGAGACAGTAAGTGTTAAGATTGAACAGCTACCCATAGGAAGGCTGAAGCATAAGAAACAAAGAGCAACAGAAATCACACTGGCAGATTGAAAACCAGAAAATGGTAGAAACTGAGAATTGATAACATCAAATTAGGAGAATGAGAAGAAAGGATGAAATGGTTAAAATGAATATGTTAAAAGACTACATGAAAATTCTGAAAGCAGGTAGAGGAAAAACAATGCTATGATTAAGTAGAAGAGGAACTAACTGCATAAAATGAAAATGGAGCAGAACCATGTTTAAGTATTAATCAAACATGTGGTCATCAAATCAGCATGATATACACTGGAAGTCTCCTTAGGATTTTACTGCTATGCATCAGTCTGGCCTGACAACATGGCAGAATCTGACAACTCTCTGTATACGACACATGGATACACACAGAGGGGCTACAATTGAAGATAGAAAGAGAGATGGGGGGCACTGTGTATTTGAAAAATCAGTTCTCTATTTTTCCAGCAAAAACAAAATAAATAGAAATGGCACAATTAATAGATCAGAATTCAGGGTCTGAACAGCTGGCCCAAATCAGAAATGGATAGTTTTGCCTAACAAATGCCTCAGAGACAGCCAACCATAAAAATGAAAATGCAAGTCCAAAACATGCTTTTCACTTCCTGATGTTAAGCATTTTTCATCTTTCCAATCCTGTATATCTCCACACACATAAAAATACACAGATCAAAGGACTCCAGCTGCTCCTGGTGAAAATTCCCAGTTCAAATTACTGCCTTGATTAGATATTCAATTATCCTCAATTGATAATTTTGCTGCAAATTCTAAATCTATACAACAAAATATTCCTAGGCTTGACTCTTGGCCCATGTTGGTAAGGCAATTCCAACAAAGCTTACAGCACCATTGGCCCCTGACCAGAATGGGAGAATTCTTGCAGTTTCCCAGATGCTCTTTGTTTTCTATTGATGTGTGATGGGAATGTAGCGTGACTTTGAATATTGGCTGAGGACAGGCATGAGTAAGGTAATGGTACTCTAAGGGAAGAAGAAAGCACTTGAATTTTTACAATCTTGTCTCAAAGCATTTTAAAGCCAAATCCATACTTTTTTTGAAAAATGTACCGTGTCACAATGCAGGAAATGCAGCAATTGATTTGTACAGAACAAGCTCCCTTCAAAGCCACAATATATTGATAAGCCAGCATGAAATCTGTGCTGACAAAGGAAAGCAGGAAATGCAAGGTTGCAAACTCAAGTAATTTGAAGCAAATAATCTTTGCACCCAACATCTCAGTTGAAAAATGAGACTGTGTAAATCAATCTTAAACAGGTTTGGGAAAAAGTCTTGTTTTTATTCAGATTTGAGCCCATTTTGTTCACAGGGCAGTGGCTTTTCTAGAAATCTGAGCCCAGGTCTGGAAGGTGGCAGTACCCCGGGGCAGTATTTTGTTGGCAGTGGTCTATAAGCAGGCTGCTGCCAAAACCACCACCCTTGCTCAGGTGGTGGTCCAACCCCAAGAGCCACTTGCCCAATCCAACAGCTGGCAGTTCAGTAACCTCAGCAACGCCGCCACTAGCTGAGATCATTGGTGATATGCTGCAAGGCGGTGTGAGGTCTTTGGGGGCAAGCTGGGGCCAGTCAGACAGACTGTTATAATCAGGTGTTTAAAATAACCCAGCACCTTGGAGACAGAGGTGGGCATGCAGAGAATGACCGTTGCTACAAGGGGACCCTCCAAGGGCCATAGAATGCCCTTTAAGGGCAACCCCACCCCTACAGAAACCTACAGGATTGACCTGGCAGTCTTCGCAGGCAGCAGTGGGTCCTCCAAAACAGGAAAAGTGCTACAGAGCATCAAGTGGGCCATGACATGGCTCTGTTGGTTATTCTTGGGCTTCAGGAAACACCCCTTGCTGGTACTGTGCCATGGCAGCAGGAAGACACAAGGCTTCCCTCCATACACCTTTCCCCGCCATGTTACAGTCATAGAGTCATTAAGAGCTACAGCACAGGAAAAGGTCTTCAGCCCATTGCATCAGCGATGGTCAGTTGGAACCACCTAACTAATCTGATCTCATTGCCAGCTCTGTAACCTCCTAGTCCATCACCATTTTTTTTACCACCTGCTTTCTATGTTCCTCACATCTCAGGACTTAGGCTAGTGCCTTATATTAATCTCCTGTCTTCTCCCAGCATTTACAGATGAGTATGTGTACATTCTACACCATTAGCATCAACACTAATTACATTCAATGCAGTAAGGCTACTCTTA
This sequence comes from Stegostoma tigrinum, assembly GCF_030684315.1. Classification (NCBI taxonomy): domain Eukaryota; kingdom Metazoa; phylum Chordata; class Chondrichthyes; order Orectolobiformes; family Stegostomatidae; genus Stegostoma; species Stegostoma tigrinum. Next base: position 39,152,537 of record NC_081377.1, on the reverse strand, counting down.
CATATTGCACACCTCTGAACTTTCCAACTGTCCTCTGCGATAGTGTATCAGATATCTTAAGTGCACAGCACATGACTTCTGTGAAAGAAGACTGAACCCTGAAAAAAGGACGTATATTTGTATCGCACCTTTCATGGATACAGGACGTCCCAAAGATCTTTACATACCAACCAGCAATTCCCACAAATGAATAAGTAAAAAAAATTAAGTATTGTGAAGTCACTATTGTAATGTCAAAAACACAGCAGCCAATTTGTTCACAGCAAGCTCCCATAAAGAGCCATGTGATAATGACCTGATCACACATTTTTCTTGGAAAATAGGAGCCAGAGTAGGCCATTCACTCCTTGAATTTGCTTCGTTATTCTAGATCAGAGCTGATCATCCATTTCAATGCTTTCTCCCTATACTATTCCCACAATTCCTAGATGTCATTAGTATCAAGAAATTTATCAATATCTGTCTTGAATATTTTCAAAGGCTGAGCTTCCACAGGTTTCAGGAGTAGAGAACTCTAAAGATTCTGATGCCGATGGAGAGATAAAGGTTCTTGATAGGGTAGCTGCCTTGGTTTTGAGTCCTATCCATGACATGTACTCCCTCAACCATTGACTGGGGCATTAGCCCTAATCTATCTGCCATGGTCTGCAGCTTGAACCCACAACTTCTGACGCGGAGATGAGAGTGCTACAAATGGATATGACTAATATGGGAGTGTCCACTAACTGGGAGCTCTGGCCCAGAATTCAAAACAGCTTGGTCAGATGTGGTAAGGTAGTATTCGGGAGATCTACAGCCAGGTCACATTTGAAATATTTTCTAATACAGTTAGATTCTCTTTCAGAAAACCTAGAGCACTAAGAACTATCAGAAACAAAGCTGCTTGACAAATCTGATACATAAATTTGAATACCCTGCTTTACTGAATCTAATAACACTCCTCTACGAAACACTGAACTGGTTCCTTAATTGCTGTTTATTCTGTACAGTTAATCTTCAGATGTAGGATACTTGCTGAAGCTCTCCCATCAGACACAGTTCCTGGAGGAGCTACAAGACTTCACTTTAATAAGGATAAACAACAGCTACCTTTTGTTGTACTCCCTGATAATTTCAGGGGAATCTGTTCAGCTTTGTAGTCCCACGCTTAAAATAGAATAGAACATAGAACAGTATAGCACAGTACAGGCCCTTCGGCCCACAATATTTAAGAAACAACTTAATTTACAAACTGATTTTATATAAATAATAGGTAAGTCGTTATTGTAGAAAATTGTGGGGATGATGCTGCATCGATACCTATCAAGAACGTCTGTGCTAACAGAAGATATCCTAACATCACAATCTGGTCATTAGCAACGTGAATGTGTGTGTCGAAGTGAACGTGCATGTCTATTTATATGTGCCTCGATTGACAAACTCTGTAAGTACCTCAGCTTTTCTTTTTGCATATAAATTGGCCCAAGATGCTATTGACAAACACATTAAAGTTTTATTTAAAGTAAACAGTGGCCAGGTTTGTGTGTGGCACATGACACACCAACAATTTGGTGGTAATACATACCTTTGTCTTGTTTGGTTGGTATCTACACTATGATGATGCGCTCATTAGCCACAACACAATCAAAATTATATGCAAATGAGCATCACTAGGGGACTGAGACTAATACACTGTCAGCATGAAATCAGTCAGTGCTTTGTGAAGGATTAAAATGAGCATCAGTTCAATGGAATGCCAGAACCTCTGGGGAGCAAGGGGCACCAGAGGACAGAGGGCATACAATTCCCTACAGCAATGCTTAGTCTTCTTCTGAGCCATCTTTTGGCTCTTGTCAAATTATTTCCCAAATTACTATTAAATTGAGCCTAGGCATGGGAGTGTCTTTAATGGAGATGGGAAGTCACAGATGACTTTAGATTTTTAAATGTGATTCTTTTCCTTTCCCCAACATGTTCCGATTCTGAATAAGGTCATAATGATGCATTTCACATTACTTCCTCTTTTAACAAAGTTTTTTTTGTTTATTCGTGGGATATAGGTGTCTCTGGTTCAGCCAGCATTTATTGCCCATCTCTAATTACCCTGTAGAGAGTCAACCACATTGTTGTTGGTCTGGAATCACCAAGTAAGGGTGGAAGATTGCTTTACTTAAAAGGGTTCTTGTGAATCAGATGGGATTTTATAACAATCAACATTGGTTACATGGTCATCATGAGGTTAGCTTTTTATCTCAGATTGTTACTGAATTCATATTTCTGCCGTGGTGTGATTTGAAATCCGTACCTCCAGAACATTAGCCTGGATATCTGGATTACTCGGCCAGTTACTCTACCACAACTCACCCTGTCACTTTAAAGATAAGTACAACATGCATTTCTTTTATTATTTCGTCGTCCTGGCATCCCTAAAGACACGGGGTTGGACTTTGACTTGCAATCAGGTAAGCTGAACACCGGTGAGACTGTGAATACTGGTGAGATCACAGTCTTCTCCCCCATTGCTTTTGCTATTTCCTATCAGGAACAATGTCAAAAAGACAGCTACATGAAGACAAGATAATAAAATGTGAGGCTGGATGAACACAGCAGGCCCAGCAGCATCTCAGGAGCACAAAAGCTGACGTTTCGGGCCTAGACCCTTCATCAGATAGGGGGATGGGGTGAGGGTTCTGGAATAAATAGGGAGAGAGGGGGAGGCGGACCGAAGATGGAGAGAAAAGAAGATAGGTGGAGAGGAGAGTATAGGTGGGGAGGTAGGGAGGGGATAGGTCAGTCCAGGGAAGACGGACAGTTCAAGGAGGTGGGATGAGGTTAGTAGATAGGAAATGGAGGTGCGGCTTGAGGTGGGAGGAAGGGATGGGTGAGGAAGAACAGGTTAGGGAGGCAGAGACAGGTTGGACTGGTTTTGGGATGCAGTAGGTGGAAGGGAAGAGCTGGGCTGGTTGTGTGGTGGAGTGGGGGGAGGGGACGAACTGGGCTGGTTTTGGGATGCAGTGGGGGAAGGGGAGATTTTGAAACTGGTGAAGTCCACATTGATACCATATGGCTGCAGGGTTCCCAGGCGGAATATGAGTTGCTGTTCCTGCAACCTTCGGGTGTCATCATTGTGGCACTGCAGGAGGCCCATGATGGACATGTCATCTAAAGAATGGGAGGGGGAGTGGAAATGGTTTTCGACTGGGAGGTGCAGTTGTTTATTGCGAACCGAGCGCAGGTGTTCTGCAAAGCGGTCCCCAAGCCTCCGCTTGGTTTCCCCAATGTAGAGGAAGCCACACCGGGTACAGTGGATGCAGTATACCACATTGGAAGATGTGCAGGTGAACCTCTGCTTAATGTGCTAAATGAAGACAAGATCTATCTCGTTATCTCACATCTAAGGTGATTCCACAGAATCTGGTTGCATTGCTCTTTATGAGACTAGACTTGAGACACAGAAACTATCTGCTCTGCTTGGTTGCCACCTATTGCTACTTGATTAATCACCACCAATTGTACGGAAAAAGGCTGTAGGCCAAGAGCTGGAGAATGGGAGTAGAACGTTTACATCCTCGTTTTTGCCTGGTGCAGACTCAGTGGGCCATAGGAGCTTTTTCTATGCTATAGACCTCTATGAGTCTCTATGCCTGAATAGGAATGAGAGTTCATTATTGCTGAAAAATCTATTTCAGTAACTTATAGCACATAATCCTAGAAAGCAGCTCTGCACTGGGGATGCAAAAAAGGGGTTTAATTATTAAAGATACATCTTGCCAATTGTGGTTGACTCCAGACAGTGTGAAAAGCGAATCAAAACAAATATGGAAGATTTCTTCTGAGATAATGGGAACTGCAGATGCTGGAGATTCCAAGATAATAAAATGTGAGGCTGGATGAACACAGCAGGCCAAGCAGCATCTCAGGAGCACAAAAGCTGACGTTTCGGGCCTAGACCCTTCATCAGAGAGGGGGATGGGGGGAGGGAACTGGAATAAATAGGGAGAGAGGGGGAGGCGGACCGAAGATGGAGAGTAAAGAAGATAGGTGGAGAGGGTGTAGGTGGGGAGGTAGGGAGGGGATAGGTCAGTCCAGGGAAGACGGACAGGTCAAGGAGGTGGGATGAGGTTAGTAGGTAGCTGGGGGTGCGGCTTGGGGTGGGAGGAAGGGATGGGTGAGAGGAAGAACCGGTTAGGGAGGCAGAGACAGGTTGGACTGGTTTTGGGATGCAGTGGGTGGGGGGGAAGAGCTGGGCTGGTTGTGTGGTGCAGTGGGGGGAGGGGATGAACTGGGCTGGTTTAGGGATGCAGTGGGGGAAGGGGAGATTTTGAAACTGGTGAAGTCCACATTGATACCATATGGCTGCAGGGTTCCCAGGCGGAATATGAGTTGCTGTTCCTGCAACCTTCGGGTGGCATCATTGTGGCAGTGCAGGAGGCCCATGATGGACATGTCATCAAGAGAATGGGAGGGGGAGTGGAAATGGTTTTCGACTGGGAGGTGCAGTTGTTTATTGCGAACCGAGCGCAGGTGTTCTGCAAAGCGGTCCCCAAGCCTCCGCTTGGTTTCCCCAATGTAGAGGAAGCCACACCGGGTACAGTGGATGCAGTATACCACATTGGAAGATGTGCAGGTGAACCTCTGCTTAATGTGCTAAATGAAGACAAGATCTATCTCGTTATCTCACATCTAAGGTGATTCCACAGAATCTGGTTGCATTGCTCTTTATGAGACTAGACTTGAGACACAGAAACTATCTGCTCTGCTTGGTTGCCACCTATTGCTACTTGATTAATCACCACCAATTGTACGGAAAAAGGCTGTAGGCCAAGAGCTGGAGAATGGGAGTAGAACGTTTACATCCTCGTTTTTGCCTGGTGCAGACTCAGTGGGCCATAGGAGCTTTTTCTATGCTATAGACCTCTATGAGTCTCTATGCCTGAATAGGAATGAGAGTTCATTATTGCTGAAAAATCTATTTCAGTAACTTATAGCACATAATCCTAGAAAGCAGCTCTGCACTGGGGATGCAAAAAAGGGGTTTAATTATTAAAGATACATCTTGCCAATTGTGGTTGACTCCAGACAGTGTGAAAAGCGAATCAAAACAAATATGGAAGATTTCTTCTGAGATAATGGGAACTGCAGATGCTGGAGATTCCAAGATAATAAAATGTGAGGCTGGATGAACACAGCAGGCCAAGCAGCATCTCAGGAGCACAAAAGCTGACGTTTCGGGCCTGGACCCTTCATCAGAGAGGGGGATGGGGGGAGGGAACTGGAATAAATAGGGAGAGAGGGGGAGGCGGACCGAAGATGGAGAGTAAAGAAGATAGGTGGAGAGGGTGTAGGTGGGGAGGTAGGGAGGGGATAGGTCAGTCCAGGGAAGACGGACAGGTCAAGGAGGTGGGATGAGGTTAGTAGGTAGCTGGGGGTGCGGCTTGGGGTGGGAGGAAGGGATGGGTGAGAGGAAGAACCGGTTAGGGAGGCAGAGACAGGTTGGACTGGTTTTGGGATGCAGTGGGTGGGGGGGAAGAGCTGGGCTGGTTGTGTGGTGCAGTGGGGGGAGGGGATGAACTGGGCTGGTTTAGGGATGCAGTGGGGGAAGGGGAGATTTTGAAACTGGTGAAGTCCACATTGATACCATATGGCTGCAGGGTTCCCAGGCGGAATATGAGTTGCTGTTCCTGCAACCTTCGGGTGGCATCATTGTGGCAGTGCAGGAGGCCCATGATGGACATGTCATCAAGAGAATGGGAGGGGGAGTGGAAATGGTTTGCGACTGGGAGGTGCAGTTGTTTGTTGCGAACTGAGCGGAGGTGTTCTGCAAAGCGGTCCCCAAGCCTCCGCTTGGTTTCCCCAATGTAGAGGAAGCCGCACCGGGTACAGTGGATGCAGTATACCACATTGGCAGATGTGCAGGTGAACCTCTGCTTAATGTGGAATGTCATCTTGGGGCCTGGGATGGGGGTGAGGGAGGAGGTGTGGGGACAAGTGTAGCATTTCCTGCGGTTGCAGGGGAAGGTGCCGGGTGTGGTGGGGTTGGAGGGCAGTGTGGAGCGAACAAGGGAGTCACGGAGAGAGTGGTCTCTCCGGAAAGCAGACAGGGGAGGGGATGGAAAAATGTCTTGGGTGGTGGGGTCGGATTGTAAATGGCGGAAGTGTCGGAGGATAATGCGTTGTATCCGGAGGTTGGTAGGGTGGTGTGTGAGAACGAGGGGGATCCTCTTGGGGCGGTTGTGGCGGGGGCGGGGTGTGAGGGATGTGTCGCGGGAGATGCGGGAGACGCGCCCTTGACCGCGTCTCCCGCATCTCCCGCAACACATCCCTCACACCCCGCCCCCGCCACAACCGCCCCAAGAGGATCCCCCTCGTTCTCACACACCACCCTACCAACCTCCGGATACAACGCATTATCCTCCGACACTTCCGCCATTTACAATCCGACCCCACCACCCAAGACATTTTTCCATCCCCTCCCCTGTCTGCTTTCCGGAGAGACCACTCTCTCCGTGACTCCCTTGTTCGCTCCACACTGCCCTCCAACCCCACCACACCCGGCACCTTCCCCTGCAACCGCAGGAAATGCTACACTTGTCCCCACACCTCCTCCCTCACCCCCATCCCAGGCCCCAAGATGACATTCCACATTAAGCAGAGGTTCACCTGCACATCTGCCAATGTGGTATACTGCATCCACTGTACCCGGTGCGGCTTCCTCTACATTGGGGAAACCAAGCGGAGGCTTGGGGACCGCTTTGCAGAACACCTCCGCTCAGTTCGCAACAAACAACTGCACCTCCCAGTCGCAAACCATTTCCACTCCCCCTCCCATTCTCTTGATGACATGTCCATCATGGGCCTCCTGCACTGCCACAATGATGCCACCCGAAAGTTGCAGGAACAGCAACTCATATTCCGCCTGGGAACCCTGCAGCCATATGGTATCAATGTGGACTTCACCAGTTTCAAAATCTCCCCTTCCCCCACTGCATCCCTAAACCAGCCCAGTTCATCCCCTCCCCCCACTGCACCACACAACCAGCCCAGCTCTTCCCCCCCACCCACTGCATCCCAAAACCAGTCCAACCTGTCTCTGCCTCCCTAACCGGTTCTTCCTCTCACCCATCCCTTCCTCCCACCCCAAGCCGCACCCCCAGCTACCTACTAACCTCATCCCACCTCCTTGACCTGTCCGTCTTCCCTGGACTGACCTATCCCCTCCCTACCTCCCCACCTACACCCTCTCCACCTATCTTCTTTACTCTCCATCTTCGGTCCGCCTCCCCCTCTCTCCCTATTTATTCCAGTTCCCTCCCCCCATCCCCCTCTCTGATGAAGGGTCTAGGCCCGAAACGTCAGCTTTTGTGCTCCTGAGATGCTGCTTGGCCTGCTGTGTTCATCCAGCCTCACATTTTATTATCTTGGAAGATTTCTTCTGCCAGCCACTAACAATGTGACACTGAGGCCATTCCACAAGCTTCCACAATCCAAAAAATATCATCTTGAAACATATGTGATGTTGAGGGAATTTCAGAAGGTAGATGTTGAGAGGATTTGATAGAATCTAGAACATGGAGGCACAGTTTCAGGAAAAGCTTCTTCAATTTTAAACGAGGATGAACTTCTTGTTAATCATTAACAAGATTGTTAATCTTTGTGATTTTTTTTCACCAGATAGCGAAGGAGGAAGAACCATTGAGAATATTTAGGGCTAATGTAGACAGATATTTGATCTGCAAGAGAGCCTATTGTTAGGAAGGGTAGGCAATAATGTGACATTGAGGCCACAATCTGATCAACAATGAGCCTATTGACTGACAAAGGAGGAGATGTCATACCAGGACAGAACAGTCTGGGGATTTGGTGGGAGTTCATTCAGCCATTTTTTTTTCATTCATTTACAGGATGAGGGCAGTGCTGACTAGGCCATAATTTATTGTCCATCCCTAATTGGACAAATGGCAGTTAAAAGTCCGCCACAATGACGTGGGTCTGGAGGTCAGACCAGGTAATAATGGCTGCTTCTCTCCCCTAAGGGATATCAGTGTACAAGATGGTTTTTTTTCTGACAATCATGGTCATTATTAGACTCTTAAACCCAACTTCTATTGAATTAAAATTCCACCATGTGCCATTTGAACTGGAAACTCCAGAACCTTACCTGGGTCTCTGGATTAGTGGTTCAGCAAATAATACCACTAGACCATCGCCTCGCCATTGATTATTATAGCCAGAGAGAAAATGAACGTTGCATGTCACTGGGCTATTCTTCACAGCAATGGTAAAACGTGTTCTTGCCCAGTGTCCCTAAAAATATTCCAAAGGCCACTGAATAATGCAGAAAAATATAAATTCTTCAAGATTTAATTCTCCTGAAGCCCAACTAAAACTCAGAGTCGAAAATTCCCATTTTAATCCTGGCAAATATAGCTCCAAGATAGGGAAAAATGCTAGGATATCCATTTACTTGTAAGCATTTCATTATGAATTTATACCAGGTAGAATATCTCTGATCTATCAATCTTTGATGACAGCCAACTTTGACTGAATGGAAGGAGGAAATTTGGAAAATGAAAATTTCTTAGCGAAAAAGTGACATGATTGTCAGGGTATGTGTGATGACCTTGCATACACATTAAATACATAACAGATATTCACTAGGTCTTATATTGTTGCAATCATGCATGAGAAATCATTTATCAGGTTATCTTTTGTGTAAGGTCATTAACAAAATATCATTTTGCCTATGTTCAGATGTCATGAATCATTTGTAAATTGCAGGATTCAGAAATAAAGACACCATTAAGGAACTTAAGTATTATGTTTACACACAGCTTCTCTAATCTAAGCAATACTTTCAAAGGAATATGGAACAGCCAGTTGAAAAAATATCAAAAGTTCAAATTTCTGGATTTCTTGTTTAACGGGGTCAAAAAAACTGTCTCAGTGCTCTGAATATCTAATAATTTTGCAAAAGTAAGGTAAATGTTCATGCTACCAGCTCTCTACATTTGCAAGGCTTTTCTGGCCTTTACATATTTATCATACTGTGAAGGAAAGAATTGAACTACATTGTGATTATATTATATTACAGAATAAATGGTTGATTTGCACTTTGTTGACATACAATGGCGAAGCTTTTAGAGGCAATCACGGAGGCCCGACAATGTGCAAGCAGGCCATTTGCTCTAATAAGTGCGCACCCAAGTGCCGAAGACCATCCCACCCAGACACACCCTAGCCACACCCACACCCGTATTTCCTTTCTCTAATCCACCTAACACGCACATGCCTGGACACTATGGACAATTGGAGAACATGGCTGATCCACTTAACCTGCACATCTTTGGACTACGGGAGGAAAACAGAGCACCTGGAGGAAACCCACACAGACACAGGGAAACATACAAACTCCACACAGACAGTCGCCCAAGGCTGGATTTGAACCCAGGCCTCTGGCCCTGTAATGTAGCCATACTAACCACTGAGCCACCATGCTGCCCAACATAGAAACGAGTTTTAAGAGTTGTTCCCACAGTGAGGGACTTCAGCTACGCTCATAGAGAAAATGAGTTTGTTCTTCTTCAGGGAAGAGTGACAAGAGGTTTCATGGAGGTGTTTAAAAATGGGCTGTCAAGATGGAGTAGAAATTGTTCTATTTGCTGGAATGGTCAAGGACCAAAGGATACAAATTTAAAACAATTGGCAATTGAATCAAAGGCAGCATTAGGAAAAACTTTATTAAGCAGTGAATGGTTAAAATCTGCAATGAATTGCTTTGAAAGGCTGGTTGAGGTATATTCAATCATGTATTTCTGCAGGGAATTGAATAGCCAGTTAAAATGAAAGAGTTTACTGGGCTGTAAGGAAATCGTATGAGTGTAGGGCCAGGGCCAACTAAACTGCACTTGCAGAGAGCCAGCATGGATCGACGGGTCAAACGATCTCCTTCTGTGCTGTGATCATTTTAAGATTTTGAATTACATTTCCACATCATGTTTTGTCACACACAATATTTTCTAATTGTAACCTGTGGAGATCAATTGAACCAAATCCATGGTGCACAGACAAGTATTGAATTGAACAAGATGTAAAACAAGATCTTGATAACTATTCAATTAAAACAAATGAAAAGAAGAATTAAGCATTCACAGGAATTAGGAAAATATAAGAAGGTTAAATATGTGATGAAACTTATCACGTATCTCTTCATTGTGCTGTTGATTGACTATGGCAATCATTGAACAAATAGCTAAGAAATTGATTGATAAAGCAACAAAGTCCAATGGAGGAAAAAGCTAAATTATATGACTGATAACCTCCAAGCATGGAGAGGATGGCAGTAATTATGATGGAAAGGATAAACAGTGAAGCAAGCGGTAGAGTATGGTGTCTCACTCTATTTCCTGTTCAATATCTCGATCCTTTTCACATCCTCCAGTTGAGTTGTAGTTAGCTTCCCTGTGTTCATGGTGTGAGCTCCTGTTTTTATTCCCTTAAGTGAAACCTTACTCAGCATAAATACGATTACTGATTGGGGCTGAGTTAATTGATTTCAGTTTTCTGGGCTTCAGCAAGAAAGAAATTTTTCAGGATTATTTCACTAGGAATGCTATTTAGTAACCTCCTAATGAGAAGTTTGCTCAGGTGGAAATGGTTCGATGCCTCTTCCCCAGTGGGCTAGCAAAATACCAGTGCTTGCTAACAAGTGTCACACATTATAGATTGGCTTCTGGTACAAGTTGTGCTTTTGTTGTGATCTACGCAACTGCATCCCTTTGTATGTCAGTTCTTCATCAAGAAGAAATGAGAAAGCTGAACGATCAATAAACAATTGTTATGATCCCAGTTATTACTGAACAAATCAAATACCAGACTGAAATCGGATTTTGTTTTGGGGGTGAATTCCCACTGCGACACAAGCGCACAATGTTGTAAATTTGTCTTTAATAATAAAAAGGGATTTTATTAAACAAAGGAAGGAAAATAAAATAGAAGAAACCATACTATTTATTGATAACACAAACTTCTGAAAGATTTTGAAACACACAATGAAATATAATCTCATTACTCCAAAACATTCCTTTATAAATTCCAAAATACATGTGTACAGTACCCGAAAAACACTGCTTGTACAGTGCTTACATCAGATAATGTCTTTGTCTAGTACCTCAATAGGTTAAAATTAATTTCAAGTCCCATCCTGCAAAATCTGATAGCTTCTCCCAGTAGTTGAAACATTCTCAGCTTCAAATACCATCTTCAGGGTTTTATCCAAACACTAAGGTAACCTAATGTTAACAAAACTACCTTCTCCTTTTCACAGGAGCAACTTTACATATGAAAACTTCTGCAGAACTTCCCAAAACTGGAAATTGAAAAGATATAATGGGAACTGCAGATGCTGGAGAATCCAAGATAGCAAAGTGTAGAGCTGCATGAACACAGCAGGCCAAGCAGCATCTTAGGAGCACAAAAGCTGGTGTTTTGGGCCCAGACCCTTCATCAGAAAAGGGGATGGGGACAGGGTTCTGAAATAAATAGGGAGAGGGGGGCGCAGATCGAAGGTAGATAGAGGAGAAGATAGGTGGAGAGGAGACAGACAAGTTAAAGGGGCGGGAATGGAGCCTAGTGGTGAGTGTAGGTGGGGAGGTAGGGAGGGGATAGGTCAGTCCGGGGAGGACGGACAAGTCAAGGGAGCGGGATGAGGTTGGGAGGTAGGAAATGGCAGTGTGGCTTGAGGTAGGAGGAGGAGACAGGTGAGAGGAAGAACAGGATAGGGAGGCAGGGACAAGTTGGGCTGGTTTTGGGATGCAGTGGGGGAAGGGGGGACTTTGAAGCTTGTAAAATCCACATTGATACAATTAGGCTGCAGGGTTCCTCAGCAGAATACGAGTTGCTGTTCCTGCAACCTTCGGGTGGCATTATTGTGGCACTGCAGGAGGCCCAGGATGGACATGTTGTCTAAGGAATGCAAGCGGGAGTTAAAATCATTTGCAACTGGGAGATGCAGTTTGTTGCAAACCAAGCGTAGGTGTTCTACAAAGCGGTCCCCAAGCCTCCGTTTGGTTTCCCCAATGTAGAGGAAGCCACAACAGGTACAGTGGATTCAATATACCACATTGGCAGATGTGCAGGTGAACATCTGCTTGATATGTAAAGTCATTTTGGGGCCTGGGATGTGGGTGAAGGAGGAGGTATGGGGGCAAGTGTAGCACTTCCTGAGGTTGCAGGGGAAGGTGCCGGGTGTGGTGTGGTTGGATGGGAATGTGGAGCGGACAAGGGAGTCCCAGAGAGAGTTCTTTACGGAAGGCAGTCAAGGGTGGGGATGGAAAAATGTCTTTGGTGGTGGGATCGGATTCTGGATGGCGGAAGTGTCGGAGGATGATGCCTTGTATCCGGAGATTGGTGCGGTGGTATTTGAGGATGAGGGAGATTCTCTTTTGGCAGTTATTGTGGGGACGGGGTGTGAGGGATGAGTTACGGGAAGTGCGGGAGACACGGTCAAGGGTGTTCTCGACCAATGCAGTGGGGGTGGGGAAGAAGATTAAAAAGATCTCTTTGTAAGCTACAGGTCTTACAAACATAAAAAAGGTGCAGGAATTATTAACAGAAGGCTTGAAGCACAATTATTTACTTTGTTAGGTTGTAAATCCTCTATTGGTCAATAAAAATCCATTAATTTTTGAAAACCATCCTTCACAAACATTTTTTTAAAAATCACCATACCTATAGAAATACTTACAAGTTATTTACTCATTCCTTTAGAATCACTGCAACACTCATAAGTCACTACTTCAAAATTCCAAACGTAACCCAAATGATATTATAAATATGTACAAATCACACAGCCTACTTCATATAATTCTAAATGTACTATTGTGTCAAATGTGAAAATATCCGTTCCTCTTGCTTCAATGGGTTAGAAGGATAATATTGGTATAATGTTTCTTTGTGTTATTAGGAATATAAGATTATGATTTACAAGCAGCTGTTTGTGTTTATTTGTATTATTCAAACTTATTCGAGACAAAATAGAGCAAGATCTTCCCTCTGGTTTCCAAATCCCATCATCAAGATCAGTGACAATGCTGCAGTAGCATCCCACGTGCTGTAAGGCACTTTGTGGCTTCCTAAGGCACTATATAAATATCAGTCATCCTTTTCAATAGAACTATAATCTCCTCCTACAGGAAACAACTTACAAGAATCAACTTTACCGATCACCTTACAATTTTGAATCAGGCTACCTTGACATTTCTTTCCGAAGAAATTGAAGGCAAAGTTATTTTTATCCTTTTTTGCTATATTCCAAACAACCAGACATATATTTTCTGCTGATAATAAAATGTGAGGCTGGATGAACACAGCAGGCCCAGCAGCATCTGCTGGGCCTGCAGTGTTCATCCAGCCTCACATTTTATTATCTTGGATTCTCCAGCATCTGCAGTTCCCATTATCTCATATTTTCTGCTATTCCCTACCATCATAAGAACAATTATCTTTTGATAATTAGGCATCTATGGATGTTCAGGCTGTGGGAGAATCAGCAATGTCACAGTGACATATTACCACAGGCAACACCGCAGATTAAATAACTTTGAAAAGAGTAAGAAGGGAATATTTGCATTTATGTAGTGTTTCTTATAACCAAAGACATTTCAGAGTATCATTTCAGTATTTCTGAAGTGCACTCACAGTCATAAGGTAAGAAATAAGGTAATCAATTTTTACCCAGCAAATTCCCAAAAACAACAGTATGAAAGTGATCAGATGGCCTGTTTACTTGTAAAGTTGATTGAGGGATAAATATTAACCAGGACATTAGAGATGACACCCAAGTTCAAAATAGTGCCAGGAGGTCTTTTGCCACTTCACAAACAGACAGATGGAGTGTTTGTTTAATGTCTCATCTGAAAGACAGCACCTCAGACTGTGCAGCCCACCCTCAGCACAGCTGTAGAAAGTCAGGCTTGATTTTTGTGTTCAAGCTTCAAAGTAGAACTTGAACCCAAAATCTTGCAGGTCAGAGATGAGATCTCTACCAACTTAACCACGACTGACAAGCCTGAAGGGGATATAGTGCTGTTGGAGTGAGTGAGAGAAATTTGATCTGAATGTGGTTTTTGGACATTTGACATAAGTCAAAAATCTCAAAAGGTTAACACAGCTAGATTTGTTTGGAATGACAGCAAGAAAGCTACCCAGTATGGACATAATGGAGGTAACTATAGCATAGATGTGCTTATTTTAAATCTCCAATGACAGTCAAAATGGAAGACAATGGGCTATCACATGGATTAAATAAACTTTGGTGTACTTCCTTCCTGACTTAATTGTATAAAGACTCCACATGTATATAATGACAAGAAGCATTATTTTAACCTAGAAGTTTGATTTTAAATCATTCTCTGTGCACTTTTTAAATAAATTTTGCTTAAGGCACTGGAAATATTTCCCATGTTTTTTGAGGGAATCCTTCAATATTCATCTTCCCAATGATTTCAACTATCATACGTGCATTACAATCATTGAATATTTTAATGTAATTAAATGTCTGTTACAGAAAACTGGCATACAGATACAACAGATGTAAAGAAAGTGAATGGAATTTTGGTTTTGATAGCTAAAGGAATAGAATATAAAGATAAGAAAGTATTTTTGTCACTATACAAGGCATTGACGAGACTGCATCTGGAGTATTATGCACAGTTTTGGTCCCTTTAGTTGAGGAAGGATGTGGTGGCATTGGAGGCAGTTCAGAGGAGGTTAACTAGGTTGATCCCAGAGATGGGAGGTTTGTCGTATGAAGAGAAATTTTGAACAGTTTAGGCCTATACTCTCTGGAATTTAGAAGAATGAGGGTAGATCAAATTGAGGTATTCAAGATGATAAAAGGAATAGGTAAAATAGACATGGAGCAGATGTTTCCTCTTGTGGGGCATTCGAGGACAAGGGATCATAGTCTTAGGACAAGGAGCAGCAAACATAAAACAGAGTTGAGGAGAAACTACTTCTCTCAAAGGGTGGTGAATCTGTGGAATTCATTACCCCAAAATGCAGTGCATGCAGGGACAGTGAGTGAATTTAAGGAGGGGTTAGACAGATTTTTAGTTGGTAATGGGCTGATGGGTTATGGGGAGAAGGCAGGAAAATGGAGGAGAGGAACATATCAGCTATGATCGAATGGTGGAGCAGACTTGAAGGGCTGAATAGCCAAATTCCACCCCATTATCTTATCAACTTATGAACAAATTATTTGAAGTAACAAAAATAGTATAGACATGTATTAAAAATTGCTTTCGCACAAGGATTGCTGTCATTTTGAAATCTGTTATATACTTGTAACTGTCCTTGGAAAGGATATGAACATAGAACATTACAGCACAGTACAGGCCCTTCAGCCCTCAATGTTCTGCCGACCTGTCATACCGATCTGAAGCCCAACAAGCCTACACTATTCCATGTACATCTATATGCTTATCCAATGACGACTTAAATGTACCTAAAGTTGGCAAATCTACTACCGTTGCAGGCAAAGCGTTCCATTCCCTTACTACTCTCTGAGTAAAGAAACTACCTCTGACATCTGTCCTGTATCTTCCACCCCTCTATTTAAAGCTATGCCCCCTCGTGCTCGCCGTCACCATCCTAGGAAAAAGGCTCTCCCTATCCACCCTATCTAGCCCTCTGATTATTTTATATGTTTCAATTAAGTCACCTCTCAACCTTCTTCTCTCTAACGAAAACAGCCTCAAGTCCCTCAGCCTTTCCTCGTAAGACCTTCCCTCCATACCAGGCAACATCCTAGTAAATCTCCTCTGCACCCTTTCCAAAGCTTCCACATTCTTCTTATAATACCGTGACCAGAACTGTACGCAATACTCCAAGTGTAGCCGCACCAGAGTTTTGTACAGCTGCAGCATAACCTCATGGTTCCGGAACTCGATCCCTCTATTAATAAAAGCTAAAACACTGTATGCCTTCTTAACAGCCCTGTCAACCTGGGTGGCAATTTTCAAGGATCTATGCACATGGACACCGAGATCTCTCTGCTCATCTACACTACTAAGAATCTTACCATTAGCCCTGTACTTTGCCTTCGGGTTACTCCTACCAAAGTGCATCACCTCACACTTGTCTGCATTAAACTCCATTTGCCACCTCTCAGCCCAGCTCTGCAGCTTATCTATGTCTCTTTGCAACCTACAGCATCCTTCGTCACTATCCACAACTCCACCGACCTTAGTGTCATCTGCAAATTTACTAACCCATCCTTCTATGCCCTCATCCAGGTCATTTATAAAAATGACAAACAGCAGTGGACCCAACACCGACCCTTGCGGTACACCACTAGTAACTGGTCTCCAGGATAAACATTTCCCATCAACTACCACCCTCTGTCTTCTTTCAGCAAGCCAAGCCAATTTCCGACCCAATGAAGACAAATGATAGTTCTTCTAACAAAGAAATTTAACTAGATGGAGCTGAAGCTACTCAGTCTCAAGACAGCCTGAAAACTCAATACTGCAAGTTAATTTATAAAATGGCCAATTATGCCAATACATTGCTGGCTTTTTGTTGTCAAGGTAGATCAGGAAACCCCTTGATATATCTGACCATTAGCCCAATAGCCTCGTACTTCCAACTAACTTGACAAAACATTTCAGCAAGCACTCAGAAATAAAACATATAAACATCTATTTTCTTTATTCCAATGCAATGTCTGACTGTAATGGTGATCTGGCCTATAAAGAGGCCTTGCAGTATTCACTGCCAGTAGATTGACTAATAGTCTCAGCAGATTCAGGTTGTAAATGGATTTCATTGTGTCCTGAAGAAGACTGATTTTTAGTTATATGTTGCATATGGCTAAAAAAATCCTAACTAAACCAGCCTTTAATATTATTCCATTCCCATGAAATAAGGTCTGCCCACTTGCTACTGCTACCCTACTTAGTTAAATACTCCTTCTCCATTTCTTCCTGAAGACCTCTCCCCAGTCTGGCAGCAAAACCTCTCAAACTAAATGTTACGCACTCTAATTAAAACAAAATACCATTGGAAATCTGAAATAAAAAATGATTGGTGCTGGAGAAACTCAGCAGGTCTGGCTGCATCTGTGGTGACAGAAACAGCATTAATATTTCTAGTCCAATGAGTCTTCTTTGGAATGCTTCAGGACTCTCCAAAGAAGAGTCATAGACGACTCAAAACATTAGCTGTTTATCCATCTACGGATGCTGCCAGACTGCTGGTTTTCTCCAATTCTTTCTGTTTTTATTTCAAATGTTGTGTGCTGCTACATCTGCACCTTGCCTAAAACTACTGGCATCTAAGATCTTAGAACAACTTGCAACTGCCTACTCCACAGTCCATCAGAGACCCGCACAGCTACACTACTCCTGTCGATGCTGCATAATATTTGTTTGCAGATGACTCTTCCCCTTTTCATTACACCACTTCATCAATGCTACTTGGCATAATTCCACAGATGATGGTGTCGTGTCACCCAGTCACCCATTATTCACACATGAGCACCTTGACTTTATAATGCCTTGTACAGGGTCAGGTACCAGAGTGCCAGTGTTTCTGGGACTCACCGTTTCTATATGTCAGCCAGGTCTCCTTGATGGAACCAGATTAACATCCTAATCAGGGAACTCATATTCTAAGATGTCCAGTTGACTGACTTCATTACGATCACTACATCACTATGCTACTGAGATGTACAGAGAATAAGTATCTCAGTTCCATGCCTGATCTGTATAGGTTTCAGTCAGAGTGATAGCTACAACTGACTTTAGAGTAGGAACAGCATAAAATTAGATCAGGGATGTGATCCTGAACTCTATTCTTTACTCACTACTGGAAATATTTTACAGATAATGGACAGAATTGAGCTTTGCTGTGAAACACTCAGTGTTTACTAGACTAGGTGGGATTGAGGTTCACAAGGAAGAGGTGTTAGAAATCCTACAGAGTGTGAAAACAGATAGGTCCCCTGGGCTGGATGGGATTTATCCTAGGATCGTCTGGGAAGCCAGGGAGGAAATTTCCGAGCCTTTGGCATTGATCTTTAACTCGTCATTGTCTACAGGAATAGTGCCAGAAGACTGGGGGATAGCAAATGTGGTTCCCTTGTTCAATAAGGGGAGTAGAGCCAACCCTGGTAATTATAGACCAGTGAGCCTTACTTCAGTTGTTGGTAAAGTGTTGGAAAAGGTTATAAGAGATAGGATTTATAATCATCTAGAAAAGAATAATTTGATTAGGGATAGTCAGCATAGTTTTGTGAAGGGTAGGTCATGCCTCACTAACATTATTGAGTTCTTTGGTAAGGTGACCAAACAGGTAGATGAGAGTAAACCAGTTGATGTGGTGTACATGGATTTCAGCAAGGCGTTCAATAAGGTTCCCCACAGTAGGCTATTGTACAAAATGCGGAGGAATGGGATTGTGGGAGATATAGCAGTTTGGATCAGAAATTGGCTTGCTGAAAGAAGACAGAGGGTGGTAGTTGATGGGAAATGTTCATCCTGGAGACCAGTTACTAGTGGTGTACCGCAAGGGTCGGTGTTAGGTCCACTGCTGTTTGTCATTTTTATAAATGACCTGGATGAGGGCGTTGAAGGATGGGTTAGTAAATTTGCAGACGACACTAAGGTCGGTGGAGTTGTGGATAGTGACGAAGGATGCTGTAGGTTACAGAGAGACATAGATAAGCTGCAGAGCTGGGCTGAGAGGTAGCAAATGGAGTTTATTGGGGACAAGTGTGAGGTGATGCACTTTGGTAGGAGTAACCGGAATGCAAAGTACTGGGCTAATGGTAAGATTCTTGGTAGTGTAGATGAGCAGAGAGATCTCGGTGTCCATGTACACAGATCCTTGAAAGTTGCCACCCAGGTTGACAGGGCTGTTAAGAAGGTATGTAGTGTTTTAGCTTTTATTAATAGAGGGATCGAGTTCCGGAACCACGAGGTTATGCTGCAGCTGTACAAAACTCTGGTGCGGCTACACTTGGAGTATTGCGTACAGTTCTGGTCACTGCATCATAAGAAGGATGTGGAAGCTTTGGAAAGGGTGCAGAGGAGATTTACTAGGATGTTGCCTGGTATGGAGGGAAGGTCTTATGAGGAAAGGCTGAGGGAGTTGAGGCTGTTTTCGTTAGAGAGAAGAAGGTTGAGAAGTGACTTAATTGAGACATATAAGATCATCAGAGGGTTAGATAGGGAGCGCCTTTTTCCTAGGATGGTGACGGCAAGCACAAGGGGGCATAGCTTTAAATAGAGGGGTGAAAGATATCGGACAGATGTCAGAGGTAGTTTCTTTACTCAGAGAGTAGTAAGGGAATGGAATGCTTTGCCTGCAACGGTAGTAGATTCGGCAATTTTAAGTACATTTAAGTCATCACTGGACAAGCATATGGACGTACATGGAATAGTGTAGGTTAGATGGGCTTCAGATCGGTATGACAGGTCGGCACAACATCGAGGGCCGACGGGCTCGTACTGTGCTGTTATGTTCTATGTTCTATGTTATGTCAAGTAGCAACAACTATCTAGTCTAATTGTCTCAAAAATCATGTATTGGTTGGTTAGTGGCAGCAACGAAACCAGATCCCAGCAAGAGTCAGCACCATTAAGAATGAAGATAAACATTGAAGAATTGAGAAAGAAACAAATTTCCATGAAGGGATACACAGATCTGAACTACTTTATATCATTACCAATTTTTAAAAAATCTTTCATGGGATGTAGGAATCATTAGCAAAGTCAAAAGATGTTGTCCGTTCCTAATTGTCCTTGAGTTGAATGACCCATTAGACCATTTCAGAGGACAGTTAGAATTAAACACATTGCTGTGGAGCTGGAGTCACATGTAGGGCAGTCCAGGAAAGAGCAGCAGATTTCCATCCCTCAAGGACACAGGGAACCAGATGCATTCATATGATAATTAATGGCAGTTAATGTGGTCACCAATACAGACATCAGCTTTATATTTAAACTTCATTTAAACAGGAATTTATTTGAACCTGCACCATTCAATAATCTGGGCCTCGGATATTATCACTATATTGCCATTGTCCCACTGTTTAAATTCATTTCTTTTTACGTCTCAATGTTCGCCAGAAGAGTGGGCAGAGTGAAAAATGACAATGTAGCTGAAACACATCCTTCATGCACTGACTTCCACAGGGCTCACTAAGGTCTTCTCTGCCAATTTGTACTGTTACTACAATTCCCAGAGACTTACTTCTGTCATAATTCATTTGCTTCCTAGTCTCCACTTGTGTACCAGAACGTAAATTATTGCCTTCAAGGCACAAGCTGTAACAAATCAGTTCAAACCATACCGCAATGTACACTTACAGAGAGTTGAGTGATTGCAGCCAACAGCAATGCATTTTACCCATTCAGAATGAATATCAGTTCTGGGATATGAAAAAGAATGCAGGAGTATTGGAGGTTAAATTGGATATCCCCAAAAACAAACATAGTGATTGCAATGTACACAAACCCCCTGCTGATTCGCTATGGTATATGGAGCATTGTCTTTGTGATGCCTCCTCAATTACAAGACTTTTGTGTTCCAGCTGCAGTAATCCTGGTTTTGGTGGTCTGCATGCCTCAGCAGAACCCAAAAGCAACAATTGCCAGCACCACGAAAAGAGGATGGCAGCTGTAGGTGCAGCAGCTATGACCACCTTAGTGAAATACAGACATCTCAAACATTTGCCTCCTGAACACCCCTCCTCCCTCTTCCCTCTTCCATCATTTTGCCCCACTCTGTGTAATTTCTGCTTATTCTCACAGATATACTCCATTCCAAGTAGAAAACTTACTAAAGTCACAGAGATATGACTGCAAGGGGGTCGGAGCTGGGAACTAAATATCCAAGGATACACCTCCTATCAAAAGGACAGGCAGATTGGCAAAGTTGTTCAGGTGGCCTAGTTTGTAAAAAATGAAATTAAATTAAACCAATAGCAAGAACTGCTACAGAGTCTTAAATAGGAACTTTAAGACCATAAGACATAGGAGTGGAAGTAAGGCCATTCGGCCCAGCGAGTCCACTCCGCCATTTAATCATGGCTGATGGGCATTTCAACACCACTTCCCTGCACTCTCCCTGTAGCCCTTGATTCCTTGTGAGATCAAGAATTTGTCAATCTCTGCCTTGAAGGCACTTAATGTCCCGGCCTCCACTGCACTCCGTGGCAATGAATTCCACAGGCCCGCCACTCTCTGGCTGAAGAAATGTCTACTCATTTCCATTTTAAGTTTACCCCCTCTAATTCTAAGGCTGTGCCCATAGGTCCTAGTCTTCCCGCCTAACAGAAACAACTTCCCAGCGTCCACCCTTTTAACTTCTCCAACTGTTTTCTCACTCGATGTGTGCCTGGATGTCTTTCTGCTCTCCCCCATCACTGATACCTGGTGAGTCTCCTTGTTTCCACCTCCATCTCCAAGACCCCAGTTCTATTTTGGAAAACCTCAGCTGTTCACACTCTCCCACGTTCAGCCACTCTTCCCTATATCCCCAGTAGATTCAGTCTATAGAAAGGATCCCCAGTACCACTCCTCTTTAAGGAGGCATCACAAAGTTACAATGCTCCATGCACTATATCAAACAGGCAGGGAATTTGCTCAAATTGCAATCCCCATGTCTATTCTGAGATGGGATGGGGGGATGTGCCAAAATCCAAGTTAACTGCCAATATTCCTGTATTCTTTTTCATATCCCAGTGAATCTGTGTGGGTAAGGGTTGAGGAACTGCAAAGAAAAAAAAGACCTCGAAGAAAGTTGTGTACAGCCTCCAAGCAGTAGTCAACAGTTTGGGATGAAAATCAATTAGTAGATAGAAAGGGCACGTAATAGAGGCACTATTACAATAATCATGAGGAACTTCAATTTGCAGGTAGACTGGGAAAATCATGTTGGTAGAGGATCTCAAGAAAAGAAAATTCCTGGAATGTATACAAGATGAATTTTTGGAGCAGCTCATGGCACAGCCCACTAGGGAACAGGCAATTCTGGATTTGGCGAAGATGGCAAATCTGTGGAACTCATTGCTACAGAAGGCTGTGGAGGCCACAGCATTGAGTGTCTTATGCTGCAGCTGTACAAAACTCTGGTGCGGCCGCACTTGGAGTATTGCGTACAGTTCTGGTCACCACATTATAAGAAGGATGTGGAAGCTTTGGCAAGGGTGCAGAGGAGATTTACTAGGATGTTGCCTGGTATGGAGGGAAGGTCTTACGAGGAAAGGCTGAGGGAGTTGAGGCTGTTTTCATTAGAGAGAAGAAGGTTGAGAGGTGACTTAATTGAAACATATAAAATAATCAGAGGGTTAGATAGGGTGGATAGGGAGAGCCTTTTTCCTAGGATGGTGATGGCGAGCACGAGGGGGCATAGCTTTAAATTGAGGGGTGAAAGATATAGGACAGATGTCAGAGGTAGTTTCTTTACTCAGAGAGTAGTAAGGGAATGGAATGCTTTGCCTGCAACGGTAGTAGATTTGCCAACTTTAGGTACATTTAAGTCATCATTGAATGTCAAACATTCACCCTTATGGTAGGGAAAGGGCAGGACCACCCTGGTTATTCCACTTGAACCCTAAAATCATTACCTGCATAGGGGTGTACCTACACCATATTGACTATAGTTAATTCAGGAAGGTGATTCATTACAACCTTTTCAAGAGTATTCACAGGTGGAAAATAAAAGCCAACCTTTGTCAGTGACACTACAACTCAAACACAAATACCTTAATTTATGCTTTTTTTTACTTGATGCTCAAAAGGTACACTCATGATTCATCACACATACATTTTACACTAGTAGCTACATCTTAATTACAAATACATACTAAGGTTGCCATAGCTGCGAGACTGCTTTCTTATGGACGTACATGGAATAGTGTAGGTTAGATGGGCTTCTGATCAGTATGACAGGTCGGCACAACATCGAGGGCCAAAGGGCCTGTACTGTGCTGTAATGTTCTATGTTCTATGTTCTATATATAGGTTCTTACCTAGTAAGGGAATCATAAGTTACAGGGAGATGGCAGGAGAATGGGTGGACAAATCAGCCACGCTCAAATGGTGGAGCAGACTCAATGGGTTGAATGGCATAATTCTGCATCTTTACCTTATTGTCTAATGATATAGAACTACACTGAGCTGATTTGTGGTAAGGTTCAGCCCTGTGTTTCCATGGAAGTAAAGACAGGGGAATGTCAGAAAATTATAAATTTAGTAGCAATACACAGTAAAAATAGTATAGAATATGTTACTTTCACAACACATAAATATATTATAACCTTATTATAAAGACTTTAAATATTGATGTGCTTGGAGTGCACTGTTGCTCAGAGGCCAGTGGGTATAATTTGTAGATGAGCAATAGATTAATAAGACTGTCAAACATTCACCCTTATGGTAGGGGAAGGGCACGACCACCCTGGTTATTCCACTTGAACCCTAAAATCATTACCTGCATAGGGGTGTACCTACACCATATTGACTATAGTTAATTCAGGAAAGTGATTCATTACAACCTTTTCAACAGTATTCACAGGTGGAAAATAAAAGCCAACCCTTTTGTCAGTGACACTACAACTCAAACACAAATATCTTAATTTATGATTTTTTTTACTTGATGCACAAAAGGTACACTCATGATTCATCACACATACATTTTACACGAGTAGCTACATCTTAATTACAGATACATAGTAAGGTTGCCATAGCTCCGAGCACTGCTTTCTTATTAGAGAACATGGCGACTGGTGATGAGTTTAACCTCAGGATCACCACACCTCAGGAGAGGGGAGAGATTGAGAAGCCAAGGCCTTCACATTAACCTTGGCCAGTGCAGTAATTGAACTTACCCTGTTGGTGCTATTCTGCATTACAAACCAGCTAGCCGTCCTTCTTATCAATACATACATTAGGGGACAATGCGATATGACAACTCAGGTGGAAAAAAGACAGTTAAAGTCGACGTAATGTTTGGAAATGAATGCACTCATTGTATTGGAGCTCCACTTTGAAGTATACAAGGTGATTTGGACCAGTGTGTGTCATTCACCACTTTTACTTGTTTATTCTTCTGGGAATATTCTATTGTTTCAATAAGACAATAGAATCTTTCATCGTAGTGGAACTGGAGAATCAAACAGAAGAGACAGTTTATGTAACATCTGCCATAGCTATGAACTCCGAAACATAGCTGAGAATAAGATGGAAAATGCTCCTCGTTGTCAGGCACCTCTGCTTTGAAGAACACAAGTGGAATTACTTGGTGGCATGGCACTGTGCCTTTGGATGAAACTGCTCACCATAAACGTTTGGGTTTGATCCTATTATAAGATTTTATTCAAACTGGAACCATCCACTTAACACTCCTTCCCTGGCTTCTGGTCCTCACAAACATCACTCTCCCAATTTCTCATCCACTGTCTGACGAAAACCCACAAGTCGGTTGAAACCATCCGTGCTACATTTCCTATATCTGCTTTGTGATGTTCACCTTGTTCAACTCAACTACTGCCTACCTTCCCTCACAGTCCCTCATATGGTGCAATCTTTCCAAGTCAAGGTCCTCCTGCAGATTCCAGAGATGGAATATGAAACCCTGGAAGTGATAGGTTTGTTGTAAGAAACCCTATCTGGCAAACGGCAGGCTTTGAACAGCCACAGCAAGAGTGGTCCTCACTCAACAGGTTCATGAAAGCCTGGGCCCCTGTGCAGGCAACCTCCACCATTGGGTCCTCAGTACAAATCTCTCATGCAATTGTGGAGGGACATAAACAATGCTACACATGACCAGAAGGTGACCCTGTACAGATTAAGCATTGAATACATTACCTTACACTCAGTAAATTGCAGACGATCACCTAGTTCAGGATATTATCATTCACTGTTTAATAATAAATTCGAAAAGACAGAGGCAGGATTGGAGTGGAATGCCTATGGGACATCAGTGCTACATTATTATTTCTACAAAGCTCAACGTTTAGCAAAGATTAAAGCGGCTGCAAAGTAGATATGCTTCAAAGTATTAAGTGATTTTCCAATATGCAGAACATTCAAAGAAAATTGGCAAACCTTTAGTCAGTTCTCAAAGTTTATTGTTCACGGTATACATCAGACAGAGCATTCACATGTCATTGGCGTTTTGGATCTATGTTTACGTTAGCTGTCATTCTGCTCTCCTATTCTGTCTTCACCAGCCTTATTTTTTCTTCATCTGTCTTCTCAAATTTTATCCAAAAATGCTCTGGCTACCTACCCTCTCATCTCACAGATGTAACATCTTGCAGCTTAGAAGTTCAGCTTTAGATTGTTCCTTGTTCTTCTCAATGACTATTTTAAACCTTGTGATACAATTATCAGTTTTACCCAATTGCTCTTTCACAGACGACTGGTTCACTCAAGCCACCTCATTCATCAGCACTAGATCGAGTGAAGTCTCCTTCCTGTTTAGGTTGGCACATAGATTGAGGATTTTTTCCAAGAAAAACTACAGACATTCTATCCCTCCTTTCCATTATTATCCCAATTAAAATTTGGATAATGAAAGAATCACATTTGTGTGATTTCCATACAGATTTTCTCTTCTGTCCATCTGTTTGTCTCCCTCGCTGTCTCTATTTTGAGTACGATAGAATACCCAAATCATGTGAACATTCCTTTATGCTTCTCAACGTTAACCAAATAGATTCTGTTCTTGCCCTTTGTGGGCCACCTCCCTTTCCAACTCATCAATGTCTTCCTGCTCAATACTGCCATCTCAACTCCTTTTTTACCTTCCCTATCTTTTCTGAACAATTTGCATATATCAAAATTAAGTCCCAATCTTCATTTTTTAAGCTACATTTCTATTGTTGCCACAATATCATTTTCCTCGACATCTATTTGTACTTTCAGTTCACCAACCTAGTAGCTTTCTGTTTCAAAGAGCATTATTCCTTTTAGAGTGATATCTGCTGTTTGAATATTTTCTAGTGTTTTTTTCTTCTGGTTGGATCTTTATGTTATTCAACAAACAAATGTTGCAGTCAGTTCAAATCAGCCCTGGATGAAGAAAAGGATTTGTTGTTCTTTGCAAAGAGTAAACCAAAAGCTGGAATCAGATTCAATCACACTATTTATTTTCTAAATGTCATAGCTACCTGCCCTTTGGAGATCACCAATTAATTCCACTTGTGGTCTCCATGGGAGAGGTACCTGCCAATGAAGCCTTGTCCATATTGTGCCTCACTGTATCTCTGAGTGCTGAGTACTCATTGGAAAAGTGCATATTTTGTCTGGTGCTGGACACCCTTTAGATCTTCAGATATGACACTAATCATTGCAGCAGATTAGACAGGAGTTGCATGTTGGAACATGCAGAGGTCCTAATATAGCTGATTCCTCAGAAATTGCCCTGGAACTAATTGAAGCTTCCAATGGGCAATTACCCAGCATTGGGGTCCCTCCGAATAAGAAAGTAGCTCTGAGATAGTCAGAGGGTTCTCACTATCTTACCTTTACATCCCCGCAGACAACTGACATCTTCCCCCACAAAACCAATAGTCGGCAATAATGTCTGACGGAAAGGGTGCATAACAAGTGACAGTGTGTGCTGATTGGCCAAGCTGCTACCCTGGTTTCTCCACTGCCATGGTTGATTTTCACCCCAATTTTTTTCCATCACTCAAACATTGCAGAAGCTCTTATCTCTTACCTCTCCTATCTCCTACAATTTTCAGACTTTTAAAAGCACAACTTGGCATCAACGAGTCATCATGGTCTGATTTACCTTTCAATAAGACCATAAGACAGACCAGCAGAAGTAGGCTTTCAGCTGCAAGATGTTTTTGCCATTCAATGAGATCATGGTGGATCTGATAATTCTTCACTCCACTTTACTGCCTTTTCCATGAACCATGATTTCCTTATTGATTAAAAAAACTGTCTATCTCAGCCTTGAATATATTTAATGACTCAGCCTCAATAGCCTCTGTGGTAAAGAATTTCATAGATTCACCATCCTCAAGAGAACAAGTTATGCCACACCTCTGTCTTAAATTACCATTTACTCTAAGATTATGTCCTCTGATCCTATACTCTTCCACAATGGGAAACAACCTTTCCTCTTTAATGCTGGCAGAACTCTGCACAATCTGTTTTCACCTTCATCTAGTTTCCTAATGAAAGACAATGAAAGCTTTATACACAAAAAACTTCATCCATTGTCAATATGTGAATGTATTTTCATTGTTTGATACTTCTCCAGAGGGGTACTGATTTACTTTGAGCTGTAACCTTAATCTCAAAAGCCCTCTGTTGGATCTATTCTGGAATCACTTATCAAAACCACCAAAAGTGACTTAGTTAATGTTTGAAAGCTTCAGACAGCCACATCGTTCCAATTGACTTCAAAAACATTCGGCTGATTTTGATCCTTAGCTTGATGAGGGGGTGGGTTCCCCTCCTGACAAATATGTTTGATCTGTTTTGTTCCTCTCAGAAGAACAAATCATTAATCAGTAAGTGAAGTGAGTTTGAAGCATTTTGCTTTGTGTGTGGTTAAAAAATGTCACTTGGTAGTTCTTTCTGAATGCCACCAATATTGTCTTTCTTAAAACATGTAGCAATTTTGGATGCAGTTCAATTTTCCAGAGATCAGTAGAGGTGCCATTTAATCCCAGGACGATGTCCAGAGGAGCAGATAGATCACTGGCGCTCAGATATAGTGTGGACCATTAATTACTAGCTTGTATTAACAGCATCCTTAATGGATAACAATCCTGCACTGGAGACCAATCATAAAAAGTGATTATTAACATTGCTATAAATTAACATGATTTTATAAATCCATTTTCAGTTTTCTCTTTTCCCTTCTTGAAGGCACAGCCTCTTGCTGGAGTACAGCTTTTTGGTTCCTGTTGTCTCCAGTTCCCTGATGTATGTTGATTATATTCTCTTCTTTTAAATAGAACATGAATTCAAGGTAAACAGACCCTGGCAGGATAACTGAAGCAAAATCAGATAGTCAATGGTTACAATAGTTACAAAATTAGAACCAAACCTGAGAAAATCAAATCAAAATATCATTATCCAGGCGTTGATGTAGACCAGCACCTACGGTACTCGCCAGTCTCTATATTGAGGCATTTTTCATGTAGACAGGAAGAAGTTTCTAATCTACAAGTTGATCATGTTCTCATGCAGCATTCATACATAGTTCAACTAGATTCATCCCAGAGGTGACAGGTTTGCCTTATGAAGGAAGATTAAGAAGTTTAGGCCTATGCTGTCTAGAGTTTAGAAGAATGATAGAGGATCTAACTGAAGTAGATAGATATTAAAGAGCATCTCAGGAGCACAAAAGCTGACGTTTCGGGCCTAGACCCTTCATCAGAGAGGGGGATAGGGGGAGGGAACTGGAATAAATAGGGAGAGAGGGGGAGGCGGACCGAAGATGGAGAGTAAAGAAGATAGGTGGAGAGAGTGTAGGTGGGGAGGTAGGGAGGGGATAGGTCAGTCCAGGGAAGACGGACAGGTCAAGGAGGTGGGATGAGGTTAGTAGGTAGCTGGGGGTGCGGCTTGGGGTGGGAGGAAGGGATGGGTGAGAGGAAGAACCGGTTAGGGAGGCAGAGACAGGTTGGACTGGTTTTGGGATGCAGTGGGTGGGGGGGAAGAGCTGGGCTGGTTGTGTGGTGCAGTGGGGGGAGGGGATGAACTGGGCTGGTTTAGGGATGCAGTGGGGGAAGGGGAGATTTTGAAACTGGTGAAGTCCACATTGATACCATATGGCTGCAGGGTTCCCAGGCGGAATATGAGTTGCTGTTCCTGCAACTTTCGGGTGGCATCATTGTGGCAGTGCAGGAGGCCCATGATGGACATGTCATCAAGAGAATGGGAGGGGGAGTGGAAATGGTTTGCGACTGGGAGGTGCAGTTGTTTGTTGCGAACTGAGCGGAGGTGTTCTGCAAAGCGGTCCCCAAGCCTCCGCTTGGTTTCCCCAATGTAGAGGAAGCCGCACCGGGTACAGTGGATGCAGTATACCACATTGGCAGATGTGCAGGTGAACCTCTGCTTAATGTGGAATGTCATCTTGGGGCCTGGGATGGGGGTGAGGGAGGAGGTGTGGGGACAAGTGTAGCATTTCCTGCGGTTGCAGGGGAAGGTGCCGGGTGTGGTGGGGTTGGAGGGCAGTGTGGAGCGAACAAGGGAGTCACGGAGAGAGTGGTCTCTCCGGAAAGCAGACAGGGGAGGGGATGGAAAAATGTCTTGGGTGGTGGGGTCGGATTGTAAATGGCGGAAGTGTCGGAGGATAATGCGTTGTATCCGGAGGTTGGTAGGGTGGTGTGTGAGAACGAGGGGGATCCACTTGGGGCGGTTGTGGCGGGGGCGGGGTGTGAGGGATGTGTCGCGGGAAATGCGGGAGATGCGGTCAAGGGCGTTCTCGATCACCGTGGGGGGAAAGTTGCGGTCCTTAAAGAACTTGGACATCTGGGATGTGCGGGAGTGGAATGTCTTATCGTGGGAGCAGATGCGGCGGAGGCGGAGGAATTGGGAATAGGGGATGGAATTTTTGCAGGAGGGTGGGTGGGAGGAGGTGTATTCTAGGTAGCTGTGGGAGTCGGTGGGCTTGAAATGGACATCAGTTACAAGCTGGTTGCCTGAGATGAAGACTGAGAGGTCCAGGAAGGTGAGGGATGTGCTGGAGAAGGCCCAGGTGAACTGAAGGTTGGGGTGGAAGGTGTTGGTGAAGTGGATGAACTGTTTGAGCTCCTCTGGGGAGCAAGAGGCGGCGCCGATACAGTCATCAATGTACCGGAGGAAGAGGTGGGGTTTGGGGCCTGTGTAGGTGCGGAAGAGGGACTGTTCCACGTAACCTACAAAGAGGCAGGCATAGCTGGGGCCCATGCGGGTGCCCATGGCCACGTCAGCTTTTGTGCTCCTGAGATGCTGCTTGGCCTGCTGTGTTCATCCAGCCTCACATTTTATTATCTTGGAATCTCCAGCATCTGCAGTTCCCATTATCTCTTAGATATTAAAGAGAACTGACAAAGTAGAGGCAGACAGGATGTTTCCTCACATGGGGCAATCCAGAATGAGAGGTCAAGGTTTTAGGATAAGGGGTAGAGGAATTAAAACAGAGATGAGGAGAAATTACATCACTCAAGGGGTCGTGAATCTGTGAAATTCACTACCCAGAGTATGGTGGATACTGGGATACTAAGTCAACTTAAGAAGGAGATAGACAGATTTTTAATTAATAGTGGGTTGAAGGGTTATTGCAAGTGGGCAGGAAAGTGGAGTGATGAAACCAGCCATGATTATATTAAATGGCATTAAATTATTAAATTGAGGGGCTGAATTGCCTACTCCTGCTCCTAGTCCATATGTTGCTATCCTTGTGTGTTATCAGTGGTGCTGGGAGTTGATGGTTAGGGTGTGGACATGCAGTGGATAATATGGATACTCAATATCAGTCAGATGTATAAGCCCTTGCCAATCTTCCTGTCAGCTGTGCAAAAGCTAGTTGAAGTTCATCTGTGCCTGTCCAGTTTGACATCAGCCAAATCTGCTTAAGCTGGTGATCTGACCTACAACTTTTCTGAATGGCTCAGCTAACCACTATCTTGGCAGACTTGAAAAATGAGTTCATTAGAGCACCCATTCAATAATCTGTCATAATTCTGAAGTAAAATAGGTTCATATTCTAAAATATATACAGCAAATTCTGCCAATTCTGAAATTAAGTTGATTCACAAATGGTTGTTAAATCTCTGCAAAATGTAATTTAGTTTGTAATAATATGTCACAGGATGGCATTTGAAAGTCTGTTGCCAATATATTGACACCAAAACATTAGTTCTTTGCTATCATTCCTTTTGTTTAAGTATCCAAATATTCCGTGAAAAACGCTTCATTAAAATTATACAGGTTTTGTATTGGATAAATTGATTACAATTGTATTTATATGCTGCTCATCTTATTTTCTCTGCCAGAGAGCATTTTGGGTATCCTAATGAGAATGCTGAAATAGTGGAGAATAGAATTTTAATCACACTCCAACATCCAGCAGTCAGCACTTCCAGGTAACCTCAGAATGAAAAATTTGGATGTACTGTCAAAGGATGTTGACGAGTGACCTTTTGGAAGTTTATAAAATCATAAGGGGCATAGATAAACTTAATAGCAAAGGCCCTTTTCCCTAAGGGTGATGAGTTAAAAACTAGAGGGCGATAGAAGAAAGTATTAAAAGGAACCTGGGGGAATGTTTTCATACAAAGGGCGGTGTGTATCTGAAATGAACTGCGAGAAGAAGTGGAAGATGCAGATATAGTTACAACATTTAAAAGGTCGACAAGGAAGAGGCTGAAAGAGCAAAGCAAGCCAAACAGCATCTGGAGGAAAGGAGCAGTCAACATTTTGGGTATTACTGAAGAAGGAAGTACCTCAAATGTTGACTGCTCCTTTCCTCCAGATGCTACCTGGCTTGCTGTGTTCTTCCAGCCTCCTGCTTGTCTACCCTGGATTCCAGCTTCTACAGTCTTTTTTGTCTCTACAACATTTAAAACAATTTTGGACAGATACATGAATAGGAAAGGTTTAGACAATATAGGACAAAACACAGGAAAATGGGATTAGTTTAGTTTGGGAAGCTTGGTCAGCACAGACGAGTTGGACCAAAGGGTCTGTTTCTGTGCTGTATGATTCTCTGACTCAATGAGATCAGGAAGTAAGCTTATCATCAGGCCATTGAGTGTGATGATTTCCAGATTAGTTCCCTAGTCACTTCTATGATGGAAAGACTGAAGATTGCGGCAAAATGATGCAATTAAGTAAGAATTGCAATATAATGGGTGTTAGCAGCAATTCTGAAAGACAAGAGAATGCTTCAGGATGGGTCACACACGAACAGAAATGGAGCCAATCAACCAACAAAACACATAAATGGGAAAACTGAAGAAATATTAAAACCAGAAAGGAAATGAAGGTAGAAAATTACAAGCAAGCAAAACAGCCAGTAAAGAAGATGGAAATAGAGGAAGTGATTAAACGTACAAATCAAGGAAATAAGGCAAAGGATAAAATGCGAAAGAAGTAAAGGTAGTAGAGAAGCAAAGTTAAATTGATCAGTTTTAAGCAAATAATAGGCTAATATAAATAAACAAGATAGTAGATTGGACTAAGAAGTAAATTAAGGGAGGGTAATTTTAGCAAGTTATAAATATTTGCTACATAGTACAGAACATGGAAAATAAACTGGTAGAGTTAGAAGAAGTTACATGACCAAAACTGAGTACAAGTGAAAACATTAGAGTGAATTAAGCCAGAAGGAAAAGTAAATGCATCAAGTTATTAGAGATAATGGGAACTGCAGATGCTAGAGAATCCAAGATAACAAAGTGTGTAGCTGGATGAACACAGCAGGCCCAGCAGCATCTCAGGAGCACAAAAGCTGACATTTCGGGCCTAGATCCTTCATCAGAGAGCTCTCTGGCCTGCTGTGTTCGTCCAGCTACACACTTTGTTACATCAAGTTATTACATATTTTAGGGCAGGAATAACAGGTAAAGGAAGGGCAGGTGATGGCCCGGTAGTATTATCACTGATCTGTTAATCCACAGATCCAGGTAGTGAAATTTGAATTTAATTAAAGTCCTGAATTAAGAGTCTGCCGATGACCGTAAATCCATTGTCAATTGTTGGAAAAATCCACCCGGTTCACTTACACCCTTTAGGAAAGGAAACTACCATCCTTATGTGGTCTGGCCTGTATGTGACTCCAGCCAGTGATGTGATTGACTTTTAACTGCCCTCTAGGCAGTAAAGGCTGGCAATAAATGCTGGCCTAGCCAGAGATACACATCATACAATTGAAAAAAGAGTAGTGACAAAATAGTGAGGAAGAGAATGCTTGCCAAGGGGGAACTGTGCTGCTGGAGGTGCTGCCTTTTGTGTGCGGCCCCAGCTGACTTCTCAGCTAGTTTGCATTACTCGAATGTTGTCCAGGCCAATATTCAAAACACAGACCAGTCATTGCTGTCAGAGCTAAAGAGAACTGCAGATGCTGGAGAATCCAAGATAACAAAGTGTGGGGCTGGGTGAACACTGCAGACCAAGAAGCATCTTAGGACCACTGCTGTTTCTGGAATCTTGGGGTTTCCACACTTCCTCTATCAGTAATTAGACTTCAGAAGTATTTAATTGGTTTAGCATACTTTGATACAGCCTGAGGTTATCAAAGTTGTTGCACATGTGTACTCTGAGTGTTGAAAATTGACTTTCTTACTTATATTAAAATCGATCCTAGGACTAATAGCTGCAATTCTTCATTATGTTACCTATGGCTTTCACAGATCCCCGCATATTCTATTTTTAACTGTTGTAAAAACTATTTTTTTTCGAACTCCACACGCAGGTGCACACAATGAGTCAATTTCACGCATTGCCAAAAGGCACTCCTAATCACTAGCTTCCTGCTGCTCCGATCCACTTACAAAAGACTTCAAACTATTGTCCTTAGGAAACTTCTTGGCACCTGACTTCAAAGTTTTGTTTCTGTAAATGGCCTTTCACGTTGACATAAAACAGGCAGCAGCT
This sequence comes from Stegostoma tigrinum, assembly GCF_030684315.1. Classification (NCBI taxonomy): domain Eukaryota; kingdom Metazoa; phylum Chordata; class Chondrichthyes; order Orectolobiformes; family Stegostomatidae; genus Stegostoma; species Stegostoma tigrinum. The sequence goes on along the minus strand of NC_081377.1, from coordinate 39,118,944 downwards.
TTGCATTCCCTCACATTCCAAACTGGATGTGGTTCAAATGGAGCAACGTAGCATTCCTTAAAAAAAATAATTATTTCAACCCCAAAACAATATTGTAGAAAAGGCGAGTCAGGAACAAAAACTGATCCTTACCTAAACCTAAAATGCTGTAGCACAGGAGAAGACTATGCACCCATTGTTACGTTAATATATCTACAGATGAGGCACGTTTTCATGTTGCTTTTCCTGTGAACACTAGATACTCAATATCAGATTGAGGAGCACTTTTACTATTGTACACAGGTAGAAACATAGAAGCATAGAAAATAACTGCAGGAGAAGCCCATTCAGCCCTCTAAGCCTTCTCTGACATTCAATATGATCATCACTGATCATCCAATTCAGCACACTGCTTACTTTTAATGTTTTGCCCTCAGCCGTTTTCTGTTCCAGAGAATTCCATATGTTCACCACTCCCTGGCCCTGAAAAAGTATGTCTGATTAACAATGTGAGATAGAGATTTAGCACAGTTTAAAAAATAAGAGAACTGATGGACAAGGATATTGTGCGATGAGATATCTCAAGATGTTGACTCACAGGAACAACAGACTTCACATACTTCCTTATTCCTTTCATATATGGCCATCTTATTATGTTTGTGACTTAGCAGTGGAACCTTCACAGCCATAAGTTGTGAGATATCACTAGATCCTTGAGAACATAATCAAAGTTCACAGTATTCTTTTAAAAATTAACTCATGGAATGTGGGCATCACTGGCTGGCCAGCATTTATCACCCATCCCTAGTTGACCTTCAGCATGTGGTGGTGAGCTGCCTTCTTGTTTTGCTGCAGTCCACGTGTTCTAGGTAGACTCACAATGCTATTAGGAAGGGATTTCCAGGATTTGAGCTAGCCACAATGAAGAAAAGGCAATACATTTCCAAGTCAGGATTGTGAGTGGATGGGAGGGGAGCTTGCAGGTTGTTGTGTTCCCATGTGTCTGCAGCCCTTGTCCTTCTAGATAGTAGTGGTCATGAATTTGGAAGGTGCTGTCTAAGAAGATTTAGTGAATTGCTGCAGTGCAAGGGCGGCAGGTGGCTCAGTGGTTAGTACTGCAGCCTCACAGCGCCAGGGACCCGGGTTCGATTCCAGCCTTGGGTGACTGTCTGTGTAGAGTTTACACATTCTCCCTGTGTCTGCGTGGGTTTCCTCCAGGTGCTCCGGTTTCCTCCCACAGTCCAAAGATGTGCAGGTTAGGTGGATCGGCTATGCTAAATTGTCCATAGTGTTCAGGGGTGTATGGGTTATAGGGGGATGCGTCTGGGTGGGATGTTTCAAATGGCGGTGTGGACTTGTTGGGCCAATGGGCCTGTTTCCACACTGCAGGGAATCTAATCTAATCCAATCTTCTAGGTGGTACCCATTGTTGCTATTGAGTGTCAGCGGCAGAAGGAGTGCATGCATATGGATGTAATGCCAATCAAGCGGGCTGCTTTGTCCTGGATCATGTCAAGCTTCTTGAGTGTTGTTGGGGCTGCATTCATCCAGGCACTTGGGAAGTATTCCATCACATTCCAGTCTTGTGTCTTGTGGATGGTGGACAGGCTTTGGGGAATCAGGAAGCAAGTTACTCAGTGTGATATTTCTATCCTCTGCCTGTAGTCACAGTATGTATATGGCTAGTCCAGTTGAATTTTGGTCAGCGGTAACCCCAAGGATGTTGATAATGGGAGATTCAGTGATGGTGATGCCATTGAATATCAAGGGGTGCGGGTAGATCGTCTCTTATTGCAGACGATCATAGCCTGGCATTTATGTGGCACAAATACTACTTGCCACTTGTCAGCCCAAGCCAGGATATTGTCCAGATTTTGCTGCATTTGAATATGGGCTGCTTCAGCATCTGAGGAGTTGTGAATGGTGCTGAACATTGTGCAATCATTGGTGTACATCCATACTTCTGACCTTATGATGGAGGGAGGGTCATTGATAAAGCAAATTGTAGACAGTAAGGACTGCAGATGTTGGAAGTTAGAGTGAATAATGTGGAGCTGGAAAAGCACAGCTGGTCAGACAGCATCCAAAGAGCAGGAAAGTCAACATTTCAGCCAAAAACATTGATTTTCCTGCTCCTCGGATGCTGAGAGACTGGCTGCGCTTTTCTAGCTCCACGGTCATTGATGAAGCAGCTCAAAGTGACTTGGCCTAGAACACCACCTGAGGAACACCTGCAGACATGTCCTGGAGCTGAGCTGACAGACCCCCAACAACCACAACCATCTTCCTCTGCGACAGGTATGATTCTAACCAGTATAGAGTTTTGCTCTGATATCCATTGATGCCAGTTTCATTCGGGATCCTTGATGCCAAACTCGGTCAAATGCTGTCACTCTCACCTCACCTCTGGAATTCAGTACTTCTGGTATAGTAACAGAAGGAGTGCTACACTGTTGAAGATGCCATCCTTCGGATGAAATGTTAAACCAGGTCTGGACTTCAGCAATTACACCTAGCAAGTAGAGGAAAGGTGATTGAAATACTCTTTCTTTAAAAATAAATGTTGTACTGCAATGTTTGCAAAGGTATGTTTCCATACACATTAATACACATTAACGTGGAAGCTGCAAGGTTGGATTAGAGAATGAAAATCTGATGTGTAACAGATTTAATAGGTTTCTCCCAATTTGTTCTATGTCAGGACATGTTTTAGCTTCACTGGAAAAATTTGATGCTTCAGTTTCATTTCTTGCATTCTGCCAATAAACCTGCAAACTGAAAGGTTGTTGTCATTTCAGCACAAGCAACAGAAGCAACTCCTCAGTGCTGAATTCCCCTTATACCAAACATAGCACAGATGCATTTTACATCATCCAACAGCTACAAAACTGTTACTCTGTCAAATTACAAAGCTCACAGAAATACGAGAATGTTCATACAATATGAAAAATCATTCATCATTGTGGCACATGCACAACCCAATAGTCATTTGTTAGCTGCATCACTGCAGGGCAAAAATCATTTATCAAAGGATGATATATCAGAAATGATTAAAACATTGGATTTATGGTGCTTCTAAATCATCTCAGACTCTTAATATTCTGCTTGATGTATCAGGCCAATAATATAACAGCTCACATGTCAAATATTAAGTCTACAGTTCAGTTTCACACATAACCGAGTCCATTCTGCTTTATGAAATATGTAAATGATCTTTCAGATTTTATCAAACCTGATTTTTAAAAAATATTTGTTTATGGAATGTGGGTATCACTAGCCAGTTCAGCATTTACTGCCCATCCCTAGTTAAGAATCAGCCTCACTGTTGTGTGTCTGGAGTCAGATGTAGGCCAGACCAAGTAAGGATGGCAGATTTCTTTCCCTAAAGAACATCAGTGAAATAGATATGAATGAATGACAATCAACACCAGTTACCATTAAGCTAATTTTTTACTTCAGATTTTTATTGTAATCAAATTTCTACATCTGTCATGGATCAACCTTGGTTGCATCTTTTGGGATCAATTGCCCTTCTTCACAAGCCTTCTTTCAGTCCCAGCAATGCCTATTGCTGTGTTATTATACTGCCCAGACTATACAGAGCTGACAGGCTATCAAACAGGCCCGCAGATCTCAAGGATAGGACTGAGGGAGGGAATTCCAGCCCTCACTTGCTTAAAGTCAGCTGCAAAGTGCTGTGATAATGGGAACTGCAGATGCTGGAGAATCCAAGATAATAAAATGTGAGGCTGGATGAACACAGCAGGTCCAGCAGCATCTCAGGAGCACAAAAGCTGACGTTTCGGGCCTAGACCCTTCATCAGAGAGGGGGATGGGGTGAGGGTTCTGGAATAAATAGGGAGAGAGGGGGAGGCGGACTGAAGATGGAAAGAAAAGAAGATAGGTGGAGAGGAGAATATAGGTGGGGATGTAGGGAGGGGATAGGTCAATCCAGGGAAGATGGACAGGTCAAGGAGGTGGGATGAGGTTAGTAGGTAGGAGATGTCCAACCTGTCTCTGCCTCCCTAACCTGTTCTTCCTCTCACCCATCCCTTCCTCCCACCCCAAGCCGCATATCCATCTCCGACCTACTAACCTCATCCCACCTCCTTGACCTGTCCGTCTTCCCTGGACTGACCTATCCCCTCCCTACCTGTACTCTCCTCTCCACCTATCTTCTTTTCTCTCCATCTTTGGTCCGCCTCCCCCTCTCTCCCTATTTATTCCAGAACCCTCAACCCATCCCTCTCTCTGATGAAAGGTCTAGGCCCAAAACGTCAGCTTTTGTGCTCCTGAGATGCTGCTTGGCCTGCTGTGTTCATCCAGCCTCACATTTTATTATCTATTTATTTTCTAAGGGTCTGTTTGCTCCCTGCCCATCCATGTACCTGTCCAAATACATCTTAAAAGACACTATCGTGTCCACGTATACCACCTCCGCTGGCAACGCATTCCAGGCACCCACCACCCTCTGTGTAAAGAACTTTCCACGCGTATCTCCCATAAACATTCCTCCTCTGACTTTGAACTCATGACCCCTAGTAATTGAGTCCCCCACTCTGGGAAAAAGCTTCTTGCTATCCACCTTGTCTATACCCCTCATGATTTTGTAGACCTCAATCAGGTCCCCCCTCAATCTCCATCTTTCTAAAGGAAATAATTCTAATCTACTCAATGTTTCTTCATAGCTAGCACCCTCCAAACCAGGCAAAATCCTGGTGAACCTCCTCTGCACCCTCCCCAAAGCATCCGCATCCTTTTGGTAATGTGGCAATCAGAACTGTACACAGTACTCTAAATGTGGCCAAACCAAAGTCTTATACAACTGTAACATGACCTGCCAACTCTTGTACTCAATACCCCATCCGATGAAGGAAAGCATGCCATATGCCTTCTTGACCACTCTATTGACCTGCGTTGCCACCTTCAGGGAACATAGAACGTAGAACAATACAGCGCAGAACAGGCCCTTTGGCCCTCAATGTTGCACCGGCCTGTGAAGTAATCTAAGCCCATCCCTCTATACTATTCCATCATCATCCATATGCTTATCCAAGAACTGTTTAAATGCCCCTAATGTGGCTGAGTTCACTACATCAGCAGGCAGTGGACCTGAACATCCAGATCTCTCTGAACATCAATTTTCCCCAGGACTTTTCCATTTACTGCATAGTTTGCTCATGAATTAGATCTTCCAAAATGCATCACCTCGCATTTGTCCGGATTGAACTCCATCTGCCATTTATCTGCCCAACTCTCCAGTCTATCTATATTCTGCTGTAATCTCTGACAGTCCCCTTCACTATCTGCTACTCCACCAATCTTCGTGTCATCTGCAAACTTGCTGATCAGACCACCTACACCTTCCTCCAGATCATTTACATATATCACAAACAGTGGTCCCAGCACAGATCCCTGTGGAACACCACTGGTCACAGGTCTCCAATTTGAGAAACTCCCTTCTACTACTACTCTCTGTCTCCTGTTGCCTAGCCAGTTTTTTAATCCATCTAGCTAGCACACCCTGGACCCCATGTGACTTCACTTTCTCCATCAGCCTGCCATGGGGAAGTTTATCAAATGCCTTACTGAAGTCCATGTATATGACATCTATAGCCGTTCCCTCATCAATCAATTTCAGGCAAAGTTTTTCCCCCCAAGAAACTAAATTCAAATCAAATTGAGTTTATGACATACCAGATGGAGACTAATTTAGCTGAATTGGTTAAGTACGTATCTAGCAAAATTAGGGGTCACAGTACAATATCCTCTCTCCTGTTCGCAGAGCACTGGACTTTGACAAAACTGCCTGGTCCCACAACCTCCGTCACCAACAAAGATAAGTGTTGTAATCTGATCAGAAAACTATAATCTGTAAGGCTGAAGTCATCCTAACACGGACATATATCCCAGCTCCTTCATCGTTGCTGGGTCAAAATACTAGAATTTACTACCCAGCACCCATCATGGGATTAGCATTACAGTAAAGATTGTTCAGAGATAGCAAGAATTACAGATGCTGTAGTCAGAGACAACACATTGTGGAGCTGGAGGAACACAGCAGGCCAGGCAGCATCGGAGGAGCAGGAAAATTAACATTTCAGGTCAGGACTTCAGACATTCCTGCTCCTCTGATGCTGCCTAGCCTGCCGTGTTCCTCTGGCTCCACACTCTATTTTTTACAACAAAGATTGCAAGGTTTCAAGAAGGCCAAACACCACTTTCTTAAAGCAACAAGTGACAGCAATAATTTAAACTTCTCTACATCATTAACACTAGATTACCAAATAAAGACAAAATGTGAGGCTAGGAATACTGCAGCGAGTAATTCACTTTCTGACTCCCCAGAGTCTGTCCATCACCTACATGGCACAAGTCCTGAGTGTGATGGAATACTTCCCACTAGCCTGGACAGTGCAGGCCCAACAACACTCAGGAAGCTTGGCACAATCCAGGATAAAGCAGCCCACTTGATTGACATCACAACAACAAATATTCACTCCCTCCACCACCGATGTTCAGTAGCAGCAGTGTGTACTATCAACAAGATACACTGCAAAAATTCACCAAATATCCTCAGACAGCACTTTCGAATCTCACGATGTCTTCCACCTAGAAGGACTAGGGCAGTCGATACATTGGAACACTACCATCTGCAAGCCACTTACCATCCCAACTTGGAAATATATCGCTGTTCCTTCACTGTTGCTGGGTCAAAATTCTGGAATTCCCTCTTGAACAGTATTGTAGGTGGACTGCAGTGGTTCAAGAAGGCAGCTCACAAACACTTTCTTAAGGGCAGCCAGGAACGGGCAATAATGCTGGCCAGCTGGCGACACCCAAGTCCCATAAATGAATAACAAAAAATGAAAAAAGGAACATGACCCCAGCAAAAATAAATAAATTCAAAATGAACTGCTGGATATCCAGTTGAAAAAAGTATGGTTTATTATACGCATAGTGCAATCTAAAATAGTCAAACACAACATTCAGGAAGACATGCTACGGTATTGAGTTTGGGAGAAGGGAATGATAATTGGAGAATCATAAGCCAATAATGAAATATAAAGGTAAGATTAATGAGTGTTTTGGGATAATATGTGATAATCTTTGGGAAACGGACATTTTCTCAAGTAATTAAATAGTTGGGAAAAAGTTCTTAACAAAAAATGTATTGAATAATTTATAGTTAACCATTGAAAGAAAAGTATTTACTGGGTCCAGCTGGTTGACACGACTGTATACGCAGGGCTGGTTAGCTCAGTTGGCTGGACTTCTGGTTTGTGTTGCCAACAGCATGGGTTCAATAACACATCAGTTGAAATTATTGTGAAGGACTCTCCTTCTCAACTCTCCCCTCGCCTAAGGTGTAGTGACCCTGAGATTAAACTGACTGTCTCTGTCTAATGAGAGAGCAGCCTTATATTTTGGCAGGAGTACAGAGACTTTATCTTTTATTTTTCTATACTCTATTATTTGAATATTGCACTTGCACCTGATCACTGACTGCTAACAAAAAAATTAAATACCTCATTTAAAGCAGAAACTCTTCAAGATTGAGCAATGTTACATCACTGCCAAATGTCACTGTCCTCTTGCAAAACAATTCCGCAACTAAAATCAGATTATTAAGTGAAAGCAAAATTCTGCAGATGCTGGAAATCTGAAATAAAAACAGAAAGTGCTGGAGAAACTCAGCAGGTCTGGCAGCATCTGTGGAGAAAGAGAAAGAGTTCTTGCTTCAAATTTGATATGACTTCTGCAGAAATGAAACTTCTTGAATATCTATTTGAATTAGCCTTTCTCTATTCACACTGCATTAGGAAGTGGTTATGTATATGAATAATATCAAACTGCATGCAAAACAACCCAACATAGACTGGGAGCTTCAATGAACACATCATCTCTTATAGAAAAGAGATTATGGCCCTAATTGACTGTTTTTCAAGAGAAAATGGGACAGGATTTCTTGTTGAGAAACCCCAGTTCCTTGGATGTTACGAAGTTTAAATTCCATTGCACCTGTCAAAAACAACCACCTAGTTATTGTAAGATAATAAAATGTGAGGCTGGATGAACACAGCAGGCCCAGCAGCATCTCAGGAGCACAAAAGCTGACATTTTGGGCCTAGACCCTTCATCAGAGAGGGGGATGGGGAGAGGGTTCTGGAATAAATAGGGAGAGAGGGGGAGGCGGACCTAAGATGGATAGAAAAGAAGATAGGTGGAGAGGAGAGTATAGGTAGGGAGGTAGGGAGGGGATAGGTCAGTCCAGGGAAGACGGGCAGGTCAAGGAGGTGGGATGAGGTTGGTAGGTAGTAGATGGATGTGCGGCTTGGGGTGGGAGGAAGGGATGGGTGAGAGGAAGAACAGGTTAGGGAGGCGGGGCCGAGCTGGGCTGGTTGTGTGGTGCAGCGGGGGGGGGGGGGGGGGGGGGGGGGACGAGCTGGGCTGGTTTTGGGATGCGTTGGGGCAAGGGGAGATTTTGAAGCTGGTGAAGTCCACATTGCAGGGTTCCCAAGCAGAATATGAGTTGCTGTTCCTGCAACGTTCGGGTGGCATCATTGTGGCACTGCAGGAGACCCAGGATAGACATGTCATCTAAAGAATGGGAAGGGGAGTTAAAATGGTTCACGACTGGGAGGTGCAGTTGTTTATTGCGAACCGAGCGTAGGTGTTCTGCAAAGTGGTCCCCAAGCCTCCGCTTGGTTTCCCCAATGTAGAGGAAGCCACAACAGGTACAGTGGATACAGTATACCACATCGGCAGATGTGCAGGTGAACATCTGCTTGATACGGAAAGTCATCTTGGGGCCTGGGACAGGGGTGAGGGAGGAGGGGTGGGGGAAAGTGTAGCACTTCCTGCGGTTGCAGGGGAAGGTGCCGGGTGTGGTGGGGTTGGAGGGGAGTGTGGAGCAGACAAGGGAGTCACAGAGAGGTGGTCTCTCCAGAAGGCAGACGAGGGTGGGGATGGAAAATGTCCTGGGTGGTGGGGTCGGATTGTGGATGGCGGAAGTGTCGGAGGATGATGTGTTGTATCCGGAGGTTGGTGGGGTGGTGTGTGAGGACTAGGGGGATTCTCTTTGGGCAGTTATTGCGGGGGCGGGATGTGAGGGATGTGTTGCGGGAAATGCAGGAGACACGGTCGAGGGCATTCTCGACCACTGCGGGGGTGGGGGGGGGGGGGGGTGGGGGGGGGATGTTGCGGTCCTTGAAGAACATGGACATCTGGGATGTGCGGGAGTGGAATGCCTCATCCTGGGAGCAGATGCGGCAAAGGCGAAGGAATTGGGAATAGGGGATGGAATTTTTGCAGGAGGGTGGGAGGAGATGTATTCTAGGTAGCTGTGGGAGTCGGTGGGCTTGAAGCGGACATCAGTTTCTAGCTGGTTGCCTGAGATGGAGACAGAGAGGTCCAGGAAGGTGAGGGATGTGTTGGAGATGGCCCAGGTGAACTTGAGGTTGGGGTGGAAGGTGTTGGTGAAGTGGATGAACTGTTCGAGCTCCTCTTGTGAGCAAGAGGCAGTGCCAATGCAGTCATCCCCTCCTCTCACCTCAAGCCGCACCTCCATTTCCCACCTACTAACCTCATCCCGCCTCCTTGACCTGTCCGTCCTCCCCGGACTGACCTATCCCCTCCCTACCTATACTCTCCTCTCCACCTATCTTCTCCTCTATCCATCTTTGGTCTGCCTCCCCCTCTCTCCCTATTTATTTCAGAACCCTCTCCCCATCCCCCTCTCTGATGAAGGGTCTAGGCCCGAAACATCAGCTTTTGTGCTCAAAAGATGCTGCTTGGCCTGCTGTGTTCATCCAGCTTCACACTTTGTTATCTTGGATTCTCCAGCATCTGCAGTTCCCATTATCTCTGATCACAATTTTAACCTAGTTATTGTAATCCCATTTTCCAAAACTTGGCCTTTTATGTCTTGGCATCAAAAGTGCGCATCTAAATACTTCTTCAATGTTATGAGGGTTTCTGATTAACAGGCAGTGAGTTCCAGATTCCTCCCACCCTCTGGGTGTAAAAGTGTCTTCTTGCATCTTCTCTGAATCATCTGCCCCTCACCTTAGCTTTACGTCCTTGTTACTGACCCTTCCATCATGGGGAAAGATTGTTTCCTCTCCACCGAAATATGCTGCTCATAATTTTATACACCTCAAACATGTCCCCTCTCAATTTCCTGTGCTCTGTGGGAAACAACCCAGTCTGTGCAATCTCTCTTCATAGCTGAAATTCTCCAGCCTAGGCAACATCCTTGCAATTCTTCTTAGCGTTCCGTCCGGTGCTATCACATCCCTCCTATATCATGGATTCCAGAGCTGCACACAATACTCTACCTGTGGCCTAAACAACATTCCATAAGCTCTATGCTTCTTCTACCAGGTTCTGATGAAGCTTCACTGGTCGACCACAACAGCGAGAATGAAAAAGTTTGAATGCCCTGCTATATGTTAGCCAATGTAACGAAGATCGGTTCTTTTGAAACAGATGTCTTGAAGTTTATTAACGACACTAACTATTTACGCTGTTATAAAATCTCAGAAATAGTCTGGGTTCCATGCTTCAGTTAAATATATGGTAATGGAAATAAAAGTAATGGTACTGATTTCAGAAGGTGAGGTGAGTGCCTTTTATCACTTGTTATGATGTCATCTAACTGTGTTAAAGGTACATTGTCCAGTCCAAAATCTGTGCAGTATGACAACAAGTTCTTTGTTCGCAAGCTAGCCAGATTGACCAGCATAACCTCTTGTTGTATGTGGATGACTCTAGAGGAAGCTGTAACCTTGGAGCAGCTAGTTGTCTGGTGCCGGGGTTGGGTGGTGGGTAGAGCAAGGGGGGAGAAACAGTTGGTAGTTTTGGAGAGGGGGGAATTTGATAGTGGAAATCAGGAAGGGGTTAGCTTGTAGGGCCTTCCTAAAATATGAGGTAAATTATGAGATTCACAGGCATATTGTAATATTTATGTGACCTATCACCTTCCAGCATTGTTAAGGTTAAAAAGGAGCAGGCTCGAGGATGTTTGGGGTCAGGTTCCAAATTTTTAAAACACTTTTACATCTTATCTAACCCAATAGGATAGGAAACAGAGAAGCAGAGCCATTTATGGAAGGAATTCCAAAATATACTTCCTAGATTACCAAATTCTTGGTTGATACTGATGTGATATGCAAGAGGTTAGAATCAAAGGAATAAAGTCGGGAAAGATGGGAATAGTCAGGCTGAAGTAGCTTACAAAGATAGAGAGGGGCAATGGTATGATATAACTTCGACACAAGAAGGAAGACTTTTAATTTGCTGCTTTAATTTGCAGGGAACCCGGAGCTAATAAGTCAATGAATACAGGAATGAAGGCTAGAAAATATGTTACAGTCTAGGATAGATTAGGAGTATTAGGGTTTGGAAAGAGTTGAAGGACGAAAAGTATTCCAGCAACTCACTTTTGTAAAGTGCAACTCAAGTGCTTAGTTCAAGTTCATGTCTAAACAAGATACAGGATACAGGCGCTAGACATGGGAAGCAGTACAACAGCCCAGTTAGACCCAAATTCTGACCAGTCATCTGCATAAAAATATTAGTGTTCATACATTTTCCAGCAATAATCACTACATCATAATAAAGAAACACAAAACCTTGGAGATTTATTTCCATCTACACTTAGTTCCAGATGTAGTACCACCTGCAATGAGCTAACAGAGTGGGAATTGAATCTTATGCTTCAAAAGGGTAGATGCAGAAAGGAAGTTTCCCCAGAGCTGTGGGGGTCTAGAAGCAAATGGGCTCAGTATCAGAACAAGGGGTAAGCCATTCAGCACCTGGATGGAGGGAAATTTCTTCACTCAGAGAGTGGTGAATATGGAAGCACAATCACTGAGTATGTTCAAGACAGACATTAATAGATTTCTAGATACTGATTACAACCTGGAGTAGGATTCTGGCAGAGGCACGGCGAGGGCTGGAAAGCCCTGAGAGGGACTGTGGTAGTGGAAAGTTGGACTCGTTCAAGTTATCTTTTTTTCTTATCTTATTCTAAGTTAATGTGAATGGCACCATGTATGTACACTGAAGGTATACACTTGTCACTGTATTTTTACAAGGAATACGCATGACAATAAATACATGATTCGATGATTCAATTCAGTTGAGGGACATGTGGATAGGGCAGGAAAATGGTGTTGAGATAGATGACCAACCATGATCATGCTTTAATATTTGCTGATCATCTGACCATCTGTAACTTCCCTGACTGCCCTCTTGCTAAATGGTACTGGAAGAAATCCTTGCTGTAGTTCTCCTATAATTATTTCTATTTCTACCCCCATGTCCATCTTCTCACATTTTGAACCAGCTTCTGAAGATTCCTGCACTCATCCCAAATCACCTTTTGGGAAGTTACTTTTAGTTTGCAATAATTATCTCATCGATCCATTTTGCACCAGTTTCTTTCATAAAGTTTCTAATTAACCTGTTCAGAGATGTTATCACATACCAATGGAGTCAATGGGACTTGAACCTGGGCCTTCTGGCTCAAAGTTAGGGATGCTACCTCTGCACTACAAAAGACCTTTTTTTTCCATAAGAACATTGGACTTTATCAACGTCCCTTCTAGGGTCATCCAGAGGTATTTTCCAAATCAACCTGTCCAGAGATGTTATTACACTCCTCTGAAGTAGTTGGGATTGAACTCAGGCCTCGTGACTCAAAGGTTAGGGAGACTACCACTGCACCACCAGAAGCCTCAATCCGATTTGCACAGGCCAGGAAGTACTGGAAGTCATAGTACATTCTGAATTGTCACTTCAACATTAACTTGTGCTTTTAAGGAAGAGAAACATCCCCAAAGTATTAAGCAGATAAAACATAAGAAATGTGTTGTGCCAACAAATGAACTATTAGGAAAGTGAACAAATTCTTGTTCAAAGTGATAGGTTTGAAGGAGAATATTAAAAGAAGAGTAGGAAACAGAGAAGCAGAGCCATTTAAGGAATGATATCCAAAATATGCTTCCTAGATTTCCACATTCTTGGTTGATACTGATGCTATACATAAGAGGTTAGAATCAAAGAAACAAAATCAGGAAAGATGGGAATAGTCAGGCTGGAGTAGCTTACAGAAATAGAGCAGGGTAAAGGTATGATATAATTTAGACACAAGGATGAAGACTTTTAATTTGCTGCTTTAATTTTCAGGGAACTGAGAGCCAATAAATCAATGAATAGAGGAGTTCCTTTATTCCAACATTTGCCAATTGAATGCAATATACCACTTGTGCAAATTGTTTTATATCTTAAATAGGCAGTAACAAGTGTAGGCTGGTAAACATTCTGAGTGTCTCATGGTTTCCTTTGCACAGACTGGGGATTGGGCTAATCATTAAACTGATAACACTGGTTTCTTTAATCTGTAACAACACAACAACTAATAACCTGATGCTGTCACCACCCATGTCCAGCCATTTTTTCCACACCTAAATTATGCTGCCTTTACATTTGATCTACTGCTCAGAAAGCACTAAAAGTCAGCAGCATTGTGCAATGTTGCAGAGCCTTAACACTTTGCACTCACTGACATGTGAAAGGCTGTGAAATGTTTGACTGTAAGCTGCAGTCACGCTCACATCACATCTCATGAATTGTATTGCACTCAGATCAGTTGCTTGAAGTTATATTAAATACTTTGGTGCTACTGAAATACATAAACTGTGTTGCCTCAAAGAAAGGTCAAGAAAATCACAAATCAGACCTTTGTAAGAGCCATCATAAGGCAAGTAACTGATTCTGAAATAAATAGTCTTTTAAATGGGCAGGTGTAATTTGCTGTGTAGCTTTGCTGTGACATGTCAGCAGAGAGACATCAACACAAAGATACTTTGCTTCAGATACATAGGTCATGGTGACACTATAATTGGACTACTGCGCACAATACTGGTCGCCATACTTACAAAAGGATGTTAATGCATCAAAAGTAGTTCAGAGAAGGTTTACTAGACTAATGCATGGAATAAGCAGATCATAATCTCAGGAAAGGCTGGACAGGCTAGGTCTGTGTCCGCTGTAGAAGAATCAGAGATTATTTAATTGAAACACGAAAAATCCTGAGGATACTTGACCTGGTGGATGTTGAAAAAATTATTCTTGCCACTCAATCGAGAACTAGGGATCATAGGTTAAAAGTAAAGTACTTATTTTCCTAACAGACATGGGACTGCTCTCTCAGTAGAAAGTAATAAGTCATACAGCATGGAAACAGACCCTTCAATCCAACTACTGCACGCTGACCATATTCCAAAACTAAGCTTGTCTCATTTGCCTGTGTTTGGCCCATATCCCTCCAAATATTTCCTATTCATGCTCTTGGTCCAAGTGTCTTTTAAACTATGCAACTCTACCTGCATCTGCCACTTCCTCTAGCAGTTCATTCCAAATACAACCACTATCTGTGTAAAAAAAATTACCCCTCATGTCTTTTTAAAACTTTCTTTTCTCAACTTAAAAATATGCCCGCTAGTTTTGAACTCCCCACCCGAGGGAAAAGACCCTTACTATTCATTTTATCCATGCCCCTCATGATTTTATAAACTTCTATAAGGTTACCCCTCAACCTCTTATACTCCAGTGGAAAATGTCCCAGATTATTAATGTGCCAGGAGTATCCGGAATAAGATAGGTGAGCTTGCAGCTTGGATAGGTACCTGGGACTTCGATGTTGTGGCCATTTCGGAGACATGGAAAGATCAGGGTCAGGAATGGATGTTGCAGGTTCCAGGGTTTAGATCATTCATTAAGGTCAGGGAAGGTGGTAAAAGAGGGGGACGTGTGGCTTTGTTGGTCAAGGACAGTATGACAGTGGCTGAAAGAACTTTTGATGAGGACTCGTCTACTGAGGTGGTGTGGGCTGAGGTTGCCGAGGAAGGTTTATCGACTGAGTCAGTATGGGTGGAAGTTAGGAACAACAAGGGAGCAGTCACCTCACTGGGGGTTTTCTACAGAGCCCCAAATAGCAGTCGGGAGATCGAAGAACTCATAGCCAGCAGATTGTTGAAAAGTGCAAACGTAGCAGGGTTGTTGTTATGAGTGACTTCAACTTTCCCAATATCGATTGGAACCTCCTTAGTGCAGATGGTTTGGATGGAGCCATTTTTGTCAGGAGTGTTCAGGAGGGTTTCCTTACTCAGTATGTGGACAGGCCGACGAGGGGAGAGGCCATTTTGGATTTGGTGCTCGGCAATGAGCCAGGACAGGTGTCAGATCTCATGGTGGGAGAACACTTTGGCGACAGTGACCACAGCAGCCTCACATTTACCATATCCATGGAAAGGGAAAGGAGCAGTTACCAGGGGAAGATATTTAACTGGGGTAAAGGAAACTATGATGCTATCAGACAGGAGTTGGCAAGTACAGATTGGGAGCAATTGTTCCACAGAAAGGGCACAGCAGACATGTGGAGGCTGTTGAAGGAACAGTTGTTGCGAGTGATGTATAAATTTGTTCCTCTGAGACAGGGAAGAAGGGGTAAGATTAAGGAGCCTTGGATAACGGGTACGGAGGTGCTTCTTGTCAAAAAGAAAAAGGCAGCGTACATAAGGTGGAGGAAGCAAGGGTCTAGGACAGCTTTAGAGGATTACAGGTTTGCTTGGAAGGAGCTCAAAAGTGGATTGAGGAGGGCCAGGAGGGGGCACTAAAAAGGCTTGGCAGGAAGGATAAGGGAGAACCCGAAGGCATTTTACTCATACGTGAAGAATGAGAATGATCAGGGAGAAGGTAGGGCCGATTAGGGATAGCGTAGGGAACTTGTGTGTGGAGTCTGAGCAGATGGGGAAGCCCTAAATGAGTTTTTTGCTTCGGTTTTCACTAATGAAAGGGACCTTGTTGTGAATGAGAACTTTGAGGAGCAGGAAAACAGGCTTGAACAGATCAAGACTAAGGAAGTTGATGTGCTAGAAATTTTGGCAAACATTAAGATTGATAAGTCCCCAGGGGCAGACCAGATTTATCCTAGGTTGCTCCGGGAAGCGAGAAAGGAGGTTGCTAAGCTGCTGGCGAAGATCTTTGCTTCCTCACTCTCCACAGGAGTCATACCGGAAGATTGGAGGGAGGCAAATGTTGTTCCTCTTTTCAAGAAAGGGAATAGGGAAATCCCTGGAAATTACAGACCAGTCAGTCTTACGTCTGTGGTCAGCAAGGTTTTGGAAAGAATTCTGAGGGATAGGATTTATAACTATTTGGAAAAGCATAGCGTGATTAAAGGGAGTCAGCATGGCATTGTGAGGGGCAGGTCATGCCTTACAAATCTTATTGAATTCTTTGAGGAAGTCATGAGACAGGTTGACGGGGGTCAAGCAGTGGATGTGGTGTACATGGACTTCAGCAAGGCATTTGATAAGGTTCCCCACGGCAGGCTCATTCGTAAAGTCAGGAGCTATGGGATACAGGGTGATTTGGCTGTCTGGATTCAAAATTGGTTGGCTGACGGGAGGCAGAGAGTGGTTGTAGATGGTAAATATGCTGCCCAGAGGTCAGTGCTGAGTGGTGTCCCACAGGGCTCTGTTCTTGGGCCTCTGCTCTTTGTAGTTTTTATAAATGACTTGGATGAGGAGGTTGAGGAGTGGGTTAGTATGTTTGCTGATGACACAAAGGTTGGAGGTGCCATTGATTGTATCGAGGGCTACTTCAGGCTTCAGCGAGACATTGACAGAATGCAGAGATGGGCTGAGAAATGGCAGATGGAGTTCAACCTGGATAAATGCAAAGTGATGCATTTTGGAAGGTCAAACTTAAATGCTGAATATTGGATTAAAGGCAGGATTCTCAGCAGTGTTGTGTAACAGCGCGATCTTGGTGTTCAAGTGCATAGCTCCCTCAAAGTTGCCACCCAGGTGGATAAGGTTGTTAAGAAAGCATATGGTGTTTTGGCTTTCATTAATGGGGGATCGAATTTAAGAGCCGCGAGGTTATGCTGCAGCTCTACAAAACCCTGGTGAGACCACACTTGGAATATTGTGTCCAGTTCTGGTCGCCCTATTATAGGAAAGATGTGGAGGCTTTGGAGACGGTGCAGAGGAGGTTTACCAGGATGCTGCCTGGACTGGAGGGCTTGTCTTACGAGGAGAGATTGACTGAGCTCGGACTTTTCTCTCTGGAGAGAAGGAGGAAGAGAGGTGACCTGATCGAGGTGTACAAGGTAATGCGAGGCATGGATGGAATCGATAGCCAGAGACTTTTCCCCAGGGCAGGATTGACTGCCATGAGGGGTCATAGTTTTAAGGTGTTAGGAGGAAGGTATAGAGGAGATGTCAGAGGGACGTTCTTCACGCAGAGAGTTGTGAGTGCATGGAATAGTTTGCCAGTGGTAGTCGTGGAAGCGGAGTCATTAGTGACATTTAAGCGACTGCTGGACATGCACATGAATTGCAGTGAATGCAGTGAATTGAGGGGAATGTAGGTTAGGTTATTTTATTTTTGGATTAGGATTATTCCACGGCACAACATCGTGGGCTGAAGGGCCTGCACTGTGCTGTACTTTTCTATGTTCTATGTTCTATTATTCTTGACCTTGCAGGACTGCAGCCTTCAGCTGTTGAGCGGTGGGAATCCAGGAGAGAGCACAAGGGCAGCCCGGGAAGGTAAGCTTTCCTAACCCTAAACTGCAGAGTTAACTTAAATAATTAACTAAGTGAAGATGGCAGGTCAGGTGACGTATTGTAGCTGTATGATGTGGGAGCCAGCTGATCCCATTGAGAACGGCAGTGACCACATCTGAAGCAAGTGTTGGCTGCTTGAGGAGCTCCGGCTCAAAATTGGTGACCTGGAATCCGAACTCCAAACACTGCTGTAAATCCAGGAAGTGGAGAAATATCTGGATACTGTGTTCCAGGAGGCAGTCTCACCTGGTAGATGAACTAATGTTAATTCGATCGGCAGGCAGGAACTGCGGGGTGGGACCCTGCAGACAGAAACACAGGAGGGACTTGCTCCCTGCATGGATGAGGAACAGGGCTGCAGGAAGAATGAGACAACTGACCATGGCACCATGGTTCATGAGGCTATTCAAGAGCGGGGAGCTAAAGGACAGATTGTAGTTGTAGGGGATTCCATCATCAGGAGAGTAGACAGTATCCTTTGCGAGCAGGATAGAGAGTCCCGCATGGTGTGTTGCCTGCCAGTGCCAGGGTGTGAACATCTCTGACTGGCTTGAGACGATACTAGAGAGAGAGGGGGAGGATCCAGTTGTTGTGGTCCATGTAAGTATCAACAACATAGGCAGGACTAGAGAAAAAAACCTGTTTCAGGATTATGAAAAGCTAGGAACAAAATTAAAAAACAGGTCTTCAAAATTCATAATCTCTGGATTGCTGCCCGAGCCATGTGCAAATTGGCAATAGGGAGGTGACGATCAGGGAAGTGAACATGTGGCAAAAAGAGTGATATGGAAGAGAGAGTTTCCTTTTCATAGGGCACTGGCATCAGTTCGAGGACAGGAGGGATCTATCCCGCTGGGATGGACTCCACCTGAACAGGGCAGGGTCCAGTGTTCTGGCGAAAAGGGTAAATCTGGTGGTCAATCGGACTTTAAACTAGTAAGTGGGGAGGAGTGAGTGTAGAGGGAGAATAACAGTTAATGTAAGGCAAAGTAGCAGGTTAGCAGGTGACGAGGAAGCTTCAACTCCATTGAAATTTAGGAAAAAAAGTTAAAGGGAAGTAGAATTCAAGAGCTGTTAGCAATGGAGGTGATAGGACCCAAAAAGAAGGTGCAAAAACTGGCATAAGCGTACTTTATCATGAATGCTCAGAGCATTCGAAACAAGATGAATGAATTGACGGCACAAATCACGGCAAATGGGTATGATTTAGCAGCTATTACAGAGACATGGTTGCAGGATGGTCATGACTGGGAGTTAAATATCCAGGGTTATCAAACTGTTTGAAAGGACATATAGAAAGGTAAGGGAGGTGGTGTCGCACTGAATTTTGAGGATGATATCAGGACGGTAGTGAAAGATAATATAGGTTCTACTGAACAAAAGGTTGAATCCATTTGGGTAGAAATTAGGAATAGCAGGAAGAAGTAGTCACTGATAAGTGTGGTTTATAGGCCACCAAATAATGACATCGTGGTGGGGCAGGCAATAAACATAGAAATAGCTAATGCATGTAAAACTGGTACAGCAATTATCAAGGGGGATTTTAATCTACATATCAATTGGTCAAACCAGGTCAGTCATGGGAGCCTTGAGGACGGGTTCATAGAATGCATCCGTGATAATTTCCTTGAACAATATACAATGGAACCTACAAGGGAACAAGCTATTTTAGATCTAGTCCTGTGTAATGAGACAGGAATAATGAAGTCTCACAGTTAGAGATCCTCTCGGAAAGAGCAATCACAGTATGGTCGAATTTAAAATATAGATGGAGCAAGAGAAGGTTAAATCCAGTACCAATGTCCTGTGCTTAAACAAAGGAGACTATGATGGGATGACGGAGGAATTAGCTAAAGTAAAATGGGAGCAAAAATTTTGTGGTGGATCAATTGAGGAACAGTAGAGGACTTTCAAAATGATTTTTCACAGTGCTCAGCACACGTACATTCCAGTGATAAGGAAGAACTGTAGGAAAAGAAATAGTCAACCATGGATGTCTAATGAAATAAAGTATCAGATTAAAAAAATACATTCAAAAAAGCAAAGATTAGTGGGGAAATAGTAAATTGGGAAATCTTTAAAGGCCAACAGAAAGCCACAAAAAAGTTATAAATAAAAGTAAGATAGATTATGAGCATAAACTAGTTCAAAATATAAAAATAGGCAGCAAAAGTTTCTATAAATATGTAAATTGTAAAAGAGTGGCAAAGGTAAACATTGGTCCTTTAGAGGATGACAAGGCAAATTTAATAACTGGGATTGAGGAAATAGACGAGGCATTGAACCGTTATTTCGTGTCGGTCTTCACAGTGGAAAACACAAATAACATGCCAAAAACTGATGGCAAGAAGGTTATAGCGGTGAGGACCTAGAAACTATCATTATCACCAAAGAGGCAGTCCTGGGCAAGCTAATGGAGCTAAAGGTAGACAAGTCTCCTGGCCCTGATGAAATGCATCCGAGCGTACTAAAAGAGGTGAGGGAATACAGCAAATGCACTAGTAATTATTTATCAAAATTCACTGGACTCTGGGGTCGTTCCGGCAGATTGGAAAACAGCCAATGCAACACCACTGTTTAAAAAAGGAAGTAGACAAAAAGCAGGTAACTATAGGCCAAAGTAACAAAGTGTGGAGCTGGATGAACACAGCAGGCCAAGCAGCATCTCAGGAGCACAAAAGCTGACGAAAGATCAGCTTCTGTGCTCCTGGGATGCTGCTTGGCTTGATGTGTTCATCCAGCTTCACACTTTGTTATCTTGGATTCTCCAGCATCTGCAGTTCCCATTATCTCTGATCCTAACTATAGGCCGGTTAGCTTAACTTCGGTAGCAGGGAAAATGCTTGGATCTATGATTAAGGAAGAAATAGCAAGACATCTGGGTACACATTGTCCCCTGGGAACATCTAGCATGGGTTCATGAAGGGTAGGTCATTTAACTAATTTGGTGGAATTCTGTGAGGACATTACTTGCATGGTGGATAATGGGGAACCTGTGGATGTGGTGTATCTGGATTTCCAGAAGGCATTTGACAAGGTGCCACAGCAAAGGCTGCTACATGAGATAAAGTTGCATGGTATTGTATTGGCATGGATAGAGGATTGGTTGACTAGTAGAAAGCAAAGATTAAGGGTAAATGGGTGTTTTTCTGGTTGGTAGTCAGTGGCTAGTGGTGTGCCTCAGGGATCAGTGTTGGGATCACAATTGTTTACGATTTACATAGATGATTTAGATTTGGGGACTAAGTGTGGTGTGTCAAAATTTACAGATGACACTAAAATGAGTGGTAGAGTAAAATGTGCAGAATACACTGGAAGTTTGCAGAGGGATATAGATAGTCTAAGTGAGTGGGCAAATGTCTGGCAGATGGAGTACAATGTTGATAAGTGTGAGGTCATCCATTTTGGTAGGAACAACAGCAAAATGGACTATGTTTTAAATGGTAAAAAACTGCAGCACGCTGCTGTGCACAGAGACTTGGGCGTCCTTGCACATGAATCACTAAAAGTAGGATCGCAGGTGCAGCAGGTAATTAAAAAGGCAAATGGAATTTTGTGTGTCATTGCTCGAGGGATGGAGTTTAAAAACAGGGAGGCACTGCTGCAGCTGTATAGGGTCCTGGCGAGGCCACACCTGGAGTACTGTGTGCAGTTTTGGTCTCCTTACTTGAGAAGAGATATACTCGCGCTGGAGGGGGTGCAGAGGAGATTCGCTCGGCTGATTCCAGAGTTGAGAGGGTTGGATTATGAGGAGAGCCTGAGTAGGCTGGGATGATACTCATTGGAATTCAAAAGAATGAGGGGAGATCTTATAGAAACATAAGATTATGAAGGGAATAGATAAGGTGGAGGCAGGGAGGTTGTTTCCTCTGGCAGGTGAAACGAGGACTAGAGGGCATCGCCTCAAAATAAAGGGAAGCAGATGTAGGACTGAGGTCAGGAGAAATTTCTTCATCCAAAGGGTTGTGAATCTGTGGAATTCCCTGCCCAGTGAAGCGGTTGAAGCTACAACACTGAATGTGTTTAAGGCAAGGCTAGATAAATTTTTGAACAGTAAAGGAATTAAGGGTTACGGGGTGCGGGTGGATAAGTGGAGCTGAGTCTCAAAAAGATCAGCCATGATTTTATTAATTGGCTGCGCCGGCTCAAGGGGCTGGATGGTGACTCCTGCTCCTAGTTCTTATGTTATTCTGCTAATTTTTATAACTCAAACCCTCAATTCCTGGGAACATCCTAGTAAATCTTTTCTGAACCCTCTCCAGTTTAATAACATCCTTCCTAATAGCAGGGTGACCAGAACTGCACACAGTACTCCAGAAAAGACCCCACCAACGTACTGTACAAATTCAACATGACGTCCCAACTCCCATTGTCAAAATTTTGAGCAATGAAGGCAACGTGCTGAAAGCCTTCTTAGCCACCCTGTCTAACTGTGACATAAATTTCAACGAGTTATGTACCTGAACCCCACGTTCTCTCATCAACAACACCACCTCAGCCGGGTAATTATTTGTATAAGTCCTGTCTTTGTTTGTTTTCCCAAAATGCAATGTTTCACATTTATCCAAATTAAACTCCAACTGCCACTCCTCAGCCCATTAACCCAATTGATGAAGATCTGTTTGTAATTTTAGATGACCTTCTTCACTGTCTACCATAATAACAATTTTAGTGTCACCCGCAAACTTATTAACCATGCCTCCTATATTCTCATCTAAATCATTTACATAAATGACAAACCAGTACTGATCCCTGTGTAACACCACTGGTCACAGGCGTCCAGCCCGAGAAACAATCTTCCACCACCACCTTCTGTTTCCTACCATCGAGCCAATTTTGTATCCAATTTGCAAGCTCACTCTGAATCCCATGTGATCTAAACCTACTAATTAGTCTACAACGTGGAACCTTGTGAAAGGCTTTACTAAAGTCCAAGTAAACAATTTTTACCACTCTACCCTTATCAGTTTTTTTGGTTACTTCCTCAAAAAACTCATGCTGGTTTACATTTGAAAAATTTCCCATAAATGCAAAAAAATGCATACCAATTCAAACCTCAACAATTACCATGTATCAGTCTACACTTGATGATGGTGAACTAATGAAAAGTGTCATCATCAACAGTGCTATCCAGCACCCATAAAACCATAAGAGATAGGAAAACAACTGCCAGGCAATGACCATTTCCAAAAGGAGTCAATCTAATCATTGTCCCTTGACATTCAATGGCATTACCATTATTGAATCCCCAACTATCAACACCCTGTAAGTTACCATTGGCCACAAACTGAACTGGACTGGTCATATAAATAAAATGGTGACAAGAGTAGGTTACTCGCAGCAAGTAACTCACCTTCTGACTCCCCAAAGCCTGTCCACCATCTACAAGGCACAAGTCAGGAGTGAAATGAAATACTTCCCACTTTCCTGGATAGGTGCAGCTCTAAGAACACTCAACAACCTCAACACCATTCAGGATAAAGAAGGCAGCTTGATTGGCTTCACATCCACAATCATTTATTCCCTCCACCACTGATACTCAGTAGCAGCAGTGTGTATCAGATATTCACTAAAGATCCCTAGACAGCACCTTCCAAATCCACCACAACTTGCAGCTGGAAGGTCAAGGGCAACAGATACATGGGCTGCACCTGCAAGATCCCCTCTGAACCATTTACCATCTGGAGTTGGTAATTTATCACCATTCCTGCAATGTCGTTGCGTAAAACTAATGACCACAAAAGAGACTCAACAGGCCTCTTGGCTCCAACTCATAAAACACTGACACTGTCACTGTTGTTGTTTTTCAAAGGTGGAGAAATGATAAAAATCAAGTGAACTGATGCTTCTCTTCATAAATCTCCAATAAATTACACTTTATTACACATGATTGACTGGTTGTATTGCTGGATCCTTACTGCTGTGAAATCTTTAATGCACTATGACTAAAAGCATCTGTTTTAAAATGAACAACATTTTTTCACTTCAGCAGAACATAGTGGAAGTGGTCAGTCTTTGTCAAAAATAAGGTGAAAATAAGTTGTCTCATTCCGTATTTAATGGGAGAACTGAGCAGAAGCCCCAAAGGCAGAGATCACCAAGAGTTGGGAACCAGTGCCATGCATTTCAGGTACAGCTGAAAATTGAAGCTTGCGGGTAAAAGTGCTTTCTGTCAATCAAACTTTCATAATTACCTTAGGGTTTAGTGTGCCCAGCACACTTCCCATATCATGTGAATTAATTTTATCTGTACAGAAACTGCAATTTGCGAGGTGCAAAATTATTGATGTGAGAAAAACTCTGTACTGATCTGAAATAGTTCAGTCAGGCAGGGAAACAGAGTTCAGGAGAACTTATTCCTTTCCTGGTTTTCCTAATTGTCAATTGTAAAAACACATTTATGGTATGTGAACGCTACTGACAAGGCCAGCATTTATTGTCCATCACCGATATTCCTGATTGCTTTAAGAAACTGACGGTAGTGAAAACAACTGAGTGACTTGATAAACCATTTTACAGAGATTTAGGATCAATTTGAATATAAATGCCATCAGAACCTTTGCACTGTGCATTCCCATGGACTTCTACCAGGTTAAGAAATAAAAATAATGACATCACATAAACTGTTTTTTGGGATGGTCAACAATAGTAGGTCTGTCACCAGTTACAAGAGATTCCTATTTATTCATGGTAGACAAACAGGAGGCTGGAAGAACACAGCAAGCCAGGCAGCGTCTGGAGGAAAGGAGGTCCTGAAGAAAGGTTATACCCAAAACATTGACTGCTCCTATTTATTCATTCTGTGTTCATCTCCTTCCAGATTTCAGGTAAGAATTGCTTTACTGTCTGTGCAATGAAATAAATCATGTTTTGGGAGAAGTGGACAAAGACAACTTTATAATTTACAAATAAATGCAAAACCTGCAGAGGTCAATAAAGAGGTTGCAGTTCTGTTAGTCAAGTGGTTGGTGATGAAATGGAAGCAAAAGACAACATTGACATTTGGCCCATTTAAAAATGTTTGCAAATGATTACAGGCATGAGCAGTTGGATTATTGCTTTCTGTAGCCAGTGAAACCATGAAGAGAAATTATTTTGAGTTCCATCAGTTCCTTCAATGCAGTGTGAGATATTACAGTTTTACCCTTAATATATTAGAAAATGGTTTTTCCAATAACTGTGCTGAGCGACCAACAAGGGTCATTAGCCTGATTCTGAAAAGTTCTATATTTGCCCCTCACAACACTCAAATATTTTTCTCTATCTTATGACAAGTAGATGACTCAAGCCGACCTTTACTTGTGTAGTGCTGGCAATCATAATGATACATTGCGCAAGGGGTAATTCTTCAAATGCAGGCTCATATGAGAAAGAGGTGGTCATTTGAAGGGTCTAGGCCCGAAACGTCAGCTTTTGTGCTCCTGAGATGCTGCTTGGCCTGCTGTGTTCATCCAGCCTCACATTTTATTATCTCATATGAGAAATATCAGGCACTTCAAAGGCACCAATGTGTAGCAATACTCACTCATTTCACCAAATAGATTTGCATTGAAAAATCAGAAGCATTCTAAATTGGGTTACAAACCTAAGTAGACATTTCTCTTATTTCTTAAATTTCCTATCCATTTCAATGTTCTGCCAGTTATTGAGCGAGCTGTTAATATGCAGGAACTTGCTAATTAACAACTCGCTTACTGAATGATTGGAAAGAAATGTTAGGTGGCACATCAGAATCCAAAGGCTGAATAAAGGAAGACTTGCTGAATAGTCACCAAGAAGGAACAAGTCACGGGCATGAGAAACCACAAAATAAATGATGCTATAAATGGAATTTAATCATGAGGCCGTATGTTATATTGGGATTCTGCTGCAAGAACATATTAATAACTCAAAATGCAGTTCCATTAATATTTTATACTGTAAGTCTAAGGAGAAATGTCATGCATCCAAGTGACCAACTTTTCATGCCACCGCAAAAGCGCCATTGCCTTTACAAAGTAGTAAGCTGAGACAGTAGTCATGTGGCTTTTGGCATCTTTATGTTTTGGGTTTTTATTCTAGATAATTTCTTAATATTCAGCCTGTCAGAGCTCCACTAGTCAAGCCTGCCGTAACCCTAACCCCAACCTACCATTTGTTGGATTAAAATTAATCTGGGCGCTAAACTGCCAAATAGATTTATTTCACAGACAATAATGAAGTAAACTGAAGCAATGAAATTGTGTAGGCCTACTGTATTTCAGCCCAAGCTGAAAAGATAGGAAAAATAATAAATAATTGCAGTTGCATACTCAACTACACTGTTAACTAGGTTCAACATCCACATTGCAAAAGCTGCAGCTGTTATTTTTAAAACTGAGTAAGAGAGAGTGGAATAACAGCAGTATGACAGAGAACAGTCCAGCAACACCGCATCCTAAGCACACTCCTCTGCAGTGGTGACTAGCCAGAAGAAAAGTCTGACTAGTTTTCACCTTTGCTGTCTTAAACGTATGCTCAGCAACTCTTGGTAAGCTGTCCTGCCATGTGTTAATTACATCAGCGCACAAAGCCAGTGACATCAGAGTTGGCCCAGCCACATTCGTCAGATGGATGAGAGATGTGCACCGAAGACCTTCAGTGAGGTTAATTGGTCACAGGGTGATGGCCTTCTTAGTGCCTGTACCTCTGTGACAATGACATCTACAAGTGAGAGAGGACGGTGACAGACACTGCCACCGACAACTGGAAGACAGTCACTGACAGCCATGACCTCTGGAGGTTGATTATATTCCTTAACAGAGCAGAAATGAGAAGTTCAGCTGGCAGAAAGGAAGGCCGAGGGAAAACAGGGGCCAGCCGAGAGTGCATCTTCTCAGCCCACCATCTTCCTCTGCACCAAATGATGTAAAGATGGACCTGCCAGGGCTGTGCCCCTGAGTTACATTCCTTCTGATTTCATTTTCATCTGCACTGACCGCCAAGGACTGTGTGTGTGAGACAGCCTCTTCCAAAACTAGATGTCAAATCTGGGAATGGCACCTGCCTGGAGATTGGCACATGCAGACCCTTGAGCAGCTGAGGGCCACACAGCAACACAGCACAGAGAAAATGCTACTCCGAGTCATACCGGGCAATGCTTAACCACCAAGATATAAACTACCTCTTAGGAGGGTTACTGCTCAGATGGATACTGTCCCCCACTCTGTCTGATTGCTTCAGGTAGATGATGGCAATTGGCATTTTCCTGAGTTAAAGATACTATGTAAATGCTGCTGAAAAAGATAAAAAGATCATAAATGAAAATGTATTTGCTGACAATGTGAATCATGCAAATGATCTGAACAAATAAAAGTGTAAAAAAAAGTGGAGGTGAAATTGGGCAATATCATTAGTGCTAAGGGTAGTGAAAGCAGACTAGCAGCTGATCTTCTTTCGATTGGCTTGGAAAATATGGTGAAGACCTATACGGTAAGATTGTCATTCCTATGCCATCTTTGAGGAGGTGTGAGAAATCTTGAGTCTGTGAACGATCTTCAAAAATAGCCCCTGTCCTGCCCATTTTCAGCCAAGGAGAGGGGAAGTGGTAGACAGGATTGGAAGACAGACCAGGTGATGTGAGAAGAGTGGAGACTGCTACTTGTGCTCGAGAGAGGGACTAGCTAGAAAGCTGGGGCTCTGGCAGTATGTTTGAAGTTTAAAGATAAAGAATAAAATGTGAAACATTCCACCTGCTCCAACTCCCTTAATCCCCCTATCCCATCCATACCAAACCATGCCTTTTACCCATCCTCATGCCATCAACCACCTTGGTGTCAACCTATACCCCTGTACCCACCTCCAATGGCACTTTATATCCTACATACCACTTACCCATCTTACCCATCTCCCATTGTCTTTCATGTCCCCAGTGCACCAATAATTCCCATGGCCTTTGAAGCCCTTGTGCCAATTACATGCAAACTCACACTATCCACTTATTGCACTTTGCCCTTTGGAACACAAACTGAATCTCCCCCAACCTGAACGTAACATTAGACATCAGATTTGGATCAACCACATTTGTCAAACAGATGACAGATGTGTACCCAAGACCTTATGTACGGTGGGTGATGACTTCATTAGTACCCGTACCTCCACAACAAGAATACCTACAAGTCAGACTATTGCCATTGTAAACTATAGAACATAGAAAAGTACAGCACAGTACAGGCCCTTCGGCCCATGATGCTGTGCCGTGGAATAATCCTAATCCAAAAATAAAATAACCTAACCTACATTCCCCTCAATTCACTGCTGTCCATGTGCATGTCTAGCAGTTGCTTAAATGTCACTAATGACTCTGCTTCCACGACTACCACTGGCAAACTATTCCATGCTCTCACAACTCTCTGGGTGAAGAACCTCCCTCTGATGTCTCCTCTATACCTTCCTCCTAACACTTTAAAACTATGACCCCTCGTGACAGTCAATCCTGCCCTGGGAAAAAGTCTCTGGCTATCGACCCTATCCATGCCTCTCATTACCTTGAGCACCTCGATCAGGTCACCTCTCTTCCTCATTCTCTCCAGAGAGAAAAGTCCTGAAATCCTGTAATCTCCTGCAAACTGATTCCAGTTGAAATGCCTATGCTGGGAATACAAACAGGCTCTCTTCCTAGCTGTACAGCACAACACCACAAGGTAATGGCATTATGAGTTAAACCCTGATTATTCTTCTATCCACTGGCAATTCTCCATAACTTTGATTTCTTTTTAATGTGCAAAACTGTAATGCTAGTACATTTCTTGATGATCTGTTTTACTAAGGAGTTTCATGACAAATGTTACTGAGCCATCAAGTTGGTTCCCTACTGCATAAAATTAGACCAATTTTAAGAGAAAATGTAGGACTGCTGAATTGTTCTTTTCCATATTCAATGTTATTATAAAGTCAATCATGTGCGTAAATTTACTTCTATGCATTCTTCACGGCCTGCACTATTGTGTCCTTGGTGAGTTACTGAATTAATTTATAAAGCTGAGTCAAGCTATAGATTCTAAAGCAGTTACTTCACCACTTTAAGGACAATGATTCTCCTGCAGAGCTAAGTGAATCTTCTTGCCACTCCAGAGCATGACAATGTGCTGGCAGCTATGCCAACAAACACTGATGTATAATCAAAGGAATGATGCCATTCATATGCCATTAGACTGCACACTAGTAAGTAAAATAATTTGAATCATGTTAAGTTTAAAAAAGATCTTTCAGATGAGCAATGTCATTTTCTTTTGCTTGTTTTTTTGTCATTTCTCATTGGTGGGTCACTGAATAACAGTCTGTTTGTGGATCCATCACCTCTTTCACTTTTGTTGACCTAGTTGAGGTCAGAATCTCAACTTTCCTCCATTTCCCCCAACCATTTTCTCCCTCACTCTTCTCAAGCCTCTGAGGTAAGACTGACTCCACTGTGGAGGCATCGACAGCCCTGTCTGTATACCTTCTGACTCAAAGTCTGAGTTCCCAGGAGGCCCAATCCATGGTGGAGATTCTGCCAAATTTCCTGGCCTTCTAGATTGAAGGCTCAATTCCCAATGTGGCTTTGGGGCCATGAACAAGAAAGCAGAAAGTAAGGCTACAGCTGATAGTCACAAGTGCCATTAGGCAGGATCACAAATTCTCACCAGTAATGTCCATGAATTAAAGATAAATCTTCAGGTTACTGTTGAGGGCAACTCTCAGGAAAGAAAATCAGTGGGTTATTTTAAGAAAGAGCATATTTTTGAAAAACAATTTCAATGCACCTTTCTTGATTAGTTATAAATGTATTGCAGATGAGAAAATGACTGTTTAAAAGACAGTTAAGACTGATTGACTTGGATGATGCTGTGTTTGCAAACGTTCCATTTGAGTGGTGGTGTGTCAGCTGACACGAAATGCCCCACTGTTCACATAGAGGTCATTTGGCCCATCAGGTCTGCACTGTTCCTCTGAAGAGAATCTCTCTCTGCCTATCCCCCTATTTATTATAGCTAACCCACCTAACCTGTATATCCCTGGACACCACAATGCAATTTAGCATGGCCAATCCATGTAACCTGCACAACTTTGGTACTGGGGGAGGAACCCACCCAGATGCAGAGAGAACATACAAACTCCACACAGACAATCATCAAAGACTAGATTTGAACCAGAGTCCCTATAACTGTAAGATTAGATTAGATTAGATTCCCTACAGTGTGGAAACAGGCCCTTTGGCCCAACAAGTCCACACCGCCCCTTGGAGCATCCCACCCAGACCCATCCCCCTATAACCCACACACCCCTGAACACTACGGGCAATCCACCTAGCACCTGCACATCTTTGGACTGTGGGAGGAAACCGGAGCACCCGGAGGAAACCCACGCAAACACGGGGAGAATGTGCAAACTCCGCACAGACAGTTACCCAAGGCCGGAATCGAACCTGGGTCCCTGGCACTGTGAGGCAGCAATGCTAACTATTGAGACACCATGCCATCTCTAGCCAGTGAGGAAAGTGTAGCAACAAGTCCAGCTGGTCACAGAAAATGAAATGGTGAAACCTTCTAAAAAAACACTCAAATTGCATTGGAGGTCCGGACTACCAGCAAGAGTGATTAGAACAGAAGCCAAAAGGCTTTACAGCCCAAAGATATGCAAGGGTTAGAGTGAGAGGAAATACCAGTTGCCATCTCGAAACTGGGTAAGACTCAACAGAAACCAAACCATCAATATTTTTGGGTTTGATGGCAATTATTTTCCCAAAAATATTCCTTATTCATCAAATTTGTAAATGTATATTACGTAACAATTCAAAGTTGATGCAACATATAAACCATTGCATATTTTCACAGAAGTGATGAGGGTTTGGAATGTGCTGCCAAACAGTGTAATGAAGGCAGGTTCAAATGAGGCATTCAGAAGGGAACAAGATAGTTATTTGAAAATGAAGAAAGTGCAAGATTATGGGGAGAAAAAGACAGCGAGAAATTGGCACATTTGGGGATCTGGCACAGACACAGTGGGTTGAATAGTCACAGGTTTTGGCGAAGTGTTAATTTTGGAGTTTCAGGGAGGGATTTGCAACTTTTCTCACATGATTTTCCACTGCCCACATCATTAAGTTTGTATTCCATTTTCACGGCACCAATCTCATCCAATCTTGTGCTCAGTGTAGCAGAAGTGCTCACTGGTGGCTGCATTTTACAGCATTCACACCATGGGTTCCATGTTTAAATCCCAGCTACAGACCAGTTCAAATACTGCCAACCTGGCCTAAAGTAGCCACCCAGGTGAGTGTGGCCCCCAGGTCCAGAGAAACATACATCAAGAAGGTCAAGATGATTTTTAATCAGGAAGGGACTTCAGAGTTATGAGGAAAACATAGGAAAGTGTGGTCATCAAGTCAGCTCTCGTTGAAAAGTGGAGCAGACTTTATGGACTGAATGGCCTACTTCTGCCCCTATATCGTAAGGTCTTATTGTCTTAATGATCTTCTGTACTGCACAAGTGAAAGTGCCACCATCTACAAACAAACATGAATAACAGCAGGCCACTCTGCCTTTTGAGCCTGCTCCATCATTCAATAAGGTCATAGCTGAAAAACAAAACCAGAAATTGCTAGAGAAAGTCAGCAGCTTTGGCAGAATCTGCGGAGAGAGAAACGGAATTAATGTTTTGAATCCAGTGACCCTTCAACAGAACTACTAGTAGGCAGGAACAGGTGGTATACACAAGAATTGGGAATTGTGGGTGTGTTAAAGGAATGAGAGGATAGCTGGAGACAAAGAGGGAGAGAAAGACAGGCAAACAGAAGGATGGATCACAGTATGCCAGGGAAGGAGAAAAGCTGATAATGGGGACCATAAATAGGTGAGAATGGATTGACTGTGCTTAAAGCCTGAGGTGTGATGGTTGTTAAATGACATGAAAAGAGGTATCAGGCCCTAAAATTATTGAACTCGATATTGAGTCCCGAAGGCTGCATGGTTCCCAAGTGGAAAATGAGACACTGTTTTTCCAGCTTACACTGACATCTGCTGGACCACAAACAAGACAGAGAACACAGTGGTAAGACGAAGAGCAGGCATCCAGAAGCTAGGGCCATTTTTGCAGACAGAACAGGGGTGCTCTGCAAAGTGGTCACCCAGTCTGCATTTCATCTTACAATGTGGAGGAGACCACATTGTGAGTGGTGAATACAGTAGACTATATTGAATGAATGCTTCACTTGAAAGGTGTGTCTGCAACCTTGGATAGGGAGAAGGGAGGAGGTAAAGCGTTACACCTTCTGTGATTACATGGGGAGGGGCCGTGGGACATGGGGAGACGTTGGGAATGAAGGATGAGGGGCCACGGCGTGTCTGATGGTGGTATCTGCTGGTGGAAATGGCAGCTTATGATCCTAAAGTCAAACCATGGTTGATCTGATATAACATAAACTCTACATTTTTGCATATCCACCGTAATCTCTCATCTCCCTGGAAATCAAGAATCCATCTACTTTTGCCTGAAATCTATTTTAAAATGCTGCATCCACTGCCTTTTGAGAAAGGGAATTTCAAAGATTTTGAGGGAAAAACAACTCTCTGCTACCTCACTCTCAGTCTAACTCTGCTTCTGCATCCACCTCCCAATGCTTATCATACTCTACCATTCCAATATTGCACACAGCATCTTCCTCAAAAGCCTTCACCCACCCCATTACCCCTTCCTGCCTTCTGCACTTCCAACTCACTCCCGTTGGCACCTTGCCATCTTTCCTAACTGAGGATGGACCAGCTCCTTGTTGGATCATAGTCCCTCTGACTGGACTAAGTGGCTACTTCTCTAAGACTTTAAGACATGGCCATTCGACTGAAACATAAGCAGTGCCGTAGGTGTGACACTGATGCACTGTGGTGCGATATACCAACATATCCATTTCCGTGACTCATAAGTGTTGGTAACCAATGCAAGGTACCTGGCTTTCCGTATATTCTAAAAGGCAACTCAATGCAAAGCAAAGGTGCTGTCAGCATCCTAGTAAAAGTGTGTGAGTGATAAGAGAGCAAGCTAAGAGACCTGAAATGCACCTGGTTCCAATGCCTGAGATGGGTGCATATTCCAACATGGGAAAAGGCCTGCCAGCAACCCTGCATTGTAAGGTATCAGTGAGCTCCAAAGTGATGAACTGAAGTACTGAATCCATGTTCCCCCATCTCAAAAATAAGTCAGAGATAGGCCATTGTGAGGCTGGCGATTTACTGGTGCCAATCTCACTGCCCATGGAGTGTTCCCTGAAACGTTGGGGAATGTTGGCCAAGACAGATGCCCAGAGAAGACACCAGTGTGCTCAAGTCTTCAAGAAAGCACATACATTTCCCATCTGGAAATGGTGATGTGCGACTTCTTTCTCCATTGTTTGGAGAACAGCAGTTTCTATGGAAATGAGGCGAAATGATGTAAAATAGAAATGGTAATACAGACACCTCAATGCTCACGAGCAAAATCCTCTCAAGTTATTAAAAACCCAAGCAGAAAATTGGACTTTCTATCCTCAGTGACAAGAATCTCAGTTTTACATCCTTATCTCATTTTGACAAACTGCTTGCCATTCCCATTATCATTTATTTGCTGAAAAATCCAACATGATGGACTAAATGGCCTCCTTCAGCACTAAAACTGGTGAAACTTTTCCCAGAGGCCCACCCTCCAAGAATGAGCCTTTTCTTTGGTCCATTGCCAACTGGGTTTGATGCCAATTTATATTACAGCATTATGTGCTGATGAGAAGATCAAAATACCAAACAAAGGTTAGATGCAGGTTAAAGTGGAACACGTTGCGAAAACATTGAAAGAAATAAACATAATAATATACAGTGTTACAGATACATTAGTGTGTACAAAGGAGACTTTAACTGTACATCAAATTGACAGTACTGAAAAAAAGAGCAGAGCATTTCCATTGTGTACCTTATACAGGTATATTTTAATCAATTCTTTAACTAAAATACTGGTGGTGGATCCCTTTAGAATATGGCATTTAAGGAGCAGATTTCAAATGATAGATTTTGTTGTATATGCAGGCAATTCTGCTCAAAGTGTTTTCTAATACAGGAAGGTCATGTTGTTCTCACTGTGAGAATACTACAAGCAGACATCAGAATGACATGACCAATGGGTGCAAATAAAAGATTCAGGGAATGGGTGATTGTTGTATCATCGATATCAAGAAATAGGATCAACTGGCTGATAAGACAGCAATAACAGATGGGCAATGTTTAGAATTAAAACGTGTATCTTTCCCAGATTTATTGAATTTCTTGCTTCGATTAACAGAACAGAATGTTTTATTTGCTTATTTTGCCATTAAGGTGATGAATAGAAGTCCTGGAAATTGGAAATAATGTGTTTGTCCTGCTGCGGTTAACGGATACAGTCTTTTTCATGGATAGGTTTAACCAGTGTGTTTGACCCTCACACTCCAACACTGATGAACAACAGAGGGTGAAGAAGGAATATTGCATAGATATGGAATACTCCTTGTCCTGAGCATAACAGGCAACAGTCTGGTCAGACAGATATCTTCAATAAAGGGTCAGTAAGGTGGTTGCCTGCAGTGTGTATGTCTTATGGTAGGGGGAATATGACTACAGCAGATGAGATAGGACATTAGGAGATGATTGCATTTCAATTCAATATCCTTCCTTTTATACAGCAAAATCATTAAAAATTGCTTGCTTTATCATGTACACTTTGAGCTACCCTATACAAACATTATTGACTTAATGCATTAGCAGTTTGATTTTCTCATCAGTCCTGCATATGCACTGCATGCATTAACTTTAAATCATAAAGGTTTCTTAGCAGTATGCATGCGCATTATTGTTGGCTGTTTACCTAGATGATATCCCTTCACTGTGTGTGCATTATTTGTTGACGCCTCGGTGCCTGTTGTTGTTCCATTTCTATTGTTGAGTTGCTGTGGACCTCTGGATCTGATGTTTGATCTCGGGTTTGTGCAGGTGATGGCGTTGTAATTTCTTTGTTAGCTGCCTGCAGATGAGAATCAGTTTCGCTGATGTACGTAGGTACCTGTGGCTGCAAAGGCAAATGGTCATTCACCTGCACCATATACAATCAAGATGACAACTGCTCTTGCAGGTTCTAAGTTGCTAATTGGTCTGACTCTTGTTTAAGAGTACTGAAGGTTTGTCCTCTGACTGGCTGTTAAATGCTCAATTCTGGCAATGTTTTAGCAGTCTTGTCAAAACAAAACTTGACTTTCTGCTGTTTCACTTTGGTTTTGTCAACCATGCTTGTTACTACTTCTGCCTTCAATGGGAAAATTAATTTGTGTGTGGAATGACTAGTTGTTATACGGGTCTGCTCTCCATGCCTACATAAGGTATGTTACTCCACTCAAGTTTTGCCTTGAAAATCTCTGTGCAGTATCTGATTGATTTCTTCTCTTGCTGCCACTTTGAGCTTTCCATTTGACTGGGGAAATAACATGTGGTATTGAATTTCCCATTCATATATGAATTGGCCGAAATCTTCACCATGAAATGAGGGCATTGCCACTCACCACAGTAACAGGAATGCACTAGCAACCGAAGTGTGCTTTCAGGCATCTGACAATCTCAGTGATGGTCAAAGTCAACATGTCCACCTCGCAGCATCTGCTCTAACAAGGTAACCTGCAAGTGTGAAGAGGCGTGCCCCTAGTTTCATGCATTGCCTATGTGTCATCGGCCGCTCTCTAGGAACTCATTAAATGATGCCGTCCTTGATGTTGCTTATGGTTGGCCATCTCTTGCCTTCTTGAGGCTTGACTCAGTTCAATGGCTT
Source organism: Stegostoma tigrinum (assembly GCF_030684315.1). NCBI lineage: Eukaryota > Metazoa > Chordata > Chondrichthyes > Orectolobiformes > Stegostomatidae > Stegostoma > Stegostoma tigrinum. The sequence goes on along the minus strand of NC_081377.1, from coordinate 39,083,509 downwards.
ACATGGATACACATGGATACGTGTCTTCTGTCAAATCCTTTGGGGTAATGACTCTATTTCCATTGTTAAATATGCCATTTTAGGCTGTCAGTTCATCTCTATCTGCTCAATATGTTACAGAGTCATACAGCATAGAAACAGACCTTTCAGTCCAACTAGTGCATGCCAACCATGTTCCCAAACTAAACTGGTCCCACTGCCTGCTTTTGGCCCATATCCCTCTAAGTCTTTCTTATTCAAGAATTTATTCAAATATCTTTTAAACTTTGTGACTGTACCCACCACTTCCTCTGGCAGTTCATTCTACACACAAACCATTCTCTGTTAAAAAGGTTGCCCTTCATGTCCTTTCTAAAACTTTCTCCTCTCACCTTTAAAAATGGTCCCTTATTTTAAACTTCCCCACCCTCGAGAAAAGACCCATGCTATCCGCCTTATCTATACCCCTCAAGATTTTATAAACCTCTGTAAGGTCACCCTTCAATCTCCTATGCTCCAGTGGAAAATGTCCCAGCCTATCCAGTCTATTTTCATAACTCAAACCCTCATTCCCAACAACATCCTGGTAAATCTTTTCTGAACCCTCTCCAATTTAATAAAATCCTTCCCATAGCAGGGTGACCAGAACTGCACACAGTTCTCCAGAAGGGGCCTCACCAATGTCCTGTATAACTTCAACATGACATCCCAACTCCTATACTCAAAGATCTGAGCAATGAAGGCAAGCATGCTAAATGCCTTCCTGACCATCTTGTCTATCTGTGATGCACATTTCAAAGAATTATATACCTGCAACTTGTGGTTTCTCTGTTCTACAACATTACCCACAGTCCCACCATTATTTGTATACTTCCTGCTCGTTTGTTTTACCAAATGCAATACCTCACATTCATCCAAATTAAATTCCATCTGCCACTCGTCAGCCCATTGATCCAATTGATCAAGATTTCTTTGTAATTTTAGATAACCTTCTTCGCTATCCACGATAGTATCAATTTTGGTATCATCCCAAAACTTACTAACCATGCCTCCAATACTCTCATCCAAATCATCTACATAAATGCCAAACAAAAGTGGACCCAGTACCAATCCCTATGGAACACCACTGGTCACTGGCCTCCAGTCCAAGAAATAACCCTCAGCCACCATCCTCTGTCTCCTACCATCAAGCCAATTTTCATTTTGGTTAGTCAAGTGCCAGGGAAACCCCATGACTGGACATCTTTTGATGTTTTCAGAGATCTTTTGAGCACATTCCTAAAGCTTTGCCATGATCCTCCACGGAGCCTTCTGTGGTACCTAAGTTCAGAGTAGAACTGTTGTTTTGGGAGTCTGCTGTCAGGAATATAAATGACATGCTCTGCCTAGCAGAGCTGGTTTTCAGTGATGTTCACCATCATTCCTAGCATGTTCGTTTGGGACAGGATAACGTCTAGTAAACGTCTTTTGCTTCCATCAAATTTGGAGGACCTTGTGAAGGCATCACCGGTAGCTTCGGGGTGTCTGTTCAGTTGCGACTGCATAGTTTAAATATAATTGTAAACTCAAAAGGGGTCCAAGGCCTCTTCACACTTGCAGGTTACCTTGTTAGAGCAGATGCTGTGAGGTGGACATGTTGACTTTGACCATCACTGAGATTGCCTGGCTGGTCCTTAGGGGAGCAACTAAAGCATCATAAGCTTCAATGGCAATGTTGTTAATATGGAGGTTGTGAATGAAACAGGCTGTCAGAACTGAAGACTCAAGAGAGCTGGAGCTCAAAGCCAAGACAACTGGCCTTTTGGCTGGAAAAGTGACCAGTCTACCTTAGGTTACTTTTATCTCAAACATATGAGCAATAAGTGAAGCTTACTGTTTCACTTTGCAGCATTAACACAAATGTTGTTCATCACTAACAGGCTGTTTGCATCAAGCCAAAAAATTGTTCTGTCTATCCAAAGAAGAGTCAAAACACTAACTCTGTTTCTTTCTCCACAGAAGCTGCCAGACCTGCTGAGCCTCACTAGCACTCTCTGATTTTATTTCAAATTTCATGTTTCCCAATTGTGCTGAAAATTGTGTGCTGCCTTCCTTAAAGAGGCTTATAGTGTGCAGAATGGCATTCCAACCCAATGCAACAAAAATTATGGTCTCTTTTGTAGCTGCCAACAGGAAGTACGGTTGACAAACTCAACATAGAGCATGAATTGTACCAAGCTTCTTCTGATTTCTATGAAAATGAGGAGTCTTTTTGAGGTGACTTCACAAGCACCTTTAACTCTCTATAAACTAACACCAGATCAATTTTCTTTCCATTGAAAACCGGTTCCATTCACAGCTTGTCAACAAGGCAAAATCTTTGTCCATAGGGACAACAAGTGATCAGGTTCTTGGACACTCCTACCAACCAGTTCATTCACAGAAAATCACACCTTTACTGGAAGAAGAAGTATGAAGCACTAGTGACTTCCAGGTAAAAAAGAGTCAATAAGGTTTCTCAAGTTACACTTTAACATACGGATCATGTTATTGTGTGTCTGTTAAGAAATCTAGGTAAATGACCAAATTTTACAGTTCAGGGCAACAGCAAAGTTGAAAGGAGTTAGACAGATGATTCATTCTCTTCCTGTGTCAAGATGCATGCCTGATCCTTGTGAATTTCCTATGGCTGTACTCTTACCTCCAGATTATTTCTTCAGATGAAGAGTCTTTTTTTCTGATGCAACTTTCCTGCAGGTGAATACTCAGACCATATGTTCATTTCAGGCTTGCCTGGCTGGTCCTTAGGGGAGCAACTAAAGCATCATAAGCTTCAATGGCAATGTTGTTAGTATGGAGGTTGTGAATGAAACAGGCTGCCAGAACTCAAAGATCAAGAGAGCTGGAACTCAAAGCCAAGACAACTGGCAGGTGGCAGTTGTTTGTGACCACAGTCTGCTGAAAGGTAATCTCAAAGGATTTGGTGCTTTGTGTAAAGGTTTCCTGAAACAGCTGTTAAAAAGGCTAGTTCATTTCGAGAAGCATATTTGTATTCCATTTTACCCTCTCTGTTATTTTTCATCTAATTCATACAGACTTTTCCCCCAGGTACAAACAGGGCTTTGCAATGATGAGCACTGTGGTCTTCCACTTGCTGACTGCTCTCTCTGGTCGAGGCATCATATTAAGAACTGTATTGTGGATTGCAATGTTAGACCCAATAAACAACACCTATGAGGAATGATTTTGCAGAATTAATTGTCTCCCTTAGATGTACATTCCAGATTGATACATGCTTCCAAGTGAATGTTGTTGTTGCCTTCTTCAACAATTAGCTACAAACAAGTGTCATCAAGCCAACCGCACCAACATTAAAAAACATGTTAATAATAACCAGCAGGGTAATATTATTTACAAAAACCAGATCCATCAACTAATGGTATTGCCACAGGATGTGAAAATCTACACTCTACATTGCCTCCCCATGATGAAATCAATAAATAATTGACATGGGGAGGCAATGGCCTAGCGGCATTGTCATTGGGCTGTTAATCCAGAGACTCAGGTAATGTTCAGGAGACCCAAGTCTGAATCACACCATGGCAGATGATGAAATTTGAATTCAATAAAGATCTGGAATTGAGAATCTATTGATTACCGTGAATCCACAGCTAATTATTGAGGGGAAAGCCCATCCGGTTCACTAATGTCCTTTAAGGAACAAAACTGTCACCCTTACCTGGTCTGGCCTACATGTGACTCCAGGCCTACAGCAATGTGGTTAACTCTTAATTCTGAATCTGGGATGAGCAATAAATGCTGGCCTCAAATAAATTTTAAAAAGGTATAGCAACAGTGCGCAGCTTTTCCTGTGATGAAGTGGAAGGGGTCTTTGGGTCCCTCCACTGGTCAGGATACCAAATAAGGCTTTGAAGATGTTAATTATATTACTCCAGATGCCATCTTGCCTCACAGTGCACTGTAGTGACTGCCAATAATGTTGATAATGAGTGGCTTCTGATATTGTAGGTAAGAAATACCAAATCAAAAGAAAATTAACATCCATGAGAGGAAAGTGCTAATTGGTTGGCAACTCGACTCTGAACAATGGAGGCATTGCCATAGAAAATGTACAAATTAATGACTATTGACAGTTAATCATCAAACTTCTAGGAGGAGTCCACTTGCCACCCAATCAGGACACTTGTCTCATAAATGCTGTTTTCTTTTATTTTGATATTTTTTGAAAATTGTCCCAAATGAGTGCAAGACGAGAGGCTTTAACAAAATGTGACATTTTTCAGCAATACTAAATATTTATACAGAGACCAAGAAGAACTCTACTTTCTCTTACTTTTTATTTCTGCCAATGGAGGAAGGTGGGAGTGTTTGATTTATGTCTCAGCCAAACAACGGTATATCTGACTGTGTAAAAATGGTTTATTGTTTGTTAAGAAGCAACAGTTTAAATGATGCATTAATTAACTAGACAAAGAATGTGTACAACAATGACAAATGAGAAAGCTTTATCAATCCAAAGTTATTCCCTGAAATGGAAGAAAAGAAGTCATGTTTTGAAATCGGGGAGTGTGCAGCTCTGATGTTGTGCAATGTTTGGTGGTAACAGTTTTTTGTTCTTCCCTTGGGCTGATCTAAGAGAGCTCCTGGTCTTTTCCCAAGAAGATGGTAGCTCAATTCTTTGGATTCCCTCTCTCTCTCTCTCTCTCTTTCTCTCTACATCCCTGTTGATAGAACTTACTTTGGGGGGTGCCCACTTTTACTGCATCAATCACTTGTTTAAACCCTCTCAGCCAATGACCACAGGCAGCTACTCATGATGCCAAAATGATCATTGTCCCTTTGCCCACCTACATTTTATAGTTAGTTTATATTCCTTCTAAGAAAAAAATGTATTTTCTAAAACGCTCATAATAGGGCAGTGTGGCGCCCGATAATCTTTTGTTTATGTTTTATGGAAGGCCAGTTATTATTATAATGCAGTGAAATGAAGTCTCATGTGGCACGAAAAATATTAAATAAGGAATGATAAAAGAACCTCCGTTTTAAAGGGGACCCCAATTTCAAACAGGTGTTAAAGTTATTACTATAATGTCAGTGCGTTCAAGCATTAACTTGTATCCTCAAAGCATATATCATTCTGTTTTTCATTTCTTGCAGCATAATGTCCACTATCCATCAGACAAAAGGGGGGTATCTTAGCCCACATATGGTGGTAATTCCCTGCCAGGTTGATCAATATACTAAGCAATTGCTGAGATGCAATTTCAGCACAGCCAACAGTTGGGTTTGTCCTCTGACAAGTAAATTCCTACATTATCCTTTCCTTGTGAGTTGTACTGAGTGGATCACTTCTATCTCAACATCTGTGTCATCCAGCGCATGTTGGTGCTTGGAGGGGTAGGACCAACAAACATTCGATTTTTCGGAAATTTGTCACACATCGGTTACTTAACTGAACAGTCATAATCCTCTGGGTGATATGGTCAAATGAGAGAGGGTCAAAGTTGAAGGCATAACAGGAAAGCTAAACAAAATCAGATTTGTAACAGAGCAATGCAGATCATTAATTCCATGTTGTTTACAGAAGAGTTAGGTAGAAAGAGTGAAGGAAAGGAAAACAGTCCTGTACCCCAATCATCTCCATTGTAGCAATGTCAATAATGCAAATGGTGGCATTTCCACTGGAATGAGAACAACATTGCTGCATTACCACTGGCTCTTCAGATCTCTCCTTTTCTCAATGGGAGCTTGACCTTCAGGAGTTGAGATTTGTACCTGTGAAATTCCTATGAATGCGTCAGAATAGTGCTAACTGGAAAACTTAGTAGTGGGAGAAAGGGAGGAAAATTTGCTGAATAAAAGTGTAGCGTATGAAAGAATTTAATAAAAATGTGTGGCTCAATGCAGTGCAAACAAAATAAAAGCAGGTTGTTGTTTGAGCGCTCACAGTTAAGTATGCAATTGTGCAGCAGGGGACAGAAGGAATAGCTGTGTCAGGATAGTGATGTGTTGCAGGATCTGCGCTCATACTAACAGTTGTGAAAAGTAGTCTTAATTTGGCAATTATTAGGATCATTACCTTTCTCCCTGGGATGCCACACAAATCCTGGCAAGGGTGTTGTTGGCACTGGTCTGCTCACTGCATCCACGCTGACTTATTTGGCATAGCTTCCATCTGTCACTTGAGAAAAACCTGTGTCCTAGCTGGGGTCATCAGTTATCTCAGAAGTTCCTAAAGATTTCATCATTTGATTTTCTCCTCCCAACAACTCACGCTTGTGCCTGTTTTAACAGAGTTTCCCCTTCTCAAAGCCAATTGGAAACAGACATTTTACTACCTACTTGACTGCCAGCCTTTCCTTTCCCAACTCTGATATTTTGGGAAAAAAAAATTGCTGGAAAACCACAGCATGTCTGGATGTATCTATGGAGAGAGAAACAGAGTTAACGTTTCAGGTCCAGTGATCCTTCTTCAGAACATCAGACCTGAAATGTTAACTCTATTTTCTCTCTCTACAATGCTGTCTGACCCACTGAGTTTCTCCAGCAATTTCTGTTCTTGTTTTGGATTTCCAGCACTCACAGTTCTTGGGTTTATTTTGTTTATTCCAATATTTTGGAACGGGTAAAGAAAAGTGTTGAAAGTAAACTATTATTTTTATTTCCTCGATCCTCTTTCTCTTAGTTTGCTCCCAATAAATTGATCATGAATTCCTGGAGACTCACTGGAAAAGGTTGAAGAATTGGTGAATTGACTCCTGTTGTTGTTGGTCCTAGCATGATTAATAAGCTCCTTTGGAGAAGTGTCTATAAGTCAGGATGTCCGGCAATGTTGGTCCAAGATAAAAATACTATATGTGCACACCAAGATTAAAAACATCAACTGTCAGTCATGAGGTGATGCCGGCTTGTTTTATGCAGCAGCAAGTCCAACACTCTGCCCTGCCTCTGAGCAGTGAGCTTCCTGCAGATAACAAAGTGTGGAGCTGGATGGACACAGCAGGCCAAGCAGCATCTCAGGAGCACAAAGGCCGACATTTCGGGACTAGACCCTTCATCAGAGAGCGGGGTTTGTTTAGGGCTGACAAGCTACTATGGAAATCTAAGAGGCCGGATCGCAAAAGAAACAGGCCTCCCACTGGTAACGTTGGGCACCAGGAGCAATTTCCTTGTCCACTTAACTCCACATGAAAGTCAACTCAAGGTCGTTCTATATTTGCACCTGCAGAGCAGAGTTTTCAGATTCATTTCCAGGCTTCATTTGAATTCATTTTGTACATTGCATGAAACATGTAGTACCAGAGGACTGGAGCAGTGAATCAATTCTGAGACTCTTACCCCATTGTTTCTTGTTGGCTACACGTTGGCTAATTTTAATTAGCAATGTTACAATGACACAAAAGTACTATCACCATTGATACATAGAAAATAGGAGCCAGAGTTGGCCATTCAGCCCTTCTAGTGGGATTTCACTCAAGACCTTTAAAGTTTCTATCACTATAATATGTAATGGGATTTCTAGCTCTGAAGACTGTACAACATTATCAAGAGAAGACCAGGGATAGCATTACAAGCTCATACTTCACACTGACTTGCACTGATACCAGTGGGGAACTCAGCAATGAGAAACACAGGCATAGTTGGAGATTTCATTAAAATGATGGTCGCAATAAAATTGTTGCACAGACAGGATTTGGAATTAGTTTCACCCCTGTGGCATAACCGGGAGCTTGGGGAGTTGTTGAGTACAGAGAAGCCTCTATAAATGATGTCACTGAAGCGTAGCCCAGATTATTATATAATACAAGGATAGGGCACTTCCTTTATGCAACAGAACGAGAGAAGCCAGGATTGATTGTTCTCCTAAGAGTGGAGAAGGTTAAGGAAGATTTAATAGAGATGTTCTGATAGTGTAAATAAGGAATAATGGTACCCATTTTCACAAAGACTAGTCATCAAAGGACACTGATTTAAGATAACTGGCAAGAGTGCCAAGGGGGAGCAGAGAATTTTTTTCCTCCATTTGACGTAGCAGCAGTTATGATCTAAAATGTGTTGCCCGAGAATATATTTAACAGCAAATATCAAATATAGACTTGGGAAGAAAATATTTACAAGGCCACAGAGAAGGAACAGGAGGAACAGAAGTAATTCACTGGCTCTCCCAAAAGAGCCAGTTCAAGCATGTCAGAATAAATGGTCTTCTTCTGTGTTGTTTAAACCTAAGAACAACAGGTAACATTACATACCACAAAATAAAACCAAATCCTAGGTTAATCATCATTCATCTCTTTATGAGACATTTCACAAATTTCATAAAAGCATGAAGAAATAAATAAGAAAATTCACTTGAGTCCTTGAAGGAGTTCCAAAAAGTTTTTCTTGATGACAGCTATGATTTGACTATTAATTAGAAACAGTAATGTTAATCAAACAGAGCTCTGCTGACCAATCAGGTGTTTCTTTGTAAGCTGTTGCTATACTTAAGTTGTGGTGGCATTCCTCTTTCTGAGTCAAAAGGTTATGTGTTCAAGTCCCGCTCCAGAAAGTATGAAATCTAGGGTGGCACTCCTGGTGCAGTCCTGAAACAGTGCTACACTGTCTGTGGTGCCACCTTTCAGATGAAATGTAGGCCTCATATATCCTCTCAGGTAGCCATAAATGATCCCAGGGCACAATTGGCAGGAAAATCTGAGGAGTTCTCAGATTTTCCCAGTTAATATCTACACTTCAAGCAATATCACTAAATAGATTATCTGGTCAGTTGCTTTTTCCTGATTTGCTGTGTGCAAATTGACTGCCATTTTTCCTACATTACAACAGTGATTACACTTCAAAATAATTTGTTGACCTTAAAATGTTTTGAGATATTCTGATGTCATTAAACATGCTACATTAATCCCAAACTATCTTTCTCGTGAAGACAATATGAATTATTAAGGCACTTGTAAACATGATTACATATTTTAGACTGCCAGCCAATACTAGCAATTATTATTTACCCAGGAACAGACTCCTAAAACATTTTTAAAAATCCACATTAAATTTAAGTTACATAATGCTGAAAAACACTGAAAAGTGAACTTAGCACAGGGTAATCTAGTTCACAGATTGAAAAGAAAATATTACACCACATGAATTATGCTGCAGTTTATAATGATGTCTCGTTCCCTGATTGGAATGGAGCATTGCAATCAGGCTGTCCTTTATTACTAGCATCACTCCCTCCGTATGTGTTATTGAGATAGTTACTATCATGAGCCATGCAGCTCAATGCAATTCTCCCAAAATACCCCTGCCACATCAAATACAGTATTCACTCACTTATTTTCATTGGTTTACCAATGGCGGCAATGGATCTCCCTGCTGGATCAGTTGATTAAAAAGCATAGACCTGAAGAGTCCTGAGAGATAATGGTTACTATTTCTTCTTGGTGTTCAGTTAGCTAATTTCAACCACAGTGGTGCCTAAAAGCAGTTCTGGGACAGGTTAGAGTCATTGAATCATACAGAACAGAGAAAAATCCTTTGGTCCAATTCATTTACACTAATCAGACAACCCTCTATCACCTACTTTCAAGTCAATTTTGTGTCAAATTGGCTAGATCCCCCTTGATCCCACATGATCTAACTTTACTAACCAGACTATCATGTGGAACTCTGTCGAATGCTTTGCTGAAGTCTATGTAGACAATGTCCACTGCTCTGCCTTCGTCAATATTCTTTGTCACCTTTTCAAAAAAACTCAATCAAGTTAGTGAGACAAGATTCCCATGCACAAAGGTATGTTGACTATTCCTAATCAATCCTTGCCTTTCCAAATGCAATTAAATCCTGTCCCTGTGAATCTCCTCCAACAACTTACCCAAGGGGTAGCCCAGTGGTTAGCACTACTGCCTCACAGTGCCAGGGACCTGAGTTCAATTCCACCCTCGGGTGACTGTGTGGAGTTTGCATTCTCCCAGTGTCTGTGTGGACTTCCTCTAGGTACTCTGGTTTCCTCCCACAGTCCAAAGATGTGCAGGTTAGGTGGGTTGGCCATGCTAAATTGCCCACAGTGTTCAGGGATGTGTAGCTTAGGTGGGTTACACAGGGATAGGTCTGGGTGGGATGCTCCAACGGTCAGTGTGGACTTGTTGTGCCAAAGGGCCTGTTTCAACACTGTAGGGATACTATGAAGTTCTATGAACACTGATGTAAGGCTCACTGCTCCATAGTTCCCTGGCTTTTCCTTACAGCATTTCTTAAATAATGGCACCATGTAAGCCAACTTTCAGTCTTCCAGCACCTCACCTGTGGCAAATATTCCAGCAAGAGGCCCAGCAATGTCTTCTCAGCTTCCCACAAAGTTCTAGGATAGTCCTGATCAGGTCCCAGGGATTTATTTACCTTTATATGGTGTAAGACCTCCTGCACCTCCTCTTCTGTAATATGAACTCTTTTCAAGATATCACTATTTATTTCCCCAGGTACCCTAGCTTCCATGTCCTAATCCAGAATAAATACTGATGCAGAATATTCATTTAGTATCTAACCTATTTGCTATGGTTCGACACATCGACAGCCACATTAATCTTTCATTCCTAATGCTTACTAATAGTTAGCGATGTCTTCAATTAATCTACACATTGAATTATATCCAACCTTCCCTTTTACATGTGGTCCATCCTGGATTTGTCAGCAGAGTGGTATAGTCCCACTGCAAACAAGCTGAGCTGCAAAATTATAGATCATGAATCAATCCCAATTATTCATTGCACATTTTATTCCCAATCTTCATCACTGTCACAATATGATCCCCTTATCAGAGAAAGCAAGAATTAGAAGATCAGACATCAATCCAAAAAACATAACTTATGCATCATTGTATTCCAGTCCTCCAAATAGAAAGGTCAGCTATTACATTAGCTTTCTTAATTATTTTCTGCAATATAAGGTTTCTGGAAAATGAATCCAGTGACATTACCAGTACACTAGCACTACCCGACATGAAATGTGGTTACTTTGTGGAAAGTTACTGAAGGTTGATGATCTATGAAACAATACCTAAAGCATCCTGAGGAGCAGATAGCAGTTTGAGGTAGGGAAAAATGATTAAGCCTGTGTTTATGGAACAGGTGGTGCATTGTACTTCCTTCTCTGACATCACAATAGAACTGTATGAATTATTATTAACTGTCACATTGCATTTTACAAAGTTATTCCCTTAGCATAATGTTCATTTCTATGAATTGATTCCATATATTTCAAAGAGGTTTGTGCTGTGGAGATGTTGATTCTTTCTGAACAAGTGTTACTTGCACAACATTTTCTGAAATGCAGAGAGCACAGATACTAATAACATAGGGGTGCTCATTCCTTACGTATCAATTTTAACAAAAATATGATTTTTAGGCAAGGGAACACCAGCAAAGATACTAACTAGAGAAAAGACTAAATACATCACTGAGTCAAGATTTTGAAAATTCTAAAAGGTAGGAATGTATTGACATAACATATAAATATATTGTTCTAGATACTTACAAATTCATAATTAGAAAATATTAAAATAATCCTTTCAGACCCAGGATTATATGGCACTGCTGGGTTTTGAAGCATCTCTAGACAAATAGGCAGCTCGACGGCTCAGTGGCTAGCACTGCTGCCTCACAGCATCAGGAACTCAGGTTCAATTCCACTCTCAGGCAACTGTCAGGCAACTCAGGCAGGACTATAGGGGCTGGAGGGGATACAGAGATAGGGAGGGGGTGTAGGGGATGGAGAAGGTTTCAGAGTTTGCACATTCTCCCCGCGTCTGCATGGGTTTCCTCTGGGTGCTCCAGTCTCTTCCCACAGTCCAAAAGATGTGCAGATTAGGTGAATTGGCCATGCTAAATTGCCCATACTGTTCAGGGATATGTTGATTAGGTGGGTTACAGGGGGATGAGCCTGGGTGGAATACCCTGAGGTTTGCTGTGGGCTTGTTGGCCTGAACGGCCTGTTTCTATACTCTTGGGATTCTATGAAATCGTGCATAAAAGGTCTAATTTATCATTTCTAACTCAACAGTGCCACCTGCTGTGCCTGAATAACTAGTACCATTTGTCTAAATGATATACTTTTGGATTTTAATTTATCTCCATTTTAATTTAATCTTGTCTCTCATTCTCTACCTTTCCCATTGCTCATTGTGGGGAGCCAGCAGCAAAACATGGAGCTCCCTTATGACACTCGTATGGGTCTCTTCTTAGCTATACTCACCAGCACATACACCAATGGATCTACCTTTGAGGATATGTCAAGGTGTTGTTATAGATGTTGAATGAATGTGAATATTAGGGTTGTTTTGCTTCACGTGAAATCAATGGTAGATTCCAGAGCCAAAAATCACACAACACCAGGTTATAGTCCAACAGGTTTATTTGAAGTCACAAACTTTTGAAGTGCAGCACTTTTGTCAGGTGCAGTGAGAGGAAAGCACACAGGCAGAGTTTATAGGCAGAGTGATGAAGGGCAGCTTGTGATTTCAAATAAATCTGTTGGACTATAACCTGGTGTTGAGTGATTATTGACTGTCAAGTCCAGTCCAACACCGACACTTCCACATCAAAATTCTAGAGCCATTAACAAAAACTAACGATACTCTAATTTCGATGTACTTTCTGATATGAAATAAAAACTTAAGGGTTGTTTCATTTCTATTTTTTCCATTTGCAGCTTATTCAGATACCTTAGTCCAAAGTTGGCTGGTCAGTCACAATTGCACTCCATCTTGTGGTGATTTGCCACTAGCTCAACTGTTCCAATACATTTATAACACTGGCATCTACCTGACATGGAAAATTACCCAGCTGTGTCCTGTATACAAAAAGCAGGACAAATCTAACCCAGCTAATTACTGCCTATGATGAAAGGCATCATCAACAGTGCTATCAAGCAGCACCTGCTCAGCAATAAACTGTTCAGTGACACCGATTTTGGGTTACACCAGCGTCATTCAGCACCTGACCTCGTTGCAGCTTTGGTTCAAATATGGACAAAAGAGCTGAATTGCATAGATGAGGTGAGAATGACCGTCCCTGGCATCAAGGAGTCCTAGCAAAATTGGACTCAGTTGGTATTGGGGTAAAAATCTGCACTGTTTGGATTCAAACTTGGTACAATAGAAAATGGTTGTAATTGTTGGGGGTCAGTCATCTCAGCTCCAGTAGATCTCTGCAGGAATTCCTTGTCCCAACCATCTTCAGTTACTTCGTCAATGACCATCTCTCCATCATAAGATCAGAAGTGAGAATGTTCACCGATGATTGCATGAAGTTCAGCACCATTTGTGACTCCACAGATGATGAAGCAAACCGTGTTCAAATACAGCAAGGCCTGGATAAATCCCAGGTTTGTGCTGGCAAGTAGCAAGTAATGCAGAAGTGCCACAGAATGACTATGTCCAACTATTGCCCCTTATCTTTCAACAGTGTCCAGGATGAAGTTTTGTACCAGTTAATCATAGAATCCCTACAGCTTGGAAACAGGCCCTTTGGCCCAACAAGTCCACACCGACCCTCAGAGCACCCACCCAAACCCATCCCCCTATAACCCAATCCTCACATCCATGAACACTAGGGCAACTTGGCATTGCGGATCCACCTAACCAGCACATCTTTGGACTGTGAGAGGCCAACATTGGGAAAGATGAAATTTGCGCCAGTTGAGACTAATAGAATCTTATGTCCTGGGCAACTCTCTTCAAGGTCAGCATCAAACACTGTTGCTTCACCACTGATTGCAAAATGTAGTCCAATTGTAATAGAAGTTAAGCTAACTTTGCACTCTATTTACATTTTTGACTTCTTCTACTGCCATCTAATGGCAGTATTAGTGGCAGCTAATGACTATATCTTTATTTCCATTAAAAGTTAAATAAAGTCATAGGGTCATAGAGGTGTGGCACAGGAGTAGACATTTTGGTCCAACTCATCTACGCCAATTAAATAGCCTAAATAAATTTTGCCAGCATTTGGCCCCATCCATCTAGGCCCTTCTTATTCATATACCTATGCAGATGCCTTTTAAATTCTGTAATTGTACCAGCCTCCACTACTTCATCTAGCAATTTGTTCCATACACACACCACGATGAAAAAGTTGCCCCTCAGGTCCCTTTTAACTCACTCCCCTCTCACCTTGAACCTATTTTTGGACTCCCCAATGCAGGAAAAAGATCTTGAATATTTACCCTATCCATGCCCATGATTTTATAAGCCTCTGTAAATTCACCGCTCAGCTTCTGATGCTCCAGCAAAATCAGCCCCAGCCTATTCAGCCCTTCCTTATAGGTCAGACCGTTAAACCCTAGCAAAATCCTTGTAAATTTTTTCTGAACCCTTTCAAGTTTCACAACATTCTTCCTATAGCAGCGAGACCAGAAATACTGTCACCACACCTACATCCATCCATTCCCTCCACAACCGATGCTCAGAGCAGCAATGTATACTAAGAAGCACTACAAAAATTCACCAAAGTTTCTGAGATAACATCTTTCAAATCCATGACACCTATGATCTAGAAGGACAAGGGCAGGACATACATGCAAATACCACCATCTGCAAGTTCCCCTCCAAGACACTCACCATCCTAACTTAGAAATATATTGCCATTCTTTCAGTGCCTGGATCTCCCTTCTCAACTACATCCCATGGACTGGAATAGTTCAAGAAGGCAGATCACCAGCACTTTCTGAAGGCAAGCTACGGATGGGCAATAAATACTAGCCCAGCCACTGAATGGCATATCCCGTAAAGAATAAAACAAAAATTAGTCCTCCTTTTTGAAGTATTCGAGGTGAATTAGAACAGTGTGTCTCATTCATCAGTTTTACTGATTTTTCCTTTTGGGTAGCTACTTGTGTTCTGATGGCAACACATATTCCAAAGCACTTACTTTCCAGAAAGATAGACCATTCACAGCACAGATGTACAAGTTGAAAATACTTTTGACTTAAATTCAACATTGCTGCAGCAAACTGAACAAACTGTTTTCATGGCCCAACTTCGTAAAAACAATTTCAATTTTTTTTAACTCATCGGCAACTGAATGACCTAATAACATTGGATGAACAAACTACACCCAATATTGGCAATATTGCTCAATCAAGTTGGTATCCTCCAATCAGTCCTGACAGGGCCTGATAGAGTTGTCTGTAATATACACACTGTGAAGCATATCATCAAGACATCATTCATAGCATCCAAATTGCTCAATTTGGCTGAAAATGACAGTTTTCATTGAACAGGGAAAATGTTTATAGTCATCTTTGATTGCATTCAATGAATAATCCAAAGCAGCTTTTGTGTTTCTTGGCAATGCAGATGAAAATATGGGTAAACAAGCCAACGGTAGGACATGGTAAAACTAAACTATGCAGAGAAACAAGCTTCCATTTCTAACCCTGAGGCTTCAGCTAATGGAGCAACAGAAGCACTAAAAATGGTTTCAGTGCACCAAGGAAGACAAGATGAATATTGGGAGGATTCCTACACTGAAGTGCATATGTGGGTGTTAAGAGAACACAGGACTAAAGTCAGCTGAAACACCCTCCTGCACATAATACAACCAGAAATATTTATTCTCCAAGATTACCAAAGAGAACAAGCTCTCAGTTGTGACACCAGAGATTTCCCACCAAACAAATCCAGGAACTAGAAATGTGACTTCAAAAGGGGCAACATTTGATGAATGAATTGAACAGCCATAGTAAATAAAATGATAGTGAATGATGTGCATGCAGATCCATTTTTGAACCACATTTTTTTACATGAATAACATGGGCCAGGTTCATTCAGTCTCTGGATCATCAGTGACCAGATGTACTACTTAAGATACACATTGGTATCTGGCCAAAGTCCTGATGTGCTGACCTCTGTGGGAATTACCCTGAAAGTCTGGACTTCAAACCAGTGATGATCCTCTCTCTGGGACCCTTGATTATCTATTGTAGGTTTCCTTGTCTGACCTTAATTTAAAGAGGGTGTTTCAATTCTTCACTTCACATAATGAGTTTCAGAGGATGGTCTTGGCATCACCAAAATCCATTGTCAGCAAGGATTATCTTCAGAATATCTGACATACTCTGTATGTGCTGTATATTCCAGGTGCTGAATTTTAATGTCGGAGTAATTACTCGCAGATACTGTTTTTAGAGTGTGGTAGACTATTTCAAGGTGGAGACCAGTTTCAGCCATTTGTAAACCACAATAGTTCTTCTGCCATTTTCTTAAAACATTCCTTTGTAAATTCTGTTCAGCTTGTTTACTTTCAGGTTCAGGTGACTTCGACAGCCATTTTAAAGTGTTCCAGTTCATTTTTAACAGTTTTCTCTCCGTACCAAAATCTAAAGATTTTAAGTTAATCCATAATATCTATACAGTAATGCTCCATGTTGACGATATTTAAACTTAGCATCTGATGGATCATGCCACAAGTAGCAGCAAAAGCTTGGCTTTTCCCCTCACTTATTTCCCCTCACTGATTCAAGGGAGCTCTCTAATGGAGATTGCGCTCTGCATTTCTGGAGAAGCCAGGCTTGAAGACTCATCAAGAAATGGGGAGCAGTGCGATTAAGAGAGGACAGAATGGGAAATCTAGGTTTTCATTAACAAGAAAATCTTCAATGGATGGGAAAATATATGAGTGATTGGATTGAAGTGTTATCACAGAATGTGATAAAGTCAGAGGAGAAACTCACCCAGCACTTTCATTCAAGTTTTGCAGTCTGTGGGCGAACAGACACACAGGTGGGGGCTGTTGACCAGGATTCTAACGCAGTGAAGGAGAAGAGCACACAGACACAGAGTTTACAGGCAGAGAGATCAAAAGATCATACAATTGGTGTGAGTGGAGTGTCAGATAACAAGTTTCTGCAGGTGACCAAGAGTGTTAAATGGTGAGTAAAGTTATAACAGCAGAATAACCAGTGAAAGAATGACTGATAATCCGATTAAAAGTAAGGTGGTAATCATAGAAATGTAGAAGATAGGAGCAGAAGAAGACATTTCAGCCCTTCAAGTCTGCTCTGCCATTCATCATGCTTGATCATCCAACTCAATATCCTAATCCTGCTTTCTCACTATAACCTTTGATCCCATTCACCCCAAGTGCTATTTCTCACCGCCTCTTGAAATCATTCAATGTTTTGGTAATGACTTCCACAGGCTCACCACTCTTTGGATGAAGAAATGTCTCCTCATCTACATTCTAAATGGTCTACCCAAAATCCTCAGATTATGACCCCTGGTTTTGGATATATCCACCATCGGGAACATCTTCCCTGCATCTACCTGTCTAGGTATTTATCTCTCTGCCTCATTTAAATGTGTTTAAGAAAACTTTCTTCTATCAATATGTAGATATACCTACTTGAAAGGAGCATACTTGACCTTCTCTTGAGAGACAAGGCAGAGCAAGTGAACTTAAGTTTTAGTGGGGAGTTCTTTGGCACCAGTGGTCATAATTCCATTAGTTTTAAAATAGTTATGGATAAAAGTTGTGTAAAACTTAAAGTTGTAAATTGGAGTAAGGCCAATTTTAATGGCATGAAACAGGACGTCTCAAAATTGATTGGAGTAGACTGTTGCAGGTAAAGGGCTGTAAGGAGGCTTTCAAAACTGAAATAATGAGAGTTCAGAGGCAATATGTTCCTGTTAGAGGGGGCGGCACGGTGGCTCAGTGGTTAGCACTGTAGCCTCACAGCACCAGGGACCTGGGTTTGATTCCAGCCTCGGGTAACTGTCTGTGTGGAGTTTACACATTCTCCCTGTGTCTGCGTGGGTTTCCTCCGGGTGCTGCGGTTTCCTCCCACAGTCCAAAGATGTGCAGGCTAGGTGGATCAGCCATGCTAAATTGCCCGTAGTGTTCAGGGGTGTGTGAGTTATAGGGGGGTGGGTCTGGGTGGGATGCTCCAAGGTGCAGTGTGGACTTGTTGGGCTGAAGGGCCTGTTTCCACACTGTAGGGAATCTATTCTAATCTGGAGAGAAGGATAAGACTGGTAGGTGTAGGGATCAATGACTGAATAAAGATTTGAGGGTCTGGAGAAAAATAAGAAGGAATTATACGTTGGGTATAGACGACTGGGGTCAAGTGAATCTCTTGATAAGAGTTAAGGGTTACAGAGGATTCTTAAGAGGAAAATCAGGAGATTCAGGAGGGAAATCAAGACTGTAGAAGTAATAGTGATCATGCTAAATTGGTGTGTAAACCTAGCCAGTTCACTAATGTCCTTCAGGGAGGGAAGCCTCCTTAACTGGTGCGGCCTAAATTTGTTTGCACTCTGATGAGGCCTTGCAAGCAGCTCAAAAGAGTGAGGCAGACATCATGATCTATGAAAATGGGATACCAACAATTATTTAGCACAACTATGCACTGGACAATAAATATTAACCCTACCAGCAATGCAAACTAATATATAACATCTTCCTGATTTTTGCAAAGGGAATTTCTCTCCATGTCTATTAAAACAAGTAAATCAGTAATCACCTTACAGAAATCCCATTTTGGTTACAGAGCAATTTTAATACTAAAGAGAAAAAAATCAATAAATTAATAGCATTGCTTCATATCTGACACAGAAGCTGATGAGTTTTCCTTAATTTCTCTGACCAAACAATTGAGTCCACCAATTTATATCACACTTTCACAATGGAGTGATAGAGTCCCTACCTCTGAGTCAGGAAGCTTCGATTCAAATCAGACCTCCCACAGAGGCATGTAGTAACATCTTTGAATGGTTAATTTAAAAATATTTACAGACTCTTATACCATTGGTCCAATGTCAACAGAGAATTATCAGCAACAATTTGACTTTCTGTTCCATCATTCTGCCATTTTAAACACGATTGGTCATCCTGCCTATAGAAGAAATGTGATTAACTTTTTTACTGCTTCCAACTTAAGTCTTTGAGAGAAAGTACCTAGTCCTAGTTTAATTACTTTCTAAAAACAACTGCATTAGAATACAGAGCTCACACAGACCTCTGAAAGACCATCAACTCTGGGCTGTTAAGAAGTCATAGAGCACAGAACATGGCCTTCAACTCATGAAGTCTGTGCCAATCTATGTAAACTAATCCAACTTTCTAACCAGAAGACATTTTGACTGCTCATCCAAGTACTTTTCAAAGTTATGAGGTTTCTTGCCTCTACTGCTCCCCTAGACTGTTGTTAAACATGAAGTCATAAACTGTCTAGCTTTAACTAGCTCTAATCTATGTGGTATAAAATCATGCAGCACATCTTGGTTGTTGCAGTGATTACTTCTACAAGTGCAACTCCTCTCCAGCAACCATTGGTTGTTCTATGTCAGGTTCCAACTGCATCACCACTGCCTGAATTCTGCATTTCACTTGGAAAGGTAAAGCACAATGCCGCTCTACCAATTAAACAAGGTGATCCAGATGCACTTCAAATTTGTCTAAGATTGGCTACACTGTATTAAGTGGATGTTTACAGTAGACCCCCAAAAGTTTTGAAACAAAGCAGCTGATACTGGGAAAGAATGTGTACCTCCATCTTCTGTCTCAGACAACAACTGTACAGCAGTTTGGCTGAATCTCTGGTCGTATAGACCCTACTGACACACAGTATGAATTTATATCATAGTCCAAAAATAATTGCTCTATAAAATTAACTCCACATTTTAGTATCAGTTGCCATGTTTGTCAGTTTCTGATATGTTGCACTTTATAGAACATAGAACATTACAGCACAGTACAGGCCTTTCGGCCCTCAATGTTGTGCCGACCTGTCATACCGATTTTAAGCCCATCTAACCTATACTATTCCATGTACGTCCATATGCTTGTCCAATGACGACTTAAATGTACCTAAAGTTGGCAAATCTACTACCGTTGCAGGCAAAGCATTCCATTCCCTTACTACTCTCTGATTAAAGAAACTACCTCTGACATCTGTCCCATATCTTTCACCCCTCAATTTAAAGCTATGCCCCCTCGTGCTCGCCGTCACCATCCTAGGAAAACGGCTCTCCCTATCCACCCTATCTAACGCTCTGATTATTTTATATGTTTCAATTAAGTCACCTCTCAACCTTCTTCTCTCTAATGAAAACAGCCTCAAGTCCCTCAGCCTCTCCTTGTAAAACCTTCCCTCCATACCAGGCAACATCCTAGTAAATCTCCTCTGCACCCTTTCCAAAGCTTCCACATCCTTCTTACAATGCGGAGACCAGAACTGAACACAATATTCCAAGTGCGGCCACACCAGAGTTTTGTACAGCTTCCCCATAACCTCTTGGTTCTGGAACTCGATCCTTCTATTAATAAAAGCTAAAACACTGTATGCCTTCTTAACAGCCCTGTCAACCTGGGTGGCAGCTTTCAAGGATCTGTGTATATGGTCACCGAGATCTCTCTGCTCATCTACACTGCTAAGAATCTTACCATTAGCCCTGTACTTTGCCTTCTGGTTACTCCTACCAAAGTGCATCACCTCACACTTGTCTGCATTAAACTCCATTTGCCACCTCTCAGCCCAGCTCTGCAGCTGATCTATGTCTCTCTGCAACCTACAGCATCCTTCATCACTATCCACAACTCCACCGACCTTAGTGTCGTCTGCAAATTTACTAACCCATCCTTCTACGCCCTCATCCAGGTCATTTCTAAAAATGACAACAGCAGTGGACCCAACACCGACCCTTGCGGTACACCACTAGTAACTGGTCTCCAGGATGAACATTTCCCATCAACTACCACCCTCTGTCTTCTTTCAGCAAGCCAATTTCCGATCCAAACTGCTATATCTCCCACAATTCCATTCCTCCGCTGGACAGTGATGATAATGCACGTCAACAGCATTTCCGTCAATGACACCAAGGGCTGATAGAGTTAGCTGGAACCAGCTGAGTGGCTGGGAAATCACAGAATCCCTACAGTGTGGAAGCAGGCCACACTGACCCTCAGAAGAGCATCCCGCCCAGACACACACCCCTACCCTAGCCCTGTAACGCCTGTATTTCCCATGGCTAATCCATTCAGCTTTGACACTATGGGCAATTTAGCATGGCCAATCCACCTAGCCTGCACTTGTTTGGACTGTGAATGGAAACTGGTGCACCTGGAGGAAACTCATGCTGACATAGGGAGAACGTGCAAACTTCTAATGGACAGTTGCCTGAGAATAGAGTCAAACCTGGGTCTTTGGCGCCATGAGGCAGCAGTGCTTACCAGTGAGTCACTGGTTTTAAATTTCAAAAAAATGATTCCCATCAATATTAGCTTGCTTCAGGGACAATCTTCCTTCAGGAAAAGATATGAGGGTAGGAATGAGATGAGGAGAGGTGAATGAATAAAAACTCCACTGCTGGTGTGAGTTTTCAGCCAGTTTTAGTAGAAGGAAAAGTAGACGGCATCCCAAGAATATGGTCCAAGTGGGTGGAGTTGCTATAACTGTTGGTGTGGAAGAAGGCAGGATGGGGTTGTTCAAAAGTGTTAATCAAAGGAATGGAGTATTTGGTGTGGGGGTTGGATGAAGGGCATAGAAGGGGATCAAGTTTCACATATTGGATAAAATGAAGTTATAAAGGGATATAAAGATGAAGATAAAGCATTTGCTATTGAAAGATGGAGGATACAGTGCTAATGTAGGTGATAGAGTGTGGTAGTGGACCAGAGAGATTTTGAGCCAGAATATATGTCAGACAACACAAAGGTTAAGGAGGGTGGAGAATGGAATGCTAACAACTGCTAACGGAGCAAATAAGTCCAGAAATGATGAAAAAACATATTAGTTGTTGAAGAGAAAAACAGAGTGTAAAATTCAACTCAGCTGAATAAGGCACTAAATTTGTGAATAATATGGCTCACCCAGAGACCGTAACCAGGAAGACAGATGGACCGCAGTGCTGACTCATAATTTTGAATGTAAATGGTTTGGTGTTTTACTGCAGTGTGTTATTTTGTTCTTAGAGATTTCTTATTAAGAGGTTGGAGACAGATTATTCAGTTTCCTTAGGACATTGAATAAATTGCATCGAATTAATGCAAGGAAAATTGTTTATAGTTGAAAAAGATGTCATTGGTATGGTCTGATCTTGTTGCATCTCTTTTACATTCAAATAACCACCAAGTCACTGAACGTGCATAAGCCACAATAAAAATTACAACAGGATTGTGCAGGGAAGGTATGTGATTACTATTCCTGAAGCCTAGAGAATTGGAATCCCCTCAATATGATTTTATGAAATCTGAAAAAGAATCCTCAACTCCCTTGGTTGCAATGTTGTAAATAAAAGGCAACTTCCAGCACAAATACACAGGGGTTACATTCAGACAGTGTCTGTGTTGGTTAGCTCAGTTGGCTGGATGGCTGGTTCACAACATAGAGTAATACTAATAGTGAGGGTTCAATTCCTCCACAGGCTGAGGTTATCACGAAGGACTCACCTTCTCAAACTTACCCCTTGCCTGAGAAGTGGTGACCTCAGGTTAAACCACCACCAGCTTTCTCCCTCTTGCTAATGAGGGAGTAGGACTATGGTACCTTTACCTCAGAATGACAGATTAAACTTCATCTGGCTTCTATTTTGTGATAATGGTGCAGGAAACTACCTGTCATCAAAATGATGTAATCAAAAGATTGATCACCTAATATTGGAACCTGGTCATTATTACTCAAATGAGTCTCCACTGAAAGATGGGGTTGGAATAGTTTGTTCAAACATTTGTTCATCGAGGGCCAGGTGCTGTTACTGTGTCATCTCCAAACTGTAGAAGAGATATTTTGAGCCATTGTGAATTGATTGTACTGTCTGAACTGTTTTTATTTTCCCCACGGAAAAGGACTGCAATGTTTCATTGACCATACTCCGCTGGGCTGCGTGTGAACTACATAGAGGAGGATTAGCCCTCAGACATCCTGAACAGTAGGAAAATGTTGTAAAACAAAAATAGAAACTGTTGGAGAAACTCAGCGAGTCTGGCAGTATCTTTGGAGAGACAGAGAGACAGGGTTAGTGTTTCGGATCCAATGACCCTTCTTTAGAACTGTGCTTGACATGAATCACCACAAAAGGGGGTGAAATTGAAGCAACTTTCCTACATTCTGGAGAAAGATCCAGTGCAGTCAGCATGACTCAGGCCTACAACCAATATCGGATGAAGCAACCATGTTAGAGATTGTAACTATTGTGTCTCCTGTCCCAAAGGAGGGTGAGGAATAGTTGATCTGCCTCATCGGGGTACAGTTCTTGGTGGAAGGACCAGCCATTGAAGGATTATAAGTTTTCTACCACATCCAAGAGATATTAGGGCTCAGAGGTTACATTAATCTGAGGATAACAACCAAATCCAGGGATCAAATTAAAGTTTGAAAAGAAAGATTTTGCCTGTGGTTTTTCAGTCAAGGTTTTTTTTCCTTAATAGGTTGTGATTATTTGGTGTTTCTTGGGGGAGCTAAAGTTAAATTGGGGAGGGATTTAAAACAAACAAACCACCTGAGGCTGTGTCTTTTAACCCAGATTAAGGATGTCAGGATGTCAGAAGGGTTTTGTTTTAATAAACAAGAAACTTGAGCTTGAATCAAACACTGTGCCTGTGTTAATTTGTTCAATAAAATCCAGAAGTCCAAGAACATTTGTAAGAAGTGAATGGGAACTGCTTGCAAGCCAATGTGCTTTTCTCTGCAAATGCTGCCATTAAGCATTTACTGGGTCTCAAAGAGGTCCAGGATGCAATTGCTTCTTGACTCTGCAGAGTCTGTCCACAATCTACATGGCACAAGTCAGGAGTGTCACGGAGCACTCCCTACTTGCCTGGACAACTGGAATACAGGAATAGTAGTAGGCCATTCAGCCCTTTGAGCCTGTTCTACCATTTAATGAGATCTGTAGCCTAACTCCATACACCCGCCTTTGGCCCATATCCCTTAACACCTTTGCTTAATAAAATTGCATTATCTCAAATTAAAATTAACAACTAATCCTGCATCCACTATCACCTAGGGAAGAGAGTTCCAAACCACTACCTCTACCACCTTTTGTGCACAGGAGTGCTTCCTAATATCTCTCCTGAATGCTCTGACTGTAATTATAAGACTATGCCCCCTAGTTCTTGTATCTCCAACCAGTGGAAATAGTTTATCTTTATCAACCCTCTGTTTTCCAGTTAATATCTTAAAGACTTTGATCAGATCACCTATTAATCTTCTAAATTTGAGAGAATACAGGCCTAATTTGTATAATCCTCCTCAGATCAATCCTTAGTGTTGCAGTATCATTCTTGTAAATCTATGTTGTACTCCCTCCAAGACCAATATATCCTTCCGAAAAGCATGGCTCTGCTTACAGTACCTCAGGTGGGGTCTAACCAGAGTTTGTATAACTGCAGCATAACTTCTGCATCCTTGTACTCCTATCCTCTAGATATAAAGGCCAGTATTCCATTAGGCTTCTTGACTATTTTCTGCACCTACTTCCAACATTTTAAAGATCTATGCACGTGCACCCTAAGTTTCCTTGGACATCCATTTTATTTAACTTAATATTATGTGAAAAGTATACTGATCTATCCTTTATTGGTCCAAAATGAATAACTTCACAATTGTTTACATTGAACTCCATCTGCCACAGTTTTGCCCATTCACTAAGTCTGCCAAATTCCCTTTGTAACTTTATGCTATCATATACACTGTCCGCAATGCTGCCTAACTTTGTATCATTGGTAAATTTAAATATGTGACTTTCTATGTCATTATCTAAGTCGTTACTAAATTATATGAATAATTCAGGTCCTAACACAGGTCTTTGTGGGTTACCACTTGTCAAATCCTGCAATTTGAGTACCTAACCATTATCCCTGCTTTTGGTCACCTACCATACAACCAATTTTCCAGCCATATCAGTAATTGCTCTTAATTATACCTTAGTTATCAGTCTCTTGTGTGGGATTTTCTCAAATGCCTTCTGGAAGTCCATATCTTCTGGGACTGGGGCTCCAGCAACACTCAAGAAGTTTGATGTATTCCAGGATAAAATAGCACACTAGATCAGGACTCCGTTCACATCCTTAAACACTCAATACCTTCACCATCAACTCTCAGTAGCAGCAGTGTGTACCACCTACAGGATGACTGCAGCAACTCACTAAAGGCTTCTTTGACAGTACCTCTCATATCTGCAAATTCTACTACAAGAAGAACAAGGGCAGGGGATGCATGGGAGTACCACCACTTGCACCATCCTGATTTTGAACAATATTGGCATTCCTTCATTGGCACTGGGTCAAATTCCTGAAAATTCCTCCTTAACAGCACTGTGGGTATATCTGCTCCAAATGAACTGAATGGTTTAAGGTGTCAAGGCTCACCACCACCTTCTCGAGGGTAATTAAGGATGAGTAACAAATGTTGTTCTTGAAAGTAACTTTCCCTGAAATAAGAATAAAGATATTGAAAACCCTGCCAAAACCCCCCTCTCCCACCCTTCTCCAAAATGATTGTAGTTGTGTTGGGCAGATGGTGCACCCTCTCAAAAGGCCACAGGAGAAGATCAGCACTCTGTCACCATGGGTCCCAGCCTGATTTGTGATGCTTCCACCAGCTGTGCCAAAAATTTATAACTGCAGTGTCAAAAGACATTTAAACGCAGAGAGAAGATCCCAGAGACAGTCACCAGCACCTAAAAGCACAGGAGAGAGGAGGACCCAGACACTGGGAATCTTCTGCAAGTAGGGACAGTCAGATTTGTGGGAAATGGAGGATGAGAAACAGATTTAAAGAAACAGTGTGCCAGAATCAGAGGATGAGATTTGCCTCTGCAAAGAAAACAGGATTAAATGAGTCATTCTCACATTGGCAGACTGTGATTAATGGGATATCACAGGGTCAGTACTTGGCTCCAGCTGTTCACAATGTACATCAGTGATTTGGATCCGAAGACCAAAAGGAATATTTTCAAATTTTTGGATAACTCAAACGTACATGTGAATGTCTATTGTGATAGGATTTGGAGAGACTTAGTGAGTAGGCAAGAACAGGGCAGATAGAATACAATATAGAAAAACATGAGGTTATTCACTCCGGTTGTCATAACGGTTGTGCAGAGTACTTCTCAAATGCTAAAAGTTTGGAAAGTATACATGAACAATGTGACCTAAGTGGCCTTGTCGGTAAGTCACTGATGGCTAATGTGCAGATGCAACAAGTTATTATGATGGCTCATGAAATGTTAGCATTTATTGCAAGAGTATTTGAGTACAAGAGTAGTGACAGCTTCTTTCAATTATATAGGAGCTTGGTTAGACTGCAGTTGGAGTACCGTGTGCAGTTTGGTCTCCTGTTCTGAGGACAATAGTGCTGAAGATTTGTGCTCCAGAACTTGCCGATCCCCTAGCTAAGCTGTTCCAGTACAGTTACAACACTGGTATCTACCTGGCAATGTGGAAAGTTGCCCAAGTATATTCTGTACACAAAAAGCAGGACAAATCCAACCCAGCCAATTACAGCCCCATCAGTCTACCATCAATCACCAGTAAAGTGATGGAAGGTGTCATCAACGGTGCTATCAAGAAGCACTTGCTCAGCAGTAACCTGCTCAGTGATGCCCAGTTTGGGTTCTGTCAGAGCCACTCAACTCCTGACCTCATTACAGCCTTGCTTCAAAAGAGCTGAATTCCAGAGGTGAGGCGAGACTGACAGCCCTTGACATCAAGGCTGCATTCAACTAAGGGTATCAAAGAGCCCAAGCAAAACTGGAATCAATGGGTATCAGGGGGCAAACTTTCTGGCGGTTGGAATCCTACTTGACACAAAGGAAGATGGTCGTGATTGTTGGAGGTCAATCATCTCAGCTCCAGGACATCTCTTCAGGAGTTTCTCAGGGTAGAGTCCTTGGCCCAACCATCTTCAGCTGCTCATCAATGACCTTTCCTCCACCATAAGGTCAGAAGCAGGGATGTTCGCTGATAATTACACAATGTTCAGCGCCATTCATGACTCCTCAGATACTGAAGCAGTTCATGTTCAAATGCAACTAGATCTGGACAATATCCAGGCTTGGGCTGACAAATGGCAAGTAACATTCACCCCTCACAAATGCCAGTCTATGACCATCGCCAATAAGAGACAACCTAACCACCACCGCTTATATGTTACCAGAAGCTGGGAATACTGTGGCAAGTAACTCACCTCCTAACTCCTCAAAACCTGTCCTCCATCTGCAGGGCACAAGTCAGGAGTGTGATGGAATACTCCTCAGTTGCCTGGATGTGTGTAGCCCCAACAACAATCAAGAAGCTTGACACTATTTAGGATAAAGCAGCCCACTTGATTGGCACAGCAACCACAAGCATCCAGTCACTCCACCACTGATCTTCAGTAGCAGCAGTGTGTCCTATCTACAAGATGCACTGCAGAAATTCACCAAAGATCTTCAGAAAGTACCTTCCACACACATGACCACTACCATAAAGAAGGACAGGGGCAGCAGACAAATGGAAACACCACCGCCTTCAAGTTCCCCTCCAAGACACTCACCACCCTTACTTGGAAATATATCTCCATTCCTTCACTGTTGCTGGGTTAAAATGTTGGAATTCCCTCCCTAATGGCATTGTGGGTCAACCCACAGCAGGTGGGCTGCAGCAGTTCAAGAAGCCAGCTCACCACCACTTTCTCAAGGGCAACTGGGAATGTGAAAGAAATGCTGTCCAGCCAGCAATATCCACATCCCACAAATTAATTTTAAAAAAAACCGATAGAGAGTGCAATGAAGGTTGACCATATTTATTTCTGGGATACCAGGACTGTCTTACAAAGAGAGATTTGGCAAATGGGCCCTGTTTTCTCTTAGAATTTAGAAGAATGAAAGGTAATCTCATCAAAATATATAAAATACTTAAAGTGACGGACAGAGTGGATATCGATAAAACGTTTCCCTAGTAAGGGACTGTAGAGTCAGGGGCCATTATTTAAAAATGACCGGGATGTCACTTATAACTGATATGAAGAGAAATCTCATATTCAGAAGGTTGTGAACCTTTGGAATTCTCCTACCCCAAAGGACAGTGGAAGTCCCATTCTTGAGAATGTTGAATGCAGAGATTGAGAGATTCTGATTTCCAGTTGTGTAACAAGTTATGGAGATAGGGTGGGTAGAAGGCATTGAAGTGGTCAGACAGAGCTGGTTTTAAGGACTGAATGGCCTACTCTCCTTCCTATGTTCCTATCTAAAGGTAAAATGAGAAATTTAAAATAATTGAAACATAAGTTAGATATACAAATCAGAAGCGCTGACCCAGGTGAAAAGAACAAGCACTGGATTTATAATAGCATATGTCCGGATGAAGGATTTCAGCCTGAAACATTGACTTCCCTGCTCCTCAGATGCTGTCTGACCTGCTGTGCTTTTCCAGCTCCACATTTATTGACTCTAGCTTCCAGCATCTGCAGTCCTTAGTGTCTTCTAGAGGAAAGGCATACGTGCTTAATAGAAAATCCTGTATACTATCATTTGTGCTCTAAAAAACTCGAATAATCCAAAATCATTTTGGTTTGTTTGGTTTAGAACAAATTTGCATTCTTGTTTTCTTGTCTTCATTTATTGTCAAATTATTTTAAATATCACACAAGGAACACTCTGAATTGCCAATAGGTAAACAAATGCAATTTGTTTTATTTGTAAATTTGCATTTGTTTTAGTGAAATATAAAATATCAGTAACAAAATTTCAAAAAAATAATTTTACAGCCTATGATCAGCGTGCTTTCTATAATTTCTAAAACTACATGGAGAAAAAGAAAATAATTTAAGTTTCATTAAAAAATCAATTTCAACTACAAAAATAAAAGAAACATCGGTTCTAGAATGTAATAAACGATCATATACTGCTGTGTTTTTTTTTGCTTAACCGTAAATACTCAAAATCCAAGAAGACCTCTAGATGCATTTAAATCTTCTCTTGAGAGAAATGTTTTCTTGTTGTGCTTTTCATCTTGTGTCCTCCTTTTTCATCTCTCTTGGGCCTCTCTTAATTGTTGCTCCAGAAGGTATGTTGCTAAATTTCCAGTTCTTAATCCTAACTTCATAGTAGTCTCCTTGACTAAGTGGTATTGCTCTTACTCAGATGCGTGAGCATTCAAGCTCCATTCCAGGGGTGCTATAATCCAGGGTTGGCAGGCGCTTCAATGTAGTACTGAGAAAGCATTGAATTGTCAAATGTGTCATCTCTCAAGTGAGACATTAAGCGGAGGCACCGTCTGGTGAATGTTAAAGAGCCAACACATTCGACAGAAGTCCAAAGTCCTGACCGACATTTATCCCCAACCAATATCTAAAAAAACTCAACCATTGTAAATGGGCAAGGTATTCATCTCATTGCAGTTTGTAAACCTTGCTGATGTATTTGTCTACAAATCACAGTGACTGCACATTGAGAGTAAATTAATTAAATGCAGAGCATTTGGGACATCTTCAAGAAATGAAAAGTGCCTGTACAAAAGCAAATTCTTTTAAGAGATGTACTTAAGTGACTTTTTTTCTTTTTCAACATAGCTTTATTCACTCTTTCTCTGAAATATTCCAGTCTCTGCTTGGATTTTTTCACATGGGAAACTATAGATTAATTTCCTACGTTTCATTGCAGTTTACCCCCTGAAAATCAAAAATTTTGACATAATTTTTCCCTGTTTGCTTACATTACTCATGTGGAATAATCACATTGATATGAATTTTATTAGCCACCTAAAATTAGTCCAGTAGTAATCTGAAACAAATCTCAAATTCA
Source organism: Stegostoma tigrinum (assembly GCF_030684315.1). Lineage (NCBI taxonomy): Eukaryota > Metazoa > Chordata > Chondrichthyes > Orectolobiformes > Stegostomatidae > Stegostoma > Stegostoma tigrinum. The sequence goes on along the minus strand of NC_081377.1, from coordinate 39,053,763 downwards.
ATGCCCAGTTTGTGTTAGATGAGCAGATCTCTGATGAGGCTGCCATTTAGATGTGTCATACTGGCACACTCTACTTAGGCACAAATCTAGTCATGCAATTCCTAACATGGACCATCTCTGATCCCACTGAGAATGGAGTCAGACCACACACTGCCCTAGAGGATGAAACAGAAAAGTGGAGCATGTGTTATCCCAGATATTTGCCACCTACCACGTTGGGTTCAGTCATAATGTAAAATTGACACAGGCCTTTTGTAGATTACAAGTCTCCCCTGCTGTTGAGGAAAATGTGCACTAATTGCTAAAGGGGACACAATTTTTTTTTAAAAACTACAAAATAAATTTTAACACATGAAGAAGCAGCAAATCAACGCATTGCATGGATGACTTTTGAAATGAGAACCTTAGTGTACAACATGGTTGAGCAAAATGCTTAAAAGAAGACATTTGTTGAACAAAATGGTTCTGCTCAACAAAAGGAAAGATTTTCTTGCTGCATTTAAGATCTGTAAACTGGAATCCTGTTCCAATAATTTAAGGGCTTATATACTGAACGGTTACATTGAAGACCACTGGCTACTGAAATTATCCTAACCTTCCATATAATCCTGGGACATTAGTAATGTGAAGCACTCACATTAGACTGCATCTTGTATTCAATGTAGTTAAAATATGCAACTCTGAAACCAATTTATTAATTTTCTTTGTAATGTAATTTACAACGAGAGCCTGTCGGAGGTTTTCCAGGTTCAGTACAAGAGTGCAATCTGAGAAACTTGTTTGGAAGTCCCTGGTGACTTTTTAAGTGAAAGATTCCATTTGCAAGTATAAAAGTGGCCTTCTGTAATTTGTTTACATATTTGCATTTAATGCTCCCATTTAATTCATAACAGGTTACTCTCAAGAGGATCTGCAGTATTTTTGCTTCTCATTTTTTCTGCAGCTTTATAGGAGGAAAAAAAATGGACAGTTGAACTATCAAAAATATTCAGAATGCCCTATTCATTCAAGATTACAACTTGAGACTCAGTGAATACCATTTTTCATTACTGTGCAACCAACAAAACCAATAAGTATTTGAAGGAATGTTTAGACTGGCACAGAAGGTAAATGCTGGTACCTGAGGCTCTCTAAGATTTACTGCCGAAAGGTATTGACACAAAGTCGCAATTAAATTTGTTTAACTGACTGGGGCATGGTGTTCTTTCTTAAGAAACCAATGAAACAGCTAAACTTTACTTACCATTTCTCTTCATACATTCTTTCATATCCTGTCTTACTCCCCCAGTTTCTTCAACAGTTTCCCTCCCTAAAATTGGCAATACTTCCTCCACTCAACAGCCAAATTACATTTTTCCATCCAAGAAATTGGTATCACTAACCATGGGCAACCACACGTTTGCTATCTATAGTGCAATCTCTTTTCCCAAGCACACCTCTTTTTTTCCCTGAGAAACAAGGTCATGTTAATCCATTCTGACAAGTAAAAAAGAATTCAAAATTCAACTGCCCTCAAAAACTTGGACATCCAGCTATTATGAAGATTATTTTTAACCGCATACCATTCAAGAGGAAATATACAGCAGACTTCTGAAAGGTAGTCTTGAACATATAAACAGAGCAGTACAACACAGGAACAGGCCCTTCCACCCACCATGATGCCATTCTAAACTAATCCTACCCGCCTGCACGTAGGCTGTATCTCTATATTACCCGCCTGTTCATGTACCTTTCTAAATATTGTAATCATATCTGCTTCTATCACCTCCCCTGGTAGCGTCTTCCAGGCACCCATACCTCTGTGTAAAAAACATGCCCCATACATCTCCTTTAAACTTCCCACCTCTGACATTAAACCAAAGCTCCCTAGTATTTCACATCTCTACCCTGGGAAGAACATACTGACTATCCACCCAATCCATGCCTCACATAACTTTATATACTTTTACCAGGTTGCTCCTCAGCCTCCGATGCTCTAGAGAAAATGACCCAAGTTTTTCAACTTCTCCTTTTAACTAATAAACACCAGTTCAGGCAACATTCTGGTAAACTTCTTTGAAACCCTCCCCAAAGGCTCCACGTCCTTCTTATAGAATGGTAACCAGAAGTACATACAATTCTCCAAATGTTTCTGCTTGGGAACCCCACAGCCGCCAAGACTCAATATTGAATTCAGTCATTTTAGGGCCTGAGCACCTTCTCCTATGCCCTTATCTCAATCCTCACATGTAAGGCCTTGCCATGAAATGGGCTGCTACCACAAACAACCATTTGTCAGCCACTAAAAGCTACTGATTCTCCCAGGCTGACCTTTACTCTTTCCTTTGTCTGCCAAATTGTTTTCTGTCAGTCCGGGCTCCATCTCCATTGTTTACTTGTCCCCTCCTTCCCACCCCATCTTCTGTATATATACACCAACCTTTTCTAGCTATAATCAGTTCTGAAGAAGGGTCACTGGATCAGAAACAGTACCTCTGTTTTCTCTCCAGAAATGCTGCAGGATCTGCTGAGTTTTTCCAAAAATTCATTTTTGAGTCCGATTGCTAGCATTCACACTGTGGATGTCCCAGCACTGATCCGTGCAGAATACCATTGGTCACAGACCTCTAATCAGAGAAACACCCCTCAACAACTACCTCCTATCTTCTATAACCAAGCCAATTTTATATCTAACATACCAACATGTCATGGATCGTACATGGACTTAACCTTCTGGATCAGCCTACAATGAGGGATCTTAAACACTTTAGTAAAATCCATGTAGATTACATTCCCTGCCCTACTCTTATCAATCATCTTCATCACTTTCTCAAAAAACTCAATGGTGACGTTCAGTAGTGCTACCATCACTAAATCCCCTACTGTCAACATCCTGGGGGCTTCCATTGACCAGAAACTCAACTGAGCTCACCTCATAATCATACTTTCTGCAACAGCAAGTCACAGGCTAGGAATACAGTGGTGAGTAACTCACCTCCAGACTCCTCAAAGCCTGTCCACCATCTACAAGGCACAAGTCAGGAGTGCAATGGAATACTCCTCACTTGCCTGGATGATTGTAGCCCGAACGATACTCTAGAAGCTTGATGCCATTCAGGACAAAACAACATGCTTGACTGACACTACATTCACAAGAATCCACTCCATCCACCAACAAAGCTCAGTAGCAGCAGTGTGTACTATCTACAAGAAATTCACCAAAGATCTTCAAACAGCACCTTCCAAACCCACAACCACTTCCACCTGGAAGGACAAGAGTAGCAGATACATGGGAACACCTCCATCTCCTCCAAGCCACTCACCATCTGACTTAGAAATATACCACAGTTCCTTCACTGATGCTGGTAAAAATCCTGGAATTCCCTCTCTAATGGCATTGTGGGCCAACCCACAGAGGATAGACTGCAGTGGTTCAAGAAGGCAGTTCACCACCACCTTCTCAAGGGCAACAAGCCAGGGGCAATAAATGCCGGCCAGCCAGCGACACCCATGTACCACAAATGAATTTTAAAAATCAAATTTGTGAAACAAGACCTCTCCCTCCATAATGCCATGCTGACTATCCCCGAGTCCATTCCTTTCTAACTGCAAGTAAATCCCGTCCCTAACAATTTTCTCTTCTAATTTTCTGATAATTGATGTAAGGCTCGTCAGTGTATAATTTCATGAGCCCAGAGCATGAATCACAAAAGACTAGGATGCACTTACAGCAAGTAATTAGGAAAGTTAATCAAATGTTATTGTTTATTTAAAGGGGAATTGAATTTTTAAAAATGGGGAGGTTATGCTTCAGTTATCAAAGGCATTGCTGAGACCATGTCTAGAGTATTGTGTACAGCATAATTCTCCTTACTTAAGGAAGGGACTAAATATATTGAAAACAGTTCAGAGATTCACTAGACTAAAACCTGGAATGCATTGATTGCCTTTGTGAGGCAGGGTTGTACAGACTAGCTTGTATCTGCTCAAAATTAGAACAGTAAAAAACAATTTGATAGAAACGTATAAGATCCTGAGGGTTGTCCATTTGAGACAGAGATGAGGAGATCTTTCCATCTAGCTCAGACGGTCATGAGTTTTTGGAATTCTTTTCTTCCAAGAACACTCAAGAAGCTTGACATCATCCTGAACAAAGTTTCTGCTTAATTGGCACCAGATCCCCAAACATTTACATCCTGCAAGACCAAAGTTCAGTTGCAGTGGCGTGCACCATCTACAAGATACACTGTGCAAATTCACCAAAGGCCCTTAGACAGAAACTGCCAAACCTACAACCATTGTCATCTTGAAGGACAGTAGATACATGGGAACACCACCACCTGTAAGTTATCCCCCAAGCCACTCACCATCTTGACTTGGAAAAAAATCCCTATTCCTTCAGTGTCACTGGGTCAGAATCCTGGAACTCGCTCCTTAATGGTATTTTGGACACACCCACATCAAATGGACTGACGCAGTACAAGAAGGCAGCTCACTACCACCTTCTCCAGGGAAAATATGCTTGCCCAACCAGCAAATCCCACAGCCCAAATTAACTTTATTGTCAACCACATTGTTGGGGGCCTTGAGTTACTCAGAGGCCAGATCAGGTAAGGAAAGAAGATTTCCTTCCCTTATGGACGTGAGTGAACCAGATGGATTTTTAATGACCATTGACACTGCTTATAGTCAATATTAGACTAATTTTTTAATTCCAGATCTTTCTTAATTAAGTTCATCATTCAGCATTCTATGCTGGGATTTGACCACAATGTCCTCAGAACATTAATGTCAGATGTTGGATTACCAGTCCAGTGACATTACCACTACACCACAATCATACACCTCCACAACCCCCTCCCCCACTGGAATGGGCACATAGGGATACCTGGTGAACTGCCAATTTAGCATGATAGTTAGGCCTGCACTATCAAGACAAATGTACTGATAGTCACCTCATTGATTAGTAAAGGTCATGATGGCAAGTTACTGGCACATATAAAACTTTTATAGAATCTTAGATGTATCTCCCAGAGAAAATATCTCCCAGAACTAGCACATAGAAAGAACAGAAAGCAAACTAGGGAGAAAACTTGGGAAACTACGCTGAATTAGCCTTTATAAAACCTAGGTTACACTACAGCCACAACCACAGAAATTGCACCAAATCTGTTCACCACACTTTAGAAAAAAACATGGAGTTCCTTGAGAATGTGCAAAGGCAATTTAGCAGAATGATTTCAGAGGGTGAAGGATTTTAGTGATGAGATTAAACTGGCAAGGCCCCAAATCACCTCAGGCCCAACTACCTTCCTGTCAGGATAGCACAAAGTTTCCACTTGTCAAAATTTATGGGCAATAGGGGTGCAAGGGGTGGTCATTGAAAGCCATCTCTCTGTCCATGCCCTCAATCATCCTGGTCCTGCTTACCACAATCCCCATGTTGCGATCCATTCCCCTAGCCCTGCCAAAAAAAATTACTTAGCATCTTATTCTGTCAACCACCCTGTGAATTCATAGACTGGACCACCAGAGACAATTTCTAGGAGCCAGAAGTGGCCACCTTTTGATTGGTTGGCAACGTCAGGCTGGGTGAGCTTTCAGTGGTTAGGCACCTGATTAGACATGACGTTCACTTGTCATCACTTCAAATACCCCCAATTAGTGCTTGATCCAGCTTTCCCACTTGTAGGGACAAGGAGTTAGTAGCCCTTGAAGTCACCAGTTTCACTTTTCATTCACAGAACCCAAATCTCAACCCAAGGCTCTGTTTTTTTCTTTGCAGTAGCCTACTCACAGCTTAAATTAACCAGTCTCCACAGTTAGTGTAAATGCATCTTAGCAGACAAAAGTTTAACATATTTGTTGAAACATTTCTAAGAGTTAATTGAAGAGCTATTCCTTTTAACTAAACTGCTTAATGCTTCCATTAAAGTTGGAGGCAAGAGAATTTTATTAAAATTCCTTTAAATGCTCAAATGCTAATTTCATTCAGCATGGGGATTCATACTCGATTCTGAAATGTTAGCTTTGTTCTGGAAATGACAGCAAATTAAAATAGAAACAAAATGTTGGAGTCAAATAAAAATAAATGAGATGGTTTGTAATAAAGACTGTGACACGTTTAATAGATCTGGTTTGCAGCTATATCTCAACAGGATAAGAATGTCCAATTAGCTTTAACCAGCAGGTTGTCTACTGTTGGGAGACTAATTACCCAGACCTTGCAGGTATCTACTGCAACACAAAAGCATGATATGACAATACAAAGCATGGATATTATTGCAGGGTTAAATTAGCATTGGACTTCAAAATTCAATGCATTTATGACCCTACTTTTCACAGTGAGCATATAAATAGCTTGACAATCTATCAGAGTGATTTTGATCTCTAGGTTGTATACACATTTGGGTTACACTAGCTGCAGGCGCCGTTTCCTTTTGCTTTCTTGGAAATTCTGTTCACAACTAATTCGGCACAAGTTTAGCAATACCGTATGCCTCATCTTGATCAAATCAGAGTAACAGTAATATAATTCTTTTCATTTGCCCATTTCTCTCCAGGACATCATTTTAAGAAATCTCCCTTGACAAGAGTCCTGAAAGATATGTTTGCTGCAGTTACATATCAAATCTTTAATGAAATTAGAGTTTATGTTGGCAGCATACTGTTTTAGAACTTCAAGGAAAAGGAAATGACACCAAAAATGTTAGCACTTCCAGCAACAGTAACACTCTCTGGGCTAACAATTATTTAAAAAAACATATATTTGAATGATTTCATGTTATTCAGAGGCAACTTTCATTGTAAAGAGTCTGTCACAAAAGCGTTTGAGTTTCTAAATATATTCTAATATATTCTGTTGAAAATGACATAATATCCTGAAAGGTATTTCCTTAATAGTTGGTCACTGTGAGAATATTTACATCAACAAGCTCAGAACCAACCAGAACAACTGACCAAATGCAGTGAACCAACATGTGAGAAGTTCATACAACAAATGGACTTACACACTCTCAAATCCTTAATGCAGGGACATGCATTAGGTGACCACAGGAAAAGGAAAGTTGAAACTCAAACCAAAAGCCAAGGCGTCTCCATCTCAGCCAAATGGTGTGAGGTCTCTGGGCAAATGCAGATTGGAATTCAAGGTTTTTTAAAAGATTTGTAGCTCGGGTTGTTGACACAGTTGTTGACTTGCTTGCCGAGCTGGTAACAAACTGTTACGGGCCTATTCACAAACTTATCAGCTTGATGAGCAAGACAACAACCATAGATTGGAATTGCTATTACTTCAGAAGCATTATTCTCTGAAGTCTGAAACAGACAACGTTCCCCAAATTGATTGAACTGATTTATACTCTGAAAAGACTGTAAGCAGCCTTACACTCAAAGTTCAACTCTAATTGACTTGTTATCCCCCTACATAAATACAAAGAAAACTATTGCTTTAAAAAAAAATTTATGTAATAAATGTTTGCTTCATGCCAACTCTTGATTACAATGCCAAACTAAGAACAGAAGTGGGTCAAGATGGCAGCTCACCACCTTCTCAAGTTCTTCCCTCAGTTCTGGGTCACTGGACCCGAAATGTTAACTCTGATTTTTCTTCACAGATGCTGCCAGACCTGCTGAACTTTTCCAGCAACTTCTGTTTTTGCTTCTGATTTACAACATCCTCAGTTCTTCCGCTTTTTATTAAGGGGTATCATAATACCAGCTGCCTGGACTGGGATTGTCACAACTCAACAGTTGACATTCACTTGGCCAAGGCAGATACCTATGATCCTCACTGCCAGGCTGCTGCCACACAATCCTATCTGCTGGCCATGACATTCATCTCTACCTGCCCAAAAGTAGTCTACAAATTAAGGCAGGTTAGTGGCATGGCACGTGCGAGTCATCACCAAGTGACACTCATGCCCAAAATTTAAAATCAGTTCTCAATTGTTTTAACCTGAAAATTCACCACAAGTAAAACCATACAAGCCAAATTTTCAAACATCAATTCTTCCGACCTGTACTCTGTTTGTTTAGCATCAAAAATTCTTTGGCCAAGCATATATGATTCTTCCAATTCCCATCACAAGTAATTAAATAAGTAATGGAAACTCAATCTTAGCTAATAAAAGTGTATTATTAATGACAAGAGACACAATAAGTTCAAGAAAATAATTTTTTTATATATATTCATTGAGAAGATGTAGGAATTGCTGGCTGTGCCAGCTTTTATTGCCTATCCCTAAGAGACAATCACATTTTTGTGAGTCTAGAATCACATGTAGGCCAGACAAGGTAAGGTTGACAGTTTTCCTTCCTCAAAGGACATTAGTGAGCCAGATGTGTTTTTCTGACAATCAGCCATAAATTGTGGTTAACATTAGAACTTTAATTCCAGATTTTTATTGCATTCAAATTCCATTATCTGTGATGGCAGGATTCAAACCCAGGTCCTCAGAACATTACCTGGATTCATAGTGCAGCAATAATACCAATAGGGCATCGCCTCCAGTTTTCTATTTGATAACATGCCAGTGTAAAGCTCAGATAAAAGTTCAAGTGGAAAGTCAGCCAAAGATAATGTGTGTTAAGCTTCAGAAAAATGTGCATTACAAATTTCATTTCTTACCCACTTCATATCGCCAAAATGTATATCTGATGTGCAGAGTTGGAGTTTTAAATGTGACAGGCTCTGGGACAAAGTGTGTCTGTAAACAGCTGAATAAACTCATAGTCCTTAAGGCCTAGAACTCAACAAAACATTACTTGAAGGAAATGTCAATAGATACAGAAAACAGCCCATCCATATACAGGAATTGGCATTCAGCTAAAAATGCCAAACTTTACAGTTTCAAAGTCCAGACTATAAAGTCCTATCTGTCTCCAGAAACTTAACAGAATTGGCTATATCTGCTTTGCTTATATTACAGTGTACAAAGTAATTACCATATTTCAAAGAAAATTATATCAGTGCTGATTAATTTCCAACTAAAAAGTTATTAATCTGCCATTAGCTTTAAAGATAGAGATAATGTGATCAGTAACATTAAATTCATTGGTTCACAGATTATCTACAGAATCACTAATTGAAAATTTGTGAGATTGAAAATAAACGAAACTCCAACAAAGATAAATCAAGATTAGAAGTTAAAGAATAAAAAGTTGTGTCAGAATTTCAAAATGCAGTGTGATCAAAGAATATATCAGCAAAAGGGGGAGGCAATGGCCTTGTGGTATTATCACTACATTGTTAATTCTTAGCAAAAATTTGAGGCTCGAGTTGTGGATGTAGTTGTTTGTTAGTTCACTGAGCCGGTTGTTCTGTGGTATACAGATGTTTCGTTATCTTTGTAGACAACATCAACAGTGCAACCTCTAATCAAAGCATTGGTGTTCTGCTTCCTTCCGGATTTATATGATCCTCTGGTGTGATGGTTTTGTCGCTTCCGATTCTGTTGTTTTGGCAGCGGGGTACATGGGGTCTTTTTCTTTGTGTTTTTTAATGGAGTCCTGTGTTAAGAACCAGGCTTCCAGAAATTACCTTACGTCTAGAGTTTTCTTGTCCCAGTATGGTCACTTTGTCCCAGTCAAATTAATGGCTCTCATTGCCTGTGAGTATAGATGCAAGTGAATATTGGTTGTGTCTTTTTACTGCCAGCTAGAATTCGTGTATCCTGGTCGCAAGTTCCTCTCTGTTTGCCCAGTGTAATACTTTCTTCACTTGCTGCATGGTATTGTGCGTACCATGTTGGTCTTGTTTATTGGCAGTATGGGGTCTTTTCAGGTTTATGAGCAATCATGATCTTATGTGGTCTTAGGAGTTTTGTAGTCATTTTCTGATATATTTTTGATGTAGGGTAGTGTTGTTAGTGCCTTCTGCTGTACTGTGTTCTCTAACTGTCATTTGTTTTGTAGGCATCTGCAGACAAAACTTCTGGAGTGGTGCAGTTGATGCGGCTTATTTAAATGGTGTCCATATGGAGCTCTGTTTATGTATGGTGGGGTGATTGCTATTAAAGTTAAGAATGTGGTCCGTGTCTGTGGCCTTCCTGTATACTCAGGTCTGGAATTCAGCATTAGTCAGTCTCTCTACCATTATGCCGAAGAATTTGTTTTTTCTGAAGAAATGCCCGAAATGTCAGCCTTCCTGCTCCTCTGAGGCTGCTTGGCCTGCTGTGTTCATCCAGCGCTACACCTTATTATCTCAGATTCTCCAGCATCTGCAGTTCCTACTGTCTCTTGCCTAAGAATGGGAGCTGTTTGCCGTTTTCTTCCTCTCTAGTGAAATTTATGTTTGCAAAGATGTTGTTGATAATTAATCCAGAGACCCAGGCAATGTTCTAGGGCCGCTGGTTCAAATCTCACCATGCAGATGACGATATTTGAATTTTTTTTAAATCTGGAATTAAGAGTCGAATGATGATCATGAAACCATTGTCAATTGTTGGAAAAACCCATCTGTATCATTAATGTAATTTAGGGAAGGAAATTGTTATCATTACCTATCTGACCTACATGTGGTTCCAAACCCAAAGCAATGTGGTTGACTCTTATCTGTTTTCTGGGCAATTAGGGATGGGCAATAAATGATGCTCTCAGTCATTCCACGAATGAATTTAAAAACGAACTCTAGATGTGAAAATCTGAAATTAAAGCAGGAAATGCAGCAAATAGTCCACAGGTCTCACAGAAACTTGGAGGGAGAAGTAAGAGTTTAATGGGAGGTAGTGGTGCTGATATCACTGGATTAGTAATCCAGGTTAATCTGCTGGGACATGAGTTCAAATCCCACAACAGTAGACAGTGAAATTTGAGTTCAACACAACTCTGGAATCAAAAGCCAGTCTAATGGCAACTTTGTAACCACTATCAATTGTTTTAAAAGTTCATTGTTATCCTTTAGAGAAAGTACATGAGGTGTTGGTGTTGGATAGAAAATAGCATGTAAGTATATACTCAGCAGCCCTCATCAATATTGAGGCCATTAGGCTCATCGTGGAAATTGCTAGCAATTCATGAGTACAGATGCAGGAAATTGGATACTGTAGTCTTCTGAGGGTGACCTTTTGGTGATTCCTGGCAACGCCCATCCCCTGCAGAATGAAGACATTTCATTTTGTCCAACCCCACTATATCACATCTATAATACATGCTGCTCAATGTGCCGCCCAATCAGTAGCAGAACCTAGCAATCAGGACCTGTGACTAACATCTAGACGTCCCTCTTCTGACACCTACCAAACTGCCAGTGTTATAGCTGCTTCTTTCTGCCTCTACAAACCTACCAATGAATGTCATCACCAAATCTTTCATTTATAAAAATCTAAATTGGCATGCAATAAATGTAATAAAATATTCTGTACTGCACGTGTCGAGAGATTGCAGATACCTGTAGGAATAGTAGAGTAGTATTGACTAGAAATTTCAATTTCCCCTGTATTGATTGGGCCACCCATAATGTAAAAGGCCCAGACAGGGTGGAATTTCTCAAATGTGTTCAAGAAGGTTTCCTAAATCAATATGTAGAGGGCCCTACTTGGCGGGGTGCAACACTGGATCTCCTCTTAGGAAATGAGGTCAGGCAAGTGACTGAAATGTCAGTCAGAGAGTATTTTGGGTCCAGTGACCATAGGTCTCTTAGTTTTAAAATAGCTGGAAAAAGATAGGACAGGTCCACAGAGTAAGTTGGTAAACTTGAGCAGGGCCAATTTTGGGGCTATTCGGCAGGATCCAGCAGCGGTTGATTGGGTGGGTCCGTTTGAAGGGAAAGGAATGACTGGCAAATGGGAGGCTTTTAAAAGTGTGATTTCAAGAGTCCAGGGACAGTATGTCCCTGTTAGGGTGAACAGAAAAGTGGCAGGTTTAGGGATCACTGGCTTACAAGGGATATTAAGGCTCTGGCCAGGAAAAAGAAGGCAGTATGCATTCGGTTTAAGCTATAGGGCTCAAATGAATCCCTAGATGACTACAAAATGCATAGGAGCACATTTAAGATGGAAATCAGAAGATCAAAAAGAGGATATGAGATGGATCTGGCAGATAAGGTTAAGGATAATCCCAAAAGGTTCTATAGGAAAGTGGCTAAGGAGAGAATAGGTCCCCTTAAAGATCACCAAGGCCGTCCATGTGTGGAGCCAAAGGAGATGGGGGAGATTTTTAATGAATATTTCTCCTCAATGTTTACTGAGGAGACAATCATGGATGGTAAGGAAATCAGCGAAACAAGCAGGGATGTTTTAGACTGCATACACATTACCAGAGAAGAAGTGTTTGCAGCCTTAAGGCACATTAAGGTGGATGAATCCCCTGGGCCTGATCAAGTCCATCCTCGGACATTTTGGGAGGCTGATGAAGAAATTGCAGAAGCCCTTGCAAAAGTTCTTGCTTCATCTTTAGCGACTGGTGAAGTTCCAGAAGACTGGAGGCTGGCTAATGTTGTTCCATTGTTTAAGAAAGGTAGCAAAGACAAGCCAGGGACCTACAGGCCAGTGAGCCTGACATCAGTGGTAGGCATGTTATTGGAGAAGATAGTGTTGGCCAGGGTCAACCAACATTTGATAGTCAGCATGGATTTGTGCATGGACAGTGTTGTCTAACAAATCCTTTAGAGTTTTTTGAAGAGGTAACCAAGAGGATGAATGAGGGTAGGGTAGTGGATGTTGTCTATATGGACTTTAGTAAGGCCTTTGACAAGGAACCACGTGGCAGGCTATTCATGAAAGTTAGGTCGCATGGGATCCAGGGAGCACTAGCTAATTGGATTCATAATTAGTAGGAAGCAGAGGGCGATGTTCGAAGGTTGTTTCTTGGACTGGAGGCCTGTGACTAGTGGTGTGACACAGGGGTCGGTGCTGGAACCTTTGTTATTTGTTATTCACATAAATGATCTGGATGTGAATATACAGGCATGATTAGTAAGTTTGCAGATGCTACAAAATTAGGAGGTATCGTTGATAGCAAGGAAGGTTATCAAAAATTGCAAAGGGATCTTGATCAGATGACGAAGTGGGCCGAGGATTGGCAAATGCAATTCATTACAGGTAAATGTAAGGTGTTGCACTTTGGAAAAATCAAACAAAGGTAGGAATTATACAGTAAATGGTTAGGTCCTGAGGAGTGTTGTGGAACAAGGGGACCTAGGAGTTCAAGTACATAGTTCATTGAAAGCAGCGTCACAAGTGGATAGGGTGACGAAGAAGGTATTTAGCACGCTGGCCTTCATCGGTCAAGGCATTGAGTATAGACGTCGAGCATAGACGTAATATAGACATTATGTTATAGTTATATACGTCATTGGTGAGGCCACCGTTGGAGTATTGTGCATATTCTTGGTCACCCTGTGATAGGAAAGACATTGTTAAACTGGAAAGTGTGCAAAGAAGATTTATAATGATGTTGCCCGGACTAGTAGGCCTGAGTTATAGGGAGAGGTTGGACAGGGTAGGACTTTATTCCTTGGAATGTAGCAGAATGAGGGGTAACCTATTGAGATGTATAAAATCATAAGGGACATAGATAGGATGAATGCATATAGTCTTTTGCCCAGGGATGGGGAATTGAAAACTAAAGGGCATAGGTTTAAGGTGAGAGGGGAATGATTTAAGAAGGACCCGAGGGACAACTTCTTCACACACAGAGTGGGGCATATATGAAATGGGCTGCCAGAAAAAGTGGTTGAGGCAAGTATTAAAACAACATTTAAAAAACATTTTTATAGGTACATGGATGGGAAGGGTTTCGAGGGATATGATCCAAATGTGGCAATTTGAACTAGCTGAGTGGACACCATGGTCAGCATGGGCCAGTTTGAGCAAAAGGGCCTGTTTCCATGCTATATTACTCTTGTGACTTTATGACTCTAAGTGTTGGATTTTATGATTGTCATATAGATAAAACAAACGATAGAACTTTGTTTGATTAGTTATTTTTTATATTTCTGAATGTAGAGATGTTTTGGCAATGATTTTGGTAATAATTATCCTCAACTGAGCAAATGCCTTATCCAAAAGATAAGGCACTTTATGTGTCTTCCTTAACATTTGAAGCCATTTGTAAAATCAGTAAAGCTGGCAATGTACACATAGCACTGGTATATAAAACCTCCACTTCAGACATCCATTTCCTAGTCTCAAACTTATTGTCCACTAACACCTTAACACCTCACCAAAGTGGAACTACTGTGAAAGCTTTGTCAGGAAATGTAGATTAGTAACAGTTCTGAAGAACTGTCATATTGGACTCAAAATGTTAACTCTGTTTCTCTCTCCACAGATGCTGCCAGCCTTATTTAGTTTCTCCAGCACTTTTTACTTTTATTTCAGATATCCAGCATTGGCAGAATTTTACATTTATTATAGTCAGGATTTATAAATATTACCATCCAAGAAAGCTCAGCAATAGAGGAAGTCTTGCTTGGCATTAGTGTATTCTGTAAACACATCAAGTACTGGCTTCCCAGTGCTGCTACAACTTTCCTGCCAAAATGTTTACACATTATTTATCTGCACAAAGTGAAGAGTTTTCAAAGGCTGGCCATTTCTGCTACTGATACTTTAAAGGGTCTCGATGAATGACATTCTTATTGCCCTGTGGTAATAGCAATTTAATTGTTTTGCTTTTCCTTCCTTATGTTCTGTACTGTCAAAACCCTTTAATAATGTTGTGAGTGACCAGCTGAATCTACTCATTGAAAAGGAATGCTGCTTCTAGCACATCATTCACACTTGTTTCACACATGTAAGATACATTGCTTGGTTTGCTCAACAACTAGATTCCTAAAACAGAATAACTGAAGGATAAAGAGAAACAATATTAATCATTTTTTATCACTATCTTCTGATTTTGCATGAGGGACAGATTTGAAAGCAACTCTTTATTCATTCACGCTAGCTAGGCCAATATTTATTGCGCATCCCTTAATTGCCCAGAGGCAGTTTAAGAGTGAACCACATTGCTGTGGGTATGGAGTCACATATAGACCAGGTGAGGATGGCAGAGCTGCTTTTCTAAAAGCAAATGTTCATCCAGAACATCAATTAGCATCTAATTGGCAAGGTGAGAGTGACAACCCTTGACATCAAGGCTGCATGCAACTGAGCGTGGCATCAAGACGACCTAGACTGGAATCAATGGGTATTGGAGAGGCAAACTCTCCAGTGGTTAGAGTCATACCTTGCACATAGGACGATGGTTGCAGTTGTTAGAGATCAGTCATCCCAGCTCCAGGATATCTCTGCAGGAGTTCCTCAGGATAGAGTCCCAGGACCAACCATCTTTCAGCTACTTCATCAATCACCTTCCCTCCATCATAAGGTCAGAAATGGGGATGTTTGCTGATGATTGCCCAATGGTTAGCATATTCATGACTCTCCAAATACAATGTTCAAATGCAGCAAGATCTGGACAATATCCAGGCTTGGGCTGCCAAGTGGCCAGTAGTATTTGTACCACATAATTGCAAAGCTATGGCCATCATCAATAAGAGACAATTTAACCACTGCCCCTTGGCATTCAATGGTGTTAATCATCATTACAATAATCATCACTATCAATATCCTGGGAGTTATCATTGACCAGAAACTCAACTGGACTTACCACCAAAACATATTGGCTACAAGAGCAATCAGAGGCTAGGGATACTGTTACAAGTAACTTACCTCCTGACACCTCGGATCCTGTCAATGGTATACAAGACACAAGTCAGGACTGTGATGGAATACTCCACAGTTGCCTGGATGAGTTCAACTCCAACAACACTCTAGACACTAACACCATTCAGGACAAAGCAACATGCTTGATTGACATCACATGCACAAGTATCCACTCCCTCCACCAACAAAGCTCAGTAGTAGCAGTGTGTATTATCTGCAACATACACTGCAGAAATTCACCAAAGATCATCAGAAAGCACTTACCAAACCCACAACCACTTCCATTTAGAAGGGCAAGGGCAACAGATATGTGGGAATGCCACCACCTTCAAATTCCCTTCAAAGCCACTCACCATTCTGACTTGGAAATATATCGCCATTCTTGCATTGTCACTGGATCAAAATCCTGGAATTCCCTCTTTAATGGCATTGTGGGTCAACTTAAATGGACTTCAGCAGTTCACCACCACCTTCTCAAGGGCAACTAGCCATGGGCAATAAATGCTGGCCAGCCAGCAACTCCTACATCCCACAGATGAATTTTTTAAAAACAACTTTAAGACATGGTTTTGGCAGCAGTTGGGATGCAATGTCTTAATGGTCATTCCATTTTAAATGCATTTTGACGTCAGGAGCAAAATGTACTTCATAAAGCAATCCCTCTATTCCCATTACAAAAAGGCCATAATTAATCCAGAGCATTTGATTACAATAATGCATTGAGCAATAATAATAACATTCCTTCTCTTTAAAACATATTTTTGACATAACATAACAATACCATGAGATACTAACCAGCATTTATAATATATGCATTTACAAACAATTTTAAATACAAAAGATTAAGAACCTTACAGCTTTTCCACCTTTGCTTAATCTTGGGATGCTTGACATTTTTGCAGCTGAGATGATGATACTGGATTGTCTTCTTAAACAATTAAGTTCACATGGTGATGCTGTTCAGTGGTGAATCCAATGACTTTGGCCCTCTTCCACTTAGCACACACACATATACTAAACATGAAGATTGGCTGGGTAGTTGATAGTGAGGAAGGAGGTCTTGGGTTTCAGAAAGATATAGACAGATTAGTCAGATGGACATTCAGTGGTGAATGGAATTAATCCCTGATAAGTATGAAGTGATGCACTTTGGAAGAAGTGACGAGAATGAATGGCAGAACACTAGGAAGCTCAGAGAAACAGAGGGATCTTGGGGACCCTGTCCACAGATCATTGAAGATGGCTGTACAAATTAATAGGGTGATTAAGAAGGCATATAGGAACTTTCATTTATTGGTCATAGCATAGTTTATAAGAACAGGGGCGTTATGTTGGAGCTGTACAAAACTTTGGTTAGGCCAAAGCTGGAGTACTGTGTACAGTTCTGGCGACCACGCTATAGAAAGGACGTGATTGCCCGGGATGGGGTGCAGAGGAGATTCACCAGGTTGTGGCCTGAGATGGAGCATTTTGGTATTGAAGGGAGACTGGATAAAATTGGGTTGTTTGCTTCAGAGCAGAGGCACAGTGGCTCAGTGGTTAGCTCCAGAGACGCTTGTTGGATTCCACCCTTCGGTGACTGTCTGTATGGAGGTTGCACGTTCTCCCTGTGTCTGAATGGGTTACTGCCAGGTATCTGGTTTCCTCCCATAATCCAAAGATGTGCGAGTTAAGTGGATTCGCCATACGAAATCTCCCTGTAGTGTCCAGGTATCTGCAGGCTAGGTGGATTAGATGGTTATGGGGATAGGGTTGGGTGCTGGATTTGGGTTGGATGTTCTTTGGAGGGTCAATGTAGACTTGATAGGCCAAATGGCTACTTTCTGCACTGTAGGGATTCTATGATTAAAAGAACATTGACGGGTGGCCTGATTGATGTGCATTAGACCATGAGAACCACGGACAGGGTGGATAGAAAGCAGCTGTTCCCCTTAGTTGTAAGGTCAATAACATGGGAACATTATTTTAAGGTGAAAGGCAAGGAGTTTACTGGGGAGTTGATGGACTTGAATATTCCATTACCCAGAGTGTGTGGGGGCCTGGGATGCACTGCCTGGGAGAGAAGTTGAGACCTCATAGCCTTTAAAATGTTCTCAGATGAGAACTTGAAATGTCACGACATTTGAGGCTCTGGACCAAATGCTGGAAAATGATACTAGTGTAGATTTAGAGTATTTTTGTCAGTCCAGATTTGATTAACCAAACTGCCTGTTCTGAACAGTATGAATCATAGAGTCTTGCTGGCGGCTGGTGGTGGTTGGGGGTGGGGGGTGCGGTGGGTGGATGGGTATATGGGGAAGGTGATGTGTATGTCTGTCTGTGTGGCTGAGTCTGTAGGTGTGTGTATAGAAGGGGCTTTTAGAAGGGGGTAAGAAGTTTTAATTAGTCGAGTTATATGTTGACTGTACGTGTTATTTACCTGTGGTTAGAATCTATTTGTAATAAATAGTAGTTCCTGTCAACTACAGAAATCTGGATGGTGGTTTCTGTTTAACTTGAGCCAATCCGACAGTTAAACTGGGAATTCTGTGTATTCCGAAACTTTTCTGATGACTTTGTGAATAGTGGACTTGATTTCCAGTGCACTATACCCAATGAGGTGTAATATTAGAGATTTAAATTCTCTACTCCATGTAAATCAGCTTTGTTCAGTCTTTTTAATGGGTGTTATTTATTTAAATGCAACAATAAAAGGTTCCATTGAAAACTGCTTTTAACGCTTCCAGCATGATGTTTGAGGAAAAAAAATGGAATTTCATTCAATAACATACAAAATTGAATATTTAACAATGACATTTTAAAGGTCTCACAGTTCCACTAAATTATTTGCATTCTTTAACACTGATTTCAATAGATTCATAATTGGTGTATGCTGCATTGTGAATCCTAATGGCAAGTCAAAAAGAAGTTCTTTGAGAATTATATCTAGTCTATGAAATAATTACACCCAATGTACAAATTATGTACGTACTGTAGTTCTTCTCGAATTTTGTTGCTGGACTACATTCCTAAAACAAAAGAAAATTACCTATCAGTGTAAAAAAAAATGAACACACATAAATATTCTGGTAAAATTAGAGACACCTGTTTTAAAATGTTAACCGAATTGTTCCAAAATTTGCAAAAATGAAATGATATATTTCTTATTCCAAAATAAAGCTAATTTCTAGAAATGATGTCCCAATTTAAGAAAAATGTTAACTGTTTTTCAAGACAAACATTTCATACTTCTTCAACATGAAACCTCCAACGTCTAAATGGCAAGACTGCCTTAGGCACTGTGAGGAAAGCTATTCTCCAACGGAGCACAATGCCCACAGAGATAATGGGAACTGCAGATGCTGGAGATTCCAAGATAATAAAATGTGAGGCTGGATGAACACAGCAGGCCAAGCAGCATCTCAGGAGCAGAAAAGCTGACGTTTCGGGCCTAGACCCTTCATCAGAGAGGGGGATGGGGGGAGGGAACTGGAATAAATAGGGAGAGAGGGGGAGGCGGACCGAAGATGGAGAGTAAAGAAGATAGGTGGAGAGAGTGTAGGTGGGGAGGTAGGGAGGGGATAGGTCAGTCCAGGGAAGACGGACAGGTCAAGGAGGTGGGATGAGGTTAGTAGGTAGCGGGGGGTGCGGCTTGGGGTGGGAGGAAGGGATGGGTGAGAGGAAGAACCGGTTAGGGAGGCAGAGACAGGTTGGACTGGTTTTGGGATGCAGTGGGTGGGGGGGAAGAGCTGGGCTGGTTGTGTGGTGCAGTGGGGGGAGGGGACGAACTGGGCTGGTTGAGGGATGCAGAAGGGGAAGGGGAGATTTTGAAACTGGTGAAGTCCACATTGATACCATATGGCTGCAGGGTTCCCAGGCAGAATATGAGTTGCTGTTCCTGCAACCTTCGGGTGGCATCATTGTGGCAGTGCAGGAGGCCCATGATGGACATGTCATCAAGAGAATGGGAGGGGGAGTGGAAATGGTTTGCGACTGGGAGGTGCAGTTGTTTTTTGCGAACTGAGCGGAGGTGTTCTGCAAAGCGGTCCCCAAGCCTCCGCTTGTTTTCCCCAATGTAGAGGAAGCCGCACCGGGTACAGTGGATGCAGTATACCACATTGGCAGATGTGCAGGTGAACCTCTGCTTGATGTGGAATGTCATCTTGGGGCCTGGGATGGGGGTGAGGGAGGAGGTGTGGGGACAAGTGTAGCATTTCCTGCGGTTGCAGGGGAAGGTGCCGGGTGTGGTGGGGTTGGAGGGCAGTGTGGAGCGAACAAGGGAGTCACGGAGAGAGTGGTCTCTCCGGAAAGCAGACAGGGGAGGGGATGGAAAAATGTCTTGGGTGGTGGGGTCAGATTGTAAATGGCGGAAGTGTCGGAGGATAATGCGTTGTATCCGGAGGTTGGTAGAGTGGTGTGTGAGAACGAGGGGGATCCTCTTGGGGCGGTTGTGGCGGGGGCGGGGTGTGAGGGATGTGTCGCGGGAAATGCGGGAGACGCGGTCAAGGGCGTTCTCGATCACCGTGGGGGGAAAGTTGCGGTCCTTGAAGAACTTGGACATCTGGGATGTGCGGGAGTGGAATGTCTTGTCGTGGGAGCAGATGCGGCGGAGGCGGAGGAATTGGGAATAGGGGATGGAATTTTTGCAGGAGGGTGGGTGGGAGGAGGTGTATTCTAGGTAGCTGTGGGAGTCGGTGGGCTTGAAATGGACATCAGTTACAAGCTGGTTGCCTGAGATGGAGACTGAGAGGTCCAGGAAGGTGAGGGATGTGCTGGAGATGGCCCAGGTGAACTGAAGGTTGGGGTGGAAGGTGTTGGTGAAGTGGATGAACTGTTCGAGCTCCTCTGGGGAGCAAGAGGCGGCGCCGATACAGTCAATGCCCACAGGTCTCATTTTAACACTGGAAAATCCAATACAACAGTAACAAATAAAGCTAGTGATGATCCTTAAGGCTTCAGTGAGACAATTTATTCTTCTTCAAGTATAATTAGACCTGAGCTAGAGGCATTGAACAGAAAATGGGTTGAAATTAACCTAAACTTATTTAACAGGAAAGTTTTGTGGCACATTTGTAGTGTTGCTGCCTCTGAGCTAGAAAGTCCACTTTCAAGTTCCACCTTGTCCAAAGGAGTTTCACAACATAGTTGAACAAGTCATTTAAATTAACTATTGGAGCCCTCTTGTGGCATAGTGGTAGTGTCCCTGGATCAAGAGGTCTAGGTTCAAGTCCTGCCTGCTCCAGCAGTGTGCAATAACATCTCCGAACAGGTTGCTTAGAAAAAATAGCTAAAAATAACTATTTCTTACGAGGGCAAGAGATAACCTCTATTTCTTACCTGATTGGCCAATTTAGATGACCCAGGTTTTGTTAATCAAAATCAAATTAAATAAAACTGGGCTCTTTTTAAAAGAGAACTAACAAT
Organism: Stegostoma tigrinum; assembly: GCF_030684315.1. NCBI lineage: Eukaryota > Metazoa > Chordata > Chondrichthyes > Orectolobiformes > Stegostomatidae > Stegostoma > Stegostoma tigrinum. The sequence goes on along the minus strand of NC_081377.1, from coordinate 39,032,731 downwards.
AAAGTCCAATAAAGAAATGAAACAAAGAATTCTCATCTAATTCATTACTGTTCGTATCTACGAACCAAGGTGGTTCTTCCAGTTCCCACTAGTTGCAGAAGGTCTCAAGTGTGTCTGCAAAGATCACATACTCCTTCACAGAATGTGGAGCTGGATGAACACAGCAGGCCAAGCAGCATCCTCGGAGCACAAAAGCTGACAATTCAGGCCTAGACCCTTCATCAGAAAAGGGGGATGGGGAGAGGGCTCTGAAATAAAGAGAGAGAGAGGGGGAGGCGGATCGAAGATGGATAGAGGAGAAGATGGGTGGAGAGGAGACAGACAAGTTAAGGGGCCTGGGATGGAGCCTGTAGAAGTGAGTGTAGGTGGGGAGGTATGGAGGGGATAGGTCAGTCCAGGGAGGACAGATAGGTCAAGGGGGCGGGATGAGGTTAGTAGGTAGGAAATGGAAGTATGGTTTGAGGTGGGAGGAGGGGATAGGTGAGAGAAAGGACAGGTTAGGGAGGTGGGGACGAGCTGGGCACAATGAGTACAGCCCCTTCAAATTTCAATTTCAAATTTCATTGCGTAAGTGGTCTTCAAATGTATTCCTCATGCATCATGATCCACTCTTTCACAAAGTATAAAACAAGTAAGTAAAATATGAAATACCAATTCAAAATAGGGATTAAATTAAGAATATTGTTTAGAAGTTAGAAGGAAATAGCAAATTACCACACTTTTGGAATTACGTAGAATTATAAACATATTTTAAAAACTGATAACTTTTTTTGAGATAGTTTCCACATTTACAATAAAAGATTTGTCAAGAAAATGTTAGATTATTCAATCACTGCATCCATACCTTGTACCTTACATCTTGCTTCATAACGCTAGTCCAATGTTTTTCTAACACTGGGAAACTGGCAAAATATCTCTGCTGCTGTTCAAAGGCATTTAGATAAGCAACTATATTATATGAAAAAGCCAAGATTCAAAGACTGTGTTATTAATGGTCATTCGCACACTCCCTTGTTCATACCTTGGTCTTCCCACAAATATCCAAGTAATTTCTATACACCAATCAAAGTGTCTGCTTTGGGAACGCTATGAAAACTGAGTGTGAAATGTAAAAGCTAAACTTTCCAAGAGAATTCCCCGAAACAAGGTTATTGATATGAATATTAAAAATAATGCTTGCTTGATGTTGTGTTACATCCATCGATATGGATTATCTGAAAATCAAACAGAAAAATAGTTCTTCGATCTCACTATATTGCACTTAATTACTGTCACTCTTAAAGGTGGAGTGGTCATTTTATTACATAATCAGATTCACTTATGTATTATGATGATTTTGATGTTCCTCACATATCTGTAAAACGTTGATGTACTCAATGACTCAGTCATCTATCGATGACCAAATTTTTCATGGATAATCTATTTGCTTTCAGCAGTGTGAAATTCTAAGCACAATTTTCCTTCCCTTGTTGTGGCAGGAGTAATAATTAGGTAAGAAAATAAGGCTTGGATGAAAAAGTCAGATTCTTGATGTTGAGAAAATTTCCCTGTCAAGCCTTAAGAGATGAATTCAGAATCTCACCACTGAGCAGTGATTACTTTATTTCTATGCATCTGTATCTCAGTAAAGCTCTAATACACATTAAACTTGAGCACATTTCCAGTTGTCCTCTACTGTACCAGGAAACTAGGCAATGCAAATCCCTCACATCTAAATCAGCGTGAGTACTCGGTAGCTAAAGCTTGCTGAATGCATGTGTTGATCATCACCCAGCTGCTTCTTCACAACTGTACCCCTGCCTGTTCCAAGGCCACATTCCCCCGTGACTGTTCATCCATATGACTTGGCATCAGCCAACCACCTGCCTCACCACACCATCCTGCTATCTTGCCAACCAACTCTCACACTCAGCACTTCAACCCTTAGGCACTTTATTTTGGAGCTCAGGAACAACTGTCCTTGCATGCTTCTGTCAGGTGACTTTGCTAAAAACAGGATGCATGATATGGCCCTTAGCTTGCTCTCTTAGTGCTCACTCATTCTGTGCTTATTGGAGATTGCTAGCCTCTGTCTACCTCACATTGACTTCTTAATTCAGGTGTTACTGTAGGGCAGCATACCACATCAATGTCACACCTGCATCAAGCGTCAGAATGTTATGCAGCAAATGCACTGCATGTGCTTCAAGTAAGTGGCCATTGTAAAAATCAAAGGGGAGCAGTCCTTAGTCAGGTGAAAGGAAGTAATGCTACAGTTAGTGGAGGTTCTTGCCTAATTCTGTTCCAAGCATCAGCAATGGTCAGTTGGGTAGTCAATCCAGAGTCCAGGTATCTGTGTGTTTCAGTGTTCAGCCCAGAATTGAGCCATGGTCAGGCCAGCATGTTAAGTGCAACCAGTCCAGTGATTACAGGTAGGTAGGATGGGGTATGATGGTTTGACTTGATTTGATTTATTGTAGTCACATGAACCGAAGTACAGTAAAAAGCTTTGTTTTGCGAGCATTACAGGCAGATCATAACAAACAAGGACAGAGAAATTGAAGGACATTTAGACAGAGCGAGGCTTACAAGTTACACTGCACAGGAGGTGCGCAAAGCAAGATCAACATTAGCAAGATCAACATTATTTGAAGTTAGAGAGTTCATTCAGCAGTCTAATAACAGCAGGGAAGAAACTGTTTTTAAACCTGTTGGTGCATGAGTTCATGCTTCTGTATCTCCTGCCTGAGGAAGAGGTTGTCAAGGAGCATTATTGTGGCGAAAGGGGCCTTTGATGTTGTTGGCAGCCTTTCTGCAGCAACATAAAGTGTAAATGGAGTCCATGGATAGGAAGTTGGCTTCTGTGATTGTTTGGGCTGTACACACAACCTTCTATAGTTTCTTACAGCTCTGACCAGCGCAGTTGCCATACCAGACTATTAAGCACCCAGAGACCCAGATGCATCTGTAAAAGTTGGCAAGAGTTCTTATGGGCATGCTGAATTTCCTATGCCACCTGAGGAAAAAATGGCATTGTTGTGTCTTCCTGACCATAGCATCCAAGTGGCAAGTCTAGGACAGGTTGTTGGTTACTGTCATTCCTATGAACTTGATGCACTCAATCCACTCCAACTCAGTTCTGTTGATGTTGATGAGGGCATGTCCACTTCCTTTCTTCTTGAAGTCAACGATCAGCTCTTTTGTTTTGCTGACATTGAAGGGAGGTTGTTATTATACCACTATGGCATGAAGCCCTCTATCTCCTTTCTGTATTCTGACTCATCATTGTTTGTTATCCGTCCTACCATAGTGGTGGCGTCAGCAAACTTGTACATGGCATTCGTTCATAACTTAGTACAGTCCGAATCTGAGAACGCATCCTTGGGGGGCTCCGCTGTTAAGGATTATTGTGGGGAAGGTACAGTTGTCCATCGTCACTGATTGCGAACTGTGGGTCAGGAAGTTGAGGCTACAGTTGCAGAGGGTGTAGCCAAGACCTAGGTCTTGGAGTTTTAAGATTAGCCTGAGGGAATTATAGTGTTGAAGGTAGAGCTGCAGTCAATGACTAGGAGTATCAAGTACAAAAACAAAGCAGGTCTGGCAGCATCTGTGAAGGAGAAAATAGTGTTAATGTTTTCGATCCAGTGACCCTTTCTCAGAACTCTGTTTTCTCTTAACTCTGTTTTCTCCTTCATAGATGCTGCCAGATCAGCTGAGCTTTTCCAGCAACTTTGTTTTTGTCCCTGATTTACAGCATTTGCAGTTCTTTCGGATTTTATTAAAGGAGTATCAAGTAGGTGCCCTTGTTATCTAGATGTTCCAGGGATAAGTGTAAAGATGGAGACTTTAGTCCAGATAATGGGCCAATTAGTCAATCTTTCCTGAAATGAGATAAAGGGAGGACTGAATATGAGACAGGTGGTTTCAAAATGCAGGAGCAGGAGAGTTGACAGGGCATTTCCAGTGAATGAGCAGGAAGCACAAAAGACATGAAGGATTAGTAGTTTGTAGAATGAGGTGGGCAACAGCCATTCGGTGAATGTGATGCATGGAATAGTGAGAGTTGTAGTCAATGAGACCTTATGAGAGTGATAATGGGAACTGCAGATGCTGGAGAATCCAAGATAATAAAATGTGAGGATGGATGAACACAGCAGGCCCAGCAGCATCTCAGGAGCACAAAAGCTGACATTTCCGGCCTAGACCCTTCATCAGAGAGGGGGATGGGGTGAGGGTTCTGGAATAAATAGGGAGAGAGGGAGAGGCGGACCGAAGATGGAGAGAAAAGAAGATAGATGGAGAGGAGAGTATAGGTTGGGAGGTAGGGAGGGGATAGGTCAGTCCAGGGAAGACGGACAGGTCAAGGAGGTGGGATGAGGCTAGTAGGTAGGAGATGGAGGTGCGGCTTTGGGTGGGAGGAAGGGATGGGTGAGAGGAAGAACAGGTTAGGGAGGCAGAGACAGGTTGGACTGGTTTTGGGATACAGTGGGTGGAGGGGAAGAGCTGGGCTGGTTTTGGGGTGCGGTGGGGGAAGGGGAGATTTTGAAACTGGTGAAGTCCACATTGATACCATATGGCTGCAGGGTTCCCAGGCGGAATATGAGTTGCTGTTCCTGCAACCTTCGGGTGGCATCATTGTGGCAGTGCAGGAGGCCCATGATGGACATGTCATCTAGAGAATGGGAGGGGGAGTGGAAATGGTTTGCGACTGGGAGGTGCAGTTGTTCATTGCGAACCAGGCGGAGGTGTTCTGCAAAGCGGTCCCCAAGCCTCCGCTTGTTTTCCCCAATGTAGAGGAAGCCACACCGGGTACAATGGATACAGTATACCACATTGGCAGATGTGCAGGTGAACCTCTGCTTAATATGGAAAGTCATCTTGGGGCCTGGGATACGGGTGAGGGAGGAGGTGTGGGGGCAAGTGTAGCATTTCCTGAGGTTGCAGGGGAAGGTGCCGGGTGTGGTGTGGTTGGAGGGGAGTGTGGAGCGAACAAGGGAGTCACGGAGAGAGTGGTCTCTCTGGAAAGCAGACAAGGGTGGGGATGGAAAAATGTCTTGGGTGGTGGGGTCGGATTGTAGATGGCGGAAGTGTCGGAGGATGATGCGTTGTATATCCGGAGGTTGGTGGGGTGGTGTGTGAGAATGAGGGGGATCCTCTTTGGGCGGTTGTGGCGGGGTCGGGGTGTGAGGGATGTGTTGCGGGAAATGCGGGAGACACGGTCAAGGGCGTTCTTGACCACTGTGGGGGGAAAGTTGCAGTCCTTGAAGAACTTGGACATCTGGGATATGCGGGAGTGGAATGCCTCATCCTGGGAGCAGGTGCGGCGGAGGCGGAGGAATTGAGAATAGGGGATGGAATTTTTGCAGGAGGGTGGGTGGGAGGAGGTGTATTCTAGGTAGCTGTGGGAGTTGGTGGGCTTGAAATGGACATCAGTTCCAAGCTGGTTGCCTGAGATGGAGACTGAGAGGTCCAGGAAGGTGAGGGATGTGCTAGAGATGGCCCAGGTGAACTGAAGGTTGGGGTGGAAGGTGTTGGTGAAGTGGATGAACTGTTCGAGCTCCTCTGGGGAGCAAGAGGCGGCGCCGATACAGACATCAATGTATCGGAGTAAGAGGTGGGGTTTGGGGCCTGTGTAGGTGTGGAGGAGGGACTGTTCCACGTAACCTACAAAGAGGCAGGCATAGCTGGGGCCCATGCGGGTGCCCATGGCCACCCCCTTAGTCTGTAGGAAGTGGGAGGAATCGAAAGAGAAGTTGTTGAGGGTGAGGACGAGTTCAGCTAGACGGATGATGGTTTTGGTGGAGGGGGACTGGTCGGGCCTGCGGGACAGGAAGAAGCGGAGGGCCTTGAGGCCATCTGCATGTAGAATACAGGTGTATAGGAGGGACTGGACGTCCATGGTGAAAATGAGGCATTGGGGGCCAGGGAATTGGAAGTCCTGGAGGAGGTGGAGGGCGTGGGTGGTGTCACAGACGTAGGTAGGGAGTTCCTGGACCAAAGGGGAGAAAATGGAGTCCAGATAGGTGGAGATGAGTTCGGTGGGGCAGGAACAGGCTGAGACAATGGGTCCACCAGGGCAGGCAGGTTTGTGGATTTTGGGAAGGAGATAGAAACGGGCCCTGCAGGGTTGGGGAACAATGAGGTTGGAGGCTGTGGGTGGGAGGTCCCCTGAGGTGATGAGGTCAAGAATCGTGTTGGAGATGATGGTTTGGTGCTCGGGGGTGGGGTCATGATCGAGGGGGCGGAAGGAGGTGGTGTCGGAGAGTTGGCTTTTGGACTTGGCGATGTAGAGGTCAGTGCGCCATACTACCACTGCGCCACCCTTGTCTGCAGGTTTGATGGTGAGGTTGGGGTTGGAGCGGAGGGATCGGATGGCTGCCCGTTCTGCGGGGGAGAGGTTGGAGGGGGTGAGAGGGGTGGAGAAGTTGAGGCGATTAATGTCTCGACGGCAGTTAGAGATGAAGAGGTCGAGGGAAGGTAGGAGGCCTGGGGGTGGTGTCCAGGAGAAGGACTTGTGTTGGAAGCGGGCGAAGGGGTCAATGGAGGGAGGGTTAGGTTCCCGGTTGAAGAAGTAAGCGTGGAGGCGAAGGTGGCAGAAAATTTATGAGATATGTGCATGTACTGGCAGAGTTAGTGTGATTGGTGGCCCTGCCTGTGTGAGTTCGCAGATAGAAGACAGTGGCTTTCTTACAAAGTGCAAAGATCATCGAACTTTCTCCCGCATAGCTGGGTGTCCTATTTCACCCAGGACATCGTAAGACCTGGCATCTAGACTGACTTGATCTGGTGGTGTGGCCTCCTGTGGTCATCTTTTGGAGAAAGGACTGCCTTCCTCTCCACCATCCCATCTCCCACCACCTCCAGATCCCCATTGGCGAAGCAGGGACAAAGCTTCCCACGTTCTAAATGTAGAGGCTGGAGTTCCACAGTGTGAGGAATTGTTCCTGGCTCACAGCATCTGACATGGTGTGCATTTGGGCCTTAAATATCATGCCAGCAAAGAGAACACTGGTACATCCAGGTAGCGATCAGCTACTCATCTTACCAGCTGTACAATTCCCCAGTAAGATGCCCGAAAACCCAGTTGCAAAATCAACGAGATGAAGAGCAAAAGATTGCACAAGAAAAGTCGCTCCAAGCCATGTCAGACCAGGCATCATGTATCTCACTTGGTGAAATATTTTAACTGAAAATGGGTAATTTTCTTCCTTTATTTTCCCTAATTATTAAGGAGATGCAACAGTAAACTGCAATTCATTGAAATATCTGAAATAACACTGGGAAAGCAAAGTAACTGAGAAAAATGTGACAAAATTTGATAGATAGCCAGTTTTATAAACCAGACACTGCACAAAATACTGCAAGGACATAAGGAGAAAATGTCCATTACATCTGGGTTTGATATCTCTCCTTTGTGCCAAGCTTGCAAGGAAATGGATGAAAGCAGGTATCACCAACTGGTTATTGTAACGTTGTCATTAAAAACAACTTAGGAACAGAAATAGGCCATACAGCCCCTGGAGCCTGCTCTGTCATATGATAAGATCATGGCTAATCTCTTTGTGTTTTGATTTCACATTTCCTTCTATCCCCAACAGTATAGTAAATCTGGTAAAGATTCGACAGACATACATAAATGACCTTGGAAGACACAATCTTATGAGATCTAAAGTCTTTAGACTCAAAGTAGGCAGGCAGTGAAACCTTGCAACACTTATACACTTTATTTCTCTGTAAGGAAATCACTTACAAGAAGTGGGAGGTTATTGTTTCAAAATACAAGAATTGGGGGCTTGGCCAGGCCTTTGTTCGGTAAATTACATGATACTGAATTGTATACAGAGAATTTATCTTGAAACACTCCTTGTAAACTGATTTCAGTCTGAAACATGGCTTATACTGTCTCTAGCCAATACAGTGTGAGCTAGAGGAACACAGCAGGTCAGGCAGCATCAGAGGAGCTGGAAAGTTGGCGTTTCAGGTTAGGACCCTTCTTCAGGGCAGTTGAAGGGTCCTGACCTGAAATGTTGACTTTCCCACTCCTTGAGTGCTGCTTGAACTGCAGTGTTCCTCCAGCTCACACTGTATCAACTCTGACTTCCAGCATCTGCAGTTCTTGCTATCTCTCTCTCCCTCTCTTATGCTGTCTCCATAGTGACCCAATGACAGTGGTTCAATCACTTACAAGGGAGAGCAATTGTGAGTTGTATGGAAGCTGGTGCATTTTCTCTGTGACAGTATGCATTTTAGAGTCTGGATAATAATGCTAGAAGCTTCATCATTCTTTTCTTAGATGACTGACCAGGAACCTCTCCCATTCCCACTGCCTATCATTAGGGGTGTATTGGAAGGATTTGCAGTTGGTAGTCAACTGGTTTGACTGCATTTTGACAGCACTCTCCATGGCCATGAAGTCCTGAGGTGGGATTCAAACCAACAGCAGTTGTTTGTGAGATGAAGCTTGGTGCAGATAATAGTTGGCTAGAGGGGCCTATTTGTTAACCCCATAAACTCTCATGGCATCATGTCAAACATGGACAAAGAAACCTCCTCCTCATTACCACGTACCATCCTGCCTTGGCTGTCGAATTGGTATTTGTCCATGTTGAACAACCCTTAGAGGAAGCACTGAGAGTGGGATTGGGACAGAATGTATTCTGAATGGGGAACATCAATGTCCACCACTAAGGGGTGCTCAGTAACAACACTACTGACTGAGCTGCTCGAGTTCTAAAGGATATTGTCAATAGACTGGGTCAGCGGAGGTGGTCAGGGAACCAACAAGAGGGAGAAACATGTTTACCTTCATCTTTACAAATCTGTCTGCCACAGATGTATCTCTCAGAACATAGAACACAGAATAGTACAGCATAGGAACAGTCCCTTCAGCCCACTATGCCTGTATCAGCAAGAGTGACCATCACACACCACCTGTGGAGACAAAACCATGCCTTCACATTGAGGAGCGTCTCCATTGAGTTGTGTGAAACTATTACATTGCCAAATGGGACAAAATTTGAACAGATCTGAAATTCAGCACTGGGTGTCTATGAAGTGCTTTGGGCCATCAATGTTAGCAGAATCGTACTCAAACACAATCTGAAATCTCATGGCCTGGAAATCCTCCATTCAACCATGACCATCAAGCCAGGAAATCAAACCTGGTTCAATGGAGAATGCAGGAGAGCATGCCAAGCGCAGCACCAGGCATACCTAAAAATGTCAACTTGGTGAAGCTACCAAACCGGACTACTTGCATGGCAAACAGCATACGCAGCAAGGCAACCAGCTTGTAACTGATGTCCATTTCAAGCCCACCGACTCCCACAGCTACCTAGAATACACCTCCTCCCACCCACCCTCCTGCAAAAATTCCATCCCCATTCCCAATTCCTCCGCCTCCGCCGCATCTGCTCCCACAACAAGACATTCCACTCCCGCACATCCCAGATGTCCAAGTTCTTCAAGGACCGCAACTTTCCCCCCACAGTGATCGAGAACGCCCTCGACCGCGTCTCCCGTATTTCCCGCAACACATCCCTCACACCCCGCCCCCGCCACAACCGCCCTAAGAGGATCCCCCTCGTTCTCACATACCACCCCACCAACCTCTGGATACAACGCATCATCCTCCGACACTTCCGCCATTTACAATCCGACCCCACCACCCAAGACATTTTTCCATCCCCTCCCCTGTCTGCTTTCCGGAGAGACCACTCTCTCCGTGACTCCCTTGTTCGCTCCACACTGCCCTCCAACCCCACCACACCCGGCACCTTCCCCTGCAACCTCAGGAAATGCTACACTTGCCCCCACACCTCCCCCCTCACCCCTATCCCAGGCCCCAAGATGACATTCCACATTAAGCAGAGGTTCACCTGCACATCTGCCAATGTGGTATACTGTATCCATTGTACCCGGTGTGGCTTCCTCTACATTGGGGAAACCAAGCGGAGGCTTGGAGACCGCTTTGCAGAACACCTCCGCTCAGTTCGCAACAAACTACTGCAACTCCCAGTCGCAAACCATTTCCACTCCCCTTCCCATTCTTTAGATGACATGTCCATCATGGGCCTCCTGCAGTGCCACATGATGCCACCCGAAGGTTGCAGGAACAGCAACTCATATTCCGCCTGGGAACCCTGCAGCCTAATGGTATCAATGTGGACTTCACCAGTTTCAAAATCTCCCCTTCCCCTACTGCATTCCTAAACCAGCCCAGTTCGTCCCCTCCCCCAACTGCACCACACAACCAGCCCAGCTCTTCCCCTCCACCCACTGCATCCCAAAACCAGTCCAACCTTTCTCCGCCTCCCTAACCTGTTCTTCCTCTCACCCATCCCTTCCTCCCACCCCAAGCCGCACATCCATCTACCTACTAACCTCATCCCACCTGCTTGACCTGTCCGTCTTCCCTGGACTGACCTATCCCCTTCCTACCTCCCCACCTATACTCTCCTCTCCACCTATCTTCTTTTCTCCCCATCTTCAGTCCGCCTCCCCCTCTCTCCCTATTTATTCCAGAACCCTCACCCCATCCCCCTCTCTGATGAAGGGTCTAGGCCCGAAACGTCAGCTTTTGTGCTCCTGAGATGCTGCTTGGCTTGCTGTGTTCATCCAGCCTCACATTTTGTTGTCTAAGCAGCAAGTAATTCATATCACTTATGACAGCTCCATTGACTTTAAGGGATACATGAAGCTTCTTTTTGAAGGAATGAAGCAAATGCACACTTATGATATATGTTGATATTATAGACAGTGACTTTTGATAAATAAGTATATTTCTTAGACTCTAAATTGTTCTATTTTAAGCTCCCTAGATCTAAATTTATTTTAATTACCCCATTTACTGCCATGTCTTAGGCTACTTGGACCCTTCTCCCTCCTTAAATCTCTTTGGCTTTCTAACTCTTTTCCCTCCTTTAAGACACTCTTAAAAATTCTGTTTGACCAAATTTTGCTTATCTAGTTTAATATTGCTCGGTGTCAAATTTGCCTTTGATAACGCTGCCTTGGCATGTCCTGTTACATTACAGGTACTATACAACAGCAAGCTGTTGCTATTCTGTGTTTTAATATTTGCAACAGGAACATGATGGGATTTTAAATGAAAGTCAAAGTCCAGTCATCTGTGGCAGACATTTCAGTTATTTATTGGAAAGCAATCTCATAACTTTATACTGACATTTAGCAATTTAACTCTTGAGGATGGAGCAATTTCCTCCCTAATTTTTCTCATTCACAGAATATGCATTGAATCCACGGTACCACAACTTCCTAGTGGTTAAGACAAGGCTACTGCCAACAGTAAGAGTTTATGAGCAACTGCTGAGAGAGATTTCCAACTCATTCAAAATGAACAAATCTGGGCTTATTTCTGTTAAATTTCAGTGTGGTGAAATAAGTTACATTTGTTTCGTAAAGTCAGTACATCTTTTCAGAACTAATGAAAGTTGACAGGCCAACATGTTGCTGTCAATGTCAGATAAACACCACATCAATTCCGAGACCAATAACAAAACCCTACTGTACTTTAATACTATTGAATTGATATTTCCCCCTTAATTAACCAATAGAGTCACTTGACACTGCAACTCCTCCAATCTAAAATTTCTCAGACTCACATTTAAGTTTCTTCATGGCCTCACCCCTAACCATCCTCCCTTATTTAGGTAAATACCTATAGCTCGAACCATCACGCTCTCTCACAAACCCTGCCACTACTCTCTCTTCCTGCAATTCCGGCCTCTCAAACCTCTGCACAATTCCACATGTGTCTTGTCCATCAAGACATGTTTTAGAAAAACACTTCTGACCAAATGTTTCATCATCACTGCTAATTTTTTTTCCCTGGCTCACTGTCTGATTATGGCACTGTGAAGTCCTTTGGGTTGGTTTTCTATGGCAGAGATGCTCCATAAATACAAGTCGCATGAGCAAGATGGTTAAAAAACCAAAGTTTCCTGAGATTAACAACAGTTTCCATTCAAACGGTAGTCTCTTTGTAGAGGCCATATAGTGCTGGAGTAATGGTGTAGCTAAGTTAAATCAACAGACACCCATGGTTGTCATTATGTTGTTTGAGGTAGCAAGACTTTGGTTACTATAAGGCAGATCTGATCCCACCAAGATCCTGTTGAGCTGCAACCTACAGGAACTTCTTTGCCTCATTCATTGAGGAAAGCCATTAGATAGTCTAACAAGAAGAGGCTCTTGTCATAGATAAATTGCAGTTTTTGTTATTCACTTGTGGAATGCAGGCATTGCTGGTTGGTCAGCATTTTTACTGCCCATGCCAAGTTGCCCTTGAGATGGTGATGGTGAGCTGCCTTCTTGAACTGCTGCAGTCCATGTCCATGTGTGCCACAATGCCATTATGGAGGGAACACCAGGATTTGGGCCCAGCAACAGTGATGGAACAGCTATAATTTTTCAAGTCAGGATGAAGGGGAACTTGCAGAGGGTGGTGTTCCAATGTATCTGCAGTCCTTGTCCTTCTAGGTCAAAGTGGTCATGGATTTGAAAGGTGCTGCCTAGGGATCTTTGATGAATTTCTGCAGTGTGTCTTGTAGATAGTACACACTGCTGATTTTGAAAGTTGGTGGTGGAAGGAATGAATTGTTTGTGGATTTGGTGTCAATCAAGCAGGCTCCTTTGTCCTGAATTGTGTTAGGCTTTTTGCGTGTTGTTGGAGCTGCACTCATCCAGAAAAGTGGGGATTATTCCATCACACTCCTGACATATGCCTCTCAGATGATGGACAGACTCTGGGGAGTCAGGAAATGAATTACTCACCATCATATTCCTAGCTGCTGACCTGCTTTTGTAGTCATTGTGTTTATGTGGTGAGTCTAATTGAGTTTCTGTTCAATGGTAACCACAAGGATCTTGATAGTTGAGGATTCAATGATGGTAACATCAATAAATACCACGGGGAGGTGGGTGGATTGTTTCTTTTTGATTCTAGCCACTGCCTTGGATTTATGTGGTGCAAATGTTAATTGCCACTTATCAGCTTAAGTCTGGATATTGTCCAGATCTTGTTGTATTTGAACAGGAACTGTTTCAATATCTGAGGAGTTGCGAATGGTGCTGAACATTGTGCATTCATCAGTGAACATCCTCATTTCTAGTCTTATGATGGAGGGAAGGTCATTGATGAAGCAGCTGAAAATGGTTGGACCAAGGACACCAGCATGAGTAACTCCTGCAGAGATGTCCTGAAGCAGAGACGACTGACTCCTAATAACCACAACAATCTTCCTATTTGCCAAGTATGACTCCAGCCAACAGAAAGTTTGCCCCAAATATCTTTTGATTCCCATTGACCTAGGGCTCCTTGATGCCACACCCAGTCAAATGCAACCTTGATGTCAAGAGCTGTCATTCTCAGCTCACCTCTGGAAGTCAGCTCGTTTGTCCATGTTTGGATCAAGTCTGTAAGGAGATCAGGAGCTGAGCAACCCTAGCAAAACCCAAACTGGGCATCAGTGGGCAGGTTATTGCTGAGCAGGTGCTGCTGGACATCACAATTGATGACACTTTCAAACACTTTACTGATCATTGAGAGTAGACCGATGGGGTGGTAATTGGCTGGGTTGGAATTGTCCTGCTTTTTGTGTACAGCTGATGCCTGGACAATTTTCCACTATGACGGGTAGATGTCACTGTTGCAACTGTACTGGAACAGCTTGGTTAGGGGTGCCGCAAGTCCTGGAGCACAAGTTTTCAATACTAATGCCAGAATATTGTCAGGTTCCTCAGCCTTTGCACTGTCCAGTATCTCCAACCACTTCCTGTATTTATTTCATCATAGCACTTACACGTTACATTAGTAAAATATACATGGTTACTAAGACTGTTACTGAGACCTAGTATAATAGGTCTGTTCCCGTTGACATCCTAAGATCTTCGACCCTAATCCACCCAAATCCTTTATGGCAAAATCAGATTGGATCGAAATTAATGGAAACTAAGGGAGCTGAATTAAGAATGTGTATTAGTCAATCGTGATTAGAATTATAAAAATATTCATACATAGTTTAAAAAAAAGTTTAAAATGGTCAAGTATTTTGCCTGACTTAGAATGTTGCAGACTGAAGCCCTACTCCATGTAGTCTCAGATGACAGTTTGTTGGTGTACTGAGGGAATGTTGCAGTGTCACAGGAGCTATCCTTTGGACAAGATCTTCAACCACAGTCCTATTCAGGAGGAAGTAAATGATACTACTGCATTATTTCAAAGAAAAAAGTTCTCCCAGTTTTGAAACCAATGTTTATCACTCAAACAGCATTGTTCCGTTACCTAGATAAGAAAGTGTCAAGGCCCTCCACTTCTTCCTGTCCCACAGGCCCGACCAGTCCCCCTCCACCGACACCCTCATCTGCCTAGCCAAATTCGTCCTCACAACTTCTTTTACGATTCCTCCCACTTCCTACAGACAAAGGGGGTGGCCATGGGTACCCGCATGGGCCCAAGCTATGCCTGCCTCTTTGTAGGTTACGTGGAACAGTCCCTCTTCCGCACCTACACAGGCCCCAAACCCCACCTCTTCCTCCGGTACATTGATGACTGTATCGGCGCCGCCTCTTGCTCCCCAGAGGAGCTCGAACAGTTCATCCACTTCACCAACACCTTCCACCCCAACCTCAAGTTCACCTGGGCCATCTCCAACACATCCCTCACCTTCCTGGACCTCTCAGTCTCCATCTCAGGTAACCAGCTAGAAATTGATGTCCATTTGAAGCCCGACTCCCATAGCTACCTAGAATACACCTCCTCCCACCCACCCTCCTGCAAAAATTCCAACCCCTATTCCCAATTCCTCCACTTCATCTGCTCCCAGGATGAGGCATTCCACTCTCGCACATCCCAGATGTCCACGTTCTTCAAGGACTGCAACTTTCCCCCCACAGTGGTCGAGTATGCCCTTGACCGCGTCTCCCACATTTCCCGCAACACATCCCTCACACCCTGCCTCCACCACAACCGCCCTAAGAAAATCCCCCTCGTTCTCACATACCACTCCACCAACCTCCGGATACAACGCATCATCCTCCGACACTTCCGCCATCTACAATCCGACCCCACCACCCAAAACATTTTTCCATCCCCACCCTTGTCTGCTTTCCGGAGAGACCACTCTCTCCGTGACTCCCTTGTTCGCTCCACACTCCCCTCCAACGCCACCACACCCAGCACCTTCCCCTGCAACCGCACGAAATGCTACACTTGCCCCCACACCTCCTCCCTCACCCCCAGCCCAGGCCCCAAGATGACTTTCCATATTAAGCAGATGTTCATCTGCACATCTGCCAATGTGGTATACTGTATCCACTGTACCTGGTGTGGCTTCCTCTATATTGGGGAAACCAAGCGGAGGCTTGGGGACCGCTTTGCAGAACACCTCCACTCTGTTCGCAATAAACTACTGCACCTCCCAGTCGCGAACCACTTTAACTCCCCCTCCCATTCCTTAGACAACATATCCATCATGGGCCTCCTGCAGTGCCACAATGATGCCACCCGAAGGTTGCAGGAACAGCAACTCATATTCCACTTGGGAACCCTGCAGCCCAATGATATCAATGTGGACTTCACAAGCTTCAAAATCTCCCCTTCCCCCACTGCATCCCAAAACCAGCCCAGCTCATCCCCTCCCCCCACCGCACCCCAAAACCAGCCCAGCTTGTCCCCGCCTCCCCAACCTGTTCTTCTTCTCACCTATCCCTTCCTCCGACCTCAAGCCGCACCTCCATTTCCTACCTACTAACCTCATCCTGCCTCCTTGACCTGTCCATCTTCCCTGGACTGACCTATCCCCTCCCCACCTCCCCACCTATACTCTCCTCTCCACCTATCTTCTTTTCTCTCCATCTTCGGTCCGCCTCCCCCTCTCTCCCTATTTATTCCAGAACCCTCTCCCCATCCCACTCTCTGATGAAGGGTCTAGGCCCAAAACATCAGCTTTTGTGCTCCTGAGATGCTGCTTGGCCTGTGTTCATCCAGCTCCACACTTTGTTATCTTGGAATGTTGGCAGTGTTTTTCACAGGGATTGGAGTAGAAAGAAAGAAGTTTTGGTAAACTATACAAGGCACTAGTCTCAGCACAGATGAAACACTGAACAATTTTAAGCCCCTCATCTAAAGAAAGATACACTGACATTTGAGCAATCCAAAGAAAGTTCACTTGGTTGAAACCAGGTATGGGGGAATAGTCTTAGGAGGAGAAGTTAAGTCGATTTGGCCTATACTCATTGGAATTTAAAAGAATGATAGGTGAGTTTATTGAAACACACAACATTCTTCAGGGAACTTGATAGGGTAGATGTCAAAATGTTGCTTCCCCCAGTGGGAGAGCCTGGGACCTGACAACTAATCTCCAATAAGGGGACACACATTCAAGACAGAGATGAGAAGGAATTTCTTCTCTCAAAAGGTAGTGAACCTGTGGAATTCTTTTGCGTAAAGTGCTGTCAAGGCTGGGTTGTTAAGTATACTCAAGCCTGAGATAGACAATTTTTAATCAGTATGGGAATCAATGGTGTGGGGCAAAGGCAGGAGAGAGTAGTTGACGATTTTTAGATCAACCATGATCTCATTGAATAGTGCTGAAGACTGGATGGACTGAATGGCCTACTTCTGCTCCCTAGTCTTAAGGTCTGAGTGTCTCATTGTCAGTTAATGCAGTTCAAGTGTGTGAACAGTTAATAGCAGAGAAAGATGCACAAAACTGTTACTCAAAAGGTATCAACATTAATTTTAGAGTTAATTCCAGAAGAATTACTCTTTGGCTGCAAAATATTTTCTTACAGATGCACAAACTTTTCATTGAAATTACTGGGAATAAGGATTTCATTGAAGTTAATGTACATAACACTTGCCCACATAGGAAATTCACAAATTCAGAATGCTGTATTTTACAAAGAGAGCAAAAATCAAAGTTGCTCAATAAGTAATTTTGACAAGAAACTGAAAAGGCACTTGGCTCTAGGGATTTTTTTTTACTGAGCTAGTGCCAATTTGGTTAGTATTGTTTGATTTTAACAGCCAACAAAAATTTAGGTGAAACACAAATAGTTGGCAGCATTCTTTTTCTGACTGCCAAGGTGTAGGCAACTATAACAACGTAGCAATCATTTCAACGGAAAACCAACAATCCAACAAAGCCCACTTGTCTACCACTTCCGCTTGAGGCAATACTAATGAGTTTGGATTTCACTGTGAAACCTATTTATGAAATAATCATAAAGTGGTTATTATGTTTCAATATTGTGAGTACAGTAAGAATAGTCACTAAAGGTAGACAGTTCTGAGGTTTTTGAATCAATCTTGTTTGAGTATTTTGTACTTAATAAAATGAGGGATATTGTTGGTCAAGAATACAGCCCATGTCCAAATGCAATAAGTCCTGAACAACATTCAGATCTGGGCTCATACGTGACAAGTAACATTTAAACGACACAAATGCCAGGTAATGGCCCTCTCCAGCAAAAGAGAACCTAACGATCACCTCTTGGCATTCAATGGCATCACCATCTCTGAATCTCCCACTATCAACGACCTGGGAGTTACAATTGATTAGAAAGTGAGTTGGATTAGCCATGTATGTACCGTGGCTACTAGAACAGGTCAGAGGCTAGAAATCCTGCAATGAGTAACTCACCTCCTTACTCTCCAAAATAAGTCTGCTATCTCCAAGGCACAAGTCAGGAATGTGATGGAACTGACCCCAGTTGCTTGGATGAGCATAGCTCCAACAACATACAAGAAGCTTGATACCATCCTGGACAAAGCAGCCTGCTTGATTGGCATCAAATCCACAAATATCCACATCCTCCACCATCAGCACACATGAAAAGCAATATGTCTACAAGCTGCACATCAACACCTCACCCAGTCTCCCTAGACATCAACTTCAAAACTCGCAACATTTATCACCTCAAAGAACAAAGAAAACAGATGCATGGGAATACCACTACCTACAAGTTACCCTCTAAGATACATATGATCCCGATTTAGAAACATATCACTGTTCATTCACTGTTGCTGGCTCAAAATTCTGGGACACCCCTCCATAAGGCATTGTCGATCTACCTACATCAAATGGCCTGCATGGGTTTAAAGAGGCAGAATACCACCACTTTCTCAAGGTCAATTAGTGATGGATAATAAATGCAGGCCCAATAGCAATGCTCACATCTCGTGTATGTAGTTTTAAAAATGCTGGTCTCCAAAGTGAATAAAATTAACTGACAATGTAGTCACCCATTCCAAAATCTGAACACACAGGTAGGAATTTTATACATACTTCAATGTATTGATTGATTGTCCCATGTACCTAAGTACAGTTAAAAGCTTTATTTATGAGCAGTACAGGCAGATCACAGAGGAACAGGAAAGCTTGACGTTTCGGTTCGGGACCCTTCTTCAGAAAGCTTTCCTGCTATTCTGATGCTGCTTGGCCTGCTGTGTTTATCCAGCTTCACACCGTGTTATTTCAGATTCTGTAGCATCGACAGTTCCTACTATCTCCATAGATGGAAGGTTGGCTTCCATGGTGGGTTGGGCTGTGCACACCACCTTTTGTAGTATATATTATAATCCTACAGGCAACTGACGGGTTTTAGACAATTCCATCTCCTGACAATTTCATCCAAATCCATTTTGCAAAGGGGTCTGAAGCAAATACTGCAGTCATAATTTGCATATGTAAGGCAAACATATCATATGTTTTAGTGGCATTTCAGGACACATACAAAGCGGCTGTCATTCATGTAATAGAGGATTGTTAATGGAAGTTACATTCCATATTGAAGCATTTTGCCTGTATTCATACATAAAGGCCTATTTTTAACACCAAAAATTCAATCCAATGTGCTGTAATGTAATAGATTAGAAACAGAATAAATTTATGCACTCAAAAATGTAGCACTTTGACTTTTTAAGAACCTTCTGGTGGAAAAGTATTAGCACAATATAAGAATAAATAAATACTAAGTGTCACCTGTGTCAATGTTTAAGAATGGAATCTCTTTCCTACTTCGTTTGACTGTTCCTTATCCTTGTGCAAGGTTCTGTATGTTACAGTATCATATTTATTAGGTCTCAAAATATTGTTTGGTATACTACACACCAGATGAGATATTTCATGAAAGTACCAAGAATTTTTGGCTGTCATGTATTTCATCTTTATTTGCCCACCTGAGCTCTATATCCCTGGACACCCATTCCAAATAAAAATAATTTCAAAAACCTGGAAGCTTTAATTTCTAAAAGATCAGGAGTTACTCTATTTAATATAGCTTCAAATGAACAAACAGTTTAAATAAAGGTAGTGGTGACTGGACATTTGACAGATTTAATTTAAAAATTTGTCATCTTCGTTGGCTATTTATAAAATCTGGAAATCAAGAGGCAACATCTTTAAAGTGACCTTTAAACCTCTCAAATACTTCAGAAAATACATGAGATCAACAGGTGACTTGTGATTTACCAGGAATCAGCCAAGTATCAATTTTGGTGAGTTTCAGGATTGTCTTCTATCCATAAACATGAGTGAGATTTCTCATGCTATTCTCTGAAACTTGCCTCATTACCCATGCACCACATCACCTATGGTGTTCTGCCTGTCATATCTACCCTCTTCACTACAGGCAGGAAGGCTCATAACTGCCGGGGTATCCTGAGATTCCTAGCCATATTTAAACACAGCTGAGCACCACCTGGGTCAAGCGTTATCAGCCTGGAGCTGCACTGCATGGTTCAAGTGAATTGCCCAGCAGACAGACGAATATGGCATCCTGCTTTGCCAACAGGGACCCAGAAGTCCTGGTGAGTGGGTGGAGCAGGGTTGGGCTGCTGTCTTCCCTCAGGGACCAGCAGAGGAAACCGTGCCACAAGACTGCCAACCTGGTCTGATGTTGCCATTTGAGTTAATGCTGTTTCTGCAGTCCAAAGAGATGTCCAGCTATTTAGGAAGGTCCAATTAGCTTCTCCACTTTGCTAGGATAAGTGCCTGAAGAAGACAGTGCATTCTGAAGAAGCGGACTCAAAATATTAACTCTGTTTCTCTCAACCAGATCTGCTGGGTTTCTCCAGCATTATCTGCATTTGTTTACATGCCACCATCTTCTCTCTGCTACTTCTGCCTATCTCTTCTATTGCACCTACCTCTCATCAAGGCTCTGCAACTTTCACTATTACATGCAACATCTGCTTTCATTCATTCTAACTTACCCCATCAACCTCCTACACTACTCACCCTGTATGGTGTCTGGGATGTCTACTCACTCAGGGCACCTCAGCACCTTTACTCTACCTGCATCAGCTGTACCAGCCATTTTCAACTCACTCATTCTCTCCGTTTGCTTCAGTTCCAAGAGAAAACATCCCGTAATAAAATAGCAGGAGCCAAGTTGGGCGTGGTGCCCAACATTCATCTCCTCACCCCTAAAGCAGGTCCTGGCCCTGGTCAGTGAGGACTGTGACTCTTCATATGGCAATGTCAAAATCCAGCATCTAAGAATCACAGTCAATTGCTGTGCTAATCACCATTGTAGCCACTGGGAATGTATTCTTAACATGCCTGAATTTTTAAATGCTATTTTTTGCAACACAATTTCTCTTTAGTCTCCTGCAGGGAGTCAGGGGATAAGAGGATGGCCCTGAAAGATATCCCGTCCTCCAGGTGAGAAGTATATGTAGCAATATACAGCAATATGTCCATCCACATGACAGATGACAACTATGACAAGCTGTCTAATTTAGTGCCTGTGCTAAACAGCAGGACAAGACAAAGTACTGTGAACATTAAGCTCTGGCTGATTTAGCAAAGCACAAAAAGGCAAGGCAGTGATGCTGTTAACGTCCAAGTAGAAACTAGATGAGTGAGCATAAGGGATCAAGTGTGGATTCCTGAAATTCACCCTGCTCAAATTCACGGACTAGGTACCTAACCCTCTGTACAAAGTATCTTGCCAGCAGCATTCCAATAAAAGGTGCTGATAGGGTCCAAAGTGCAGAACTGAAGTGTAGAATTGTATTGTATGTGGATTAGCTTGTACCATGGGGGAGTTAAGATGTCCAATGTCAACATCCACAAATGGGGGGGCATAAGTGGTTGCTGCCCTGATTCTGATGCCCTGAGATGTTGGTGTCTGGTGTCGAAGATGGAGTTCCAGAGGACCAACAGTGAGTTGGAATCATCAGGTAACTACTCTGACTTTCATGCTGGGAATGGACAGAGTCTAATGTCAATTTGGTGGCTGGGAGAGTGGGCAACTATGAAAAAGTGAGGCGAAATTAACTAATAAGGACATACAAATGTCTGCAACTAGATCACTTGCTGTTCACTAATGCGTTCCTGATTCACCATTCAACATTTAGTCAGAGAATGGGACCTTTTGCTCCTAACATTAAAAATCTCATTTCTGCCGATCTCACCCAATTTTCCCAACTTTCTCATCAATACGCATGACGTTCAGTGGCTGGGAAGATTCTGCCCATAGTGATTAAGACATTTAATTGACCAGAACAATCACCAAACACAGAAAGGCGGCTAAAATTGTGATCAGAGATAATGGGAACTGCAGATGCTGGAGAATCCAAGACAACCAAGTGTGAAGCTGGATGAACACAACAGGCCAAACAGCATCCCAGGAGCACAAAAGCCAACGCCTCGGGCCCAGACTCTGATGAAGGGTCTGGGCCCACGGCGTCAGCTTTTGTGCTCCTGGGATGCTGCCTGGCCTGCTGTGTTCGTCTAGCTTCACACTTGGTTGTCACAGAAAGGAGGCTTTTGTGTTTTTTAAATGGCCTGTTATTAACATGTTAATTTCTATTTAAGAGACTTATAAAATCTTGGTCTGGAATATTATTTTAAAGGAAGGACTGATTTCTAGGTAGGTGAGGATATGTGTCATTTTTAACACAGTTGTGTGTTTGAATTGATTGATGCATTTTACATTGTGATGTAATGTTTGAGCATATTATAAAACGTTTGCCAGGCACCTCTTCCACTTTTCCCCTTTAACAGGAACTCTCGAATGTACTTTCGGGGATTGATTCAATTTTGGCTTGAAGGACTGGATCAGAGAAGTTACTGACCCCAGTCAGAGCAGACATCATATTCAGAGTTGAAGTAAGGAGAGTGCAGAAGCATTCTGTGTTGATGAACCGTTCTTAATGGTGTTATTTCACCTGATCCTCAATGTCAGGTATACAGTTGCAGAGCAAATCAAACACAAAATATTCAACATGTCTGAAGAGCAAGATATATACCTAAATTTTGTCTGAAGGCGCGAGTCCATGTGAGCATGGAGACATCTTGAAGATGTCCACCCTCTGCTTACCTCTCTCACGATCACAGAATCCTATAATGCAGATAGAGGTCATTTGACCCATCAATTCTGCACTGAACCTCCAAGGAGCATCCTACTGCCATTTACCATGGCTAATACTCTTAGCTGGCACATCCCTAGACACTACAGAGCAATTTAGCATGACAAATCCACCTAATCCCCACATATGCGGACTATGGGAGGAAACCAATGCACCTGGCAGAAACCCACAGTGGCTGAGGGAGAATGTGCAAACTCCACACAGACACCCTAGGTTAGAATCAAACCCACATCCCTGGCACTGTGAGACAGTAATGCTGATACTTTACCAGGAACAAAAACAAAGTTGCTGGAAAAACTCAGCAGGTCTGGCAGCATCTGTGAAGGGAAAAAACAGAGTTAACGTTTCGAGTCCGCTGACTCTCCCTCAGAACTTTCTCAGGTTTCATGTTGTGAAGAGCACAGATTTTATTGCTTTTACTTTTGAACTGTGAACTGAAAAGAGAGAAGATACTGCTTTAAAACAAGAAGACTGTACAATTAAATGGCTGCTGTTTTCGAAGTCTTGTTTCTTGCAGTACCATTTTGTTGCATTTTCCTGGAACAGTGAGAGTAGAAGCAGATCCCATGGAGTCAAATGGTTCTGAACTAAAGGAATACAGCTTGACAACTATGTTATGATTGGCTCTTAACCAGGTGACCACAGCTTGTTTGTGGAGCTGGATTAGGAGAGAACTACCTAGCTCACAAAAGAAAGCTTCAAAAAATTTCCCTGTCTCCCCCTCGCTTTCTCACTTTTGTTGAGGTACTGGAAAGCTTTCAGTAACAGCCACCTTGCTGATGAGGGGTCCAGGCCCGAAACTTAGTTTCGTGCTCCTAAGATGCTGCTTGGCCTGCTGAGTTCATACAGCTCCACACTTTGTTATCTCGGATTCTCCAACATCTGCAGTTCCCATTATTGCTGTTTTCCACTCACTTTTTTTCTGCAGCCCCTTGCTGAAGGAAGAATCAAACACCTTTAAAGGCAATGAAAGGATGAATTCTCAAGTAGTGAATGAAAAAATCAGTATATAAACAACATGGTGTCAACAGCAAAATGCTAAAAGGGATTCAAAGCAAGAGAAATAAAGCAACCCATTGAACCGTGTGATCTAGACTGGCGAGATCAAACTGTTCCCTGATTTATCTGTATCATTTCCACTCTTACTGTCCATGTCGTGTCTGACTTTGTGCGTCTGTCTTTGTGAAGGGGATAAATTTAAGGGATGGAGTTTAAATTTTAGAGTTTTAAGTTAGCAAGTCATGTTTCTTAATTGTTAGAGAGGCTACGACATAGTAGTATTGTCACTGAACTAATAATTACAGTTCCAAGCTAATCTTCTGGGAACATGGGCTCAAATCCCTTCATGGCAGGTGATAACAATTAAATTGAAATAGGGAAATCTGCTGACATTATCAGGTCTGGCTGACATGTCAATCCAGATGCACAGAATGTGGGAGACTCTAAACTGCCCTAGCAAGGCATTCTGTTCAAGGGGTAATAAGGGACGGTCAGTAAATGCTAGCCCAGTCAGTATGCCCACAGCCCATGAATGAATTTTTTTTAAAAATGAACTGTACGGAAGAAATCATTTTCAACTCAGTTATCTCAGTTTCTCTGGTCACAGATGCCAGTATTTCTTGAGTTATATTTCAGATTTCCAGCATCTGCAGGGTTTTGCTTTTATTGAAATGTCCTACGCCTTTCTAGAACCTACTTAGCGACATGACAACAAGGATGGTTTATTATCAAACACCACCCCATTTATCTTTGATTTCCTTGTGCTTTACTTCAATGTTTTGTCCCTCAATGATTAGAAATATTCCTACATGTGAGGAAATAGAATACCATAGAAATACAAGTTGTTCGAAGGTACCAATCTTAAAACAGTATATTTGTATATATTTGTATATTTATTTTTAACACCATGGGATGTGGATGTTGCTGGCTTAGTTAGCATTTACTGTCAGTCCCTAATTATTCAGGAGGCAGTTAACAGTCAACCATATTGCTATGGATTTGGAGTCATATGGAGGCCAGACCAGGTAAGGATGTCAGATTTGCTTTCCTAAAGGACAGAAGTGAACAGATGGGTTTTCTTATCAATTTACAATAGTCACATTTGGTTAACCTTTTATTCCGAAATTTTATTGAACTCAAGTTTCACCATCTACCCAAAACATTAGTCTCGAGTTCTGGATTACTAAATCAGTCACTTTTACCACTACTTTGCTATACACCGCCATCCCCCGTGGTGGTATATTCCTTATAAGCCCGCATATGAATTTGTACAAAATTATTCACATCAGCCAAAGGTCAATCAATGCTGCCAGTATTAACGAGAAAACTGGCTTTCAAAATAGAGCATAGTGATCAGACCATCAATCTTATAGAAGTTTATGACCAAACAGAGTATTGATTGCAAGTGAAATACAAATCCTTTGTGAAAAATGTGTCATGATGAAATTGGTGTTGCATTGAATATATACTCACACGTTATAAAGACTTCAAGATTTCACATTATTTTCTCCTAAAAATAGTTCTGTTTATTAACAGAAACAAATGAACACTACAGCCAATGTGAGAAGTTTCTAAAAATATTGATGGAAAGTAAATAGAATAAACCGTGAAATGATAGATAAAAGGATCCTCACAAAATGTCTAAAAAGACTTTTCCAGTTATTTGTTTGCAATCTTGTGTCTATAAAAGTTCTGCCTAAGCTTGACATCACACATCTGGTGCCAAGGATTGCAGTTAAACATAGTAAATGTTGTTCAAAGCTCTGCAGGGAATAAATCGGAAAGAATATATTTTCTGCTGCATGTTACAGTGCTGTTGAACATATAAATGAAACTACTGAGGCTCATCTGATCCAAGCATTAATTCCTGGCTATACTTTCCTTTAATGGACTGACTGGGGAGAAAGTGTCCTGCTTCTTTATTTATCTATTCACTGCATTTAGTACAACTCAAATTAAATATCCGTAACAAGATATGTCAACCCTTCTTCTCAGCAAATAATTAGTACAACTGTTGTCAAACATTACAAAAACACCATGTACCATGGCTAGTTTGATTAACTCATGAAGACTTGCTCCTGTTTCCCTGGAAAGAGGCTTATCTCTTGATCTGAGAGAAATTTGACATCAGGTTAGCTTGTTCAGCCTGTTGCCATCATTATCATCCAAGCAACCTTACAATTCAATGAAATTAAAACTTTGGCTGATGAATATTCCACATTACCACATCTGGTTCACTGCGTCAGTTGTAAATAGAACTTCAGCTTTTCCAGGGTTGCTGCAACAGTTCAGTTCATTACTGCTGGGTTTAGAGTGCTTAATTTAAATGCATACATTCCTTCATCCACAGAAGCACACTGAAACCAATGACCTTTCTAATCATTAGGTCATCACCAGGCTTCATATGTTTTTCTTTCTTCTCATTTCATTTGATTGCATTTCATTTCAGCTGACATAGCAAATTTTAGATTATTTTCTATAATGTGGCAGAGAGTTGATATTGAATATTGTTAAGTCATTATTTGAAAACAGAATAAAAATTAATCAATCCCTTTAAGCAGTGATACAAATTAACCCTTTATTACTGAGGAATTAAGAATGTTGAAAATTATGAATATTTACCTTAGTCCAATCGACATGAAATTTAGAAACATTAATCGTGGACAGCATGTCCCTAATTCTCACCCATTAGTAATACCGGCTAAAATTTCTTATTTTTACAAGTGAAATCAAAACAGAAATAAATAAGGACCCTGGTTTCTGGCTCTGTAATTATTTCCCTTGATGTCAGTGCTGCAAATCAATACCATCAATATCATAAAATCCCTACATTGTTGAAATAGGCCATTCGGCCTGTCAAGTCCACACAGCCCCTTCAAAGAGCATCCCACCTGACCCCACCCTTTCCCTGTAATCCAACATTTCCCATGGCAATTCTACCTTTTCTGGACATCCCAGGACACAGTGGGGCAATTTAGCACAGCTAACCCACGTAACCCGTACATCTTTCAACTGTGGAAGGAAACCCACACAGACACAGCGAGAATGTGCAAACTCATCACAGGGTGTCACCTGAGATTGGAATTGAACCAAGGTCCCTGGGACTGTGACGCAGCAGTGCTAGCCACTGTGCCACCCACATATCTACTTTTATCACCAAGATATATCAACTTTTAATTGGCCTTTAAATTAATTCTTAATTAGCAGCCTTTAGGACTGAATCTTCTGCTCAGAAAATGAAGAATATGTGTCCCCACATGATGCCGAGCAAAAGCAATGACTGCCCAGTCAAATACAGAAATGTCGGACTTCACCAACTCTGCACCAGCTTCAGTAGAAATTGCCTATTGAACTAATAT
Organism: Stegostoma tigrinum; assembly: GCF_030684315.1. Classification (NCBI taxonomy): domain Eukaryota; kingdom Metazoa; phylum Chordata; class Chondrichthyes; order Orectolobiformes; family Stegostomatidae; genus Stegostoma; species Stegostoma tigrinum. Next base: position 39,005,992 of record NC_081377.1, on the reverse strand, counting down.
GATCTTTTAACTTCCAAGAGCAGCTATCTGATGACCTTTCTAAATGTGTTACCAGTTTTATGTTAAGCAATTCCAAATAAGAGGACACCTGGTATTAAGGGGTGAAGGCCATCAAGAATTGGGTCAAGGCCACACAAATGCTAACTCATGATAGATATAACAATTACTGTTAGGGCAAAAGAAACACACATCTGATTTGTCAGGGTTAAGTTCAAACCAGGTAAACTCAAAGTAAAATCCATTGCCTAATTGACTGTCTGCCCAGTACTCTTTCAGAACCTAATTTGATGAGGAAGATGCCTGAAAGTGAATATCAGGATTCCAGTAATGCAGCAATGAAAATTGAGGTATACAAGATGAAGAAAGAGATCTCAGAAGGTTGTAGCATTGCAGGAGGTAACAGAAATAGAAAAGTAACAATGATGGGATTTAAAAACAAGGATGAGATTTTGAAAATTCAATGCATTTTTGGTTTGGGACCTTGCAGGTCAGTGAACAGATCAGTGATGGGTGAACAGGATCTGGTGCGAGTTAACATATGGGCAGCAAAGTTTTGCATGAGTTCATACTTATGAAGAGTTCAAGGTGGGAGGCCAGCCAGCAGAGTATTGAAATAGTCAAGTCTAGAGATAGCAAAAGATAACAAAGTAATCTTATAAGGTCTAAGCAGAAACATGAAATATTAGAGAGTTAATGTACTTCTCTTTGCTTATACCTACAGTGGTCTAATATGTAAAGGAGTCGTTGTCAGCAGTAAACTATTTTTATGGTTTGTCATTTCAGGTGCAAAAGCAAATGGGTTCATATGTAAAAACTTTTCTTAGTCTTGTATTTGAGATTCAGTTTCTGGATTTTTAAGAGACAGAATATATATAAATGGAGTCACAGGAAGATACGGCATTTCCTGATGACATAAAAGGTGCTTCATGGTTTTAACCTGGTTTTCTGTTCAATGCCACTTGTTGATATTCTCAGTGTACTGCACAGACAAAAGTCTTCTGTGTAGAGGGCTACTTGAATGTAATAAGGCTGAAATGGTTTGAAATGTGCAAAAACAAATAGAAATAGCCATGTTCTTTATAAATGGCAAATCACTGAAAGGTATTCACTATTTTCATTGCTAGATTCAAGCAGTTCTTGGGGACAGAATGTTACTGAGTGCCTTTTGATTACCTCACATTCCATTGGTCTGCAAAAACCTAATAAGCAAATAGAAGTACTGTTACAGAAGCCTCAGTGTGGTAGGAAGCAGCCCAGGCCACAGGAAACACTATGCTTTTTTTAAAAAAAAATGGGACTTATAAAGTATTCCCTCCTCCTAGACTTCAGCTTCAGACATTTAGAAAGATCTCAACGAACTTGCCATAGTGCATTTTTATCACTAAAAGTTTGAGTGAGGTTAAATGCACCATTCTGTTATCTTCACTGTGGTGTTTAATATATCCGGGCTATTTTTATGTCATTGCAGAACCTGAACATCCAGTCAAACAGTAAATCTATTTGCAATATTACTTGTTGATGAAAGCACAATGTCATGTTAATCTCCAGAATAATCTTTCAAATAAAACAAATTAAGTATATTTTCTTCCAACAGTTGACAGCATCAAGTGAAAAAGAAACATTCACAAAAACATATTACAGATCACAATGGAAAAAACATTCTCTGATCAACAATAATGGGAGAATTTCCACTTTTCTCCAAAAGTAACAGTCTGCATGCAAAATTGTATTCTTAGAAGTCACACGGTCTTAAACTTTTTTCCAGTGTTTCTATTATTAATAATTATTATAGTTATTAATTTTGAAAAAGCAGACATTCTTCTGATTAAAAGGAGGACCTTCACAGCACAGGATCAACAGAAAACAAAGCAAGCAAATGTATCAAGCCACTATTAAAAAAATTGGTAAATGAACATTTAACACATTGCAGAATATTCCTCTGTACAATAACTCAATGGACATGTTGACCCATTAAATCAATTAATTAAGGATTAACATATGTGTTTAAATAGCAAGCAGCACCATAAGAGTGTGCTAAACAATTGTTTACCGAATGATATTTCTAGTTTAATTTCTATTTTTGCTACAAATGTTACTCACGCTTCATTTAATGCTAGTTTTATATTTTATTCCTATTCCTATTAGCAAATAAACAAATTTATATATTCCTGAAACCTTCAGGTGTAATTCTCAACAAAGTGTTTATATCTGCGTGCAAAGCACTGCACAGCAACCTTGTTTTAATATGCTATGTGAAAAACTATCTATGAATCACGATTGAGAAAGCGTTCAAACCAAATCCAAACACAAACCCCGGCTTTGTGGGCTGGAAAAAAAGATGCGACAAAATAGTTGCCCAAAAGAACCACAAAATTCAGAATGTGTCAAAGCAAAGCAAAGATGACAGTAAAGGTCAGACAAGAATGAATGTAAAAGTAAATTTAGGGATGCCTGCACACCAGCCAAAAAAAAGCTAACCGCAAAGAAAAGGGTCATAGGAACTACTGTGGGTAACCTCAAGCCCACAAGAAACTACCACGGTTGAAGAATGGACCTTAGCACTATTGGATAGAGTGGCAATGATGTACTTTGCCTTGCATTTCGATATTGTGGTAACTATCTGCAATTATTAAGGATCACCCAGCAGTGAATTTGAGTTGGAGGAAACATGTCTGCATAATCTCCTAATAATAGCAGCCACGTACCATTTTGAAAGAGCTGCAGTTGAAATTGTGTACATAAAGTTGTGGCAATAGCATACTTGCTGTATCCAAGTTGAAATATCAGAATGGAAAACAATGGCTGGTTAATTTGAAACAACAGATACACTTTTAATAGTGAATTACTCTCTTGGGACATCATCATACTTTCCCTCCTTTCTTGCTGATCAATCTGTCCAGCATTAAAGAACCCAATAAAAATAGAAGTTTTGAAGAAGGGTCACTGGACCTGAAAAGTTAACTCTGATTTCTCTGCACAGATGCAACCAGACATGCTGAGTTTCCCCAGTAATTTCTGTTTTTGTTTCTGATTTCCAGTATCTGCGCTTCCTTCAGTGAGAAGTGAGAACTGTCAATTAATTAAATAAAAGCCACAGTGAATCAATTGAAATGTTAAACAGGTAGACATAAAAGTTACTAAAGATAAGAGAATAGATGAACAGTTCTCCTTCAACCAACACCGGCAGACGAAAAGTATAAAGTAGTTGTTCATTTAATTTACAGTTTCTGAGACTTTGCAAATTGAAGTCCACGGCCATATCCTTTCTAAGCTGTAAAGAATAGAGTACTCTGAAAACTGTATTGAAACTATGACTACAACACTTACTTTATCTGTCTGCAAGACAAGATAACTAATTTGGTGGCGAAGCAAAAAGATTTAAATTAGAACAATTCTAATCTATAGTACAACAGTTTAAGTAAAAGATGTGCTACCTTCTCCATACATTTGTGAGTCTTAACAGTGGGAACCTGGCTTGTAAGGCTCCAATGCACAAATCTTTGTCGACAGTTTTTGGATAAATTGCTTTAGATGGTCGATCTGTTTACCAAATGACAAGGTTCCCCTCATGCTGATTTGGTGAAGCTTTGGTGTTAAAGTGGATTTTATGACAAGTAAGGACCAGCCAACATGTGCGGAAAACAAAAAAAATGTTTTTCACATAGCATATTAAACAAAACTAGAAACTGCTAGAGAAGATCAGCAGGTCTGACATCAACTGTGGAGAGAAAGCACAGTTAACATTTTGTGTCCAGTGGCCCTTTTTTGGAAATTGTTGAACTTGAATTCCTCAATGCCTGAAAGGAGGAGAAGAAATTTCTTGTTAGAATGCTAAACAAGCCAAAGGACGGACAGTTCTGAGATGGCATGAAATGGTGTTGACGGAGCGAGAGGTTGAGAGTATGGATATGGTGCCACATAGCACTGAGTGTAATGTTTAGGATGCAGCATGAATAGTCTCTGATTCTGTGATTCTGGGAGGATTTGATGCACAAAGGATGAAACTTCACTTGGAGTCCACGTGAAGTGAGTTTGATCAGGAGGCAGTCAATGAGGAATGAGATGTGTTCTGCGGAAACCAGTGTTGGCAAATACCTTATCAAACACAAATTGCTCTTTCTGTGTTTGTTTCAAGCCAACAGCGGTTTGCATGACCCCACCCTCCCACCAAAGGAGATTAGCCATTCCAGATTATCATACAGAAATGAAGCCTGAATCACCAGTTTGCCTTAATTTAAAAAAAGGCAAATAAATTGGCTGGTAGACCAGTAAAAACAGTGGACAAGTCTCCCTGACAGATTATGCGCTCTGTACACATTAGAGAGCAAATTGGCCAGTACACTACTTGGTGTTAAATTCTTGAACATTACTGGAATTAAAAGACATTGTAAAATGGGGAGGAAAGACATAGATACCCACCCCAAGCAAAAATCTAACTTTTTTTTCAAATGTGCAAAGTTGTTGTTGTCATGTGATGTGGGAAATAGAAGCAGGAAGTGGCGAAGTTGTAAATTCTATTCTGGGCCGTTTAACGGGTCCCCGAGAAGAGACCGAAAGAGTGCGGTGATATTAAAACCAAACAACCTGCACCCCCATCACCTCTCTCTAATTTATACCCCCTCCTATGATCGTACTTTTAAAAAATACCCATTAATGTTATAAGGTAACAATTGGGAAAACATGGTTAAATTTGTATCCAACATGTACCACGGAAGCCACAGATGTCTCTTCTGCCATGTCCGAACTGGAAGCATCATCCTTACCGCTTCTTACACCGTGAGTGCGATAAATAAATCCAATAATAATATTATATAAATAAGTTTATTTAAAAGAGATTACCTCCTCATCTTGGGCCACGCGGCAGAGGCGATGAAGATGAAATGGCGTTTGGGACGCCATGATGAGTCTATTTTGTCAGTTCGCCGGATTTTTTTTAACTCAAAATAATAATTTTAAATGAAAGGCGACGTTAGCGGTGAGATGAGGGTTTTGGGGACTGACGGGGGATTTTCTTGCCCGCCTAGTTTTACAATTTCTTCCCTCCTCATTCCATTTTTGTCCCAACCGTCTCTGAGCGCGCGGCGCAGCCGTTACTAACGGATGTCCCGTTTAAAATTTGAACCAGTTTTGGTTTTAATTTTGCAAAGAAAACAACACTTACTGTTGTCGACGCACACTGAGGAAAATAATTGGCATGCAGTAACTAATGCTTTGAAACATCCCATTAAAGCATCTCATAGTGTTATACAACAGGATTTGGTCCCAAATAAACCAGATGCAAATGTTGGCCAGGTTACCCAGAGTTTGGATTTGGAAGTCACTAGCTCTCTGTCCAATCATTCCCATTCCCCTGCTCTCTCCTTGTACACCTCCTCCTCCTCCACCAACATCCACTCCCACCGCTACTGACACGAAGTAGCAGCAATGTTTACTATCTACAAGATGTACTGCAGAAAAAAAACACCAAAGATTCTAATATACCACCTTCCAACCCCGACGACCACTTGCATCTGGAGTGACAAGGGAAGCAGATACGTGGAAACACTGAAAGTCCTGCTCCAAGTCACTCACCATTCTGACTTGGAAATATACCCCCATTCCTTTTCTGTTGCTGGCTCAAAATCCTGTATCTCCTTCCCAAAGGATATTGTGGAGTATACCTACAGCACATAGACTGTAATAGTTCAAGGAAAGCAGCTCACCACGACCTTCTCAAGGGCAACTGGGGCAGGCAATAAATGCTGGACTAGTCACTGATGCCCATGTCCCATGAGTGAAATAGGGCAAGGGAAATAAGACAGGGAAAGTGACTAAAGTGTTTGTAGGGGAAAACTTTGAAACCAATGATCATAATGCTACTACTTTTAACATAATTATGGAAAAGGATTAGTCGTCCATAAAAGTTTTTGAGAAGATTTGTAGCTCAGGTTGTGGATGAGGTTACAGACTTGTTTGCTGAGCCAGTGTATTTGATTGCAGACGTTTTGTCACCCTGCTTCACCGGAGGCGCAAGTCGACAAAACGTCTGCAATCAAACACACCGACTCAGCGAGAAAGTCTGCAACGTTAAAGCTCTTAATTGGAGAAAGACAAATTTTAAGGGTACGAACCAAGAACTTCCTTTAGACTCTTCACAGAAAGAGAGGCAACTGACAAATAGAAGACCTCCAAGAAGTGTGATAATGAAATTTCAGAGGCATTATGTTCCTGTTGGAGTGAAAGGCAAATCTAGTCGGATTAGGGAACAATGGATGAATAAAGACATTGAAGTTCTACTCAAGAATAAAATAGAACTGTATGTTAGATACGGACAACTGAGATCAACTGAATTTCTTGAAGACTACTAAGAGTGTAGGTGCATTCTTAAGAAGGAAATCAGGAAGGCAAAGAGGGGATATGTGAAGCTTTGGCAGATAAGATTAAAGATAATCTGAAACAATTCTACAAATATGTTAACATCAAGACCGCAACTACAGTGAGAGTAGGACTGCTTAAAAATCAATGTGGTCATCTTTGTTTGAACCATGGGAGAGGGGAAAAATATTAAATGCATACTTTGGCCGTTTTTACATTCAGAAAGAAATGGAGGCTAGAAAACTTGGGGAAATAAATATTGATTTTTTTTAAAGAAACAGTTCACATTAAAGAAGAGGAAGTGCTGGAGGTCTTAGAAAACATAAAGGTAGATAAGGTTAGAGGGGTTTGAGCCAAATACAGGCAGGTAGGACTAGTTTAACTTGGGAAATTTGGTCGATGTGAATGAGTTGGACCGAAGAGTATGTTTTCATGCTGTATGACTCTCTGACTCAATCAAGTGTATCCAAGGACAGTGCGAAGTTAGGGAGGAAATTGCAGGGCCCCTAGCAGAAATATTTGTATTATCTACAAACACAGATGAAGTACTGGAGAACTGGAGGGTGGCTAATGTTGTGCCATTGTTTAATAAAAGCTGTTAGAAGAAGCCTGGAAACTGGACCTGTGAGTCTGCTAACGGTGGTGGATAAATTATTGGAGGTGATTCTGAAAGATAGGATTTATGTGCAATCATAGAGGCAAGAATTGATTAGGGGTCAGCAGTGGGGTTTTGTATGAGAAAAAGTGCATGTCATAAAGTTAATTGAGTTTATTTGTGTTAATTAAGTAACCAAAAAGATTGAATGAGGGCAGAGCAGTAACCGTTATTTACTTCAACTTTGGTAAAGCCTTTGACAAGGTTCCACATGGTAGACTAATTAGTCTAGTAATTAGTAAAGTTAGATCACATGGGAGTTAGGGTGATCTTGCAAATTGGATACAAAATTGACTTTATGGTGGGACAGGGACGGCTGTTTTATTTTCACTTTGTTCTGATTTTGGATCCCTTGGAAGAGCCAAGGGAACTTTTATTTTAGCCCTGTACTGTTGCTGTCCCTCTTGCACTTGATACAGATCGGTGAGAGGGGGTTTTATTTTAACTGAAATGAGCAGAGGACCTTCCTCTGGAATTTAACCATTATTGTCCCTGTCCCAGGATTATTTAATGGGGATCGAGCAGAGGGAATTTATTTATTAAGTTGTCTATTTGCTTGTTTATTTGTTTTCTTTGATTTTGCTTGAGTTTATTTTTATTTTAGCCCCCTGTGGCCCCTGTCCAAAAGAGGTTGGTGGGGACACAGTCAAGGGAGAGCTTTTTTTTCCTGTTTATTTGTTTTTGTTTCCTTTTTCTCCAGAGTAATAGGGTCTTTATTTTTGTTTTGGGGGCAGTGTCAGGGGGGTGGTGGTTCTTGTTTTTTTTTCTGTTTACACCTTTCGTATAAAAGAGTGGAAGATTGTTTTGTGGTCTGGAACCTTGTGATCAGCTGTGTTCCACGTGGATCGGTATTGGGTCCACTTCTGTTTGTCATCTATATTCTCAGCCAAATCATTTACATAAGAGACATGGTTAGTAAGGTTGTAGATGACACCAAAATTGGTGGCATAGTAGACAGTGAAGAAGGTTATCTAAGATGAAAAAGAGATCTTGATCAATTGGGTCAATGGGCTGAGATGTGGCAGATGGAGTTTAGTTTGGATAAATGTGAGGGGTATTATATTTGGGTAATATAAGCAGGGACAGGACTTGTACAATTTATGGTAGAGCCCTGGGTAGTGTTGTTGAACAGAGAGTCCTAGGTGTTCAGGTTTATAGTTCTTTGTAACTTGCATCACAGGTAGACAGGGTGGTTATGGGACGTATAAAATCATGAGGGGCATAGATAAGGTGAATGACCCTAGGGTCTAAATTAGCTTGTAAAAGAAAGAAAGAGAGGTTTTCTTTTCAAAAAGAAAAGGTTTAGTGAAAAAATTCCAGAGCTTAGTGTCCAAGCAACTTAAGGTAGAGCTGAGCTAGAGAAGTGAGATCATGGAGGTGTTTGAAAACTAGGATGACAGTTTTAGAAGTTGCTACGTCCAGACCTGAAATGTCCACTTTCCTGCTCCTCCAACGCTGTCTGACCTATTGTGCTGTCCAGCTCCACGTTTTATCAACTCTGGCTTCCAGCATCTTCAGTCCTTACTATCTCCTGACAATTTTTTTAAAAATGAGACATTGCTGAACTGGTAGCACCGTTGCCCAGTGAGGACAGGGGTGATGTAAGACCACAAGCAATAGTGGGTGAGCTCAATTTTACATGTGTAGAATGTAGTAGAACATCCAAGAATGTGTTCAGACAATTAAATCTAAAGAAATTGGCACTGATAAATGTTTCAGCAGCACATCAAATGAAGCAGAGATGAAGTTACAGAAGTTGAAATGAGCAGTCTTGATGTGCATTTGAAATTTCTGATGTGTGATGCACTTTGAAGTTTAACTTTTTTGAATAAATAATGTACTTGTACTTGTGTTTTTCAACAGAAAATAATATTGTTTGCATAATTTGCCTTGCTTTAAGAAAATATGCTTTTTAATGGTTTCTGACGAAAGGTCATTGTACTCGAAACAGTAACTTTCTGTAGATACTGACTGACCTGAGTTTCTCTAACACGTTCTGTATCATTCAAGTTTTGTCAGAAATTCTGTTACAGAAATAAAATGTCAGTTGTTGAAACTTGATATGAGAGGAAAAAGTGCACCTTGGGATTCTTGGATTTAAAAATAAGTCAATGAATTGCTTATCTGGAGTTTGTCAGTCAATAAATGAAACCAAAATGCATGATGGAAATTGGGAAATAGCTGTGATATTTGGAGGTAATCTAGTTGAATTATTGAAAGAAAATCACACGGATAAACTGTGATTCATGTACTGGAGAAAATGCGCAGCTTTTGATAGAAGTCTTTTTGATCTTAAAGACTTGTAGTGCTCACATCTTGATTGTGTTGGCTAACTAGCTTATATATGCCATTGATTAGAAAGGAGACCTGTACTTTTAAGATGACCTGGAAATTAACCCAGAGGTGTCTTGACCGAATATGGTAACTAGGTTTATAGAATTTGTGCAAGATAAGCATGCACCCTGGTGTTTAACGAAGTGAAAATAAGGAGATTGAAAAATACAAAAGAGCATTCAATTCAGTTTTAAAGAAGAGTCTTATTACATCTTGAAACATTAATTCTGTCTCTCGCTTTCTACAGAAGTGGCCAGGCATGCTTCTTTTTCACTGGCACTTTGTTTTTATTTCAGATCTACAGTGACTGCAGTACTTTGCTCTTATTTCAATTCAGTTGCATTCAATTTCATTTTATTGTCCATACGGTATTTCATTTTGGGTACTTTCTTTTAAACTACATGTACAGTAACAATAAGAAAGGAGCTAGATGATTTAATTGGCCCCAATTACAAGTTTAACTGTGGGTTGAGCAGTGAAGAGGAAGTTTTGTGGTACAGTAGGTAGCATCTTTACCTTTGAACAAGAAGATTGAAGTTCATGTCCCACTCAAGGACTTAATGGTCAAGGAAAGTACATTCATAACATGGCCAAACAGGATGAGCAATCTTTCCAACATATGTCAATGCTATTTGGTAAGAATGGGAGTGATTCGTGATCAGCCATGTAATGGAAAGAAAGTTGGATCTTTACCATCATTTTTCATTGTTCAATACTGGAACACGCATGTAAAAAATACATGTCACTAAAGCAACAGAAGTTGGCTATTTGATTCTTCAAGCCTGCTGTATTATTCAGTCAGATCATGGCTGATCTGTTTGTGATTCGAATTTCACAATCCCATTTATTCCTGATAACCTTTAAATTCCCTTACGTAGGAAGACTGTTCCTTTTTCTGCCTTGAATATTTGACCAAGCCTTCACTGCCTTCTGAGGCGGAGAGTTCCAAAATTTCACAAAACCTGAGAGAAAAATGCTGCCATGTTGCTGTCCTAAAAGGGCAGCCCAAATTTTATGAGTATCCCCTAGTTTTGGACACTCCACCCTCTCTCTCTCCCCCCCCCCCCCCCCCCCAACCCACACAAGAGTAAGTAAACTTTCCTTGTCCACCTTATCAAGATAATTCAGGATATTTTAAACTTGATCATCCCAGGTTGCCCTTAAGGAGGTGACCTTATTTTGTATTCAGATGGTAATCTTTCCATACCCTAAAAGTGAATCAACACAATTTCTGGATACAATCTAATTATCTTTGTGACTTTCGACTTAATTGATATCAATGTCATTATAAACAGTGATGGAGCTGCTAATTTTGGAATTTGATTATAGCTGATTATGCACTGTATCACTAGAATAACCTTGAAGTGCACTGAGTTGTTTTTATTCATTCATGGAATGTGGGTGTCTCTGGCTAAGCCAGCATTTTATTGCCCAGATGGAAGTTAAGAGTTAAGCGCATTGCTGAGAGTCTGGAGTCACATGTAGGCCAGGCCAGGTAAGGATGACAGATTTCCTTCCCTGAAGGACATTAGTAGATCAGCTGAGTTTTTTCTGACAATTGGCAGTCATGTCATGGTCATCGTTAGACCCTTAAATCCAGACTCTCTGGAATTTAAATTCAATAATCTACTGTGGTAAAATTTGAATCCAGGGCCCCAGAATATTAGCTGAGTTTCTGGAATAATAGTCTGGGGATAATATCACTGGGCCATTGAGTTGCAACAATTAAGTGTATGGCTAACAAATTTTGGGGCACTGCTTGCCCAATGTTCACCTTCACAGATATATCGGCGTGTAGGAGAGAGAAGTTGGGAGAAGTTGTACAGGACCAGGATATATGCATTCATGGCAGCAGTGTAACCTAGTATAGATGTCGATTTTCTGTATTTTCTTTGAAGCTCAGGCAATTGTGGCACTGTATCTCCGAGCAAACCTGTAATGCTGTGCAGATCTCGAGCAGATAATAAGCTCCTTATTTGCAAATATGTAGGCCCTAACAATTGTTCCAGGTTTAGTTAGAAGACTTCTCTTACTTCTTCACCAAGCGAGTCTGTTTCCAGCCTGAAATGTATGTCTGCTTTCTGCCTTTTAGCGTGGGAGCTTGGAACATCAGATAACACCTGAAATCTGAGTCCCTCAACTAAATTTCCAGAGTCGTGAGTCTAATTTTTTTTTGATATTGAGGGCAAACCATGAAATATCATTTGCTTCAGAGATAGTACGAACTGCAGATGCTGGAGAATCTGAGATAACAAGTTGTGGAGCTGGATGAACACAGCAAGCCAGCATTAGAAGAGCAGGAAGGCCTACATTTCGGGCCTATACCCTCCTTCAGAAAATTCATTTTCTGTACAAGGGTCTAGGCCCAAAACATCAGCTTTCCTGCTGCTCTGATGCTGCCTGGCCTGCTGTGTTCATCCAGCTTCACATCTTGTTAGCACAAATGATATTTGTGATTTTGCTGAGTTAACAATGAGTAGGTGCTGGGGGAAATGTAGTTGTTATTGTGTATTTAGGTTGTCTTGCCTTAGAAGAAGGGCAGAGAAGGTTCACTGGACTGATTCGTAGGATCAGGGAATTGTGTCATGAAGAGTCGTAAGTAGGCGAGGCCTTGAAGAATGTCAGGTGATCTCATTGAAATGTGTATAAAATTCTTAGGGTCACTATGACAGAGAGCTGTTGGAAGGATGTTTTCTTCAACCAGGGAGTTTAAAACTAGACATTTTTAATCTGAAAATGAGGGATCAGCTATTTAGGACTATCATAAAAAATTGTTTGACTCAAGATTGTAGAACCTTTGGTTTTTTCTGTGGTAGAATGCTATGGGTTCTCAGTTGTTGAGTCATGTCCAAGATCAGATTTTTGGATATTAAGAGTTTAAAGTATATGGCGATATCGCAGGAAGATGCAGTTGAGAGTGAATATCAGCCAAAATCCTACTGAAGGACTCAAGATGCCAACTAGTCTTCCTTTTATTTCCTGCTCTTATGTTCAAAAGACATTTGATTAAGTACCATGTGATAGGCTTCATAGTAGAACATAGAACATAGAAAAGTACAGCACAGTACAGGCCCTACGGCCCACGATGTTGTGCCGTGGAATAATCCTAATCTAAAAATAAAATAACCTAACCTACATTCCCCTCAATTCACTGCTGTCCATGTGCATGTCTAGCAGTCACTTAAATGTCACTAATGACTCCACTTCCACGAATACCACTGGCAAACTATTCCATGCGCTCACAACTCTCTGGGTGAAGAACCTCCCTCTGACGTCTCCTCTATACCTTCCTCCTAACACCTTAAAACTATGACCCCTCATGGCAGTCAATCCTGCCCTGGGGAAAAGTCTCTGGCTATCGACTCTATCCATTGCCTCTCATTACCTTGTACACCTCGATCAGGTCACCTCTCTTCCCCCTCTCTCCAGAGAGAAAAGTCCGAGCTCAGTCAACCTCTCCTCGTAAGACAAGCCCTCCAGTCCAGGCAGCATCCTGGTAAACCTCCTTTGCACCCTCTCCAGAGCCTCCACATCTTTCCTACAATAGGGCGACCAGAACTGGACACAATATTCCAAGTGTGGTCTCACCAGGGTTTTGTAGAGCTGCAGCATAACCTCGCAGCTCTTAAACTGGATCCCCCTGTTAATGAAAGCCAAAACACCATATGCTTTCTTAACAACCTTATCCACCTGGGTGGCAACTTTGAGGGAGCTATGCACTTGAATACCAAGATCCCGCTGTTCCTCCACACTGCCGAGAATCCTGCCTTTAATCCTATATTCAGCATTTAAGTTCGACCTTCCAAAATGCATCACTTCGCATTTATCCAGGTTGAACTCCATCTGCCATTTCACAGCCCAGTTCTGCATTCTGTCAATGTCTCGTTGAAGCCTGCAATAGTCCTCGATACTATCAACTGCACCTCCAACCTTTGTGTCATCAGCAAACATACTAACCCACCCCTCAACCTCCTCATCCAAGTCATTTATAAAAACTACAAAGAGCAGGGGCCCAAGAACACAGCCCTGCGGGACACCACTCAGCACTGACCTCCAGGCTGAATACTTACCATCTACAACCACTCTCTGCCTCCTGTCAGACAACCAATTTTGAATCCAGACAGCCAAATCACCCTGTAGCCCATACCTCCTGACTTTATGAATGAGGCTTACACATGGAATATTATGAAGCTTACACATGAAACGTTCCACACTAGCATGGGTATAAAACTAAGTGGATGGTAAAATACAGGTTTATAATTGGCTGCTCTTAGACTTGAAGGAGATGTGTAATAGAATTTTCCATGGTTCAGTTCTCAGGCCACTGCTTTTCTCATTATACATTGAAGACTTCAGCTTTGAACTCTGTTTCAAAGTTTGCAAACCTTTGTTTTACATATGTGAAGAAGATGGAAACTTTGAGGACATGTGCTTCAGTCCATTTTGCCAGCCTGCAAGGGAAAGATGAGCGTTTTTAATGTATTGATATCTCTTGTAGGAGGAATGAAAAGGGCCAATGTATGATAAATCATTTAGTTTAATGAGGGAGTAAATGAGAGACCAAACTTGGTGTTTGCTGTCAAATCTCTGGCAATAGGACCGGCTAATAAACTAATTAATTAATCACATGGATTCTTGAACATTGTAAATAAAAGCATACAGTATAAAAGGCAAGAATTTATGCTAAACCCATATAAGACAGGAAAAGGCCCCAGCAGAAGTATTGTATCCGATTCTGAGCAGTACATTTTAAGAATAACATCCTAGCTGAAGATAGTACAGAAGATATTTACTAGAATGTTTCCAGTGATTAAAAAATTACATTCATGTAATGAGGGGACACAGATTTGTTATTTGGCAGAACTAAGGACATCATGGGAAAAAGCTTTTTTTAAAATCACGTGAGCCATTGGGATATTTTTATTCACTTCTGGACTGTAGGCATCTTTTGCAATCTCAGCATTTATTCCCCATCCCTAATTGCCCTTGAGATTGTGGTGGAGAGCTGCCTGCTTAGAAAGTACATGTGATGAAGATGCTTTCGCAGTGAAAAGGGATGAGTAGTGTTTGATCTCATTTCCAAGCCAATAGGTTTCTGACCAATTTATGTAACATGGGAGAATGTTCCATATGCAATTGCATAAATGAATATTATATAACATAGGACTGCCATTGCTGGAAATCTGAAATAAAAAGTTATTGCTGGAGAAACTCAGTGGGTCTGGGAGCATCTTTGGAGAGAAAGAAGAGTTAATGTCTTGTTACTTGGTCGGCATTATGCAATCTTTAGAATTGCACATTTTTTAAAAATTGCATTCAAATTTCACCATGTGCCATGGTGGAATTTTAACTCACTTCTCAGAATATTAGGCAAGGGCTCCGGATTACTAATCCAGTGTTTTTGCCACTACTCTGCCACCTCCCCTCAAATTAACAATTTGGAACAAAAAAACACAATTATGAAATTCTTAGGTGACGTCAAATTTAAGTGAATAGTCAGTACCAAGGAGGACTAACAAATTACGTCAGTAAACTTGGAAAGGTAGATTATGTTGTAAAGACTGGTACGATTGGGTAGAAGAACAAAGGAATCGTGTAATACGGATGAAACACTTGCTATAAATTGCATCACAGGCTAGTAAGCCATATACTTTTTAAAAAAATACTGGGAATTAAAAAGTTGAGAAGTTATGCTTAATTTCTACTGTACTTTAATTACGTTACACTTAGGGCATTTGTGTAGTTCCTTCATATCAGATAAGGAATCAGGAGTTAGTGAAGAGGTTGCAGAGAAAATTGCAAGTAAATAGCAAAATTACAAGAATATACATATCAACAAAAACAAGTTGGAAGTTTCTTCTACCTCAAAGCTCAGTCTTCCTCAAGTTCTGCCAGAACAGGCTACGCCTTCTGTATTTTTTTTAATCTTTGAAGTAATGTTGAACTCTGTCACAGAAAGATTACACAACAGGGTAATGATGAAATGGTGCTAACAAAGAGGCTGCCTTTTCAATTTTCCCGATTGCTGATTTACCTGTTCCTTTATTAGGAAGTAGTCTAAGTTCTAAATTAGCCCCTTTGGATAAGGGTGAGGATCATTTGGTGTTATGTCTAAACAGAGTTTCATAAACTGACATCTCTTATTTCGTTAGCTCCTAGCATTACATTACATTGTGAACAAATTGCACATCCTTTTTAGATACAAATTGCATCTAAACAAGCAACGTTCCATCCTTGTATTAAGAATACAAATTATTTTGAACAATTTTTGGTGCTAGACAGGGTCTGCAGCAGGTGGTGAGGGAACCAACAAGAGGGGAAAAAACATACTTGACCTCATCCTTAACAATCTACTGGCTAGAGATGTATCTGTCCATGACAATATTGGTAAGAGCACCATCGTACAATCCTTGTGAAGACCAAGTCCTGCCTTCTGACTAAGAATACCCTTCAGCGTTTTGTTTGGTACTATCACCAAGTTAAATGAGACAGACGTCAAACAGATCTAGCAACTCAAAACTAGATACACATGAGGTGCTATAATCCATCAACAGCAACAGAATTGTACTCCAGCACAATCTGCAAATTCATGGTCTGGCATAATCCACTCTACCACTACTACCAAGCCAGGATATCAACCCAGTTTCGATGGAGAGTGCAGGAGGGTATGCCAGGAACAGCACTAGGCATACCAAAAATGAGGTGTCAACCTATTAAAACTGCCAAAGAGGCTACTTGCATGTCAAATAGCATCGGTAGCGAGCGATAGACAGAACTAAGCGATTCCCACAATGAACAGGTCAGATCTAAACCCTGCAGTCCTGCCATATCTAGTTGTGAATAGCAGTGGACAATTTACTCGCTTGTGGAGGAGGAGAGTGCAACATATGTATGCAGAAGATAAGACTGAAGAGTATACATCAATTTCAGTCAGAAGTGCCAAGTGGATGATTCATCTCTGCTTCCTCTGCTGGTCGCCAGCATTATAGAAACCAGTTTTCAGCCAATTTGATTCATTCTATGTGATATCAAGAAACAGTTGGTGGCACTGGATACAGCAAAGGCTATGGGCCATGACAACATTTCAGCAACAACACTGAAGACTGTGCTCGAGACCTTGCTGCTCCCCTACTCAAGCTCTTCCTGTATAGTTACAACAGTGGCTTTCGCCCAAAACTGTGAAAAATTCCCAGGAGTTTCCTGAACATGCAAAGCAAGACCAATCCCATCTGACTAATTACTTCCTCTCTGTCATTAGTAAGGTGATGGAAGGTATCATCAGCAGTGCTATCAAGTATCATCTGCTCAGCAGTAACCTGTTCAGTGGTGCTCAGTTTGGGTTTCACCAGAGCCACTCAACTCCTGACCTAAGTTCAGCCTTGCTTTAAATATGGACTAAAGAGCTGAATTCTAGAGGTGAGAGTGACGAACTTTGACATTAAAACTATATTCAACCAAATGTGGTATCAAGGATCCCAAGCAAAACTGGACTCGATGACTATTGGGGGAAAATTCTTCAGTGGTGGAGTCATATCTGACACACAGGGAGACCATTGTGGTTTCTGGAGGTCAGTCATCTCCACTCCAGCACATCTCTGCAGGAATTTCTCAGAGTAGTGTCCTTGGCCCAACCATCTTCAGATGCTTCATCTATAACCCTTCTCCAACATAATATCAGAACTGGGGATATTTTCTGATGATTGAAGTAGCAAGTAACATTCGCACCACACAAATGCCAGGCAATGACCATCTCCAAAAGAGGCAATCTTAACCACCAGCCCTTGATATTCAGTTGTGTTACCAACACTGAATCTCCAACTAACAAGACCTTGGGTTACCACTGACGAGAAAGTCAGCTGGACTCACCACAAAAAAAAACAAGGGCCACAAGAGCAGGTAAAAGGCCAGGAATATTGCGGTGAGCAACTCCCCAAAACCTGCCCACTGTCTACAAGGCACAAGTCTGAACAGTGAAGGAATACTCCCACTTGTCTGGATAGTTGCAGCTCCAACAGCGCATAAGGTTTACACTATCCAGGATAAAGTAGCCTACTTAATTGGCACCTCGTTCACAAACATCCAATCCTTCCTCCACTGATGCTCAGTAGCAGCAGTGCTTACTATCTACAAGGTGCACAGCAGAAATTCACCAAAGATCCTTAGACAGCACCTTCCAAACCCACAAATGCTTCCATCTTGAAGGGCAAGGGCAGCAGATACATAGGAACACTACTACCTGTAAGTTCACTTCAAAGCCACTCACCATCCTGACTTGGAAATAATCTACCACTCCTTTATTGCCACTGGGTCAGGATCCTAAAATTCTGTTCCTAAGGATATTGTGGGCCAACCCACAGCACACAGATGCAAAAAATTCAAGAAGGCAGCTCACCACCATTTTCTCAAGGGTAATAAAAAATGCTAGCCAACTAGTGATGCCAACATCCCACAAGTGAATGAAAAGCACATAGGTTAGCATGTTTCTATTCCTCTGGACTAAGGCAATGAAGAAAAAACATGAGTAGTAATTCCTACCAAGATATTTTCATGAAAATTTGTTCTGAACTACAGATACAGTTAGCATGTAGCAGAACCAAATTCTAATTCATTGACATGACAATTCTTGTTTAAAAATAACATCATGCTAATTATTTCAAAGTTTTACTTTAATCTGATAAAGAAGCCTCGGGTTTTATAGTGTAATTCAAACAAATGTGATAGCTGTTTTCCAACCAGACAAAATAACACCAAGACAGCCACTGTGACAGTTAACAACAGTTTGCTTTTAAAATTTTAATCTTACCTAGCAGACATAATTTAAACTGGACTATTCAAGTGTAAACCTGAAACAATTTTTGAAAACAATATGGGAAAATTAGTATTATCAAACTCCTTCACACTGTTGCTAATGTATTTAATAGCAAGATTTTATTTTTGTTTGGTAGGTTGTTTGGACTGTAATGGCTGGATTTGAACTGGTACGGTTGTTCAGGCCGGACTCGAGGGTAGATGTCTCTATGGTTGGTATTCGTCTTGAAGGCATCTTTCATGGAGGTAAGTAAATATTTTAGATGTTCTTTTAACATTTTAATGATTTTAGATCAGAAAATCTGCAGCACACCAAAATGGTGCGGACACAGTCAATGTATTTTAGTGCTGTAGAACATGGTGAGCAACCTTGCATTTTAAAGTCATAGATTCAAAGGCTTTAGTATATCACCTTCTGATTTTACAATATTACTTTTTAAAAATATAAATTTAATGTGGTCTGGCAATACATGACTTATTTTGGTTTTGATAAAACAAAATTAAGTCTAGGTTTATAAAAGCTGACGTTTCGGGCCTAGACCCTTCATCAGAGAGGGGGATGGGGGGAGGGAACTGGAATAAATAGGGAGAGAGGGGGAGGCGGACCGAAGATGGAGAGTAAAGAAGATAGGTGGAGAGGGTGTAGGTAGGGAGGGGATAGGTCAGTCCAGGGAAGACGGACAGGTCAAGGAGGTGGGATGAGGTTAGTAGGTAGCTGGGGGTGCGGCTTGGGGTGGGAGGAAGGGATGGGTGAGAGGAAGAACCGGTTAGGGAGGCAGAGACAGGTTGGACTGGTTTTGGGATGCAGTGGGTGGGGGGGAAGAGCTGGGCTGGTTGTGTGGTGCAGTGGGGGGAGGGGATGAACTGGGCTGGTTTAGGGATGCAGTGGGGGAAGGGGAGATTTTGAAACTGGTGAAGTCCACATTGATACCATATGGCTGCAGGGTTCCCAGGCGGAATATGAGTTGCTGTTCCTGCAACCTTCGGGTGGCATCATTGTGGCAGTGCAGGAGGCCCATGATGGACATGTCATCTAGAGAATGGGAGGGGGAGTGGAAATGGTTTGCGACTGGGAGGTGCAGTTTTTTGTTACGAACTGAGCGGAGGTGTTCTGCAAAGCGGTCCCCAAGCCTCCGCTTGGTTTCCCCAATGTAGAGGAAGCCGCACCGGGTACAGTGGATGCAGTATACCACATTGGCAGATGTGCAGGTGAACCTCTGCTTAATGTGGAATGTCATCTTGGGGCCTGGGATGGGGGTGAGGGAGGAGGTGTGGGGACAAGTGTAGCATTTCCTGCGGTTGCAGGAAATGCTACACTTGTCCCCACACCTCCTCCCTCACCCCCATCCCAGGCCCCAAGATGACATTCCACATTAAGCAGAGGTTCACCTGCACATCTGCCAATGTGGTATACTGCATCCACTGTACCCGGTGCGGCTTCCTCTACATTGGGGAAACCAAGCGGAGGCTTGGGGACCGCTTTGCAGAACACCTCCGCTCAGTTCGTAACAAAAAAAACTGCACCTCCCAGTCGCAAACCATTTCCACTCCCCCTCCCATTCTCTTGATGACATGTCCATCATGGGCCTCCTGCACTGCCACAATGATGCCACCCGAAGGTTGCAGGAACAGCAACTCATATTCCGCCTGGGAACCCTGCAGCCATATGGTATCAATGTGGACTTCACCAGTTTCAAAATCTCCCCTTCCCCCACTGCATCCCTAAACCAGCCCAGTTCATCCCCTCCCCCCACTGCACCACACAACCAGCCCAGTTCTTCCCCCCCACCCACTGCATCCCAAAACCAGTCCAACCTGTCTCTGCCTCCCTAACCGGTTCTTCCTCTCACCCATCCCTTCCTCCCACCCCAAGCCGCACCCCCAGCTACCTACTAACCTCATCCCACCTCCTTGACCTGTCCGTCTTCCCTGGACTGACCTATCCCCTCCCTACCTCCCCACCTACACCCTCTCCACCTATCTTCTTTACTCTCCATCTTCGGTCCGCCTCCCCCTCTCTCCCTATTTATTCCAGTTCCCTCCCCCCATCCCCCTCTCTGATGAAGGGTCTAGGCCCGAAACGTCAGCTTTTGTGCTCCTGAGATGCTGCTTGGCCTGCTGTGTTCATCCAGCCTCACATTTTATTATCTTGGAATCTCCAGCATCTGCAGTTCCCATTATCTCTAAGTCTAGGTTTGGTTGTTTTGGAGGTGAAGAGGTAAAATGTATGTTTTGCAAAAGGGAAAAGGCAACTCTTGCAAAATAACTTACTTGTTTTTGGTAGTGGCTTTTCAGTTAAATGAAAATTGGTATCTCTTTTGATCCGGAATATTAGTTTTGATGCTCATATCTAGATTAAATTTTGTTCAGCATCGTAGCTATAAACTATTCCGTTGACCTCTAAGAAGCAGAAAGTCAAAAATATTCTGGTTGTTAACTAAGTAGGAAAAATGTTTGAAAATTTATTCAAATAAAACATTAGTTCTCAACCCAATTATTATCAACGTACAGGTTAACTGTATCTTACCGGAAAGAGGTTTGATTTTTGAGCAGAAATATAGTATGTCTGTCACTTGTCATTCCTGACCAGTCTCCTAATTCATTTGATTAATTGTCACATCTTAATTCTGCTATTTGCACCTATTTTCCATTCCATTAATGTATGAAAATATACTATGTCTTTCAGCGGACACTTTTACACCATTTATCTTTGACGTTTTCATGACTGTTTTAAGTGGCTTAGGAGTTTATGGAATTATTAAGGTAAGGTCTCTCATTTTATACTAAAGTTAGCAAGCATCTATCTGCATAAAAACATTCATCTAAATTATATTAGGTTATCAAACTTTTTACGTTACCTTGGTTCAAATTTGTGCATCTTTTGTGAGATTGCCAATCTGAGTTCATGCTCTGTTTTGTCATCCAACTTGACACCACGTTGAAGAGACTGAACTTCACAGAATTTGTCATGTAATGGAATCTGGAACAAGATCAATTTTCTAAATGTCTATTTTCTAGCATTCTCGTCCAGACTTTCGTTTTCAAAGAAAGCTCACAGCAGGGTCTTTTTTTAAGGTGGGATTTGTAGGCTTCTTTGAACACGTGGAAAAAAATGCCACTGTTGTTCCAACTGCATGAAGTTGACCTTTTAGAAGTTTGTTTACCTATGTGTGCACAGACCTTCATTTTACTAAGTACAGACCAAGTTTGGAGCACTACCTCTGTGTGAAGGCTGCATTAAATTATTATTAATACAGCTGCAGAAGTCCTGCATTACACTTAACTGCAATTTTCATTCAGAATTGGTCCACAAAAGTGCCCTGTGAAATTCTATCTTCTTGCCTGTGAGCACAGCACCATGCCAAATGTCACCTATCTCAGTATTTCCTCTGTGTAGCCTGTGAAAAGCCAGTGTTATTATAATGTTTAATGGAATAAATTTACGTAACTAAAAAGAATTAGATTTATAGGAAAAGAGCAAGAGTCCTATTAATGAACCAGATGGCTTTTTTACAATTCTTGATGAGAATTTTGTTGTCATCGTTTGCCGATGCTAGCTCTCAATTGCGGTTCCTAAACATCACCAACGCAGGAAATGACATCACCAACCCAAGGAAACCTAACCAGATAAATAGAAAGCGGGACATAACACCAGCGCTTTGTCGGAGGCTCACTGATGTTACCTAGAATGGTGATGAAATGTCTGAAAACGAACCTTCCAGCTCAGCGAGCAAACTCACATCCAGAGTTTCTAAATTATTATATTTAAACCTCACCAGCTGCTGTGGTGGGATTTGAACCCCTGACATTGGCACTGCCTTCTAATTGTACTTTAATTGAAATTATTTAAGTTCTGCACCATTGGCCATAGTGCTAAAGCCCTAAGTTGTTTTCACCTTTTCTCCTTCTCTTTCCTTCTTTACAACACTCCTCAAAACCTAATTCTTTGATCAAACATTGACTATTTACTGTGTATTTCCTCAGTTCATATTTTGTTTGATAACATTGCTATGAAGTGTCTGGATTGCTTTACTCTGACAAAGAATACGAAATAAATACAAATAGCTGTTGATCTGTTTCCCTTCTGAATTAAAATGAAAGCCGGCTATTAGGTTTTTATTATATGAACGGTCTTCAACTGAACAGAATAAAAACTTGTGGGATTACAAAGACAAAGGCATAATGATTACAAAATTGACTAAGGGACAGAAATCAGAAAACAATTGTGAATGTTATTTTTCAGATTAAAAGAAAGTACATACCGATGTTATCCAAAAGTTGACATTAGATCTATTGTTTTGATATATATTTATGGAATACACTCGAGCATCCAAGTAGTAATTTCAATGTTTATTGCTGATTTTAAAACAAAATCTCTAATGTAGTGAACAATGAGGTGGACATAGACTTGTGAAATGGGCAAACATGGCATATTAAATTTTAACACAAAATGTGAAATATGTTTTGGAAGGATGAGTGAAGAAAAGTAATTTGAATCAAGTTCCACATTTCAAAAAGAATGGAGGAACATAGGCATGTCGAAATATGTACACAAATCTTTCACGGTGGTAGTGCAAGTTGAGAGGGCTGCTAGATGTATGAGCTCTGTGGCTTTATTAATAATCAAATAGATTACAGAAGTAAGCTAATTATGGGGGAAAAAATAGGAAATCGGTTAGGGCTTAATGGAATATTGACTTCATTTCTGGATGCCACATTTTCAGAAGGATGTCAAGTTCCTAGAAAGGAGGCTGAAAAGATTTACTAGATCAGTTCTTGAGACGGGAAGAGATTGCTGCAAGGTGACCCACAGAGTAAAGAAATTTCATAGAATTGATCATGAATGAATGAATTATTATAGTTGGTTAGGAAAACCTGTTTCCAGTGACAGAATAGTCAGAAAACAAAGAACGAAAAAAATGTATGTGGTAGTTTAACTCAGTCTCTGTTTGTTGCTTATAGAACATTACAGCACAGTACAGGCCCTTCGGCCCTCGATGTTGTGCCAACCTGTCATACCGATCTGAAGCCCATCTAACCTACACTATTCCATGTACATCTATATGCTCATCCAATGACGACTCAAATGTACCTAAAGTTGGCAAATCTACAACCGTTGCAGGCAAAGCGTTCCATTCCCTTACTACTCTGAGTAGTAAGCTTATGTTTGTTATAACATTTTATTTAAAAGCGTGAACACCATATTTGTCTGCTTCCAGTCTTTTGTTATCCCTGTGTCCACAAATCTCTCAGTGATAGTCAAGTGAATCACAGTTCTCTACTGGGGCCTCTTTCAGCAATTTTGAATAAATACAGCCTGTCCCTAGGGATTTAAATGTTTTGAACTGATTAATACTTCTATCTTCTAACAAACAGCTGTTAAATTCACATGCGATATCTCAGGCATGTTGCCCACAAACTAACTTTGCAAAATTTTGGAGGAAGTATTAATATATTTACAGTGCATTGCTCTCGCTTTGATTTTTACAGGAAGGGGCATAAAGATGCAGGGCATCCAAGGATGAGATTGACAGGATCCCAATTGATTAAACGTTTACAGAGTCCTGCCTGACCCCTGAAAAGATTGACTAACTGCCTAATAGGTGAGGTTGGGAATCTGGTGACAGGTGGCTGCACTAAACCACCTGGGAATATAATCAATGGTAGTCAGTAAGGAAATGAAACTTCGCCTGCAGTTGCAGGGTGGGGAGGAGAGATGTACCAGTACAACCTAGGAGAAATGTACTCCATGAAATAAAGAGATTTTCAATTAGTTATTTCACTTTTTGAATTTCTCAATCATCCAACAAATATACATGAGGAATCAGCACTCCTATTGATCCATTTTGTTTCCTTTTTCTCTCTCTCTCTCTCTGATGTAGTACTTTCCAGATTTTCTGATTCCATTTATATGCTACCTGGTAGTTGACTTCCTCATCTATTGCATAGAAGTAGTTGGCATCTATGTTGATCTTCCAGATTACATGCATGCAAAGCATTATATTCAAAATGTGGTAAGTACCCATTTCTAAGGTTCTTAGATTTTCCGTTTTAAAGGGAACAGTTTTTGTCTTTTTGCCTCTTGATTTTTTTTTGTATGTGTGTTGGCTGAAGATGAGATTGACAATTGTGATTCTCTTACCTTGGGTATTGTCCTTAATTTCTTTGGAAGTCTGTTTTTATTAACCCTTCCTCAAAAGAAAATCTACCAGCATCTCATTATCCTCTCAAACTATTATCCCATCCCTATGTGTTATTGCCTGCTAATTACACGTCCATCTTTCCTACAATTTGTTTGAACGTTTCCAATTCTATTTATGCTGTCACTATAGTAATGAACTGACCCTGGTAAAGGACTCAGGTTACGCCACCTGTCAGTGTAATATTTGGTGTGGTTGACCATGTAAACCCCTAATAACACCTTTATGCTCAATGGGAATGCCTTTGTCGGTTTCCTCTTTTAAATATCTAATTGGAATATCTTGAAATAACTCCTATTCCCACACAATGCCATTAATATTAGAGTGCCTGAGGTGGTCTCCTTGGCCACATTCTACTTCTCATTTACTTGCTACCGGCTTTGCAACATCATGCAAGAACAGTTTCACCTGCTTCCCTATACAGCTTTTGATCTACCTCTATATTGGCAGCATTCTTGCCTAATATTCAAGATTATATGAGCAGCAGTTTCCACCAACTAAACGCTGAAAGACTGAAGCTATTGACTGGATGTGCTGCAAATACCAATTCCTTACTACTGATTCTGGTCTCCCCCTCCCTGGTCACTGTTGTGGGTTAACCAGAGTGTTTGAAACCTCAATATCCTGTTTGACCCTGAGCTGAGCCTCTCACCCCATAACCTGTCCATCACAAAGACTAGCTAATTACATCTCCATCCCTACAGCAACTACCCTGTTGAAACCCATAAGACTATAAGATGTAAGAGTAGAAACAGGCTATTTGCATTAGGTCTGCTCTACCATTCATGATGGCTGATCTGATAACCTTCAACTCCACTTTCTTACCTTTTCCCAACTCCTGGTTCGTCTACAGGTTGAAAAATCCTACTGTCTCAGGCTTGAAACTACATAATGACTTAGTCTTGCCACCAGTCTGTGGCAAACAATGCCATAGGTTCACTACCCTCTGACAGTAGGATATCCTCTTCATCTCTATCTTTAAATGAGTGACTTCCCCTCTGTTCTTAAAACTCTCCCATATGGGGAAATAACCATTCTGCACCTACCCAATCTAGCTCCCTAAGAATTTTGTATGTTTCAATAAGATCAACTTTCATTCTTCTAAACTCCAATGAGTACAAGCCCAAATTACTCAACCTGCCCTCATAAGAAAATCCCATGCTTGGACTTAACCTGGTAAACTATCTCTGGACTGCCTCCAATGCCAATATATCTTCAGTTAGGTATGGAGACTAAAATTATTCACAGTATTTCTGTTGTAGCCTGACAAGTGTCTTATATGGTTTTAGTGATGTGAAATCAGTAGTTTTGCAATGCTTTTTTTAAAATGATTGATGTTGCTTGGTTTGTGTTTCTAAATAAGTTATAATTTTCCTGCCAAGTTTTATTTCCCAGAACGAGACAGTCTGATTGAACCAGGCTCCACTAAAGCCATGATTGCATTCACGTTTCTGTTTCTATGTGTTATGGGTTTGAAGGTAAGAAAAACAGATGTTGTTGAATGACAAATTTAGTTTGCTAATTAAAATAACTGGCATGAAGTATAACCTGTTTGGCTGAAACTGATATGATTTGAGCATCAGAGCTGGTATACTTCCTACTTGAGACTCCCCAAATAAATCTACAGTGTTTTGTCCATTTCAAATTGATCTATGGTCATGAAATAAGAGATCCATTAAAATTGATTAGTGAAGTATTTAAGTAAAATAAAATTGAGTTCTTAATCAGCAACAAAAACAAAGTTGCTAGAAAAGCTTAGCAGGTCTGGTAGCATCTGTGAAGGAGAAAACACAGTTAACGTTTCAAGTCCGGTGACCCTTCCTCAGAACCTGGACCTGAAATGTTAGCTCTGTTTTCTCCTTCACAGATGCTGCCAGACCTGCTGAGTTTTTCCAGCAACTTTGTTTTTGTTTCTGATTTACAGCACCCACAGTTCTTTTGGTTTTTAATGAATCTTTAATGTTGAATTATGTATCCATTTTTCTAGACAGATTTACAGGAGCATGCAAAGTACTCCAGGAAAGTTTGCCTATGAAAATTTCATAGAATGGTAGACAACATCTTACAATTTAGGAGGGTTAGTAACCTGCTTTGTCTAGTAAATATTCCAAATTGCAGGAAAAAGAATATCTTTCACAAAAAATATCAAAGTGATATAGTAATAAAGAGGAAGGTAGAGATAGAAGAGCAAGTATGTCAGGTGGTAAGAGCAGTGAAAGATAAGAGTGAGAGTTAGGTAGTGCACAATGCAAAGCTCCTACAATCTCATCAGCTAATACAGAAATCCAGAGGCAATTCAACAATGTACACTTGTATTTAGAGTTAGAACAATGGGCGAATCTATAAATGTTAACTTTGGAAACCTTAGGAAATCCTATGTTAATCAGGAATGAGAACATAGAGGGATCTGTAGTGACAAAAGAACATTTTTATAGGGTAGGACTAGAACAACATATTCACATGGAAATAGAGATTCAGTTGGCTGTGTTCATCACTGGTGTCAGTACCTGAACTGGAGTGTTCGACTAGATTCTGCATGATTACAGCAAAATAAATACAGTAACAAAAACAGATTCCTATCCACTTTATTTAGTAAGAAGATTGTTTTACTGGGATTTGTGGTACCTCATTCCCTTCAAGGCTTGATCAGTTGAAGGGATACTTGCCACTATCCCTTCAGTGTTGAGCAAAAGAGATATCAGCTTTTGTTATGTTAAATGGGTTCCATTCATGTCAAATCATGCCATTCCAGTTTAAAGTGGCCCCTGCTACATTTCCAAGGATTTATAAATCATGATGTAGCTGAAGTACCTAATTGTGTAATTTTATTTAAGCAATGTGATATTTTATAGTAACACTCAGGAAGAGCATGTAAAACAATTAGCAGACCAGCGTAAGCAATTACAGTTAAATGACTAACAATAAACCTTGCTGTAAATGAATTCACAGAAGCAAATGTAACTTGCCAATACACATTATAGGACTAGGACAAGTGTTGCCAAGAATGGCAACAGTAAAGAGTTTGATTGAATTCTCCATTCCTAAAACTAAGCAGGAAATTATGGTATTTATGGGCATGTGTGGGTTTTATTGGAAGTTCGTGTCTGACTTAGGCACAAAAGGTGTACCTATGCTATTAATGAAGAGAACAGGAGAGAGGAGGATCCAGAAATAGTCACCAACACCTTAGAGTGAGATAGCAGAATGCTGCACTTCTGAAACAGTGTGGTGGAGAGCAGGGGCAGCAGCTTGGAAAAAAAATGCTGAGATGGTGGCTTCAGAAAGAGAAGAGCAGATCTGTTTCTACCTGTCAAAGCTGAAGTGCAATGTCACAGGAAAACAGGTTGATGATTAGTGACTGTTAACTTCTGTGTCTGTCTTGACAGGTTAAGCGCTTTAATTTATGAGAAATTGCTGCGGCTAAGGAGTACAGTTAAGAAATTTATTTTAAAATATTTAGTATTCATTTGAGAGAATGGAGATGGCTTAGAAGGCAGTCTCTTGCTGCTGTAGTATCTGGGGGCTGGTGGATTACAGTACAATTCATGTTGACCACATCTACACCAAGTGTTGGCTGTGCAAAGGATTTCGGCTCAGTTTATGATCTGGAGTCTGGACTGCAGACAATGTGACCCATCAAGGAGTGGAGACAAATATCTGGACACAGTATTCAGGAGGTAGTCATACCGCTTGCATCAAATATGGTCTGGAGTCAGGAATGAGAGTGTGTGATGCAGAGAGTATGAACAAACTGATCACCAGTACCATGATCCAGACCCCGACACAAGAGGTCGGGGTATAACAGTAATGTGGACGTAATAGGGAAGGTAAAGTAAAACAGGGAAAGTAAAAGACAATCTAAACACGACCGTTTAATATTTATTAGTGTGACACTATCATTGAACGCCCCTCCCCAACCCCCACTCAAATCAGCATTCTGGGGGTTATCACTGAACAGAAACTCAACTAGACTCAGCATATGAACATCGCGTGTAGAAGAGCAGGTCAGAGGATAACTATTCTGTGGCGAGTATCTCACCACCTGACTCCCCAGAGTTTGTCCACTGTCCACAAGATGGAATACTCCTGACTTGCCTTGATGAGTGCAGTTCCAACAACACTCCAGAAGCTTGACACCATCCAGAGTAAAGTAGCCTACTTTATTGGCACCACATCCACAAACATCCACCATCAACAGTCAATTACAGCAGTGCTATCTACAAGATGCACTGAAAAGTTTTGCCAAAAGTACTAAGATAGCATCTTTCAAACCCTCGACCACCAAAGCCCCTCCAAGTCACTCACCATCATGACTTGGAAATAATATGCTGTTCCTTCACTGTCACTGGGTCAAATTCCTGGAATTCCCTCCCTAAGGGAATTGTGGATCCATTTACAGCACATGGACTGCAGTGGTCTACGGCAACTCACCAGCATCTTCTCAAGGGCAACTAGGGAGGGGCAATTAATATTAGTCAGCCAGCAATGCCCCAATCCCACAAGTGAATAAATAAAATGAATAGTATTGTTAGGGGAATGGATACTGTTGTCTGCAACAAAGACAGAGTTCCAAATGCTGTATCAGAGATAATGGGAACTGCAGACGCTGGAGAATCCGAGATAACAAAGTGCAGAGCTGGATGAACACAACAAGCCAAGCAGCCTCCTAAGCAGTGCTCCTAAGATGCTGCTTGGCCTGCTGTGTTCATCCAGCTCTACACTTTGTTCCAAATTCTGTGTTGCCTAACTGGTGTCAGGTTTCAGGGTGTTTCTTCTGGTAGGAGAGGATCTTGGGTGGATGAGAAAGGATCTTGTTGTAGCCTACAGATATTAACAGTATGGGTAGGCAAAGGAAAGAGGTTCTGCCAAGAGATCATGAGCAGCATCAGGCTGCATTAAAAGCAGAACCTCAAAGATGATGATCTGTGCAATGCTACTTGAGCCACGTGCAAATTTGTGTAAGTTAAATCACTGTAAAGAGGTAAATGTTTGGCTCAAAGATGGGTATAAAGAGAAATGGATTCTGAATTGTGGGGCACTGGCAACAGTATTTTGGGGAGAAAGAGACCTGTTCAATTGGAAAAGGCTTCATTTGGTCCATACCAGGGCTAGAGTCCTGGTAAATCATGTAACTTCGGCTGTAGTTAGGGTTTTAAACCACAAATGGTGGGAGGATGATTCAATTGAAGAGAAGTTTTTAAAAAATGTTTAAGAAGAAACAAGCAAAGATGCGGGGAAATGAGAAGGCAAATGATCATTAAAGTATGATGGATAGGGATAGAAAAAGTGCAGCATAAGTTAGAACTAGAGTAAGTAACAATAATAAAAAGCCAACGCTTGGGCTCTTTATCTGATTACATGCAAGATTTGTAACAAGATAGATGAATTATTGGCACAACTAGAAATAAATGAATCTGACTTGATACCTATAAGAGAAATGTATAAATCAAGTAATAATGAAAGTGTGTAAGAAAGGCACTGCAGTCATAATGGATAATCTTAATCTGCATATTGACTGGAAAAATCAGATGAGCAAGGGTAACATAGAGTATACGTTTGTAGAGTGCAGGGGCGGCTCAGTGGTTAGCACTGCAGCCTCACAGCGCCAGGGACCTGGGTTCAATTCCACCCTCGGGCAACTGTATGTGTGTGGAGTTTGTATGTTCTCCCTCTGTCTGTGTGGGTTTCCTCCGGGTGTTCTGGTTTTCTTCCACAGTTCAAAGATGTGCAGCCTAAGTGGACTGGCCATGCTAAATTTCCCATAATGTTCAGAAATGTGTAGATTAGGTGGGTTACAGGGAGATGGCTTTGGGTGGGATGCGCCCAGGGTCGATGTGGACTTGTTGGGCTGAAGGGCCTGTTTCCACACTAGGGAATTTATGATCCGAGATTGTTTCTTTGTTTGTTTGATTTTAAGCAGTATATTGCACAACTGACCAGGAGGAGAGATAACAAGGTGTAGGGCTGGATGAACACAGCAGGCCAAGCAGCATCAGAGGTGCAGGAAGGCTGATGTTTCGGGCCTAGACGTCTGAATAAGAGTCTAGGCCCGAAACGTCAGCCTTCCTGCACCTCTGATGCTGTTTGGCCTAATATGTTCATCCAGCTCTACACCTTGTTATCTCAGATCTTGTAACAATCTGTATCGTGAAAGGAAAAATGTATGACAATCATATGGGACTACAGGCAAACAAGTTACCTGGAGCTGCATTCAAGAGTTTTAAAGAAAGTGGCTAGAGAGATAATGGAGGCATTAGGCAAAATATTACAGAACTCACTGGATTCCAGGAGGTTCCCAAGAGATTGAAATACTGTTAACATGATACCCCTGTTCAAGAAGGTACGGAGACAGAAATTGGGAAACTATAGACAAGTTAGCTTAGTATCTGTTGGTGGGGAGCATGCTAGTGTCCATTATTAAGGAAGAAATAGCAGAACATTTAAGAAATGCTTAATGCCATGAAAGGGAAACCTTGTTTGATAAATTTGGTATTCTTTGAGGATATAACAAGCAGAGTTGGTAAAGGAGACCTGGTATAGGGTATTTAGATTTCTAGAGGCATTTGATAAGGTGCCACATGAAAGGTTATTGCAAAAGATAGGTGCTCACAGTATGAGGGTAATATTAGCATATATTGACGATGGTAATCATGCATAATAAAGAGATAGTAGGAACTGCAGATGCTGGAGAATCCGAGATAACAAGGTGCAGAGCTAGAACACAGGCCAAGCAGCATCAGAGGAGGAGGAAGGCTGACATTTTTGGGCCAAGACCCCTCTTCAGAAATTCCATTTCTGAAGAAGGGTCTAGGCCCGAAATGCCACGCATAATATGGAGTCTGGATCGACCGGTCTGCTTCGGGTTGGAAAGAAATAACTATTGGAGACCACAAGAATCAGTCTCAGGGTCTGAATAATTTACTAACCATATTAATGACTCCGTGTTCAGGAGCAGATATATAGGAAAATCGTCGGGTTGTGAGAGAAACAGGGTTATACTTATAGAGGATATTAACTTTTCTAACATTAACTGGGATCACCTTAATATGAAACGATTAGATGGGGTGGAGTGTAAGTGCATCCAGGAGAGTTTTTGTGCCAGTAAACAGGCTTACTAGAAATGGGGCAGAGCCAGACCTGACTCTTGTGAATGAAGTCTGTCAAGTAATTGAAGTTTCAATAGGCAAGCCTTTTGGATACAGTAACCATAACCCTTCTCAGATTCAAAGTCATTATGGAAAGAATAGTGCAGAAGTTAAGTGTCTAAATTGGGGGAATCGCAATTTCAATATCATTAGATAAGATCTGGCAAGCAGAGACTGGAAGCAGCTACTTGAAGGGAAGTCTACATTTGGAAATCGGCAGTCTTTTTAAAAGTAGTTTAATGAGAATTTATGTTCAGTATCTTCCTCTAAGAGTGAAGAGCAAGGATAGCCAATCTAGGGAATCCAGGATGTCCAGGAATGTTAAGAGTTTGATAAAGAAAAAGAAAAGTACAGCACATTAAAAATAGGGGAGGCCCTTCAAAAGTAAAGTGTGTAGAATGTTGCTTAAAAAAGAAATTGGGAGGGCAAAGAGGGGCCACAAAATAGCTTTTGGTAGCTATGATCAAGGAAAATCCAAAGGTGTTTTATAAGTATATTAAGAGTAAAAGGATTATCAAGGAAAGAGTGGGGCCTATTAGAGGCAAAAGGGCAATCCGTATATGGAGTCAGAAGATGTGCATGAGGTGTTAAATGAGTATTTCTCATCTGTATTCACATTGCAGCCAGGGAATCTCACTTGGAATGATGAGGTTCTAGAATATGTTAAGATTAATAAGGAGGAGGTATTAATATTTAGCAGGTGTAAAAGTGCATAAATCCCCAGGGCCCAATAAGGTATATTCCAAGCTGCTATGGGATGCAAGGAAGGGGATTGCTGGTGCCCTGACAGAGATATTTAATGACTTGCTAGCCACCACTGAAGTGCCAGATGACTGGACGCCTGTTAATGTGGTTTCTTTGTTCAAGAAGGGCAGCAGGGATTGGTGAGGTAATTACAGACCAGTTCGTCTGATGTCAGTGGTAGGGAAATTATTGGAAAAATCCTTGGAGGGACAGGATTAAACAACACTTGGAAATGCAAGGGCTGGTCAGGAATAGTCAACACAGATTTAATGGAGGGATATCCTGTGTGACAAATTTGTGTTTTTGAAAAGTTAACCAAATGTATAAATGGCGATGGTGCAGGTGATGTTGACTTGTACTTCAGTAAGGTGTATGTCAAGGCAGAGGATGCTCCAGCTGGAACCCACTTGTTCCGCCTATTCATTTTCTTTGATTTCTTCATCTTGTCCTCCCTTCCATGGATTTCTTCTCTTTTGTCTTCTTGGACACTTGGCCTTGGACACCTGGCCTCTGAAGCAGAGACAGTGGCTCGAAGCAGGCACGTTGTGACCAGCGACCTGGTGCTAAATGGCAACGGCCCAGAGCAAAGTGCGGTGGTAGTGGCCAGGTGCAGAACATGGTGGCAGCCTGCAGCCAGAATACTTGGGGGCCCCCTTCACTGGTCTGCTGTGGAGAGCCGTTGGAGAGAGACCGTGATATTTTTCTTTTTAACTTGTTTATTTTTCTGACCTATGGTTATACTGAGTATTGCTGTTATGTAACTTTTTTTAACTTCATTTTTCATTTCTGTGACAAAGGATTGTACATAGGTACCTAAGGTGGCGCCGTGTGTTGGTGACATTGTTACAGTGTAACTAATTGGTAACTGAAGAAGTTGCACCTTGGTACCTTTGTACCTGAGATGGTGCTATAAATGGCGACTTATCAACTTTTCACTATACTCATTTGAGTACATGTGACAATAAAGCTCATTCATTCATTCAAGGTCCCACATGGAAGGCTGGTCCAAAAGGTAAGAGCCCATGGGAGCCAAGACAAGTTGGCAGACTGGATGCAAAATTGACTTGCAAATAGGAGGCATCATTTGGAGGAGGAATGTCTTTGTGATAGTAAGTCTGATCAGCAGTGTACCATTGAAATTGGTGCTGGGACCCTTGCTTTTTTTTTAATGTACGTTATTGACTTGATATGAATGTAGAGTGTGTAATTAGTAAATTTTCAGATGACACAAAAATTAGAGATATTGTTCATAGGAGGATGGACTCGGGCTACAGTCTGACATTGAACAGAAGGCAAGTTGGGCAGAGTGAAGGCAGATGGAATTTAATCCTGATAAGTGCGAGGTGACGCATTCATGGAAGTCTAAACTGTAAAGAACATACACGATGAACGGTAGGTCCCTAGGAAGTACTGAGGAACAAAGGGACCTTTGGTGTACAAGTCCATAGATCTCTGAAAGTGTTACCACAGGTGACAGGTAGTGAAGAAGGTATATGGGCTGTTTGCCGTTGTTAGCAGGGGCGTAGAATTTGGCAGCGAGGAAGTTTTGTTACAGTTTGACAAAACATTAGTTAGGTCACCGACAGAATATTGGGTGCAGTTCTTGTTGCCAAACTATCTGAGGGACATGGTTGCACTGGAGAGTGTGCAGAGAGATTCATCAGGTTGTTACCTGGGATGAAATGTCTCAATTCTGAGGAGAAACTGGATAGATTGGTTTTGTTTTCCTTGGAGCATTGGAGGCTGAGTGTGGATCTGATTGAGATGCACAAAATTGAGAAGTACAGACAGACTAGATTATTTTAAATCTTTTCCACAATCAGATGTGTCTTAAGACCAGAGGGCATAAGTTTAACGTGTGGAGTAAACGGTTTAGAGGAGATCTGAGAAAAAGATTTTCACCCAGAGGATGTTAGAAATATGGAACATATTGCCTGAGAGATTGGTGGAGGCAGGTACTTTTGCAACATTTAATAGGTATCTGGATGAGCACATAAAATGCCAGTGTGTCGTAGGCCATGGACCAAGTGCAGGAGGTGGAATTAGTGTAGGTTGGTGTTCAGTGGCCAGCCTGGACATGGCAGGCTGAAGGGCATGTTTCTGTGCTGTGTGATTTTGACTTTGAGGATGGGGCAGAGTGTAATGTATCTAAATTTGCTGACTATTTGTAAAAATGGATGAGAGTATATGTTGTGATGAGGACATTAGGAATCTGCAAGGGGATGGCGATAGGTTGAGTGAATAACTAAATTTTGGCAGGTGAAGTTTATGTTAGGAACATCCGTGGTCATTTGGATGGAAGAATCAATTATTTATGTGGAGAAAGACTCCAAAAATGTGCAGCGCAGAGGGATCTGTATGTTCTTGTGCATGAATCTCAAAATTAGCATTCTTTTTGTTTTTGTTGCAAGGGGTTCAAGTTTTTAAAAACAGGTAAGCTCTGTTACAATTGTACAAGGTGTTAGTGAAGCTGCACTTGGAATACTCCATCTCGTTTTGA
Source organism: Stegostoma tigrinum (assembly GCF_030684315.1). Classification (NCBI taxonomy): domain Eukaryota; kingdom Metazoa; phylum Chordata; class Chondrichthyes; order Orectolobiformes; family Stegostomatidae; genus Stegostoma; species Stegostoma tigrinum. The sequence goes on along the minus strand of NC_081377.1, from coordinate 38,971,252 downwards.
TCCCGTATTTAAAAAATGATATATTGGCATTGGTGGCACTTCAAAAGAGATTCTGTAGGCTGATTGCTCGGATAAAGGAATTGACTTGTCAAGAATGGCTAAACAAGTTAGTGCTTTATTCATTTGTTTAAAAGAATGAGTGCTGGTCTTATTGAATCATAACAAGATTCTGAGGGGGCTTGAAAGGGTAAATGCTGAGAAGGTGTGTCCGTTCATGGGGGAGTCTCGAATTAGGGAATGTAGTTTCAGAATAAGTGTCCCTAAAAATTGAGATGCAAAGGATTTTTTTTCTCTCAGAAGATGGTGAATGTCTGAAATTCTCTATCCCAGAGATTTGTGGAGACAAGATCATTGCAAGTATTTAAAGAGGTGGTAGATTTTTTTTAAATTAAGAGTTGAGGCTTATGACAGGCTGACACAAAAGAGGAGTTGAAGCCTGGGAGAGTTCAACCATGATTGGTGGGGCAGGTCTGAGGGACTGAGTGGCATCTTCTTGCTCTTATTTCTTATGTTCGTATGTTCTGTAATAGATTTCTTGTGAAAATAGACAAAGATGGTGTGGTTGACATATACACTATCCAGTGAAATTTTGCTGGGACAGTTTGAATATATGAGGAAAGATAAATTGTAAAAGTGTTGCATAAACAACATGGGACGATAATTGAATGTAATTCTCTTGTGTCTTAATATGTACATACCATATTCACCTTGTCGTGAAATGAGTTAACAAGTGGCTTTTCATTTATTTTTTCCAAGGGTGGTGGCATGTATGGGAATTTTTTTTTCCTTTCGCACTATAAGCTGAAATATGGAAGTTGGTCTGTGATATAGCTAAAAGTTGCAGGAGAGTTTTGTAACTTGAAGATTAAGTGAAATTTGTGGTTTTACTTATACCTGCACAAGACTGTTACTTATTGGAGCAGTGAGGTGTTAACCTATATGAGATAGAGTAGCACCAGGAGTTGTTTTTAGTTAAAACTGCCTAACAACAGCCTTGGGATTGGTCCAGGTGTAATTTACTGCAAAACCACAAGTGCAGTGCAGTCAGATGTCCAGAAGCTTGCAAATAATTAGTATGCCTCACGCTTTTTGAGTGAAAGAGATTGAAAATAATTGGTTCTAATACAAGGAAAAACTCAGGAACACTATCAGTTGTTGAGTCAAAAAATCATCCATTATTGTGTAAACAAGATTGTATTACCATCAGTTAAAAGAAAATCAAAAGAATTACGAGAAACAATTGAGCACACTTTGAATGGTTTTTTGAAATGACAGGATTTGTTTTTCCCTTTATATTTTTTCCAATTTTATCACCTCCTTCAAACTGTTCAATGCAATTTATCTGCAGTATGTCTGTGAAGGAATAGAACAAGTGAAAGGGAGTTTAAAATTGGAAATAAATACAACAGCCATAGACCACAACAGGTTTTACTCTTGGCATTTCAATCTGAACAAATCAGGGTCAACTGACTACAGCTCATTAAAGTTGTTAGTAATATATTACCTTTAACAATTAAGTACATCATTTAATTTGCAACTTGGCATTTGTGCTACTTAAAATCATTTAAGTTTTTAGTCAGACTCCTAATCTGATACCTAGGAACTAACATGAAAAATATTTAAATGATAGTTGCACCTTGACACAATTTTTTCTTTTATTTTTGTCTGTAGTCTTTCTTCATCTACTCTACTTGGAATTGTTTCAAGTTTATTAAGGAATTGGAACAGGAGAGCAGCTTAGTTGACACTCTTCTTAATCTTCGTTCTCGGGTAAGAATCGTTAAGGTTATCATGGCTGAATGATTTTCTCGGGGGGGGGGGGGAGTAAAGAGATGAATATATCAGATATGTTGTCCTCCATCTTTTGTGTACGATCAGTAGATGTGTATCCTAAAATGCCCACTGGAGTTCCTGCAACTCAAGGTATGGGATTGGGTGTGAAGCCATGTCAATGGCACAGCAATTTAATTAAATTATTTTGAATTTCTCTGATAGCTTTACAAACACATGAATCAGTTTGCATCTAGTATTGTTATTAATTTTTTTCTGTGCTCCTAAGATGCTGCTTGGCCTGCTGTGTTCATCTAGCCCCATACTTCGTTATCTCGAATTCTCCAGCATCTGCTGTTCCAAATATCTCTTGTTATTAAATTACTTGTATTACTAATTTATTTTAGGACATTGCAATACACTAACCATGATAACATTGATATTTAGACTCAGATTTACAGCACAGAAACAGACCTTTCAGTCCAACTCATCCATGCTGACCAGATATTCTACACTAATCTAGTCCCATTTACCAGCATTTGGCCCATATGCCTCTTAAACCCTCACTATTCACACACTCATCCAGGTGCCTTTTAAATGTTGCAGTTGTACCAGGCTCCGTCACCACCTCTGGCAGCTTATTCCATACATGCACTACCCACTTCATGAAACCCTTAGGTCCCTTTTAAATCTTTCACCTCTCGTCTTAACCCTATGCTGTCTAGTTTTGGACTCATCTACCGTGGGGAAAAGACCCTGACTATTCATCCTATTCATGCCTCTCATGATGTTATAAACTTCTATATGGTCAACCCTCAGCTTCTGATGCTCCAGGGAAAATAGCCCCAGCCTGTTGAGCCTCTCCCTATAGCTCAAACCCTCCAACCCTGGCAACATCCTTGTAAAGTTTTTCTGAACCCTTTCAAGTTTCACATATTTCCTACAGCTTTCCAACTTCATGATCGTCTGTAAATATTTTAAAATTAAAACTCATTGTATGCTTGTGCTTGTTAAGAAACATTAGTAATTAATATATATTTATGGTGCCCCCAATCTCTTCAACAATGCTGATTCTGCTTGAAATCTTCCTCTGTCTCAGCAGTATGGCTTATATATTAAAAATGTCAGGATTTCATGTGCAGAAGGCCAACTATAAGCAGAGAAGGGTGAGCTGTTAAATGTAATGAAACTAGTGAAGCTTGTCTAATCAAAACTGCATCCTTCACTTTATTTGGTATGTAGAAACAAAGAAAATTGGCCTATGAGCCTGCTCTGCCATTCAGAATGATTATGGTTGACCTTCAGTCCAAAATGACTTACAATGTATCCGGAGGCCATGACTCCTTGTTCCGCACCCCAGTCAAGAAAGGCATCGTCCATAGATCTATCTATCAAGCCCTGTCAAAGTGTTGTATGTTTCAGTGAAATTCCCCTTTCATTCTTCTCAACTCCAGTGAATACAGGCCCAGTCAACTCAATCTCTACTTGTATGACCAACCTGCCATCCCACCAATCGGTCTGAGGAGGCTTTACTGCATTCCTTTTATGGCAAGTATATCTTTTCCTCTGTAAGGAGAGCAATATAATACACACAATACTCCTGGGTATAGTCTCACCAAGGCCCTGTAAAGCGACAATAAGACGTCCTTGTTCCTGTGTTCAAACCTTCTTGCAATGAAGACCAACATACCAAGTGCTTTCCGAACTGTTTCCTGTTCTTGCACCCTTGCTTTCAATGATTGGTGTACAAGGATACCCAGGTCCCTTAATACGAAAAAAACGTACAAAGAACTGCATATGCTGGAAATGTGAAACAAAAACAGAAATAGCTGGAGAAACTCAGTAGGTGTGGCTGCATCTTTGGAGAGAAAGGAGAGTTGACATTTTGGCTCTCTTGATCCTTCTTCAGAACCTTTTGCGTTCATGCTTGCAACCCCAGTTCTGAAGAAGGGTCACTGGACCTGAAATGTTAATTCTGCTTTCTCTCCCCAGATGCTCCCAGACCCTTTATACATCAATATTTCCAAACTGTTGAAATTTAAATAATACTCTGCTATTTTGTTTATTCTACTAAAGTGAACGACGTCATACTTATCCATATTATATTGAAATTGCAATACATTTTAGACCATTAAACTTGTCTAAATTACTTTGAAGCCTTATTCTCGTCACCCTCAATCCTATTTAGTTTTATTTCATCCACAAGCTTGAAAACATTACTTCACTTTGGATTTCCTCACCCAAATTGGTGTCTATTTTGTATAACTGGGGCCAAACACTGATCCCTGCAGTTCCTCACTTGTCACCGCCTTCCACTGTGAAAATGACTTATTCCTCTCTCTGCCTGTCTGCTAACCAATTTTCAATCCATGCCAGTTTATTCCACAATTCCCACATGCTTTTATGTTGTACATTAACTTCTTATGTGGGGCTTTATCAAAAGCTTTCTGCAAATCCAAATTACCATATTCACTGGTTCTCCCTCACCTATTCTACTGTTTCCAACCTCAAAAAAAAACATAATTTTCCTTTTGTAAGCCACATTTGAGTTTGTGTAGTCCCATTGGTGTTTTCTGTATCCTATTTTCTCACCTTTTTGTAATAAACTCCAGCATTTCCCTATTATTGATGTTAGGCTAACCAGTCTGTAATTCCCAGTTTTATCCCTTTTTAATTTGAGGTTGCATTTGCCACCCTCCATTGGCTGTACTAGACCATCTCCTTTAGTACCCAGAGCTGTAGATTATTAGGCCCAGAGGATTTATCATTTTTCAGTTCCTTTGATAAATCCAGCATTTTGTTTTAAAAATAATAGTGATCTTCTTTAATTTCTGTTTCCTAGTAGACCCTTGCTTTCCTAAAATTTCTGAGGAATTGAGTTAAGTCATCTATGAAATTATAACACTGGAGAAGTTATTTAATTACTCAGCCATTTCCTTGTTCTCCATTTATCAGTTCTCCACAAGGAGTCTACAGTTGTCTGCTAGAACCTTTTTTGTACTATGAAACTTTTACAGTCAGCTTTTGTGTTCCTTGCAAGTTTTCTCCTGTATTCTGTTTCTCCCCTCTTAATCAACCTCCTTTCTAGAGTCATACCGTGCAGGAACAGACCCTTTGGCCCAACTTGTCCATGCTGACCAAGTTTCCCAAACAAAAACTAGTCCCGTTTACCTACATTTATCCATATCCCTTTTAAACCTTTCCTATTCATTTACTTGACTAAATGTATTTTAAATGTTGTAACTGTATCTGCATCTATCATGTCCTCTGGCACTTCATTCCATATACGAACCATCCTCTATGTGAAAAGTCATCCCTCTGGTCCCTTCTAAGTCTTCCCCCTCTCATGTTAAAAATATGCTCTCTAGTTTTGAATGCCCCAACGCTTGGGAAATGACCTTTGCTTTTATCTGTGCCCTTCATGACTTTAAAGGGTACATATAGGCTATATAAGGTCACCCTCAACTTCCCAAGCTCCCAGTCTATCCAGCTTCTCCTTTTTACTCAAAAACCTACAGTCCCAGCAACATCCTGATAAATCTTTTCTGAACCCTCTCCAATTTAATAATACATAAGAGCAAATTACTGCTGTACTGAAAACAGTAATGCTAAAAATAACGGCGGGTCAGGCAGCATCTATGGAGAGAGAGCAAGCTAACGTTTTGAGTCTAGATGACTCTTCATCAGAGCTGACGTGAAGTGTGGAGGGGACCACATTTCTGCTATAGTGGAGGGTGGGAATGCTGGGGGAGAAGGAGTGCTGATTGTGTAGATTAAGTGATTGAAATGTAAGAATGGCAGGACAGTGGTGTGTCTAACTGTCAAACTGGAAAGAACAGATGATCCCACTGGAGTGGGGGGGGGGGGGGGGTAGGGGAGGGAGGGGGAAGAGGACGTGGTGACAGACAATTCAACAAATAAAGGGGAAGAAACTGAAATGAATTCACAGAAGGTGTTGAACTCTATTAAATCCAGAAGGTTGTAAAATGCGTTGACTTAAGATGAGATGTTGTTCTTCCAGTTTGCGCTATGATTTGTTGGAGCTTGGCGGCATGCCAAGGATAGACGAGTGGCCATGCAAGCAGGATGCTGTGTTAAAATGACTGGCAACGTGAAGATTGGGGTCATGCTTGCGCACAGACTGGAAGTGTTCTGCAAAGTGGTTATCCAGTGCAGTGTGCATTTGGTTTCTCCTGTGTAGATAGGCCACGTTGAGTGCTGCGAATGCAACAGACCAGATTGGAGAAGATACAGATGAAATAATGTTTCATCTGGAAAGACTGTTTATGGCCTTGGATGGTGAGCAGGGAAGAGGTGAAGTAGGCAGGTGTTGCACCTTCTGCAGTTACATGGGAAGATACCATGTGAAGAGGTTTTGTTGGTGGTCATCAAGGAATAGACTAGTGTCCCACGGGAAAGGTCCCTATTAAATGCAGATGGGGGAGTGAGACGTTTGGTGGTGGCATTCTGCTACAGTTGACTGAAATGGTGGAGGATGGTCCCTTGAATGTTAAGATTGATGGGATAAAAGTGAGGACAAGGGAGACCCAATCACCTGTTGTGAGTGATGGGAAGGAGCAAGGGCGGAAGCACGGATGATAATTCGGATGTGGTTGAGGGCCCTGTTAACTACAGTGACAGGATACCACAGTTATGGAAGAAGGAAGCCATGTCAGCAGTGCTGTTTTGGAAGGTGCATCATCTGAACAGATACAACATGGGCGAAAGAACTAGGACACGAGTTGTGAAGAGCTGTAGTGAAGGTAGCTCTCTGAGTAGGTGGCTTTGTAGTGGATAGCAGTGGACAGCATCGTCCCTGAAATGGAGACGGAGAGGTTAAGCAAAGTAAAGGAAGGGAGGGATTGGAGATGAGCTATGGGAAAACTATAGTTGGGTGGAAATTGGAGGGAAAGTCAACTAATTTTTCAAGGTTTTCAATTTAATAATATCGTTCCTATAGCAGGGCAACCATAACTGTACACTACTCCAAAAGTGACCTCTCCAATATCCTGCACAACCTCAACGTGATATCCCAATTCCTATACTGGGTATTCTGAGCAATGAAGGCAAGCATGCTAAACACTGCCTTAACTACCCTGTCAATCTGAGGCAAATTTCAAAGAACTGTGTGCCTGAATCCTAGGTCTCATTCTTGCTGTAGGAAAAATCATTGTTCTCTTCACCTCCCAATTCTCCCCCACCCCCCCCACCCTTCCACCACCACCCATTCCAGCCTGTAAAATCGTAATAATATTGAAGTACTGACATGTCTGCTCTGTAACGTTGGTTTAGTTAACTGAAGGGAGATCTGAGGTGATGCCTAAGAAATTTTGGTTTCAATTTGTTCAATATCAAAATATGTACTTGGGCTAGGTTTAACTTACGCATGTTAGGCACGAGAGTAGAATTCCCTAAGGCATTGACTTCTGCCTTGAATATTTAAGTTGTTTTTCTTGTCTTTGGGTTTTCTAAATAGGAAAAATCTCCGCAGGAAGATAAACCGAAAACTCAATAGTGAGTATAGTTCAGTATAGAGAGTTATAAATTATCTTAATCAACTATAGAGAAGAAAAAGCTGATAAGAATGAACCGTAGGCAGATATGTAATTGTTGATGAAATACTACTTTTTGTACATCCCTTACCTTTTGTGCTACTCGCGATCTGTATGTGTCATGCTTCTTTTAAGACTAGAACCTACTGCTAGTGTAATGAAATTGTTACTCCTTCTGATTCATCTTTGAACTAGAGATATATTTTAAAAACCATTTTCAAATTCAATTCTCTTATGTATTTCGGTGAATTAAAATATTTTCTGATTTGAACTTAATTTTGCAACTAGACTCAGCCACCAGCATATGAAGACATTATGAAGTTGCCATTATATGAGGAGGTTGTAAAGGCACCAGAAGAATTGCCACACAAGAAGTCTCCACCGTCATATACACCAAAGTAATATACAGTGACTAAATATGAACGTGTCCGTTCAGTACCTATTTAGATGTTAGCATACAATATAGTATTAAGAAAATGCTGAGCTTTATAACTGTCCTATTTGCATTTGTTGGCAGTTCAGTGAATTTTATAATTGTTATGCTTGTGATTTTTGAGGAGCTTATTTGTTTTGCTTGAGTAAAATGGAAATCATAAAATCAAAACCTGCTAAAGAGAGGATTTCGGGTTCAGATGAGTATCGTCTGTAGTAGATGTTAAATTTCTAATACTGGCTCTGATAGCTATTGGTGACGATACTTGTTGGAATTGACACGTTGAAAGTATGTTCCAGTAGTGTTGATACAGATTGCATTGAACTATTAGGTAATAGACTAGATTTTCTGTAAAAGAAACAAAATACTGGAAATGCTCAGAGCACGGCTAGATTTTGTACTCGCCTGTGGAATCCATCCCAACATTTCTAAATTGATAAATGTATCTCCTTTCAAAATCCATCAATAGGTCATTTGGAGTGAATTTTAGATAGATGATAGCTACACACTTTCAGTTAGATTTTTTTTAAAAATAGAAAATAGTAAACATTTTGCTTCACAAAGTTACAGTGCCTCAAAAGTCTCTTTACCAGCTTAAAAAAAATTTCCCATCATGTTTTATTTACCTGATAGATGTATTTTAAGAGCTTTACTGACATTAAAGTATACTTTAAACAGTCATCAGATGAGGTTCAACTCTGAAACTACTTCCTAATGGTTTGGATGCTGCACATAAACATTGTCATTCCAGGCTGGTTTAGGAATCCTTAAGGTTTTAACTTTTTTTTTCCACAATTAACCATCATTTTATGGAAGCTATAAATACTGGATAAACACACAAGTCATAACCTCTCTAATATTATGGCACACTGCATTCCTATGTCTCTAGTACAGTCACCCTTCAGCCAACGAATGTATAGATTGATTAAACTACTTTGCAGAATGCTTGCGTATATCAACAGAAGGTGATTCAGTGGGGTTTGACTGTAGAAGATTCAAGCTTCAGTGGATTTGTGTCAAGCACGAAATGAGCTATTAGTATTCCAACTGAGATATGTCAGGATAAAACCTATTTATCAGGTTGCTAAATGAGTACCTTATGATGAATAGTTCCTATTTAAACATATTCTAATTACTTAACTGAAGGTAAACCACTCTTAAAAGTATTGTAATATCCTACTGGCAGTGGAAAAGCTCGTATGTTTGAATGAGACTGAAACTAAGATTGGATGAAAAACATTTACTCTGTAAGCTAAAGATCAACTAATTAAAATTGTACTATCTTCTAATGACTGGTATAAATGTTGCTCCAGAGTGATTTATTTTAATCTAAATGTTGGTGCAGGTCAGATGGATGGAGTGTGGACAAGGACAAAAATACTTTCTTTACAGAATTTTCAGTGGAATCATAAACGAGTTCTTAAAATGTTCTTTTAAAAAAGTAAGAAATACTGCTCCCAAGGTCGAGTTAGTCAAATCCATATTAAGTGTTTTCTTTCAAAAAATAACCAGTTGGCTTTGTTCTTGTCCATTTGAAAAGACAATATATGAAGACTTTACAAACATGTTTAATGAGTGTCAGTTTTTGACCATTGTGTGTTTACTGTTGCATTTTGAGACGTGATAGCTATGAGGTTTTGGTATTGTCTTTCCTGTTTGCTATTTAATGCTGATGCAGCATTTTATTTTTCCATAATACTGCATTCTACAGTACTTGCAGCTGAGTCCATTATAAAATTTTCCATTTATCTGTGATCTATAAACCATTTAAAAGGTGATTTCAATACTAGCTGCTTGTGTTACTTAAAATCTACAGCTTGTGAGAACAAGATAAAAAGCATTAAAATTGTTGAGACCTCAGAGGATTATTTAAGTGTACTTTTCAAATTTGCAAAGTAAAAGTGCAACAATTATAATGTAATCTTTGTATTTTTGAAAATTCACATAACATTTTGAAATCTGTGGTATATTTTGGCTAAACTGTGGCAAATGCAACAACCATCAAATTTCTTTGCAATCAATAACATTTTTAAAAATGGTTCTGCTTCTGTAAATGGAGATTTTTCAAAAATAAATTGCACAAACAATAGCATTTTGTTGAGTTTTTCAAAAATCTAAATTGTTGGAAACTTTAAGCTCATATGCAGTGTGAGACCCCTGTACAATGATGCATGTTAATTTATAGGGTATGGAGCTGTTATCAATACCATCTTACCTTTTATCTGAACAAACATTTTGGTCTCTGGAGCAAGTCTGTAAACCGAAGAAAATGCATAAAGTATTCTTAGCATCCTGACAGCACTTCCACCGATATCTGTTTAAATCATTACTTTTCAGGCACAGTATCCTGGAGTTTCTGCTATAAGTGTCATCAATCTGGGTGTAAATTCAGTTCAAAACTCTTCCAGTTTTGACAACTGTTTACTTCCCCTAAATTTCTGCTTAATTATTTGCATATTGATGAACATTAAACATGCCAAGAATCAAAACTTTATACTTGTTTTCATGTTTTAACAAAGATCTGTAGCTCGGGTTGCAGCTGGAGTTGTGATACCTCCCAGAATCAGGCGAACCAACCGTCAACTTCAACATTTTTTTAAAACTTGTGTGAAAACATAGCTGAATATACTTGAATGGTAAATATCACTTGTGATCTATTAAGCAAAGTATGCACATTTAAACTAGTGTCTAGTTCACCATTTTGACCTGATTTTAAATAATTGAAAGTGACTTTTGTAAAATATATAGAACCATATGTAATTTTTGCAGGAGTATTTTCTCTTACTAAATTAAAATACTATGAACAAAAGCTTTTAAAACTTGCCTTGTGTGTCTTTGTGCTAAAACATTAATACTAAAGAGCCTTCTTTTGAAGGCCTGCAAGTTAGTACAATAAGTGTAAACTTGAATCAGTAATTAATCTGATCATGGGCATGCTCAGTTTTGTGGCCAGAGCTGTCTTCTGGCTCAAAACTTGAACAAAAACTCCTCTTTGCAATAATTTTAAAATTGGGACCTTTTGCACTGTGCTGGCTGAATTGGAGTAAATAACGGTGAACAAAATAGTGCAACCTAGCAGAAAACCCTCCCCAGTTCAGAGTTTTAACTTATAAGATTCCAGTCTTCATAGGCAGAAAATTTTAGTGTGTAAATAATGGCCCAGATTTGCAATTGTATTGGTGAGACTGTCAGTATTCACCATTGTAAAGCTGTGAAAGTGACTGCAACTTCTGATGTCTACAATTATATACACAAATGTGGAAATTCAAGCATTGCTGTCAGTGTTTTTTTTTCCTGTTCCTCCAAATGATATCATTTTGAAGTCCACACCCGTTGGAACTCAATTTAAAAAGTCACCAATTCGATGTGAACTTGCATATTTTGAGAAATTAATTTTACTGTAGAATCACCTTGAATAAATTAGAGTTTAAAATTGAATCTTATAAGCATGTTTTGTGATGATTTTCAATTGAAAGTAAAATTGAATGTTTGTGTGACTATGCTGTGGATGTATGCCTGACAGCAAACCTAGGTAGTTTTAGATTATTAGACTTGGATTGTTTTCCTGTGAAAAGATTTAAGGATTTTATGCCTGGACGCAATGTCAGCAACCTGTTTTCTAACAGTAGTTGGACTCCTGAGCTCAAGTCTAAAGAAGCTGTTCAAAAAGTCCAATGGTAAACAGTTATGCATTGAACTGTCCATTTAATTCCATGTTAAAATAGAGTTGGGATCTAAAACAAAATCAGCATTTCTACCTGCATACAAGGTATGGTGATGGATTTTGACATGGGAAGGCTATAGAGGAAGTGATTTGTGATATCAGGTTGCAGGGTTTCATGAAATATCGCTGATATCACAGACAAGTTTAATTTGTGTTGTTACCAGGCATAAAGTATGAACTGACTCCCTCTTTTCAGCCTGGTTGGTTGGTTAGTCACCACAAAAGGTTAAGGTTTATTTAATCTTCTTTCAAACTAAAATGTTAATTGTTCTTACCTTAAGCAATGTCAAGCCAATTCACGAGTTTAAGTGGAAGCATTTTATTATCTGCTAACCCTGAGAAAAACAGTAACTATATGGTTGCAGGCTTTCATACAGTCACAAGAACCCCGACACATCAACACAGAAGTACAAAGCTGAAAGGGGATAGTCCAGTACAAGGAACACAAAAGAATATATAGTTCAGGGTCCTTTATTTGTCTTTGGGTCTAATGTTTCAACTGAAGGCTGTGAATTTGCTGGTTTTCCTGGTGCAGTCAGCAGCAGTTGTCCACTCTGCTATTTCTTTCTCATCATTTCTTGGAAACTGGTTCAGTTTCTTTGAGGGTGAGAGAGAGAGAGAGACAAGTAAAGCCATCATCTTCCTTTTCTGCAACCTTGAAGCTCTCAAAAGTGGTCTTCAATTTCTGATTTCAGTGCACATTTCCAAAAGTTTTTTTTTTGGATGGGTCTGTCTGACAACAATAGCTCAATGTCCAGTACTTCGCATTTGTTAACATTTTCCTAAAAATGTAATTGGTTTCAGTCGTTTTCTGGATTGGAGGGAGTCTTGTTTTAACCAAGCCCCTTCCCCTGGGTGATAGTTTTGTTCTCTTATCTCCGTCTTGAGATGGCTTTGTAGTTTCTAAGCACTTTACCCAGTTTCAATTCCATTTGCAGGAGTTTCAGCAGTTTGAAAATGTTTAAGACAATACACCAAAATTATTTAAGATGTTGTCTTGTGACAATTTCCCACAGTCTGGCAGATACAGCAAAAGCCTCTGGAAATGAGGGTGGGAGCTTGTACTCCGATTACAAGGAACAAATTGGAAAAGAGTTAAAAGGTGGTTGGAAGATTTATCTAGCTTTAGCTGGAGGGAGAAAAGTGGGCACTTGAAAAGACATTCTGGAGTTGCCAGGCTGAGAAAGGAAGATAATAGAAGTAAAATGTGGGAGTGAAGTATCATTAGACTGATTCTGGGAGAATGTAATGGGTGTGTAACACATACTTGTTGGTGTGTTTATATATTGTTAAAGTTCTGTTCTGTAGTTTGAAGTATAAGTTGCCTACAAAATAGTGATTAGTTAATAGTGCTTTAAGACAATCGTTGTAATAAACAGTTTTAAATGAAAAATCTTGCGATGTAATCTATTTGGGTATTAACTGGAAGTTTGCTATAGATACTGAATCAATTCAATCATTACATTATAATAGCATATTGTTTTTAAAAAGTTATAAATCATAAGAGCTGAACAACCCCTGTGGGCCTGAAAAACAATCTTTCCAATTCATGCTAAAAAACATTCCATGAAACTGTGTTCTTAAAATTATGTTTCAGCTGTTTAAAATGAAATGTAAAAGCAAAAATTAAAATGTGCTACTACCTGAACTAAGCTAAATAACACTCCTTTGCATTCCTGAGATTCCCTGTAGTTTATGCCAAAATGAAATCCACCATACAGAGCTTTCCATTTATTGCTGACCACAAAATCCAGCCCAGGGTTATGCACTAGCAATGAGATGTAGAAGACAAATGTCCTCAGCTATAATTAGTGAACTGGAACAATACTGACTTATGGTATATCTGTTTTTGTAACATGATCTTAAAGTATATGAAGGGGAGTAATGTGAACTTTTTTTGGAACAAGACAGGTGACTCAGTTATTAGGAATGCCAGGTTAGGCTGGTGTTAAGTACCTCTTCAATGTCAGCTTTTACTCTCCTCTCACTAGACTGCTGTGACTTATCAGGGTTTCTGGGGTTGGGAAATTGGGTTTTTCAGTTTTCAAATTCTTAATTGTCCAGCCATCCGGCTTGCCTTTATTCTGCCTGTTTTGTTGGAGAGGCGTAGAGCCTGAGAAAAACAGAGGGCCTGTTACAGTTGGTGAGCGCCTACATTGGAGCCAGGGAGCATATTGACATTTTCAAACATGGCATTAGGTAGCCGAGAGATATAATCTGAGATAACAAGGTGTAGAGTTGGATGAATGCAGCAGGCCAAGCAGCATCTTAGGAGCAGGAAGCGACGTTTCGGGCCTAGACCGACCCTTCATCCAGCTCCACACCTTGTTCTGTCGGATTTTCCATATAAACTGAGGGATCGACTTCTCCCTGGCCCTTGTAGAACTCAAAGCGGCCTCGGGAACCAGACCGAGCGAATACACCACTTCTTGAAATGATACCCATCGACCACATCAAACTCTCGCTGACAAAATAAAGGGCCAACACTGGGAAACCGCCACCTCCAAAAAGCAGCAATGTAAAAGGCCGCGTACTCCCAGACCTTTTTAAAAGCCGATTGTACATCAGTCCATTTCACATACACGAAGATCTGTTGTAAAATGAATTCCTGGAAAAGCGTCGGAATAAGTCAATATTTACTGAGCCGGAGTTTGTTCCTGATTTAATCAGTAATGGTGCAGTGGTTTCCCCCCATTGCTGAATAGAAGCAACTTTTTGTTTGCTTCGGAGCAACGAAAGATTTCACAGAATGTTTGCTGAAATAGCTCTTGCAAGTGTTCCAAATCTAAGGGGAGGGCAAATATTTAAACGGCCTGACACTTGGAGCACTGTTTGCAATTCTGGTTTTCGTGCTGGCAAAAGGATTTGGAGGCACCGGGCAAGGTGCACAGAAAGAAACACGAGGCCAGGAGCTAAAATGTTATTGCTACCGGGAAAGACAACTGGGGCCGAGGGTTTCCTCCAGAAAGAGCGGTTTGAAGTTTCTCCATGTGGAGTTTCTTCACACTTCAGTTCATAAAAAGCCATCAGTAAACTGGATAGCACGTGTAATAGTTGAGGCGCGTAGCACAATTCCTTCAGCGTGAATCTAGGGGAGGTGGGGGGGATATATTTATCGGAATGTAACAAAGAACTACACGTTGGAAATCTGAAACAAAAACACAAATTGCAGGAGAAACTCAGCAGGTCAAGCAGCAACTGTGGAGAGAGAAACAGTCACCGTTTCGAGTCCAGTGACTTTTAAAAAAAACTTAAGGCGTTGGATGAACATAAACACCAACATAAAATGCGTTGAGCGTGGAAGAATGTTTCCGTGTTGCCAATAGCGGGAGTTAAATACAACTGAAGCCATTGAAACCTTATTTAAAACAGATTTGTTATAAGTGAGAGAAATTGAATTGCTTCCTGTTTGCCTCCTAATAAAAGAAATAAAACCAAAACGCTGCAAAACTTGAATCAATGAAGCCAGGGAATGGGACAATGTTAGAATTTAAAATCATTTCTCCAAATGAACATTATCAGCCCTCATTACCCATTTAAGTGTGTTCAGATCTCAATATAATTCTACACAATTATTTTATTCCTTATACTCCAGCAAACCTGATGTTATACTCTGAATGTGTAATCTGGAATGGAACCGCATTGAGGACTGCTCCATTCATGGATTCTGAAGTCGGGCGAAGTTTGGAACAAGCCTGAAGTGATGGCATAGAATTGGGAAGAATCACATTGGCATTGAGGCATCTCTGACTTCACAAAGCACTGCTTGACTTGCCGAGTGTTTCTCGCTGTTTATATCGATGTTGTACTGAATGTGAAGGGCTTTACAAAGTATGTTTTTTTTAATGATCAGTTTGAGAATAAGCCACATTGTGCCCAGATAATGTGAGGCTGGATGAACACAGCAGGCCAAGCAGCATCTCAGGAGCACAAAAGCTGACGTTTCGGGCCTAGACCCACATTGTGCCCAGTACTGGTGTGCGGCTGGCAGTGGGGAGGCGAGGTCATTCTAAATACTGGAAAAGGGACGGAGGAAGTTACGCACAATTACAAACGCGCGATGTTAGCGAAAGTCAAACAGGGATGGGAGTGAACTTGAGAGTAAACTTCGGGTCTGTGTGCAGTAACATGGTTAAGGATGCTTCAGACTACACTAATTAATGCATAACAGTACACTCATGTTCCGATAGTACATTCATGATCCAATGTAACCTGCCCTTCGTTCGCCTCTGCTGCTGGCAATCCTTTTCGCTTCAATTAAAAACCAGGGAAAAGTTGAGGAATTCGACTTTATTTGTGAGGTTTTGATCCTATTCCTCCCGACTGTACTCATAGTTTTTACAAAATGCAGACACCCACCAGGTGGTAGGGTTTGAAACGTACTGGGCGAGGGTGTTAAAAAGAGACATTATTAAAATGTAAATATTGTTATAATAAAAAACACAAACCCAGCACTCCGCACTATCTAAACTAGCCCTACTTTAAAAACTCGAAAAGAACATTTATCTACTAACCAAAACCATTAAAGCTTCAGTTTGAATATCTTCATCCACTCAGTCACTCTAATGTTTTTTCAACACTTCATTCCCTTTCCCCCTGCTTAGCTTATTCTAGTCTCAGTCTGATGACTTTTTTTGGCTTCCTATTTATAAACTGCCGAAGGCTGAAGGATAATTTTGTCAAAGAGTTAAATGTCAACGTTTTTCCTGGAGCCCTTTCAGGTATTCCACACGTGTCAGGCTGTGTTCCAGCCTCTTGTTAATACCTAGAGCAAGCCCCGCTCTCTGCCACACTCCGTCTGCAGCCTGAACTCCTGCAACTGGTTCTGGTCAAGATGACGGGACTTCTCAGTGGATTGCTCCTCTCAGCCCTAATCCTGGTTCAGGTGAATGGCGTACCCAAAGTCAAACCTCTCAGATCTGGTCCACAGGTTTCAGCTGGTAAGAGGCTACACTCGTGTATCGTTTTTAAAAAGAGACAAATAGTTCTAAATATTAACTTCACCTGATATTTTTACATCTGATGCTCCCTTCTCGTCCACAATGTAAAAGGAAAATCGCCAGTCTTTTTCAAAAATCTATTTCCCAATTTTGGAAGATTCGTTTTCTTAAACGAGGTCACGACTTTTCACTGACTTGATATATCTTTGGAAGAATATAATGTCAGGGAAATTGTGGCACTGGGGAGGCTAGTGCAATTTAAATTCAGAAATTAACGTAAAGGCAGCATTTTGACTCTTCAAAATTTCCAAGCTGTTTTTTCTGTGCATCACATGGTCTGTCCTTGTCGTAATTAAGGCTAAACTCCTTTTGGTGGGTTGAAGAGTAGAATTTTACTGAAGACTTGAGTAAAATTCTCAAGGTGCACTGCAATTGACATTTAAGCTCAATGTGCAGACTAATATTCACACTCACCTAGAATTAATTAATCCTAATATTGTAGCAATCTCTTGCTCAAAATGCTGAGGAATTGAAGTTTTTGGTTAATTCCCTGCAACTTTATGGAAATGTCGAATCATTGTGCCAAGGCGTCTCTTCAACACAAAGGACAGTTCAAAATATCCCAAAGATATTTATGTCAATTGGGGCACCAATTCAATACAAACAATATCAAAGTTGAGCTGGATTATCTCAGCAGAGACCAAATGAAGCCAGAGACCTTGCATCTTCCATGTCTGTATAGTATTGTCCCACAATCCAGGAGCATTTATCCACTCAATCATTAGAAAACCTCTCAACAGAGCTAGAATAGTGATGAATTGTGTAATTGTTGGAGGGAAGAAGTCAATGCAAAGGATTTCTTGCACACACATTACCACAGTTGGTAATTAGACTAAAACTGGTGTTGCAAATATTCCTGACATTTCACTAGTCCCTGTTAATATTGTCAATGAAAAAGAATAATAGTGTTATCTATAAAGTACCTGCTGCTGACATCTTTAGCACTCCAATGTAATGTTGAGTTGGGGCTTGGCCAACATAATCAGCTATTTGTTTTGTCATAGATTGACATGTGAGGAAAGGATAACAAGGTTGAGCCTATTCTTATTGGAGTTTAGAAGAATGAGAGATGTTCTTACTATAACATATGACACGGCGGTGGCGGAAGAGGGGTGCTTGGCTGATGGGATACTGAGAGGGAATTCCCTCATGAGGGAATGTAGAACATGGGGTGCACAGTTTCAACAATGTGGAAATGAGGAGGGCTTTCTTTTCTCAGTAGGCAGTAAACCACTCATCTTTGGAATCCTTACTCTAATGCATAGTGGAGGCTAGGTCTTTGAGGATATTCAGAGATGAGTTATGCAGATATGTGATCTATGAGGGAGTCAAGGGTTACGGTGGGGAGCAGAAGTGCAAATCAAAAGGTGTAGCTGAGGTGACAATTACTACCTTAATCTTACTGAATAGTGGAAGAAATTTGTGAAATTGGTTGACCCACTCCTAATTCTATTTCTCACTTTTATGATAATGTTGGTTCCTAATTAAGTTTCCAAATGATCAACTATGATTTGTTGTTGCTTTCCAATACATTGTTTCTATTAGAAACAGTAAACAGCACAATGAAACTCTCCTGACAAGTTACTTTGCAAGCAGCACACTGTCAAGTCACATCAAATAAAATGCTTAAATTAGAAGGAGCTGTGATATAATGCATAGGAAGAACCAATTTCCCTCAACAGAATGGTCAATAAACAGGGGGCATTGGGTAATGTACTTAGCAAAAGGTTTTGAGGGGAACTGAGCTTTTCACTCATAGTGTGGTTAGAATTAGGATCACACTGCTTAAAACGGTAGTAGGGGGAAGAAATCCTCATTGCATTTAACAATATCCCTACATCTACTTGCAGTGCCATAATCTGGAAGGGCTATGAACTAAGAACTGGAACGTGGGATAGCTCTTTCAGCCAGCATGAGTCACAATGGATTAAATAGCCTCCTTCTACACCAGGAATTTTCTATTTTTCAATCAATTTCAAATTGACTGAGTTTGATAACCAGAACAGACAGTCAGGAAGTAATGTATCTTGTCATTTTGCCCAATGAAAATCCCCAGCTTTTGCAGGAATTGGTTATAATACTTCTTTCAATTAACTCTGAGGAGATGCTTTTGTAAGACCCTAGCATTCTGCAATGGAGTGCAGAGAGTGTGCTACCAATTTATAAACCCACCTTTGTTTAAAAAGAAACATGCTGTATCGTTATCTCCATAGTGGTTCTTTATTAAAGGTGCTGTTCAGTGAGAAACTTAAAATGATTCATTCTGGTTCATTCCTGGTATGCAGGTGGTGGACTTTTCCATCAATGCTTTAACAGAGAAACTTCACTTGCCCTCAGTGCCCAAGCTACAGTGATTCCAGTGACACCTGCTGGAAGGGTGAACTACAGACAGTTATTAGGGAGAGGGGATAGGCTCTGGCACAGGTCCTCTAACAATCAAATGAACTATTAAAATGTATTCTCTAATTTAATACATTCAAGGACAGACAATCAGGTGACACGCTAGAAGAGGAGATCTCACCATTTTGTAACATAAAGCAACGATTTCAGAAAAAGAACAGGGAGATAAAAGTGTGTCAGAAATAATGGGAACTGCAGATGCTGGAGAATCCAAGATAACAAAGTGTGAAGCTGGATGAACACAGCAGGCCAAGCAGCATCTCAGGAGCACAAAAGCTGACGTTTCGGGCCTAGACCCTTCATCAGATGAAGGGTCTAGGCCCGAAACATCAGCTTTTGTGCTCCTGAGATGCTGCTTGGCCTGCTGTGTTCATCCAGCTTCACACTTTGTCATCAGGGAGATAAACGTTTTCAGTGGAACAATTAAATAAAAGCAAAATGCTGGAAATCTCAAATCAGGAAACATTGGTGAAACTCAGCAGATCACAGAGCATCTGTGGAGAAAGTTAATGTTTCTGGTCCAATGTGACTTCTTAAGAAGTGAGGAACAGTCATGTACATTCACTCTGTTTCTCTCTCCACAGATGTTGCCTGACCTGTTGAGTTTCTCCAGCACTTTCTGTTCAAAAAACAGTAACTTCCATGATACTAGCAACTGTTTTCCTTTTATAGATGAACTTTAACATGCTATATTAAACTTTAAGACTGAACCTCTTTAAACTATTTCTGTTTTGCTAATCCTCACTCCGTTCTTTCCTTCTTTCTATTGCAGGTCTGTGCAGGAGTAAACCAACTGACTTAATCTTTATTATTGACAGTTCTAGGAGTGTACGCCCATCTGAATTTGAACAGGTGAAAGTGTTTGTATCTCAGGTAATTGAATCTCTTGACATTGGTCCAAATGCCACTCGCGTCGGGGTGGTTAACTACGCCAGTACCGTCAAAAATGAGTTCCCTCTCAATGCACATCGTAACAAGGCAAGCGTCCTGCGAGCTGTCTCCCAGATCCAGCCACTCTCCTCTGGTACCATGACTGGCCTCGCCATCCAATTTGCAACCAACATTGCTTTCAGTGAGTCTAATGGGGCACGAGTCAAGCCTGGCGCAGCCAGCAAGGTAACTATAGAAACCTCTTTCTTAAACTGGAAATGAACAATGCTTTTAAAAATCTTTATAATTTTCCTGTTTAAAAAAAAGTACTAATTTAAATTCAGTCAGTATGATTATATATATATGTAAACATAATTATCCTCATGGTTTCAGTAATGGCCAGGTTTCACGGGCTTTCAAAGTGTTGTGTTGTATCACTACAATAATTTCTTAACTCCCTTCTGAGGACAATTATCTATTCTCATTAAATTGCCTGTGACAAAGCTGATATCTTGCCCACTGTTCCTGGTGTTTTGGCAGTCACAATGCAAAGTGCAAAGATTTCGATTTTTTGTATTTGCTATTGACTCAATGTAGATGGCTATCTTAGCAAGAAGGTTTGAAGATCATTTTGCTCAATAAATCGAAGTGTAAGTGTTTGAATTGTTTGACAGATCAATAGTAAAAGCATTTTTTAAAAAATATATATTCATACATGGGATATGGCATTACTGGCTATGTTATCAGTTATTGCCCATCCCGTACTTCCCAGAGCGCTATTAAGAGCCGACCACGTCACTGAGAATCTGGAGTCACATGTAGGCCAGACCAGATAAGGATGGCAGATTTCCTTCTCTTAAGAACATTCATGAACCAGATGGGCAATCAATGATGGTCTCATAGTCATTATTCGACTAACTGTTCTTTTAATTTTAATCTTTTAATGTTTTAATTCTTTCAAATTAGTATAAGGTTCAAATTTCACCATCAACCGTGGTGGGATTCAAACTCTTATTCTCAGTACATTAGCCTGGGGTTCTAGATTAATTGACCAATGGCATTACCACAATGCCACCAACTTCCCCAAAAATGTGGCATTGTAGATGATTAGTAGGAATGACAGTAAAAAGTCCATTGTGGCCCATGTCCACTCCTCCAACAATTTAGAGATACCTAATATTCTAAACTTCTTGCTATAAAGGAATCATTACCTTTAGGATCAGCAGAACCCAGCGCTGCAACAAAGGTCTGTAATTTGAGAACAGTGCGTGCATTCAGGAATTTTGATTCAAGAAAAAAGTAGATGTCTTTTAAACAGATAGCACTGTCAATATTGTTTTATTTGTGGCTGTTCAAGGCTCAGGTTAATTCCACAGCTTCAAATACTAATATGGATCGATGGACACTTCGAATGATAATTCAATATTCAAGAAGCCATTTGTCATTGACACTAGAAGTGCTTTCAAATAGGGTCAGGTTTGGTTTCTCAAAGTTAGGTCTCACACAGTGAATCTTAATCAGTCCCTGCTGTATGGATCTTCCCCAGTTTAAAAGGTTCTTCATTACAATCACATGTCATTGGTAGATAATAAAATGTGAGGCTGGATGAACACAGCAGGCCAAGCAGCATCTCAGGAGTACAAAAGCTGACGTTTCGGGCCTAGACCCTTCATCAGAGAGGGGGATGGGGAGAGGGAACTGGAATAAATAGGGAGAGAGGGGGAGGCGGACCGAAGATGGAGAGTAAAGAAGATAGGTGGAGAGAGTATAGGTGGGGAGGGAGGGAGGGGATAGGTCAGTCCAGGGAAGACGGACAGGTCAAGGAGGTGGGATGAGGTTAGTAGGTAGCTGGGGGTGCGGCTTGGGGTGGGAGGAAGGGATGGGTGAGAGGAAGAACCGGTTAGGGAGGCAGAGACAGGTTGGATTGGTTTTGGGATGCAGTGGGTGGGGGGGAAGAGCTGGGCTGGTTGTGTGGTGCAGTGGGGGGAGGGGACGAACTAGGCTGGTTTAGGGATGCAGTAGGGGAAGGGGAGATTTTGAAACTGGTGAAGTCCACATTGATACCATATGGCTGCAGGGTTCCCAGGCGGAATATGAGTTGCTGTTCCTGCAACCTTCGGGTGGCATCATTGTGGCAGTGCAGGAGGCCCATGATGGACATGTCATCTAGAGAATGGGAGGGGGAGTGGAAATGGTTTGCGACTGGGAGGTGCAGTTGTTTGTTGCGAACTGAGCGGAGGTGTTCTGCAAAGCGGTCCCTAAGCCTCCGCTTGGTTTCCCCAATGTAGAGGAAGCCGCACCGGGTACAGTGGATGCAGTATACCACATTGGCAGATGTGCAGGTGAACCTCTGCTTAATGTGGAATGTCATCTTGGGGCCTGGGATAGGGGTGAGGGAGGAGGTGTGGGGACAAGTGTAGCATTTCCTGCGGTTGCAGGGGAAGATGCCGGGTGTGGTGGGGTTGGAGGGCAGTGTGGAGCGAACAAGGGAGTCACGGAGAGAGTGGTCTCTCCGGAAAGCTGACAGGGGAGGGGATGGAAAAATGTCTTGGGTGGTGGGGTCGGATTGTAAATGGCGGAAGTATCGGAGGATGATGCGTTGTATCCGGAGGTTGGTAGGGTGGTGTGTGAGAACGAGGGGGATCCTCTTTGGGCGGTTGTGGCGGGGGCGGGGTGTGAGGGATGTGTTGCGGGAAATACGGGAGACGCGGTCAAGGGCGTTCTCGATCACTGTGGGGGGAAAGTTGCGGTCCTTAAAGAACTTGGACATCTGGGATGTGCGGGAGTGGAATGTCTTATCGTGGGAGCAGATGCGGCGGAGGCGGAGGAATTGGGAATAGGGGATGGAATTTTTGCAGGAGGGTGGGTGGGAGGAGGTGTATTCTAGGTAGCTGTGGGAGTCGGTGGGCTTGAAATGGACATCAGTTACAAGCTGGTTGCCTGAGATGGAGACTGAGAGGTCCAGGAAGGTGAGGGATGTGCTGGAGATGGCCCAGGTGAACTGAAGGTTGGGGTGGAAGGTGTTGGTGAAGTGGATGAACTGTTCAAGCTCCTCTGGGGAGCAAGAGGCGGCGCCGATACAGTCATCAATATACCGGAGGAAGAGGTGGGGTTTGGGGCCTGTGTAGGTGCGGAAGAGGGACTGTTCCACGTAACCTACAAAGAGGCAGGCATAGCTGGGGCCCATGCGGGTGCCCATGGCCACCCCCTTAGTCTGTAGGAAGTGGGAGGAGTCAAAAGAGAAGTTGTTGAGTGTGAGGACGAGTTCAGCTAGGCGGATGAGAGTGTCGGTGGAGGGGGACTGGTCGGGCCTGCGGGACAGGAAGAAGCGGACGGCCTTGAGGCCATCTCCATGCGGAATGCAGGTGTACAGGGACTGGACGTCCATGGTGAATATGAGGTGTTGGGGGCCAGGGAATTGGAAGTCCTGGAGGAGGTGGAGGGCGTGGATGGTGTCACGGACGTAGGTGGGGAGTTCCTGGACCAAAGGGGAGAAAATGGAGTCCAGATAGGTGGAGATGAGTTCGGTGGGGCAGGAGCAGGCTGAGACGATGGGTCGACCAGGGCAGGCAGGTTTGTGGATTTTGGGAAGGAGATAGAAACGGGCCGTGCGGGATTGGGGAACAATGAGGTTGGAGGCTGTGGGTGGGAGGTCCCCTGAGGTGATGAGGTCGTGAATGTTGTTGGAGATGATGGTCTGGTGCTCGGGTGTGGGGTCATGATCGAGGAGGCGGTAGGAGGTGGTGTCGGAGAGTTGGCGTCTGGCCTCAACGATGTAGAGGTCAGTGCGCCATACTACCACTGCGCCACCCTTGTCTGCGGGTTTGATGGTGAGGTTGGGGTTGGAGCGGAGGGAGCGGAGGGCTGCCCGTTCTGCGGGGGAGAGGTTGGAGTGGGTGAGAGGGGTGGAGAGGTTGAGGCGGTTAATGTCTCGACGGCAGTTGGAGATGAAGAGGTCGAGGGAGGGTAGGAGGCCTGGGGGTGGTGTCCAGGAGGAGGACTTGTGTTGGAAGCGGGTGAAAGGGTCAGTGGAGGGAGGGTTAGGTTCCCGGTTGAAGAAGTAGGCATGGAGGCGAAGACGGCGGAAAAACTGCTCTATGTCCGACCGTGACTGGTATTCATTGATGTGTGGTTGCAGGGGGACAAAGGTGAGCCCCTTACTAAGGACTGACCGTTCGTCCTCAGTCAGTGGGAGGTCTGGGGGGATGGTGAAGATGCGGCAGGGCTCAGTGTGGCTGTCTCCTCTGGGGTTGCTGGCTGTGGAGGTTGTGGGCGGAGCGATGAGGTCGTCGGCCGTGGGCGGGGTTCCGTCGGCGTCGGCCATGGGCGGGGTTTCGCCGGCGTCGGCCGTGGGCGGGGTTCCGTCGGCGTCGACCGTGGGCGAGGTTCCATCGGCGGTTGGAGGATCGGGGTGGGCGGCAGCAGCTGCGGTGAGGGTAGCGTGTGGGGTGTTGAACCTGGACGTGGAGGTGGTGACTGCTGCAGCGGTTCCGGAAATTCTGTGGCCGGCGGAGGCGGATGTGACGACATCGGTGGGGTCTCCGGCCGTGTCCTCATGGTCAATGGCGGCGGGTGCATGGTGGGGGAGGGGCAGGGACAGAGTCAGGATTTGGGAGGCGCAGGAATCCTCTTGTGGGTGGCAGGGGCCCGTGAGTTTGTTGTACTTACGATTTCTGGTGTCCAGTAAAGCTGAGTGGAACTGGATGTTCAGTCTGTGGATCCTGCGGAGGATAAAAAACAGCAGGGGTCCACATGTCATTGGTAGTTTGGTTCAGCTCTGGACTATGGATTATTTTCTCCCCATCTCTCTTGAATGGCAAAATCTCCCTTACATGTATCAAATCATAGGGTCATACAGCATGGAAACAGACCCTTTGGTCCAACCAGTCCATGCCAACCATAATTCCGAACTAAGCTAGTCCTACCTGCCTGTGCTTGGCCCATATCCTTCCAAACCTTTCTTATTCATGTACTTATTAAATATCTTTTAAACATTGTATCTGTACCAGCATTCACCACTTCCTCTGGAAGTTCATTCCACACACTAACCACTCTGTGTTAAAATATTATCTGCTGGCTTGCCTGAAACTCTAAATTTGAAAAATCTAAATGAATTGTTGTCTGTGGCTGTCTGACCTTAGGAATTGTAAATATAAAACCTGGACCCATTCAGTGTAGAAAACCTGGGATCCTTGCAAGCTAATGCCTGTGTACGAACTAATATCAACCTCCGAGTCTGAAATCTAATCCAGATTCAACTCCAGCTCCAAGTATTACTAGCTACAGTCAAAAAAATCTCACCAACAGCAGGAGTGTCAAGTTGACAAGATGGCAGTCAAGAAAGTTTGAAAGGTGGAAAGAGAGGCAGAGAGGCTGATGGAGGGCATCCAGACTTTAAGACATAGTAAATGATAGGCTTACCCACTAACGATGGAACAATTAAAATTGGTGTTGCATAGGAATATAAAAAAGAGCTAACTCAGGATCACTGGGAGAAGCCAAGCCTCCAGAATGATTAAGAAAGGGAACACTGGGTGTCAAAGAACAAAAACAAAATTGCTGGAAAAGATCAGCAGGTCTGGCAGCAGCTGTGAAGGAAAAAACAGAGTCAACATTTCAGGTCCGGTGACACTTCCTCAGAACTCACTGGCACTGAGTGTCAAAGATTGTTTTATTCATTCAAGCAATGCGAGCATCATTAGCTGGGCCGGCATATATTGCCCATCCATAATTGCCCTTGAGGAGCTGGTGGTACGCTGCCTTTTTGAACTGCTTTACATCATGTGCTGTAGGCACACAATGGCAACCATACTGTCAGGAAGGCAGTTCCAGGAGTCTGACTCAATGACAGTGAAGAAGCAATAATATATAATTCCATTTGAAGATAGACTGTTACTTGGAGGGGAATTTGTGGTGTTCCTATGTATTTGCTGCCCTTGTCCCTGTAGATGGAAGTGGTCATGGGTTTCAAGATGCTGTCTAAGGAGCTTTGGTGAATTTCTGTAGTACATCTTGTTGATAGTACACACTGCTGCTACTGAGCGTTGGTGGTGGAGGGAGTGGATGCTTTTGTATGTGGTGCCAATCGAATAGGATGCTTTATCCTGGATGGTGTCAAGCTTCTTGAGTGTTGTTGGAGCTGTGCTCATCCAGACAAGTGGAGAGTATTCCATTACGTTCCAGACTTCTGTCTTGTAGATGGTGGTCAGGCTTTGAGGAATCAAGAAATGAGTTACTTGTTACTAGGATTCTGGCTGTTGTAGCTACTATATGCATATGGTGTGTCCAGCTGAATTTCTAGTCAATTGTAACCCTCAGAATGCTGATAGCAGGGATTCGGTGATGGGAATGCCATTGAATATCAATTACACTGTGCTAAAATTCTGGTAAAAAAATGAATTTGAACTGAAGATAGTATAAATGCTGATCTCCACATAGTTGGTACCTGAGGAAAGGAATGTTAAATAATGTTAAGTTTTATATCCTTGCAGAAATATGGAGGAAGGACAGAGGAGCTCTGACCGTAGGAGTAGCAAAAAGAAAGTTAGAGTCCAGAGGTCATAATCATGGACTGCACAGAATGAGACCATTCAGCTCAGTGAGTCCATGCCAACCTCCATTGAACAACACATTCCAATTCCTCACTTGGTCCCCAGCCTGTAAGTTGATTTCCTTCAAGAGACCAACAGATTTCCTTTAGAAATCATTGATCATTTTCAACACCTTCATGGACAGTGAATTCCAGGTTATTATTACCACTCATTGCATCAAAAATGTCTTCTTCACATTCACTCTGCATTTCTTGCCCAAAGTCTTCAATCTATGTCCTCTAATCCTTGTACCATTAGCTAACTGAATAAGATGTTACCTGTCCAACTTATCCAAGCCGATCACAATCTTGACCATTACAAATCTCTTCTGAATATCCATCACACCACAGACAACAACCCCTGCCTGTTCAACATAATCTTGCAACTAATGGTCTCCCCATTCTCCTCCAATTGCTAGAACAACTTTGTTAAAAATAATACTTGTACCCTGTCAAGGACTTTCACATTTCTCCTCCAGTGTGGTGCCTAAAACTGTATGCAATTCTCTAGTGGGAACCATAACAAGAGTTTTATCTAGCTTCAGTGCAACATCCCTGATTTTGTGCTTCATACCTCTAGTTATGAAGCCCAAGATCCCATGACCTTCGCTAATCACTCTCTCAATATGTCCTGCCACTTTCAAAGATTGATGCACATTAACTCCCAGGTTTCTCTATCCCTTCAAACTTCAGCTCTAAGCCATTAAATATTTATTGCTTCTCCCCATCATTTCTGCCAAAATGCCTTACCTCACACTTCTCAGCATTAAACTCCATTGCCACTTGTCTGCCCATTTTGCTTGAACTGCTGCAATCAATTCATATTCTTCTTACTACTCCTTCAAGTTTCATACCAGTGGCAAGTTTTGATATTTACTTTCTATTCCTAGATGCAAGTCATTTATAAACATAAACAAAAATGCACTGGCCCTTGACAGGCAACATCATCACCCTCCAGTTTGACAAACAACCAATTATCAATACTTGCTGCTTTTATTCCTTAAGCAAATGTTTTATCCAATTTTGTTTTATTCACTGTGGGACATGGTGTTACTGGCCGGACCTGCATTTATTGCCCTTCCCTAGTTGCCCTTGCGAAGGTGGTGTTCAGCTGCCTTGCTGAACTTCTGCAGTCCCTGTAGCTAGACCCACGATGCAGTCAGCAGGGGAATTCCAGGATTTTGACCCAATGAAGGAACCAATTTGCACACTGGCCCTTTTACTCTAAAGGCCTCGACTTTAATAACCAGCCTTTTCCATAGAATCCCTACACTATGGAAGCATCCCACTCGGACCCATTCCCCAAACCCACCTAACCTACACATCCCCGGACACTATGGGCAGTTTAGACTGGCCAATCCACCTAGCCTGCACATCTTCGGACTGTGGGAGGAAACCCATGCAGACACGGGGAGAATGTGTATATGGCACACAAACAGTTGCTGGAGGGGGAATCAAACCCAGGCTCCTGGCACTGTGAGGTAGCAGTGCTAACCAGTGAGCCACCATGCCGCCCTCATAACATGGTACTACATCAAATACCTTGCTAAAATCCGCATAGGCAACAGTGACTGCATTTTGTTTATATACCTTCTCTGGTACTTCAACAAAACAAAATCAATTAGGTTCATGAACCGTGATCATTTTCCACAAAATGCCGCTGGCTCTACTTAATTAACTGAAATCTTCTCAAATGCCTTCTTTGATTAAGGATATCAGAACCTTATCCACCACTGATTCAAAACTAACGGAGTCTGTAGCTGCAATGTCCTTGCACCTTTTCTTGAATAAGGGTGTCACATTGCTACCCCAAACCTGCCACACCTTTCAAGAGGATATAGTTAGCAGCAGCTTTCATTACTTTAGAAAATAGTAACATAAGGGCACTGTAGCAGGAGAAGTAAGTATAAGGATGTTTTTAAAACTTTATGCATGGAATGTGGAACTGGCAGGACTAAAATGAATGTAAGCAATAAATATAAGAATAAATGGGATAGAATGAATGTAAGGAATATTTCTAAGGAGAAAAAACAACAGGCTAACAGTGGCGCAGCCAGAAAAAAACTTTGGGAAGGATTATAAGTATCAGGCCTTTGAAGTGTTACACTGGGACCTCATTACATTCAGCTATTAAGCCCCAATTACTTTGCACATCTTACAAAATATTGCCTCATTAATCATGTTGTGTGCTTGTGAAGATGTTAGTTTCTCTCTCCCCAAACTCCACACCAGGAGAGTTAGTGTGATGCTTTTGATGCCTCCTATTGGACAGTTTCATCATCAACAGAACAAACTGATAGTATTCCATATTCTTCAAAAGATAAAACACCGGCCAAAAACTGTACTCTGCTCACTATAATATTAGGAATCAGACAAAGTAACTCTTTTAATGATTGCTTTGCAGGTAAAGGTCCTCAAACCATAAAAATCAATATGTATAAATGCTTAGTCGCCAAAATGGTGTGTTAAATGTATCTTTTATTCCTAACAGCTTTCTTGGAACCAGCACCTCTGTCTCCTAATGTGTTGTACCCACCCTAACCGGGAGGACAAGCTTCATGAATGTGCATCAAAAACATAATTCTACTTAAATTCCCCAATGGCCAGGATAACAGTCCGATCTGATACACTCTGCCCAGAACTTTGGGACTGTGTCCTTGGTGTACCTCTGCTGAAGGGCGATGCCCACTACTGGTGCCAGGATCATTTCTAAGGTTAACCATTTTGAGAAGCATTGAGTAACAGTACATTTTCAATGGGTATTGATTATAATTTACAGTCACAGACACATGTGCCTTTCTGGATTCATTTTATCAATAAGCAAAACACAGCAACAGAATAAAATCAATCCCCTCATTCATAATTATTGCAAGAAACTGACCATTTTTGTGTCCACGCACCCTTAGGTTGCCATCATTGTGACCGATGGCCGGCCCCAGGACCAAGTGCGGGAGTCAGCTACACGAGCCAAGCAGAGTGGCATTGAGATATTTGCTATTGGCGTGGGCAAGGCAGAGATGAGCTCACTCCGTGAAATTGCCAGCGAACCCCTGGAAGACCACTTAGACTATGTAGAAAGCTACAGTGCTATTGAAAAACTTTCCAAAAAATTCCAGGAAGCCTTCTGCGGTGAGTAAAGCACCAAAAATTGGAAATTTGTGTCATTCTCATAGCATCGACCCTTAAGAGGCAGCCACAGTGTTCATGTCCATTTGATCATAATTCACAGTAATAATACTGATAAGTCAATGTTTGCTCTGAACTAGTATCCATCCTGATTAGCTACTCCAGCAGCTCTCCTTCTGTTTGCAAATTGGTTGTGTTTCTTGATGATTCATTGTAAATGGAATTGGAATTAGTCAAGGCTGTTATCGCCAGTCCTCTTTACTGTTAATCATTGTTCCTGCAGAGACAAACTATTTGAAGACACATAGGTTGGCTTTGAGATTGGTGGGTAAGGCGGCGGAAGAATGATAACACCAGTTATATGGAGAAGGTAGTATTTAGTGAAGAATAACTAATTGTTAACTTGAACCATTTTGTAAAGAGCTCTTTTTTCACTAACATCACTGGAGAGATCAGCACTTGCTGCCTATCATTTGAGCTCAGCAGCTAGCTCGGGCCATTTCAAAGGGAAGTTACAAGTCAAGCACATTGCTGAGAGTCTGAAGACACATGTAGCCAACAGATTTCTTCGCTCATGGATATTTGTGAGCCAGGTGGGTTTTAATGACAATCAATGATAGTATCATGGTCATTACTACTCAGTTTAGCTATATATTTTATGAATTGAATTTAAATTCCATCAGTTAGAGGGAGGCAATGGCTTAGTGGTACTATCACTGGACTATTAACCTAGAAATCCAGATAATGTTCTGGGGACTTGGATTCAAATCTCACAAGGGCAGCTGGTGGAATCTGTATTAATTTTTTTTGAAACCTGGAATTAAGAATCTAATGATGACCATGAAGCTACTGTCGATTGTCAGCTAAAACCCATCTGGTTCTCTAATACAGTAATACAGCATATAATCTAATATAATAATACAGAACTGAGGAACGGTCACCGGACCCCGAAACATTGACTCTGTTTTCTCCTCCACACATGCTGCCAGACAGATGGGCTTTTCCAGCAACTTTGCTTTGGTTTTGGCTCACTAATATCCTTTAGGGAAGGAAACTGCCATCCTTACCTGGTCTGGCTTACATGTGAGTCCAGACCCACAGTAATGTGGTTGACTCTTAATTACCCTCTGGGCAATTAGGGATGGGCAATGAATGCTAGCCAAGCTAGAGATGCCCACATCCTATGAATAAATAGAAAGAAACACTGCCACCACGGTGGTTTTTGAACTTGTGTCCCCAGCCTGAGCATCAGAATTCATTGTCTAGTGACATTACCATACAAACATCTTCCTACAATGAGGCAGAGCTTGGTTTGGAATGATATTTTGAACGGAATGAGATTTGGGCTTTTAGAACAGGCAGACCAACTTGCTACCTATCTTTGAGAAATGGGTTTGGTGAAGAACGGAAAGGATCAGCTGAATGGAAAATTAACAAAGGATGTAGTGCTGTGGGAGTAAATAAGCAAAGAAATTTGCTGATACTAATTAGGAACGTACAGAGGATCTGGTTAGCCGACATCCTAAGAGTATATTTCCATATATTTCCTCTATCAGAATTGACCCGGCCTGATTTTGTATTTCAGTGGTGGATCTTTGTGCCAGTGGAGATCATGATTGTGAACACATCTGTGTGAGCACTCCTAACTCTTACAAATGTGCCTGCAATGAAGGATTCACATTAAATCCGGACGGAAGAACATGTAGCAGTAAGTTTCATTTCAGCATGGAATCAAAAAGTTAATAACCTGAAGCTTCGCCAACTTGCACTTATGCACATGAGTGTAAGTTGTCCCAAAGCTTGCCTCATTCCTGCAGCTTTATACATGATTCTATCCAGACATTAGTGATGCTGGTGCTTAATGACACAAAAGCAGAGGTAACAAAAAAAGACTGAGGCTATTTTCAGGATGAATTTGGGAAAATCTCCCTAATTCCTTCAAAGAATCATGTTAATGCCAGGTGATCATGGTTGCCAATGATGCATGACTAGATGGATAAAATCTATTTTGACCTATCTTTTAGCAATTTTAAGGTTTTAAACTGAAATAAAGCTGTTTTGCTGATTCTCAATCTTCCTAAATCAGCACATTGGTATGAAAACTGCTGTAAATTTGGGCATGTATACAAAGCACATTGGTGCTATTTAAAAGTGAAAGTGAAACCCAAAATGTTGTTATGAGCCTGCGTGTAACTGATGGTATAATTCTGGCCCCAATCCCTTGTCTGATGTCCATTAGAGTAGAGGTCGTTACTTTTATAATTGCTAACAACTTCAGAGAACATGGAGATAGTGCAGGAATATGGTTTAGAGGTAGACAATTAGCCATGATCTCGAATGGTGAAGGTCAGAAATCATGCGTCACCAGGTTATAGTCCAATAGGTTTATTTGAAAGCACAAGCTTTCGAAGTATTAATCCTTCTTCAGGTGTTAGTGAGAGAGGTAGTATCAGACACAGAACTTATATAACAAAAAGATCAAAGGGTCACATCATTGATCAGGATGTACTAAACAAACCTAAGATGCTGTTAAATCTTTGATGAGTTAGAAGGTTTAATTGATTAATCTGCATATGGAAAAACATGCTGAATTCATTTGAAGACACTGTTCTGAAAAAACTAAAGGTTTTGTCAGTGTAAAGAAGAGGGAACATTTTAGGTCAGACAATGCATATTAGGTGTGAGACCTTGTTTAGAATCTGTTTGTGTTTTAGTTTGGAGTCAGACTGGGTT
Organism: Stegostoma tigrinum; assembly: GCF_030684315.1. Taxonomy (NCBI): domain Eukaryota; kingdom Metazoa; phylum Chordata; class Chondrichthyes; order Orectolobiformes; family Stegostomatidae; genus Stegostoma; species Stegostoma tigrinum. The sequence continues at coordinate 38,939,055 of NC_081377.1, read as the reverse complement.
TCTTTCTAAAGGAGGAGTTCAAAAAAGCATATTGACTGACTGTTCATAGATTGTGTGCTTTGTGAACACAATAGAATGTATCTCCAAATACAATTCACCCCACAGGGGTGTGTGTGTGTGTGAGAGAGTGTGCAAGAGAGGGGGAGAGAGTGTGCGAGCGAGGGGGAGAGAGTGCGCGAGCGAGGGGGAGAGAGTGCGCGAGAGAGAGGGGGAGAGAGTGCGCGAGAGAGGGGGAGAGAGTGCGCGAGAGAGGGGGAGAGAGTGCGCGAGAGAGGGGGAGACAGTGTGTGAGAGAGGGAGTGAGTGAGAAAATAAATAGATAAATAGATAAAATAAATAGAACATTACAGCACAGTACAGGCCCTTTGGCCCTCGATGTTGTGCCGACCTGTCATACTGAGCTCAAGCCCATCTAACCTACACTATTCCATGTACGTCCATATGCTTGTCCAATGACGACTTAAATGTACCTAAAGTTGGCGAATCTACTGCCGTTGCAGGCAAAGCGTTCCATTCCCTTCCTACTCTCTGAGTAAAGAAACTAAATCTGACATCTGTCCTATATCTTTCATCCCTCAATTTAAAGCTATGCCCACTCGTGCTCGCTGTCACCATCCTAGGAAAAAGGCTCTCCCTATCCTCCTTATCTAACCCTCCAATTATTTTATATGTTTCAATTAAGTCACCTCTCAACCTTCTTCTCTCTAATGAAAACAGCCTCAGGTCCCTCAGCCTTTCCTCGTAAGACCTTCCCTCCATACCAGGCAACATCCTAGTAAATCTCCTCTGCACCCTTTCCTAAGCTTCCACATCCTTCTTATAATGCGGTGACCAGAACTGTACACAATACTCCAAGTGCGGCCGCACCAGAGTTTTGTACAGCTTCAACATAACCTCTTGGTTCCGGAACTCGATCCCTCTATTAATAAAAGCTAAAACACTGTATGCCTTCTTAACAGCTCTGTCAACCTAGGTGGCAAGTTTCAAGGATCTGTGTACATGGACACCGAGATCTCTCTGCTCATCTACACTACCAAGAACCTTACCATTAGCCCAGTACTTTGCATTCCAGTTACTCCTACCAAAGTGCATCATCTCACACTTGTCTGTATTAAACTCCATTTGCCACCTCTCAGCCCAGCTTTGCAGCTTATCTAGGTCTCTCTGCAACCTACAGCATCTTTGTCACAGAGAGAGAGTGTGTGTGTGAGAGAGAGAGAGAGAGACAATGTGTGAGTGTGAGAGAGGGAGTGAGAGAGAGAGAGAGGGAGTGTGAGAGAGAGAGAGAGGGGGAGAGAGAGAGTGTGTGTGTGTGTGTGAGAGGGAGGGAGCGAGGGAGAGTGTGAGA